>NC_136490.1:119869783-120234783 GCF_053919585.1 Euprymna scolopes | reverse complement strand
CATAAAAATCAGCCACAATACAATTATGTAAATGAACTGATTATACGACCTTCCGTATTTGTTGTTTACAAAGTGTTTGAAAAATCGATGGCATAACTTCAGAACTATGTTCTATATGTTTGTTTGCTTTTCTAACAGAACAACATTACGTTTTTGATTCTTTTTTAGATGAGGATTGATTATTCATATTATTTGGATTAATCGGACTACTGTTCTCATCTTAAGTGTCGTTTTCACAACGCAAGGGCCCGTGGCGCAGTGGTTAGAGTACTTGAGAAAAAAAAACAATTGTAGAGTGATAGTCTCTTAGAGGTTGAACGTTCAATCCTTAAGGTGGTCCACCGAAAAATACAATTGCGAATTACTTATGACCTCAATACAGTCATGGCTGACAGAACGATAGTATACTACCTTCGCGAGGTAAATAAACGGTTGTGTTCGAAATTCCGTCCAGACAAAAAAACATTCCAAAGTTTAACAAGGTACATTTGAAGAAGACCGGAGGTTACATCAATTGAAATGTTGTGAAAAATTACATATGAGACTCGTAGTCATAATAATAATACAAAGAATAACATTTTTTGGCTTTTTGGTTGGGAGCAAAGTGTAGTATCTGTTCTGATACTGTACTTTATATATTCTGTCCTCGGTCAGTGGAGAAGAAATTTTTCTCGACTGAGGAAATTCTTATTTTTATTCCTATCCAGAGTGCCTCATTTTGAGGAGTTTCATTTTTCGCCCGATTAAAAACCGACTTTGTATCTGAGTTTGCCCTCGTGGGGAGGCAAGTAAATAGGAAAATGATTTGTATGATTTTCATTGTGATACATTTCTTGTTCTGCATCTTATTCTTTTTGTTTTTTGTTTTTTTCTTCTTTGTCACCTGTATTTTTTTCACCTGTATTTTTTCACCTGTATTTTTTACCTGTACTTTTTTCACCTGTATTTTTTACCTGTATTTTTTCACCTGTATTTTTTTTCGCCTGCATTTTTTTCACCTGTATTTTTTTACCTGTATTTTTTACCTGTATTGGTACCGATGCATTATGTTAGCTGCAGTCGTTTCGTTTCACGGAATTGTTCGCTATTGTCCTTCCAATTTTCTCATCACTATCTTTGCTTCCGTTATGTTTTCTTTCTGTCTAACGCAATTATAGACGTCTACCTTAACGTCACTTTAAAAACATACTTTACGTTCTTTACCTTCATTCCCTCTGTTGTTTTTGTATTATTAGTTATGAGGATGTGAGGAGACAGTATATCTCATTTTTACTAATCTGTCACCATTTACCAAGGCACAAAATCCACTCGGGGATAATGATTAAATTAAAGTTTTAGGTTGACTGTGAGACAACACCGATGTGGTTGGTAATGATGGTGTCATGATACTGAATTTGATTATTTAAGAAGGCAACTCAACAAATATTTGTTTACATAGGACTTAAATACGACCATGTTGTAGTCGACTGGGAAGCAGCCTCGCAGAATTGTGCTCCACAGGCGGGCAGTTCTAAGATATAAACTTTGCTCACAGAAATTTCGTTTAGTTTTAGGTAGAGAGACAGAGAGAAGGAAAATTATCGACAGTGGGTGTAGGTGGTCGAGTTTTGTCGTAAATGTTGTACGGGAGGTGGGCGGCATAAATTGAAGCTCAGTCAATCACCTGACATCTGTGTCATCCGAAACGATAATTTTGATTTCACTTGTGGGAAATGAAGAGTTCAACTGCAAAAGACGATAAGCGCCATTTCGAAAGTACAAAGCTATCAGTACACTAAGTATTGTATTTCAACATTCTACCACACACCAAAACCATATTTTAAATAATATGATATCTACATAGTTTCTTTTCGCTTAGTCTTTTTCTTTTAGTCGAAGTCTAACTTTAATATATTCGTATTTTTAGTGTTTAAAATGTCAATTTAAACAAGTTGGATTTATCGCGTTTTGTATTCGAACTCTTCAAATATTATAAAACTTGGTTTGTTTTCAAAAGAAATGAAGAAACAACTACAGACTACAAGCAGGGCTATCCGGTGAATCTTGCAAATATAGACTAATTATAAATAATAAATTAATAAAATATGAAATATTTTTATGTTAATGTACATCAATATGAATACAATTTATTGATACGTGGATTTAATAATGGTAACTCAGCATTAAAATCCAAAGATGGCGTAATAAAATGAAAACCAATTACAATTTCTCTTCCGGTTTTCGGATTTTGTAATAATGGCTATATTCTTTCATTTTCTTTTAATCTTTCTGTAAATCAAGTAGTTATATAAAAAAATATAAATGTTTACATAATATTCTAATTAATATAAAAAAATATAAATATTTACATAATATTCTAATTTCAAATATCTAACCTAATTTCGGGACAAGATAGTATTAAAAATAAGTATGTCCCCGAGTGAGGTTCAAATATATATAGTGCACTAATCGATTTACCCATGGTAGCAAGTACGAAATTGTGACATTATTAAATTTGAGAATAATGATTTTTACTTGATCTGTTGTTGCATTTGTTTTGTAGGTGACAACCATTACATTGTAATGGCAGCCACATTCTTTTCTTTGATTGGAATGTTTGGAATTAGCGGTTCTTTCCTTGTTATTTGGCTCTACACACCGGAATTATTTCCCACTGGACTACGGTAAGAGGCCTCCCCCACCTCTCTCTCTCTCTCTCTCTCTCTCTCTCTCTCTCTCTCTCTATCTATCTATCTATCTATCTATCTCTCTACGTCTCTCTTTCTCTCTCTTTCTCTCTCTCTTTTTCTGTATCTATCTATCTATTTATCCATCTATCTACCTCTATGCATACATATATATACACACACATGTACACCCATAAGCCAGTCATTGGTGTGTGACCGACCCACGTCTTACATTAAATGTCCTGAAAATGGTCCGCGTATGAAGATCTGTCGATTAGACGCCTTTTTTTCTATGTGGAGGGCGAAGCATACCTGAGGTGTTGAGTCTAGCTGGCTCTTTCTTCTCCCAGGAAGACGTCTTGTTCCTTGAGGGTTCGACACGGTTGGACTCTTCGTCTTCAGCCCCGTTTCTTTTAAGGAAAGCAGACACTCAATACATGCACAAACAACAACACGACACAATTGTAGTATATAAGATCTTAACTATTTTATTTTACAAAATTTATGCAATATATATTACAATATTAACATACAGATCATACAATTAATTTAACACAATTTGCTTCTTAAAACTAACTAACCTTAACTTGTGCTGAGGGAGGGGGTGCTCCCCCTCCACTCATTTATGGAGAGACAAAAATATACGTCTTATCTCATGCTGTCCAGACGAAAAAAGAGATCGAGAAAAGGAAGGGAATTGTGGAATTGCATTCTGGTTTCTTAATTTTGTGTATCCCTCCGCTTACGGCCAAATTACCTCCTGGCCATGTTGGGTGGGAAGTTAACAATCACCACAACTGGGGCACTAAAATATAGTGCACATATATATAATTAGATAAGTTCAAATATATTGAACCAAAAATATATTTTGCAAAAGTGGTCATTACATGTGTAGAGCTTTTATAAGTAAAATTATATAAATATCAGAATAAATTCTACGTAGAGGATTAATCAACGTGTCGACAATGTTACTCGCCTTGTCAGGGATTCAACAATGACTTAAAACGATTACATGGAAACGTAATATACTAAATAAAATAGGATGTTAAATTTTATAAATAAAAATATATTAGCAAAGATGATCTTCGGCAAACTAACAACAATTCAAACCTGTTGTCCCCTTCTCTCCTTGTAATATATTTGTCAGACATACACATGGAACCAAATTTTCACTTGTACCTCCATCCTTTTTCATATTCAGTAACTCAAACAGCCATACATAGCGCACGTATGTCATTAGCCAAATAAAAAGCAAAAGAAAAGAAATAAAAAAGAAGAGAACTGAAATCTTCTACTGTTAGAATTTTTTTCTGATGTTTCTATGATTTCACTTTTCAATGACCAAAAAACAGAACCAAGATTATTATTTACTTTTTAATTTTGTTTTTTTATAATCATTTTACATACAGGTTCTTTATCTGCCTACATTTTTTCTCAATAAATGCCTTATACGTGTTTCGTTGTGGTGCTGGTCAATATGATCAATACCATCATACAACTCATCAGAGACACACAGATATCATTACAAATTACCACAAATGGATAAAATAAATTATACGAAGGATACTTAAATTAAGGAGGATGGAAATCACAAAGACTTGGAAACACTTGCAAAAAAAAAAAAATGATACTCATAGGAAAGACCGCCGCCAAAACCAAAATTATATCCGATCTAATGAGGGAGGTTTTACGCAGCCATCTTGAATTTATTTAAGCAATTTATAATATGTATATATATGTATATCTCCCCGCTCCTCTGTCTGTCTGTCTGTCTGTCTGTCTGTCTGTCTGTCTGTCTGTCTGTCTCTCTCTCTCTCTCTCTCTCTCTCTCTCTCTCTCTCTATCTCTCTCTCTTTATCTTATATGTTTGTCCTTTTTTTCTTATCTTTTATCTAATACTTGATCTCTTTATGCTGAAATTTCTTTTAAATACTGATTTTTATTTATTGGTGATTGAATATATTCTACCAGAAGCATGGTGTGTGTTCATTATTTTAAGAATTTTCTAATATAAACCTTTAGTTAATCCAGAGAACAGTTTGTCATATCTTCACAAAAAAGAACAAAACATTTTTATGTACATGCAATCGCTTCTTTCTCAATAACACGCATTTTCGTCGTATACAAAATATTAACGAATATTTTTGAGAATGCTTCATCAGCACATAAAAGTTTATTTGAAAACAATTGAAATGCATTTAATTTTTATTTTCTTCTGTAAATATTCTTCTAGAAGGAATATATGCTGTTGTTTTTTTTGTTTTGTTTTTTTGTTTTGTTTTGTTTTCTACTTTGCATTTGACTATTCATCTCGAGATATATCCATACTTATTCATTTTTTCTTTCGTAAACGTCGATAAAAAAAAATACGAAAATCAGAACAATGGACATTTTAGATTTTGTCCTATTAAGTATAGGTACATAAAACAATATTCAATGCCGCTGCTGTTTAAAATAACATTCTCCTTCCTGGGTCGATTTTCGCATGGTAATCGAAAAAGTTAAGAACTAGTTGACCGTATTGTGATTAAAATCTGTTTTCCGTATTTTATTGGGTAAACGATATTTTGGGATTTTAATATTTTTATCTTTCTCCGATGACAAACTTTTGTAATTTTTTTTCGCTATTCTCAGTTGCATGTCTCCTCACGAAGGCAGTATTTGACATAAAGCCGGCTTTTAATGTTGGGAAAATCAAGCTCCTTATCATCTATGGATTGTAACAAAAAAATTTAATTGCCCAAGCCTACTAGGATTTCCCCTTTATTGACCGCAAACGAAAAAGATAAAATATAGTTTAAGAACAGATATTATACTTCGATTATTTATTTGCAAAAAAAATATATATAAAAATTTCGTCAAGAATGAAAGTTCATATCGAAACGTTGTTTTAATTTGAATAAAATAAAATACGCATCAAGTGCGCTTGAAAGTCAAATCACGTAATATTAGGAAAATAAACAAATATTTTACTTGTTTGAAATTTATCACAAATATATTTTGGAGGTATACTCCATCTTCAGTGTGTTGTTTTGTTTCTTTTTTTCCTTTTCTTCTTCCTTGCCATGTTGTAAAATTGGAGGAAGAAGTCTGTTTGTAAAGAGACGCGCGTTGTATTTAGCGGTTGTATTTTGAAATGTTTGAACTGTGCGTAGGCAACGCGAGAATAACGTCAAGGATGAGAGTTCATATAGAAACGTTGTTTTAATTTGAATAAAATAAAATACGCATTAAGTGCGCTTGAAAGCCAAATCACAACGTAATATTAGGAAAAAAACAAATATTTTACTTGTTTGAACGCGCGGCTCTTTACAAACAGACTCCTTCTCCAAGTTCACAACATGATCATATATTATTATAATGATATTCGAAAAACGAGGCTACATTCAAAGGAGGTCACTTTCATATTCTTATCCAAAGTTGCTACATTGGCCTTTCTTAAGGCTAAATTTCGTGGATTTTATCTGTTTTTTAGCAGTTTGACTTCAAAAATATATTTAATCGTTTTCAAAGCGTAACGTACGGACTAAGAAAGTAAGAAGCAGAATTTGTAAACATCAATCTTTATTTAACGGTGGTATCGGAAATGACCTTTAAATAAAACAAAAATGGTTTTGGCGCCTCTACACTATTAGGACCAAATTTAGGAAATCGTAAAACTGACTTTCACATGAAAACAATGGTATCTACGTATTCCTCGTATTTTAAAGATGATTATAGCCAAATATTACGAAAATCGATAAGGTAGAAAATTATTTATTAAACTAAATAAGAAATAGAATTTGATGAAAACGATCGGAAGACACAGGAGAGTTCAAAAGGGAGGTAACATCCGTTTAAATTCGATTTAAACAAGATGGCGGCAATTTTCACCTGCTAACATGATTAAAGTTGTTTTGTTTTGTTTTGTTTTTTTAATAATTCAGTACTATTTAGGTAATTTCGACTGCATAATTTGGAAGCTACTATTGTAACTTATTAGAATCGATAAAAAAAACAATCAGTTGAAACTATTGTTTTTGTTTGAAAACTCCATTTACCGACTACAAAATCTTGTTTCAATAGTGTAGAAGCGCCTTTTTCATTTTACCGATCCCACTAAAGAAAAAAGGATATTTTTGTAAATAAAATCGAGTACACGACTCCATTTACTGGCTCGGAAATAGGAGCTCATTTTACGTTAAATTTATATATGAAAGAGATCTCCCACTCTAAAATCTATATGTTATATCGTAGATTATATGAATAACAAGTCATTACTGGGGTTGTACAGAAAGGGTTTATTTAGGTAAAAAGGTACACACATTTCTAAGCGTCCATTGACAGCGTAGTACTAAATTCTGTCTCCCACGTGAGGAGAGTTTGCTTGTCTTTTTATAGACGTAACAGTCCATTCATTTGAGGGGTGTTGGATCAGTCCATTATATCACTATAATTTCCTAAAAAAAAAAATAATAATTCTTTTTGCAGATATTTTTCAGGCTATTTATGTAATCGTCAAAAAAAAAGTAGAATCGTATTGGGGAATTCCATCCGGCGCTGTTTTACACAAGGTCACTGTGAAGAGGGAGAAAAGTCCATTTTTTTCATCTCATAATTTAGGACGCTACTAATAACGGTGTAATAAAAATTACAATTCCTCTACAACTATTGTCGCATTTTTATTTTTTTGTAATATTAAGAACTAAATGTTGGTGTCATTAATATTATAAGCTTCGTTACAGTAAAAAAAAAAAAAAAAAGTTGCCACAGCTTTAAAAAGAAAAAAAAACAGTTTCATCCTTGTTTTATTAAAGAGTTTGATTGTTAAAATCACAATTTCCTCTTCCAACTATCCTTGTATTTTCCTTTATTGTCGCAAAAAAATCTTATCATAACATTTATTTGTAAATTTAAAAAAAGTAATACCCCCCCCCCAAAAAAAAACCGTAGATATAAAAAATCCATTTCTTTTGTAATGTTTTCATTCTATGGGTTTTAAACTTAAAGACTAATTTTTTTAACCTCACCATAATATTTACTTTTTAATAAAAATATAGTTGAAAAAATAAAAAATGAAAAGAAGAAACAGTTGCCGCAAGTTTCTTTTTCAAATGTTTTCATCTGATGAAAATCAACTTTGCTAGATTAAAATAAAAATTCGTCGCAGCTTTTATTTCATGTTTTGATTTAATAAAAAAAATATCGTTATAGTAGCGTCCTAAATTATAAGATGAAAAAATAAATGAACGTATCTGATCTCTTAGTAAAATGGAGTTGTCTACCTCTGCACAGTGACCTTGTGTAAAACAGCGCCTGCCATCCATCACACCCATTGTAGTTGCTTCCCGATGGGTATGATAGCAAAAAATACACCAAAAAAAAACGGCACTAATATATATTACTGCTCTCTCTCTCTCTCTCTCTCTCTCTCTCTCTCTCTCTCTCTCTCTCTCTCTCTCTCTCTCTCTCTCTCGTTTTGAGTAAAAAAAATTAGAAGAGTTATCTCCCTTGCACTTTATTATCTATTATCTCCCTTACATCTGGTTCCATAACGGTTAATTGCTGTGAATTACATTTGATACTTAAATGAAAAATTTAATTTTAATTTTTGAATTCTGTTTTCTCTATATACAGTTATGTTTCAACTTATTATGTGCCTGTGTATGCTTGTCTTTCTCTCCTCTACGTGATTTACATGTTATTTTTTATATTATTAATCGAACTTAATAAAATAAAATAAAAACTGCAATAGGCTAAAGTATTAAAACAATTTTTTTAAGAGTCTATTTTAAAATAAACTTATGTCGCTTCTCCGCAAACAAGTTAACAATTATAATCTAATCCTGATAGCTTGAACATTAACAACAACAACAAAAGAATGAATGACTATATGACCCTTCGATAGAATAGAATTTTGTAGCATTTAAACTTAAAGTAATTTCTTGCTTCGAAATACTTATCAAATCTTCAGATATTAAAAGATTTAAAACGTTGGACTCTATTTAAGTTACATAATTTTATAAAAAAGAGATTAAAACATTTTCTCTACAAACCGTAGTTCAGTTAATTATCTAATGACAAACGATACCGTAATAATTAAATTTACATGTCAAAATCTTAATTTTAAAAATGTACTGGACTACCCGTGATCCGTTGAGTCAATATATGTTGTGGCTAGCTATGGGATAGTGAGTATATTAATTATGGTAAACATATGCACGCTTGCGGGTACAACAATGGCCACCATGTTTAACATAAGGAATTACATTGCTTTATATCCGGAAAACTACTTATTTGCGGAAATTTAAATACGATATTCGTTTTCAGCATACCTGAAAACATGTAAAAGTCATCGTTGTAAAGTAAAATATTAAGGTGGAAATCAAGTAAAAATTTACTAAAACTTCTATTTTTAAATTTGCTTTTTTAAAAAAAGCCACGTTATATAGAGCGTTGGTCATCCATACCTTAAAATTTGTATGAAATCACTTCCGCCGAATGACTTTGTAAACAAAGAAGTGCGACTCTTAACGAAAGCACTCATTACAAGTCAGCGGCTTATAACTTTTGCCCGTTTTTAAAAGGCTAAAAAGTCTATTGTTTGCATGATTTTCAAAGTATTAACAAACATTTGCAAGTAATTTTAATGTCTTTAGAATATCAATTACGAAATGTAATGCAATAAAAAAGATTTTAAAATAGTTTAAATCGTAAAACTAAAGCAAATACGATAGAAAAGTAATTGCTATGGTTACACTTAAAATCAGAAATAATATTTAGCAGTTAAATGGTTTCAATTTTTTTTCATTTTTTCTTAACCGACCAGTTAACTATGAGATGTCACTTTTATTGCCTTTGGTAACAGTTACTTATTGTACGATTTTTTTTTTTTTTTTGTTATGTTCTATTTACAAAAAAAAAAAAAAGTTAGCTCTTATTATGTGTTGATAGTTAAGTAGTTTCTTTTTATTAACACGGTTTCAACGATTGGGCAAGCTGATCTGAGTAATTTAAACGTGTTTAAACTGTCAATTGCAGAATATATAAGAATTTAAAATAGATTAAATCGTAAACATTTGTTTTGTTTTTGTTTGAAAACGATTCCAACTTGCAATAAAAATACAAATAAAATTCATAAAACACTGATGAAAAAAAAAACAGCGGAAGGGATTTAGTTTTGTTTTTATTTGCATATTTTTAAACATGAAAAAATTGTTGATTAAACACAAAGCTTTCATAGCTTTGTTTATATTTTATTACACATGTGCAGAATTTTTCAAACCGGAAACTGTAAAGCAAATGGATAGTTTCCACACCCAAACAAAACGATTTGAGTTTTATAATATAATAGATTGTGGTATGGTCCATGGTCTTGATAGCAGCCATCTTAGAATGACAGTAGTGTCTTTGGGTATACCGAAGAACTATACCAACATTTGTTATAATTGGCTATAAAAGTTAAGTTTCAGCGAAGGAAGAAATGAAAGATATATATAGAACATGCCTGCATATAAAATGAAAATAAATGGAACATTAAAAGAATAAAAGAGCCAACAGGTAGCAAGAGTTGCCTAAAATTCCTGATGAACCGCCCCCTTAAGTAATGACACTTTATCAATTCTCCGATACTATTACTACACTATCCCATTGATTACTGTACACACAATAACCCTTATCCCCGAGTGGCCCTTGGGCCTTGATAAGTGGTGATCTCCATGTAAAAAAAAAAAAACATAAACAGAGTTTTATAGATAAAAAATTGAAAAAACGAAAATGTTATAACAAAATATTATTATACAAGACATAAGAATATAAAAGTTACTTTCAGTAAATGTTCATTTATGCAAATCCATATTTGGTAAAGAAAGTCTTAGAATTGTGTAGATCAACATCTTCATAGTGTGAATATGCGTGTGTAAGTAATATATGTATGTGAGTGTTTGGCAGCATTGGATCGGGTATGCGTGTGTGTTGGTTTACCTTATGCTTATTAGTGTGGGTATATGTGCACAAGTTTATGAAGCTGGTATGTGAGTTTATTTAACCCATTTCTTTAGTGGCTTGCCTCACCTCCGGAACGGGTGAACAGCAAACCTTCTGATGTGTTTCAGATGCAGCCGACTTGAAAATCTCTAAATCTCTTTGTATCTCTAGATTTCCGCTATTTGTTTTTTAGGAAATTTTAACTTTGCATTGGTTTACTGCATTCACATATACATGTCACTTTTTGGCGTTTGGAATGATTTCCATTGGTTGAAAATATGTTGAATTAACACCTTTATGTTAAAACTTAGTAGCTTTAGAAAATGGCAAAGAGAATGTATCGAAATGAACCAGATAAATTACTTTTACAGAATATGCTCTGGTGAACCTACTGCACTTGCACCCCCCCCCCTCAAAGTAAATATCCCCGACCCAACTAAATGCAAAATCACACCCCTACACTGTAAAAGTATCTAGATGCCAGATTTTCTTTTCTATAAGCTTCTTTTTTTTCAGATCATTTAACTTTAAGATCCCCTTCCTTTAGAATAATCTTAGAACCATATTTTGAATATCATTGATGACTATGACGAAAGTATTGTGCCCAAAATTGATCCTTGAGGCTCACCAACATTGATACTATGTGCTTCAGAATTCTGCCCATCAATGACTACATTTATAAACCTATCAGAGAGATAGGATCTAATGGTTGAGAACACATTTCCAGATATTCCAGAATCCGCAGGCTTGTGAAGCAGATGCTTGTGCCAAAACCTATCAAAGGGCTTAGATATGTCAAGAACTATCGCCCTAGAAATTAAGCCTTTCTCAATGGATTTGTTGATCCTGTGTGATATTATAGTCAATCTGTGTGTTTTCTTTTTAATTTATACATGGTGCACATCCAAATAAATATTTTTTTTAATTTGATCACAATTATATTTTAGAGAAAGTTTAAATGTGTTCAGAATTTCTTTGGTCTTTTACAGTAATGCAGGTATGGGTCTTGCCAGCACAGCTTCCAGAATTGGTAGCATGCTGTCGCCATTTTCTGGTACATTGGTAAGTTCTTTTTTCTTACTAATGAATCACCACTTATCAAGGCAAAAAATCACTCGAGTACAATGGTTTATGAAATAGATGGATTGTTAGTTGAGTGATGAAGAACATTATGAGATGATGACGTTTCTGAATTTTTGAGATGAGGATTGGTTATTCACATTATTTGGATTCTTCAGACTACTGTTCTCATCTTGAGTGTGATTTTCACAACATTTCAGTCGATACAACCTCCGACCTTCTTTAGCTGTTGAACTTGGGAATTTGAACGGAATTTGGAGCTGAAATTGCAAGGACCCGTGGCACAGTGGTTAGAGTACTTGTAAAAATCAATTGCAAAAAGTGATGTTCTTTGGAAGGTTAAAGGTTCAATCCTCAGTGTTGGCGACCGAAAAATACAATTGTGAATTATCCAGTCATGGCTGACGAAACAAGAGCATGCTATGCCCGTGAAGTAGATAAAGGGGTCCGCTCGAAATTCACACGGAATTCCCAAGTTCAACAGAAACATTCCCGAGATCGTAGTCCGATGAATCCAAATAATACGATTATGAGAAGATTGAAAATCACGAATAGAATGGACAAAATTTGATATGAGGACAATTTTTTTAAGAATCGTTTATAACAATGACAGCAACGAAAATGTTTGGAGGATCAGAGACAAAGAAATAGAGTGCATTCGTGTAGAATGATGTTTCTCACTACAACAAGGTTAGACATGGAATCCAACTCTTTACAGGAAGCATTGTATGTGTACAAACATAATTAGGAATTGGCCAGTCGATATTTTCCAGCAGAGGCGACTTAGGCAACCAAAAATAAACCAATCTCACACCCAAATGAGGAGTTAATGCATGACGATGGTTGCTAGAAACTCAAATCACATGCATTGGACGGCTTTTAAAAATGGATTTCCAAATTAAGTTATCCCTGCCCAGGTTTTTATTTATCCTTCTTTCTCTCAAGTCCACTCTTATCATGGTCGCTCATATTTTCTTTGGCCTTCCCTTGTCAACTGAACGATCTTACATCAAATAATCCAAGAACTGTAATCTATTCTTTCAACATGACCATCAGATCAAAATCTACAGTTCTGCACACATCTCCCTGTACTATCCAGGTTTAATCTTCCTCTGAGGTCATCAGAACCGAACATGTCTTTAACTCTCACATTATACGTCAATCGTATCATCATGTTTAAATGTCTTCAACCCTCACTGGACAAGTTTCACTTCTATACAGCATCACCCTGCATGCACATGTGTGATATAGATTCTTTTTTGTGTCAACAGTGGTAATGCACTGTTGGTTAGCAAATGCAGAAATTCTCAGGACCAACAGCATCCACTCCTAATTCTTGAAATCAAACTAGTACCTGTTCCACCCAATGCTGCAATGGTAGATATTTACTTGCTTCCCACCACAGCAAGATGTGACACAAGCTCAGAAAGTTGATATGTCCAGCCAGCGCAGCTAAAGGAGGGGCACTCTGGCCTAGCAAAAATTACCTGGGCATTTCCATCAACATACTTCGGTACAGGAACCTCAGGAAACAAGCAATAAACTTGCCCTCACCTCACGCATAAGGCCTCCTAGATAATACCCAGGCAACGTACCTCAGTCTGACAGGTACTGGTCCAGTTCCTGTCGGGCTGATCATCAAGAATAGATTCTTGACTGCTACTTTCTACCCAGTCTCCAAGCAGCTATAGCAGCAAGGAGACTCATCCTCTATAATTAGTATCACCAATATAACAAAACTTTTTAATAACCTCAATAGCTTTTGTCGCTTCACAAGGGAAGGGAGAGCATCAAAAATAAAAAAATATATATATATATGTCATGAAAATATACTTTCTCAACATTTGAGTTTCCACCCATGTCAATTGCCTTACACTTCTCGCACACAAACTGATCATCTTCTAGCAATTTAAATGTATACAAACACTTTAATATCATTTTCTAAGCAGCTAAACTTTTGATATTTAAAATTTTCCTGATTCATGCATGAAAATAAAACATTCTTTTCATTGAACTTTTTTATATCTTTCAGGATTTCTATTATTTTTTCTATTATTTTTTCTATTATTTCTATTGTTTATTTCTATTATTTATTGCTATTATTTTTTTCTATTATTTATTTCTATTATTTGTTACTATTATTTATTTCTATTATTTATTTCTATTATTTATTTCTATTATTTATTTCTATTATTTATTGCTATTATTTTTTTCTATTATTTATTTCTATTATTTGTTACTATTATTTATTTCTATTATTTATTTCTATTATTTATTTCTATTATTTATTTCTATTATTTATTACTATTATTTATACTATTATTTTTTTCTATTATTTATTTCTATTATTTGTTACTATTATTTATTTCTATTATTTATTACTATTATTTATTTCTATTATTTTTTTCTATTATTTATTTTTATTATTTATTTCTATTATTTATTTCTATTATTTATACTATTATTAATTTCTATTATTTTTTTTTCTATTATTTATTTCTATTATTTATTTCTATTATTTATTTCTATTATTTATTTCTATTATTTATTACTATTATTTATTTTCTATTATTTATTTCTATTATTTATTTCTATTATTTATTACTATTATTTATTTCTATTATTTATATCTATTATTTTTTCTTTTATTTTTTCTATTATTTCTATTATTTATTTCTGATTATTTATTACTATTAGTTATTACTATTATTTATTTCTATTGTTTATTTCTATTATTTTTTTATTATTTTTTCTATTGTGTCTATTATTTATTTCTATTAAATATTTCTATTATTTATTACTATAATTTATAACTATTATTTATTTCTATTATGGTTTTCTATTAATTATTTCTATTATTTATTACTATTATTTATTTCTATAATTTTTGTATTATTTCTATTAATTATTTCTATTATTTATGTTTTTATATATTTCTAATATTTATTTCTATTACTTATTTCTATTATGTATTACTGTTATTTTTTACTATTATTTATTTCTATTATTTATTTTTATTGTTTATTTCTATTTATTTTTCTAGTATTTCTATTATTTATTTATCTTATTTATTTATATTTTTCTATTATTGTATTCTATAATTCTTTTCTATTATTTGTATTAATTAATTCTATTATTTATTACCATTTTTTCTATTGATTATTTCTATTATTTATTACTATTATTTATTACTATTATTTTTTCTATTATTTATTACTATTATTTATTTCTATTATTTTTTCTATTATTTCTATTAATTATTTCTATTATTTATTACTATTATTTATTACTATTTCTTTTGTCTATTATTATTATTTCTATTATTTTATTATTTATTTCTGTTGTTTATTTCTATTATCTATTTCTATTATTTCTATTAATTATTTCTAGTATTTATTTCTATTATTTTTGTCTATTATTTTTTCTATTATTACGTTTATTTATTTCTATTATTTATTATTATAATGTATTTCTATTATTTATTACTATTATTTATTACTATTATTTATTTCTTTTATTTATGTCTATTATTTATTTCTGTTTTTTTCTGTTATTTGTTCTATTATTTCTATGATTTTTTTCTATTATATATTTCTATTATTTCTATTATTTATTTCTATTATTCTTACTATTTATTTCTTATTATTTATTTCTATTATTTATTTCTATTATTTTTATGAATTATTTCTATCATTTATTTTTATTATTTATTTTATTTATTTCTATTATTTATTTCTATTATTTATTTCTATTATTTCGATTATTTATTTCTATTATTTATTTTATTGTTTATTTCTATTATTTCTATTTATTATTTATTTATATTATTTCTATTATGCTTATTATATATTTCTATTGTTTATATTTATTTTTTATTTCTATCATTCTAATCACGATTATTCTACCATCATCATTACTTACTGTACTACCCTCATCTTTTTTTTTGTTATTTTCACAACGTTTCACAAGATATGGCCTCTAAACCTATTTCAGATGCATCTTTGCAAACTCGGTATTTTCATTTCAAACTCTTGAATTTATACAGAATTCCAAACTTAACTCATTATTTGATTAGATTATTTTTATCCCATCAGTCATAATAGAAGTATTTCGAGTTGTCTCAGTAAGAGCACACAGTTAGACACAAGGTCGGTTGTTAATGTGCGGAAAATCTGGCTCCCCATAAAGAGACACTCTGGATTGAAGCAAAAATAAAAATCAACTCAGAAGGATTTCTCCTTCACAAACCGAGGACAGAAAAGATGAAGTGTAATATGAGAACAGATACTACACTTTGCAATATTTATTTATTTATGAAAAATACAAAAATTAATTAAGCACTAGGCCATTCAAAAATGTTGGATAGAAGGTCTATGGTCATCCTTGTCACTATACCTAATACAGGCTGTCCAAAAGTCAGTGAAGGGTTTTGAACTTAAACAGATTCTTTGTTTTTGATGATATCTTTCTGTAATTTCAGCACAATCTAACTAAGACATTTTTTTTTAATGTTTTTAAAAAATGCAAAATTCAACAATCTTTATTTATGAAAACTAATGTGTTTTAAATGTTGCTCATTTTCAGCTTCACATATTTGTGTTCTTTCCAAAACATTATTCATGAAAGATTGCAGAATCTCTGGACTGCGATTTAACTCCCTTATTTCGTTTCTGATGTTTTCCTTTAATTCTTGCAGGGTTTGGGGCTTAACGTTTTGAGGTCTACCAGCTCGTAGAACGAAATAAGGGAGTTAAAATGCAATCCAGATATTCTGCAATCTGTCATCAATAATGTTTTGGAAAGAGCACAAATATGCGAGGTCCTGGATATGACCTTAAACTATATCCAGTGGTGAGGTCTCAGCTTGCGGGCTTTGGGAAGTGTGGAGCCACCCTTTAATTGCTATTGCTTCCAGGTTCACTCTGACCCGAAGTGGTAGTACCTGTTAGGGTCCCAACTATGGGTTAAATAGAAACCGACCTGAAAACAACAAATATATTCTATTAACAAATTTTTCTTCAAAAATCTTTGGATTCGGCATTAAATAACCGGAAAATGGTTGATATGCCGTAAAACAAAAACAACTAACCAACCAACCAATCAACCAACCAACAAATGTGCGAAACTGAAAATGGATAATATTTAAAAGACATTATTTTTCAAAAATAAAAATTGTTTGAATTGGGAGTTTTTTCAATTTCCCAATGTCTTAGTCAGATTGTATTAAAATTACAGAAAGGTATCATAAAAAATAATTTATTTAAGTTCAAAAGCCTTCAGTTACTGTTTAGACCCGCTATGTCTATCATTGTCCTAGCTAGAATCTTCAATCACCATAATACTACATTCACTCCAGGTATCCCAAATCGATTATTTTTTTGTTTTGATTATATATAAATATGAACATAAATAATTAAATCGTTTTTATTAAAATAATTTCATTAACGTGGGGTGGGGGAAAAGAAAATACAAATCTTAGTTAGACTCTCCCAACTTTTTCTAAATTGTAGACCACCCACTCTTTTCTGACTTGATGGGAACTGAAATCAAACAGATCGATCTCTAAGTGGGGTTGAAATCTCGACAGGAAAAGAAAAGATAGGGTGGCGTAGTTGGGGAGTATGTGATGTGCTTCCAAGATACTACACTTTGCTTCTAACCAAAAGGCTAACAAGGAATTTTTTTAATTTTATTTTTAGTAATTATCGCTTGTAGCAAGGATTGAAACTTCAACCTCCAAAAGACTGTCACTTGGAACTGATTGAAAGACTTTTATCCATTGCGTCACAAACTCAAGAAGGTCAAAGGTTATATCAATTGAAATGTTGTGAAAGTAATGGCATGCTTTTATGTAGACACTGCGAGAGAAAAAAAATAAAATAAAGTAAAAAATAACTTTAGAACACACACAGAAAATTTGGATGTTGCCGCGGTTGAGCTTCTGTACGTTTTTGCCTTGTTACAGGCTCGTCACATTTCCTGGGGCCCAAGTGTGATATTCGCTTCTTTCTGTCTTGTCGCAAACCTCTTAGTGCTGACGCTTCCTGAAACAGGACACAGGCAACTACCCCAGACTGTTGGGGATATCAGACGATGGAGTGATGAAGAGGACGATACATGGAATTCGCAATATGCCCAACAGATGATGCGATCTTTTAGATTGTTGAGCCAACAACATGAAAACACAAACACAAGGTATGCCCATTTTTGTTTGTATAATTTTAGTTTTGCCAGGGAGGGAGCTGAGATTAAACGTATACGATGCATGAACTCCTTAAAAATTATTGCTATTTTTTTCCTTTATGATAAAAGTAAAAGTTAAGCAATGCTGAGCCTGGTCAATACTAAAATGGGTGAACATTTGGGAATTCCAGGTTCTGTATGTGCTCTCTGCTTATCTCGGCATTGTTTCCAGTCGTCTAGCACTTCTCCTTGCAAGTGGACTCAAACAGTGCCAATTTAGGAGAGGTGTGGTTGGAGATTGTGCAACCTTTGCCTCACAATTACTCGTGCAGCTATCCTCACAAGGGGTATCCATTGTCTCTTAAAACTGAATGAAGACATTTAATAAAAATAAAAACCGCTAACTTTATGGAGAACCATTTGTGGTACAGGCTCCACGGCCAGTGATAGTGCTGCTAAACAATGAATGACTATAATTAATTTCACACCGTATTACTTGCAGTTAAAATTGTCTTCTGTGTTTATTAACTATATTTATCTTATGTAGGTTCGAAATAATAGTCCTTTGTTTCTGTTTAGTTCATGAAAGATGATGTTTTTATGTTCTCTCTTTGTTGTTTTAAAACGGTCGTTGCTATTAAAATGTGGAGAGCTTATACTAATTAAACCAAACTCAGTTTTCATCATTATTTCCGCGAATCACCAGCAAAATTGCGTCAATCCCACCACCAAAGCACATATGCAAGGAATTCCCTAATTTTTGTCCATTAGTCCTCACAATCCACAAGCAATGACCCTGATAATGGAGGAAGAATTGCTGTTATCTTAATCAAAATACATCTAAATAACACTTATCTTTGACTTGAATTTTTTTTTTTTTAGTTGCTCATTAAGTGGCTCCATGCCCTGTCTGAAGCGATTTCCATTTTTTAAAAAGTACTAAGAAAAACAAAAGCTGGCTTAATGCAAATATCTGTATATTAAAAAAAATGAGAGACATAAAATGTACATATTTTTCCTTGTAAATATCAAGCCAAATATCACCCAATGATATAATTTAATTTGACGGTATACACTCAATTTTTCTTTCTTCTTCTTTAGTCAAAATATTGCTGTGTATGTATGAACACATCGGAAATTTACTACGATTAATTATTTACAATACTTCTTGTGCATGCTGAGGTTAAAAGCAAGGAAGATAACTCTTACAATTTGTGTTTTGATTACTTCCCTTGAATTTGAGATTTTTATAACTTTAAGGTAGTTTAACTGGTTCATAAATAACCGACACATTTTAAAATGTTACAACTTTTAATTAAATGTGTATAATATTTTGTAGAAGCTTGGACGTTTTCAAGTAAGTATGAAAGAATGAGTTATGATTAAAAAAAATGTCCACAATTTAACGTGAGGGGTTAATTACTGTTTTGAAAAGAAAGTAATGTGCTCTTTTTTTTGTTTGTCTGATACAAAAATTATACAAAAAACAAAAACTATTTATTTTATATAAAGAACCAAAAGCTGAAATAAAACCAGAAACAGTTTCATTTTTATTATTTTTATAATTTTTTATTAGATTAAATATTTTTTTAAATATGGCGGTTACATTCTGTAGTGTCGAATGTCGTACATTTAATCTAATAAAAAATAATTTTAAAAAATAATAAAAATGAAACTTTTTCTGGTTTTATTTCAGCCTTTGGGTCTAATAATGTTTTATATAAAAATAAATAGTTTTTTTATGGCTTTATATCTATCAAATAATTTACGCCCTTAACTACAAATTAACTCATTATTTAATCTTCCGATTCGTGACCCAATAGGAGGAGGCATGTGAAGCTCTTCCTCCTATTGTGCATGGCGGTGTGTTTAGAGAAGGCAATCAATCGATTTGATTGAAAATTGGGCGATTTCACCGATTTCGATGACAATAAAAATATGGGAGTATGAAACATTTGTTAATCATTATTCAATCCCGGGCAACGTCGATTTCCCTGCTAATATATATATATATATATATATATATATATATATATATATATATATATATATATACTAGCAAAAGTACCCGTCGTTGACTGGGTTCAAAAACAGCCTACAGAAAATGGATTCTGATTTATGAAAGTATGATAGCTTATGAAAAGGAAGGGTTGTAAAGAGATAACTTCGAATTTGGGGGTATCAAAACCAAAGCAAAATATGATGAAAGTAAAAATAAAATAGATAAACCCCATAATTTATTATACCATACCTGTTCAAACTGAAACACTTATCACAATATTCTGTGGATCTATATTAAAAAAACCTTGTTAAACTTTGTGACATATTTCCATTCTGTGGAGGTCAGGCACAAACGAACACCCCATAATTTTATTATACCATATTTCTTCAAACTGAAACATAATTATCAAAGTATACTTACGCAGATAGATATGAAAAGTCTTTATTAAAATTTGTGCCTATTTCCATTCTTTGGAGGCCAGGCGCGAACGCAGACCCCACAATTTTATTATGATATCTCTATTTAAGTTAAAACATACTTATCAAAGTATTCTTATGTACATCTATATCAAAAACACTTGTTAACGTTTTTTTTTTAATTTTTTAATTTTTTATTTCCATACTTTGTGGACCAAGCACGAACGCAGACCCCACAATTTTAATGAACCACTGTTCTGCCAGATCAAACATACCCATTCCTGTGTCTCGATACATTTTCTATCATTATATGTAATCAGTTTTTTAAAATAGTCAACCATATAGGAGCCTATTCGTAACCAGACACACACACACACACACACACACACACACACATTCAGCTTTATATTATATATCTTTTCTTCTTCTTGTATCATGGCATGTTCATACCATAGATGAAATTATGATGAGTTTTCTCCATAGGCTTCGATCTACTGTTGGTCCAATTCCTCTGAAGAAATCAGATGATTTTGAACTTGGTAGAATACATGGCGTGGGTTGGCAGTAACTTTCCCAATGCAATGGCATCTAACTCACTTGTTTGCACCTATCCGTTGTCCTTAAATCATCTACATATTTGCAGTCGTTGATCTGCTAAAGAGTTATCCTCTTCCATGGCCACCCAACGTCCTGCTGCCAACATCATCAGTTACCGTCTCCTAGATGAATGTCTTAACTAAGACTAGGGGTGCATCTCTCCCAGTGAATTAATGCGCCTCCAGATACCAACCTGAAAACATACAGCACCTAGCCTTCACCAAATGGTCACCCATCTGGTACTGGCTGAGCTCATCATTGCTTAACTTCAGTGATCTGGCGGGAACCGGTGTGTGAACATGATTGTGTCTATTATATATATAGTCCCACTTCACAGAACTCATTTTTATGCTAATATTAAAAAATTTAGTTTTTATACAAGCGTACAGTTTTTTTGGTATGTTTTATAACCTTAACTCTACGTATACATTTATTTATTATTCTTATATAAGTAGGGAATTCATCAGTTTTAAGAATATACATAAAAAGCAAACAGTATATGTCACGTCAACTTTGTTTTTGCATTAATCACTTTACTTTTGCATTAATCACTTTACATTAATTACAGTGGCGGCTCGTGCATGGAGCTGTGGGACTGCAGCACCCCCAAATTATTTCTACACAATATTAATGATAAAATTAAAAATAATACGTTTGTTTTTTTATTATTATTATTTTATTTTTCTATGTGTACATTATAAAATCATTAAGTTTAATGTCAGTATCTACAAATTCATATAAAAATAAAAATAAAACTTGCTTGGAGCTGTGAAATTCACAGCTACACTTTCTTAATGAAATTCTCTCCTGCGCATGCACACTTATAGACAGCCGATAACGGCCGCTGGGGAACTGTCGCTTCCCGCAGTTCCGCATCTCAGATGCTCGTGAAATTCGGTGTTTGCTTAGAGTGTGGGCCTGTACTTATAAATATGATAACATTTTGTTATTGAAAAAAAAAAAGGAGGATTATTTACATTTTTTTAAAAATTATTATTAAAATGTGCATATAACGTGTTCTTGTACATAAAATATTGTGCTTTCTTTCTTTTTTTAAATACGCACACTTTTAGCGTTGCGATTTAATTCGGTAGCAGACGGAAATATATAATATGCATAACCTGTTTTTCTTTTGTTTGTTTGTTTTTTTTGTTTTTGTTTTTTAAGTATTCGGGGATTTAGCAGTGAAGCTAACACGCGACTAAGGGTAAAAATCAAATATACAATAAATAAATCTTACCATAAAATAAAATTACTTTTCCATCTACCTGCCTTTTTGTTTGTTTGTTTTAAGTACTTTTAAATGCTATTTATTTTGCAACAGCTAAACTTTACAAAAAAAAAAACAAAGAAAAAACTGTTTACATTTTTCCCTAGAAGCAAACAAGCAAACAAGTGAAGAAACATTTTATGTTGAAAATACATTTTAGTTAGAAATCTTTTTAACTTGTATGTTTTAGATATAACAATTTTTTTAGCATTTATTTGCCTCCAACCAGGACAATGTTAGAAGTTTTACACTTTGAAAAATGTTTTGTTTTGTTTTTTTGCACAAGGCTTTTTTAAATTAAAATGTATTTGTAAATAAAGAAACAGTTTTTATAATTATGCATTTTTAAACTTTACATTGAATTTGTTAGTAGATGAGGCAGATAATACGCATTAAAAAAAGTAATTAGAAATCCTTCTGGACTGAGACAATTTTAATTTTTTGTTTTCTTTGGGGAGAAAGCTATATTAAATTCGATGTTTTATAATGCTTATATATGACACCCTATTTTTTTATAATAAATCTCCACTTTATGTCGATTTTTACCGGCATGGGAAGGTCAGTAAATAGCCAAGTTTGTTTGTTCTTTTTATATAAAAAGCAAGTTGTTAAACGATTTGTAAATAAAATTTTGTTTCTTTGAATATTTTTGTTTGCTCACTATATAAAAATGTAAACTTTTTTTATTTTGCATTTTATTCAAAAATACGTTTTGTTATGAATACATTTTAAAAATAAATTTTGGAAATAAAACTTATTAAATAAAACGCTATTTTCAAATATTACACTCCTTAATTTCAAAGTTTTTCTTTTTTTGTTTTTATAAAAAAAAATAAGTTATTAAAAAATTGTAAATAAAATGTATTCTTAAAAATGCTTTTCGTTTGTTTGCAAAAAATACAACAACAAAAAAACCCAAAAAAACGCAAACTTTTATTCAATCTGAAAAGTTTAAAAGGAATAAATGTATATATTATTTTTATTATTCTGTAAAGTGTACACAATTTAAAAAATATTTTTAATAAAAGTTTTTGCGTATTATCCATTTGTGATTGGTTATTTGCCTGTGTTATATATTTGAATATTTATTTGAATGTTTGTTGATTATTTGATTAAATATTTCCTTACATATTCGAATTTCTTTTACACGATATTAAAACAATGCGTAAAAGTTTTGAAGCAACAGCACCCCCAATAATCTCAGGCACGAGCCGCCACTGATTAATTACTTTAATTCAAGCCATTATATATATATATATATATATATATATATATATATATATATATATATATATATATATATATAACTTTATAAAATCAACAGTAGGTTTTCTACAGTGCAATCTAGACTACAATGTATTGTGAACTAAGTCACTGCAGAGAGGCATGTGAAGCTTTCTTCTGGTGCACCATAATGGATCTGTAACTAGAGCAGGCAATCAATCGATTTGATAGAAAAACATGATTTGATAAGAAACATGGTAAGACAACAATTATGGAAGGCAGTAATTACTGAGGATATGGTTAAGAGACTCAGCATTCCTATCTCATCGTGGTACACCACCTGAAGAAGGCCATAGGAACAGTAGGCCGAAACATGGTGAAACAACAGCAACTGTGAAGATGGGGATAACAGTCTGCAAATAGAATAAATAAATATGCAAATTACTCATATCAAAAGATTCCAATAAAAAATGATATATAAAAATATAGGAGTATGAAACATTTGTTGATCATCATTCAATCCCGGGCAACGTTGTGTCTCCCTGCTAGTAGTTCTAAAGGAAATACTACATTAATGTCCCAACACAATCGATAAATAACATAATTTTCTACAATAAATAAATACAATTTACATTTTTTTTTATGATGTTCCTGAAATCTATGACTGATAGAAGAGGGAGTCTGAAAAGACCTGCAACCAGGGTCTGTGAATGGTAGCTGCTGGGACCACATCATACTGTTTGGGCATCCAGCCAGAAAGTGGATGAATGTTTGTAGGGAATAGTCTTTCTAAAATTCTATAGGTTCTTGTCCAGAATTGCCCTATTTCAAAAACAAAAACAAAGAAAATTCTGTATGATGTACATACTCATGGTGAAACAAAAATATCACATTCCAAATATCATATAAGTTGATAAAGTAGCTTTTGTTTTAATAAAAAATCCAATTTTATGAATATTTGAGGAGTGACTCTCTCGTCTGGCCTTTTGAAAACAATCTACTGATACAAAGATATATAACCCAACAGTAATACAAACTTACAAGTATTTTGTTGCATAATGCCTATAAATTCCCAATAATTTTTTTAAAAATGATTTTCTTTATAAAAATAAAACTACTCGATCAATCTACGTGATTTTTGGAATATGATAATTTTGTTTTTATCACGAGTTCGTACATCATATAGATTTTCTGTATTTTTGTTTTTTAATATAGGGAGAATTCTGGACAAGGACTTTTGAGTTGTAAACAATTTTAGTTTTAGAAGAGAAATGTTGTTCCAAACGAAATGCCAAGGAAACTTTGAATTGTAAAAGCTTGCAGACAAAGAGCAGAGTTCCTTTCCATGTTTTTTTTTGTTTGTTTTTTTTTTGGGGGGGGGGGTTCTTACTCATGTCGCCGCTTGGACGTAAGAGGCTACTATTTGGGGCCATGTCTAGGAAATATTAACAAGATATTTGTTTATGTTACATTTAAACTTTTACATATCAGTACAGCTAGGGAAGCAAGCAGCAGGAAGGGAATTCCAAAGTCTAACTGTTCGAGGGAAGAAATTATTAGAATAGAAAGCTTTCTGGCATCAGTGAAGGGGTGAGATTTTATTGCTAAGCGGGTTTGTCAGGGATATGTACGTCGAGGGGGTACATGTGAAACGAGTTCATCAGAACACATTCCATTAAAATATTTGTAAAACAGGCACAGTGATGCAACATTGTGAAGACAAAAAGTTATATGCATGAATTCTAAGAGCTTTAGTATATTTTATGGTGTGATTCCATTTTCTGATTGGTTGGTAGCAAAGTGTGGTTCCATCTGATTGGCCAGTTATTATCACCCATGTTTATAAATAGAACCTTCCAGGTTATTTTTACAAACATAGCCTTGTAGAGATACAAAAAATATTGCCACAAGGACCACTCCTTGATTAATTTAATTAGAAGAGTAGAAAGTGGTTCATAGGTTTACTTTTTGTAGCCGCGTAACTCTCACTTCACTTATTTTATCCTTTAGTCCTCACATTCCAAGAATGATTTCTGACAAAAAGGGAATAATTAATGTTTCTGAGTCAGAATCTAACATCTAACACTTATCGTTGGCAAGTTTTTAACCTTGAAGTACTATTTTTATTTAGCTTCTTACATCACGTGGCTTCATGCCTTGTCTGGAGCGATTTAGATTTTTTTTAAATTTTAAACTAATGTTGAAATTCTTTGTTTCAGTAAAAGTCGGGAGATAATTTTAATATTGATTGTTTTATTTCTTTTTGTTCATTATTTTTATTACAGGAATGTGATTCATTTACAACAACAAGCAAATGAAGAGTTCTCTTCAGTCTGAACCGAAGCATTGATCATATTGGAGAAATACAAGAACGAAAGGCTGTCTCTCATATTCAATCATCAAATTGATGCACTTAAAATCTGTGTCTATTGTCAGTGATGGAGAGCTTTTTCCTTTGGAAAAAGCAGGAAGAAGTTCATCGATGTAAGAATGGAGATCGTAGAAAATACTCAGACTTCAAATATATAATTCCTTGGATGATATTTGGAGTTTGTTAATAATTTTTTCCAAAATAAATAATCAGATTCCAATGTAAATAAAATAAACTTTAGAAACTAACATGTTTTTTTTTGTTCTTGTTTTGTTTTTTGCATTGAAATTTGCTTTATTTAGCACTTAGACACTACTGTCACGGACACAACTTTTTTGGTTTCAATTTGGAGAGTGCACAATGCACAATAGGGGCAGATAAATGCAATTTAAGAATTCCCTTAGGATTTCTCCATGAATACATTGTACTAACATGTATTTTTTTTTTTTTTTTTGCCTTGAAATTTGCTTTATTTAGCACTTGAGCACTACTGTCATAGACACAACGTTTTTAGTTTCAGTTTGGAGAGTGCACAACAGGGGCAGATAAATGCAATTTAAGAATTCCCTAGGGATTTCTCCAAAAATACATTGTACATTAATACCTTGAATATGCACTATATGGTACTTTTTAAATAAAAATGTATTTTTTTAAAACTTTTTTTAACTCTATTTTGTGTTATTATAATTTTCTTTATTTTAATTCAATAAATGTATGACAAAAACTTTCTAAAAAAAATGCATTCCATTAAAAACTGTTTATAACTATTTATAAGTTTTAAGTCATACACTTTGATAACTTTCATTTATTTTGTGTACAAAATAAAACTTCTATTTTCTTAATTTTATTTTAATTCAATAAGTGTTCAGATAATTAATGTTTTCTTTCGTGTTATCGTGTTGCTGATATTTGCTGAGATTTTCGATTCGGTCCTGAAATTGCATTTATCTGCCCCTGCTGTACCCTCTTCAAACTGAAACCAAAAATGTTGTCCCGGGACAGTAGTGCACAAGCACCATTTATTTTTCCAGCTTTTTGACTAAATTTCAGTCATCTTTCAGAGGAATTATTATACAACATGCATAACTGTAAGACACAAATGTGAACGATATGAATATTTTAAATTACTCCTAAAGATGACCAAAAATTAGTCAAAAACTTAAGAAGTAATAAAAATCTCAAATAATATGACTTTTAGAAAAAATTTGTGTTTGATTTACATGCTGATTTGTTTTTTGTTGTTTTTTTTTAAATTTCCAAATGAATAACAAACGAAGCATGGAATGTGTATTTATGCATTTGCAGACTGTTATCCTTATCTTCAGAGTTATTGTTGTTTCAGCAAATTTCAGCCAACTCATCCTACGGCCTTCCTTAGGTGGTTAACCACGACAACGCCCATGAGTCTCTACAGTTCCAGGTGAGTATTGTCTAAAGATAGTGGTTTCAATCTTACCCGAAGCAAGCCAGAGGATGAGTTGACCAAAAACGTGGTGAGACAACAACAACTATGGAAGGCGGTAATTACTAGGGATACAGTTACAAGACTCAGCATTCCCATCCCATCACGGATAACCACCTGAAGAAGGCCAAAGGATGAGTTGGTTGAAACATGGTAAAACAACAACTATGAAGATGAAGATAACAGTCTGCAAAAGAATGAACACATAAATTATGAAATCTCATCGCAGAGGATTCCAAAAGATAAGATAATTTATGAAAAGCACAAAATATCTTATCCAATGAAATATGCTTGAATACAAAACGAAAACTGCATAATTACATATAGAATGTTGTAATTTTCTTGAAGCATTTTTAATGTATAGTTGTAAGAATAAGAAGGTATAAACTGGGGATGAAATGGAAAAAAAAGTCTTTGATAAATAAAAATGTAATATTGTCGTCTATATAATTTATAGCTTGAATTTTTACAAAATATGTGCTATAATAGATTCACTCCAATAACCATGTTTTTTTAATCAAAAACAACTTATAAAATCAACAAAGTTTTATTTACATTACAGCAAAATATGACAAATTAGAGAGTTCGGGTCAGCATGGCATGGTGTGTGGTGGCGATGGTAGAAGTGTGTCAGCTCTTCTCACTCTTCTGTCTGACTGATAGTCTTTGTTTTAACTTATATTAAAAAAAAAAAACATCACCTCACATTCCTTGATTGGAATCTAACTGTTTGCTTATTTTGACCTTCTAATTGAAATACTTTTAGCAATTCCACTCCAGTTGAAATATTTTCTCTTATTGTTTCATGATCTCGATTTTTTGATTGAAATGTAGGGTTGACATCATTACCAGGAATTCAATTTACATCTGGTTTTGCCCACCTCCGATATTTTCTGGCATAGTCTGTAATCTTTGCAACAAGAATATGAAAGAAAAAACAATATCCACATTGCTCTTAAATGAAGATACTTGAAAAGGAGGTAATATCCTCAAAATATCAATAAAACTTTGACACAGTTTCACACACTATTGATCGATGATGCAACAGTAAGAAATATAAAGAAAATTATTACATACTGTCTTAAGGAATAATTTTTCACCCATTTTGTCTGCTCAACCAATTCTTGCATTATCATAGCCTTCTAAAACCTAAAACTAATATATATATATATATATATATATATATATATATATATATATATATATTGATAATAGAAAAATATATACTAGTGTAAAAAGATTCATTGATCAATTTGAAACAAGGAAATACAATAAGCCCTACACACTGTATTATATTCCCTTGTTTCAAATTGATCACTAAATCTATATACACCAGTATATATTTTTTTATTATCAATATATTGTGTTATATTATGAGGCTCTAAAAAGGTGTCTGTTGTGTAATGTGTGTGTGAATATAACAACATACTTGTTGAATAGTGGAGTTTATCTTTTTCTGTATATTCATGTACGTGTAAATGCGTGTATGTATATACGTCATATCAGTTAATTGATCGTCTAATTTGTATATCTTAACATTTATGCAACAGTTCTAACAGGAAACGATTGACGTGGACGTATCGAAACAGTTGTAGACAAACAGTTCTTTTTAACAGATGTAAATAAAATAACACATACCTGAGTTATTTATGAACATTTATTCTCATGATCTGGCCGACATTTTCAGAGATTACACATTCTTTACATCTTGACTGCCTGAGATGACACCGCTCACCACATCATAGAGAGACCAACTCCTCTTTTTGAATCGTCCGTTCTGTCTGATGTCCAGCTAACGACTATCTAGAATCTCCCCAAATCTACATCTCATCACATGTCTCATTACGTGTCTCAGACCAACAGCTGATGTAACCCCAATCTAGTTATTTGTTTATGCAAACCAAAAATAATGTTTACAGCTATTTTCTATTGATTGAGATTGTCGGACTGACTTCCTCATCTTGGTTGTTATTGTCACAACGTTTCGGCCGTTTTGCCCTCCGGCCTTCATCAGGTGTTTTGTATCGAACTGGGGAACCGTTTGTTAGGAGTCTCGAACCCAACCCTTTATTATTATTACGGGGGTACCGTGTTCAGACTCCAGCTAGGCTCTTGGATATAGTTGATGATTCTCTGTTTTGAATGTTACTTTTTCACTGCCTTCGTTCAGGATTGAACTCAGCAACTTTGGGTAACTGTAAACTTTGATACAACGTCTAGGACCACTCGGCCATATGGGCGAGTGGTCCTAGACGTTGTATTAAAGTTTACAGAGAATCAACAACTATGTCCCAAAGCCTAGCTGGAGTCCGAACACGGTACCCCCGTAATAATAATAAAGGGTTGGGTTCGAGACTCCTAACAAACGGTTCCCCAGTTCGATACAAAACACCTGATGAAGGCCGGAGGGCAAAACGGCCGAAACATTGTAACAATAACAACCAAGATGAGGAAGTCAGTCCGACAATCTCAATCAATGAAAACACCTCATCTCAAAAATACAGACAATTAGCTATTTTCTATTTTCACATTCCTTTTGTGATATACAAGTCAATCATGTTTTCCCAATTTAATTGTTTATTTTTCTAATCATAATAATTGATCTAGCGACTTGCCATCGCTCGAATCAAATAATAATAATAATAATGTTTTGACCCTTGGCCTTGCTTGCCACAGTTAACAGATACTACGCTATAATCACAGCCCAAAGGGTCATAACATTACAGTTGTATCTAAGCTCCATCTGCATTTTGAGCTTTTTTGCTCGTGCGGCCAAGTTTTAATCCTGCTTAGAGTAGTGCTAGTTTAACCATCTAATGAGCTGTGATACATTGAAAGAGTACTGCATGTGCATGGCTATAAATGCACCCTATCTTTGGTTGAGCATATTGCAGAGTGAAATAACAAACTGTTGCTAATGTAAAAATGCTCTTTGTGTAAACAAATAAACCTTAGGTGTTTAGACAATGTTTATAACATTGTAATTTCACATACCCATCTCAGCATCAGCCAAATAGTATAATGGTGAGAAACGCTGTCACCTGGGCAGTTGAGTTTCAATCCTGGCTTGAGGTATTTGCTTGTTTAGCCATGCTAATCAGCTGTAAAGCAGTACTGTATATGGATGACTATATGTATATGCATAATTATATAGTTAAAATTGAAGGTAAATATTAAATGCAAATATTTGTGCAAGGTTGATCTTTGCAGCATTTGGAATCAGCTATTATGTTGTCTAGAAAATGCTGGCCGATTTTTCAAAAGATGATTTAGTTTGCTATTTTTGCACTGTTTTATACAAAATTTGGCATAATAATTGATATATATTCTATATTATATTATATTGTATATAATTACTGTAACTTTTTTTTTTTTTCAACAAATTCAGCAATAATTCAGATGTTTGGCTTTGTTATTACCAGAGAGTTTGTGGCAAATGCACTTAATTTTAACATTTGTCATACTTTTTGAAAGACACAATCAAGTCTTCAGGCTCACATGTCAAGTCTTTGTCCTCTTTCAAAATTGTCACTTGGTGCTACAAGATCAGGCTGTCACATCTAACCACTTAGGATGCCCCCTATAAATCTGACCCCTAATCCATGATAGCTCCTTATATTCCAGTGACAATGTATTTTCCTTGGGATGAAAAACTTTTTGAAGCTCTTAATAACAAGGAGAAAAAAATGCATATACTTTTCATTGTCAAAACACTTCCAATAAAAAGAAAGAATGGGGAGAAGGGTCCACGTGTGATCAGATAATACAAAGATGCTTTCTGAAATTCCAGAGTGGTTGTGAGAAACTTGAAAAGAAAGGTGGAGAACTGTCATAGATATGTGATAAGTATTCAATCGGGGGGGGGGGGGGGGGGGGGCTGGCCTTGCCTGGGTGTTCAGAGGTGTGTGTTGAGCAAAAAATAAAAAAAGTAGTAGTAGGTAGGAAGGCTCAAACCCGTACCATGAAGGAGGAAGAGAATGCGAAAAAAAACGAACAAAATGTGATGTTTTTGCCATCATCAAACCGGGAGTGGCGAAGGTTTAAATTAAGGCTAGTCAATTAAAAAGAAGGGATGACTTTCAAAAATATTGTCGAAAAAACGACCGCCCCTCTTTGTAGAAAAGTACCCAGTTGAGGATGAAGGAATTAATGTTTTTAGCCAATTTTCTTTATATTTGTCATCCGAAGGGTCGAGCTTTGAAATGATACTAATCTCGTGAAAATCTGTTGCCTCTGTTGAAAGTTTTAGGCAGACATACAAACATACATTTAAACAGACAGGTGAGATTATATTATAGAAGAAGATTAATATATATTTTTTTCCTATATTGAAGTTGTTTTTAAAGATGTTTAAATTATAAGATAATGTTGGATAAACTAAAAGGGTAAGAAATTCTAAAGTGCTCTCATCGATATTTATGTACAAAAATGTTTTTTATATAAAAAGCTCAATACAACTAATCTAGAAAATAGAGCTTATTATAAAAGAATAAAACTTAAAGATTGTAAAAAATCTGAACTTTTGAGGGTATTGAAATTGGAAAAATACACTCACATTTTTCCGATTCCAATACCCCTTAACACTAATATATGCTAATTAAAAAATGTTTTTAAATCGATTTAGGAATTTAAGGTAGGACGACCCCTGGAGTGAATGTAGTAATATAGTGACTGGATCCTAGCTAGGAAAAACATAGACAAACCATAAGTAGGACGACAAGGATGACCACATACACTTCCCACACTTTTGAATGGCCTTGTGCCTAATTTATTTTATAGTTATTTTATGTTTCTTGTAAAATGTTCTCAAACCAATAAACTTTTCAAAAGTAAATAAATGTCATTGATTGTGATTCAACAGGTCACTATAATGCACGATTTAATGTCTTCTGTTCCTAGCTGCTGCGGTTGCATACCTTCTTGTGTCACCGCTGGTATTGATGGCCGTTCTCCAAGCATTACGATCATTGAGCAGGTGCGCTGTGATGTTTAGAGCATGGAGGTTGTCCAGCCATCATTTCTTTGATCAACCACAGTATTTGCTCCTGACATCAATAATATTCGGTGGTGTTGCCACTGTTGTTATGCATTCTTTTCACATGCCCAAAACATCTGAATCTTCCACGCCTTAGGATAATTTCCAAAGGGATGCCAAGATGTCCTCTCAGATCAGTCGTGTGTCTATTGTACGAAATTTTTGAAGAGCAGATCTTTCTGATTATGGCATTGTCGCTCCTCACAAGCCTGTTTGTAGCAACAACAATGATAGCCCAAGTTTTGGTGGCATGATGCACGACTCCTTTAACACCAGCAATAAAGATTTGTCCAGGGGGCATAAGGAGTATGTTTTTGTTGGTCAGAATGGGAATGAGCTCTCTGAACTTTTCCCATGTTGATTGAATCCTAGTTGTGACAGCATCTGTAGACTCTCCATTGTTGCCTACCATGTCTCTAAGAGAACAGAAGCTAGAGACTACAACTTCCAGAGATACGTCATCAATTATAAAGTTTGTTTGATCAGAGGTAGATGTAGAGTTTTTGCAGCATTAATACACAAACCCAACATAATCCACAAATTTGCCCTTTATACCAGAACACTAGTATGTGAAAACAATGGAAACAAATATAAAAAAATGAGATAACAAGTTTATTGACGGAGAGAGTTTTTACATTGGGGATATCAATGGTGTTTCATGTGAGAGCATTGAATGAAAATGACAGTTGTTAAACATCTGCATAATTTAAGATTGAGAAACAACAGAAAAAAAAAAACTTTAAGATCTCCCCCTCCCCTTCACGATGAACATAAACTGAAAGTAATTTATAGTAAAACCACTTTTTTTGACTCGTTATCAGATCTCTGACCGGTCTAGAATTGCGGGAGTTAAGATGTAAAACACTTTACAGGTTGAGATTACCTATGCAAACTCCTCAGTAAAGCAAATATTTGGGTGCACATCCAGATTTCAACCTAAAAAAAAAGAAAAATTACAGAAAAATCTTTATGATGTATGTACTTACCACAGAAAAAAAAATGTCATATTCCAAAAATTACGTAAGCTGATCAAGTATTTTTTTAAACTAAGAAAATCAATTTTTATAACTGAAACATTGTATCTTGATCCATGAATGTTTAATAAATAAAGGGAGACAACTCAATTCGAATAACTAAGATCAAAACCAGCCTTGTAATGGCTACAATTGACTATTAAAATCACTGAAAAACATTTTTAAATTTTCTATATAAAAAAGCTACTTGATCAATTTATGAGCTTTGGAATATGACATTTCTGTACTATGATGGGCATAACATGGTCAACTAAGTATAGCAGGGCAGACCAAACTATTTGGCCATGCAATTAAACATGAAGCAGTTATTTTAAGTGAACAGGCTTTAATTTTTTTCTCCATATTTTTTTTAATTGATTAAATAAATTATGATCGGTTAGTTCCCATGGATTATATGAGAAATATAATTCTTTTGTCTCCGGTTAAGCGCCTGAGTAGGTGTGAATGCTGATTGTGTATGGAAAACTGTATTGTTGACAACATCATTCAGGTTGAGTTTACCTATGGTGACCTTATTATTGTTTAGCACCCATGAGAATCATGGTTGCTGGGACCTAAGGAAAAGACAAGGAATGCATAATTGGTACTGACCAATTGCTTCTAGCAGGGAAATTGCATAGCTAAATTTGATTGGTTATCGAAGGGGTTGCATCTTACTGCCACAACCACCTACCTCAATATAAAAAGACCAGCAAAAGTGATTTTTGGCAGTAGAGCAATAGAGTGGTAGAGAATCAGTCAGAGATATCGAGAAGTAGACCCAGTCGGGAGAGAAGCCGACCAGAGATTTAACCCCAGTAGAAAAACAAAGCCAATAGCCCGAAAATCCATAATTCTGGAAACAAAAGTCTATGAAATTAAACATTTCCCAAATTATACCTACATATTATCTGAATTCAAAAACACGCAACTTTTTTTTCTCCCTAAAGTATGCATTACTTCTAGCTAGTCTAAAGTTAATACGTAACCCTAAAGGTATTACTACTTAACCAGTTTTTTAAACGAGTTAAAATAATCAGACTTTTCAATTTGATAAAAGTTCCATTATAGCATATTTATTATGGGGTGGAGCTGGAATGGTCGAACATTCTGGCATGAGGTAGATAATTCAATGTTGAATTTAAAAGAAATAAATAAAAATACAGAACTCACCAAGATTCCTCCACCACTGCCATCCAACATACCCTTTAAATATCGGCATAAAAACAGACTGACTGACTGGCATCCTCTTCTTTTTACGCTATGAACTCAAGAAGCTAAGTCACTTTTCTATCCGTAACTTTTGAAATCTATTAACATCTGTGTATTGCAAACTTTTGTTTTATTTTTTCCTTATTCCAGCTTTGACTTTAATCCTGAATATTTGTCTCGTTTTCTTTTTATTTATCTTTTTTTGTTTTTCCTTAATGTTTTTGTCAAATATACTATTATTAACTAATACTTTTTTCCTATATTTAAAACGAGAGAAAAAAAAAGCCTCCTATGAAATTGAACATTTCCCAAATTATACCTACATATCTGAACTCAAAAACACCCGGCTTCTTTTTTTTTCTCTCTAAAGTATGCATTACTTCTAGCTAGTCTAAACTTAATACGTAACCCTAAAGGTATTTACTACTTAGCCAATTTTTTAGACGAGTTAAAATAACCATACTTTCCAATTTGATAAAAGTTCCATTATAGCATATTTATTATGGGGTGAAGCTGGAATGCTCGAATATTCTGGCATGAGGTAGATAAAGGCAAGGTATCCATGCATTAATATGGGAAGGAGACTATCTTCAAGTAACATCCTAAACTGGGAATGGGACAACGGACTTATAAAGTAGATATTAATAAGTCCTTCTCACCTTTTTTTTAAAATTGAGAGTAGATAATGCATGTGGATGTGTTATCGGCAGCTCCAGTAACTCTCGCTTCTTCTTTTTTGTCCTTCAGTCCTCATTTTCAATGAGTGATTTTTCTGACAAAGGGTGAAGAAAAAGCTGCTTTCCAGGTCTGTAGTACTTTGTGAACAGTAGCCTGAGAAGTCGGAAAATTTCTGCTTCTATGTCTATCCTTGTGGTCATATCACTAGTAAGGGTGCTAGAGGTAAACGTTTCATCTGGGCTGACGTTATCCACCTGATAGTCAAGGACCCGAACCTTGGATTAACCACTAAGGAGGCTGTCCTATCAGCAGGTGCAAAGTACCGGGGTTGTTGTATTGCCATTTGGTGAATGGATTCTGGATCATACAGTAGTTTCTGGTAGGGCCTCTCAATGCCATACTAATAGGTAATTGTTACGGCTTTACCTTATCATGTGTTACAAAAAAAAAAAGAAAAAAATTTATTGTCTTTTTCTCTTACTTTCCCTCTCCATCCTGCTCCAACCAAGTCTATCGACCTGTTCCACAAATCCCAAAACCTCAACATACCAAATTAAAAAAAAAAAAAAAAAAAAAAAAAAAAAACACGAATAAACCTAGAACCACATCCTCCAACGTAGACCCCTACTACCAGGTCTCCTTCTCCAACATCAGGGGTCTATATTCCAATCTTCCAGAGGTTGAAATCCTATTACAGGAGACAAAACCGGACATATTCTTTCTAAGTGAAACTGGCATAGGGTCAACCACTTCCCTAGACGAATTCATAATTAAAGGATACTCTAACTTAACATCTAAATATGAGCCCCAAGATCACTATGGGCATGGAATATGTGCCTACATTAAAGATGGCTTTCCATGTGGCAGGGATATCTCCAGAGAAGACCCTAATTTACATTATATGTGCTTCCAGGTTGCACTAGCTTACACCACTGCATTTATATTTGCCCTCTATTGCCTCCACAACAGTGGGGTTACTATCTTTAACAGCATATGACAAAATTGCCCACATCCTGTCTGCTCCTCCTTCGGCTAACATTCACATTTGCGGTGAATTCAATGTCCATAATGTGGAATGGCTGACCCACTCAAATAAGACCGATGACGAGGGGAGGTTCTGTCATGATTTTGCTACTGCCTATGACCTGACAGATTGTTCACGAACCCATCCGTTTGCCCGATACTACTGGTCAGTATGCAAGCCTTCTAGACCTTTTCCTCACAACTTCCTCTGAGCTATGTTCATGTTCTGTTCTTTCTCCTCTAGGATCCTCCAACCATTCCGTTGTAGTAGTTAAGATAAAAATAAAATGCAAGATGTCTTCAGACGTACCTCTCCACTTTACTGTATATCGATACTCTACAGCTGACTGGGATAGCTTCCATACAATCATATCTGATCTACCTCTGCATTACATGTTTAAAAAGGATGTGTCCTCTATAGTATCAGACCTGACCGAATGGTTAATTCTAGGCATAGACCGATTCATACCATCCAAAACATTCCAACAAAAATCTAACAGCCAGCCATGGTCTCCCCAGAATGTGCTGCCGCCATCGCACACAGAAATCACTTTTTCCATAGCTACCAACGTAATAGATGTACTGAGACTAAAGCTGCTTTCAGGACTGCCAGCAACCACTGTAAAAGAGTAATAAAAAATGCAAGAGAGCTATATGCTCAGTTTGTTAAATCTAAAGTAGCTGAGCAGCGGCTTGGTTCCCACCAGTTTTGGCAAATAGCAAACAGGATCCTGAACAGAAGCGTACATTCTATCCCAACCATCATCAATTGACCTGAGGTCATCTCGTCAGCATCTGACAAGGCCAAACTATTTGCCAAGAACTTTGCAGCTAATTCTACCGTATGCGACGAAGGCCAGCAACTCCCCGTATTTCCTCCTATAACAGACAACACGCTATGCAGCATACAAATATCTGTGCGTGAGGTCGCCAAGCTAATCAAGAACCTTGATTCCAGTAAAGCAACTGGCCCTGACGGCATTCCAGTTATAGTGCTGAAAAAGCTCCAACCAGAACTTGCTCTCATACTTACAAAACTGTTTAAGTGTTGCCTTAAGGAGAAGTGTTTTCCAACACCCTGGAAAACCTCATGATTATGCCCTGTATTTAAGAATTCAGGTGATAAGTCATCTCCCTCTCAGTACAGACCAATAAGTCTCTTGTGTGTCATGAGTAAGTTGTTGGAATCCATATTAAATAAAGAAGTAGTCAACCACCTCAGCAGAAATAACCTTCTTAGTGACATGCAATATAGTTCCCGCTCCGCAAGATCTACAATAGATGTGCTAACGGTTATATCTCATAGGATTAGTGAATCTCTTGACAAAGGCTTCCTTTCCAGGGAAATTGCTCTTGACATATCGAAGGTATGGCCTAAGGGCCTACTTCACAAGATTTCCAGCTACGGTATCACTAGTAATGTTTTCTCAATCATTAAATCATTTCTCTCCGATAGGTTCATAAGAGTAGTGGTTTATGGGCAGAAATCAGAGGCCCACAGTATTAATGCTGGAGTCTCTGAGGGGTCAATCCTGGGCCCGACTCTCTTGCTGATCTACATCAATGATCTCCCAAAACACATACTTAAATCATTCGTTGATATCTATGCTGATGACACGACCATCTATGGCAACACATCAAAGGCCATAAATGACAAGGTTCTCTCCAATTCTCTCTCTTCTGATCTTGAGCGCGTGGTACAGTGGGGAAAGAGGTGGCTGGTTACTTTTAATGCATCTAAAACCAAACTTCTATCTTTACATCATAAATGCTCCGATATCCATCTGGCATCAATTGAAATGGATGGCTCTCGTCTTGGGGAGGCTCCATGTTTTGACAAGCTTTTGGGTTTGACTTTTACTCCTGATCTGAAATGGAACACGTACATCAGGTCTGTTGCCAAGGATGCTGGGAAAATGGTGGGATCCTTCTACCGCTCCAGAAGATATCTCACTACTGATGCAATTCTCTATCTGTATAAAAGACAAGTACGTCAAATGATGTACTGCTGCCACATCTGGGTAGGAGCTGCTAAAAACAGCCTATCCTGCCTTGACAGAGTACAAAATAGACTTCATAGCTTAGTGAGGGATGCCCTTTTCTCTTCCCCGCAGCCTCTCTCCCACAGAAGTTGCGAGCCTGTCTTTGTTTTATCGTTATTTCCATGGCAAGTGCTCGTCTGAGCTCCAATCTCCCCCCCCCTCGCCAATCTTTCACGAGAAACACCCGTCTGGCTGAAACTACTGTCAATAATTTTCCCCACTCTTTATCTGTGCCTAAATCCAAACGTAGATTTCATGAGCAGAGCTTCTTTCTCAGAAGTGCACGACTGTGGAACTCTCTTCCGTTTGGCTGTTTCCCACCTGACTACAACTTGGACGTCTTCAAGTCCAACATAAACGAATTCCTTACAAACCGCCCTCTTAAGTAAGACTCTATATCAAATCTCTAATACTGATGATTACTCTCATTGATTACTGTACATGCAATAACCCTTATCCCTGAGTGGCCTCCGGGCCTTGATAAGTGGTGACCTCCATGTAAAAAAAAACACAAAAAAAACAGTGCTTTGAAACGAGAAAAGGATGAGAGTAGAACAGGGCAAGAGTTGACCAGATATTCAGCCCTGATAGACAAACAAAACCAATAACCCAAAAATCCATAATTCTGATAAAAGTGCCTTGAGAAAGGAAAAGAGAAAGATACCCACAGTTTATACAAAGAGAAAATCTTTATTCCTAAGAAGGAGAACCTAATCAAAGTATTTTAACATCTATTCACTGGGAGAATTAACGTGAGAGAGGAAACCCCCCTCATTAAAAGTGTCAACAATTACTGCTACCATTTGGTAATGTCATGGCTGATTAAAAGAAATGATTAATTTTTTGGGGGTGCACTTTTGTTTTTCTTTTACAAACAAAACTTGTAAAATTGTTTCAAATTCATCTTTAACTATCTATACCATGCATATATTTTGGAACAGACTTGTTGAATTTTTCTTTCCTTTGGAAAGGTTTGTTTGACAAAGTCTCCTCAACAGCAACCAGTAACATGGGCAATCTTTTAGCCAACAGAGACGCTTTAACCATACAACATGGATGGGCAATCATTTTGGCTATAAAGACAATCATCAAATGGAATTGGCAGGGAAAAAGAACTTTGGGTCCTATCAAACTCAGTGACTATGACCACGAGGGGTCATTACGGTTACAACGCATACCAGAGCATATATCTGAAAAAACTCTGTGACTGCCGCGGTTGTGACCATTAACACATCATATTTGGTGTCATGATTCAGGACCTGTGACCTACCTGTAAGGTCATACTTGGTATCCATGGTTCAGAATATAATAGCCTGTTGTGACCAACTGGGCTAGCTCTTGTGTCCAACCCGGTCACGTCATAACAAGTAGGTAAGAGACTTTTCTGTACTTTTGATTTTTCTTTTTAATTAAGTTGAACTCTAGACATACACTCCAATTTGTTAAAACATGAAAATTGGGTCAGGAAATTCAAGAAAAATAAAATAATTTAAATGCAGTTTCTTGAGTGATTTTAAAATCAAGACAGTCATTCTGTAGGGCGAGATTGGATGCAGATGAATATGAAAACTAGAAATAAACATAAATAAGAAAAAATTATTTTTTTTAAAAATGTAGCAAAAATTCATTTTTGTCAGCTATATATATATATATATATATATATATATATATGATTTTCAGAATCTGAGAGATTATATATAATAAATTCCACATCCAATGTCGCAGCCCACAAGAGCCATAACAGTCAACGAACCAGGCGAAACTCAAGTCTTGAACTTCCGGTTCGTTGACTGTCATGGCTCTTGTGGGCTGCGACGTTGTTTGGCTGTGGAATTTATTATATATATATACATAAAAAAAAAAACGAGGAACCTGGACATTATTTGCAGTGCATATCATGGGATAAATGGACGTTTTTATTGAAAATATTAGGCATTATTATTACAAATACTCGCTTTGTATAGCTATGATAAAACAGCTGTTATTTTTTATTTATTTAAAAGAAACTTTGCTGAATAAAAGATTTCGTTTTTGCCGGTAAATATCTAAATTTATATATACGATGGTTTCCATTTAAGCGTGAAGCAAGACTTTTCCGTAAAAAAAAAAAAAATTGAATCCTCTGGTTTAGCAATATTGTAGAAATATAAGCAAACTAAAATAAAAAAAAATTAAAAATAGGCAAAAATTATAACACACTTATTTAGAATGAATCAAATTATGTCAAATTGATAGTGTAATGTGGTTAAATTTGTGCTCATTTTTGCATTAAATACTAATCCATTATTAATCCCTAATTGTGTATCGAACGGATATGATATTACTTAGTTCGCTGCACCTTATAACAAAGATCCATACAAAATTGCAACCAGATTTTCCCTGTAGTTTATGTGAAAAAGTGGAACTGTAATACTAATCACATTAATCCCAAACTGCATCGAACGGATACCATAAAATTTAGTTAGCTGCACCTTATCATAAAGGTCCATACAAAATTTGTTCCAGATCAGCTCAATAGTTTTCCAGAAAAAAATGGAACCAACAAACTAAGAGAAATATAATATAGAAAATGAAATAAAGTTCATTTAAAATTGATTAATTCTTCCACCAATAATTGCAGAGTTGCTCAGAAGATAGTGTTGGACTTTCACAATAGGTAGTGATCTACGTCTGAGGTTCAGTTCTCAGGGTTGAAGTATCCACTAAGTCTAGTCATGGTGATGAATTGTGATACAATGAAATGGCTGCCTATGGATTACCATAATATTATGGATTTTTAAAAGAAAGACAGAAAACAAAAGGGAAAAACAACCCTTAAATTGGGAGATCAAGATTAATTTTCAGTTTGCTTTACAGGTTTTATTTCATGTTATTTTAAAAAATAAATTAAGAAAGAGCTTCTTGCCCAGAATTTAACTTAATCAACAAAAATACAGAAAAATCTTTATGATGTACACACCCATCATGGCATGAAAACATCAATTTTTTTTTTAAATCACACAACTTGATCAAGTAGGTTTTTTAACTAAGAAAATCAAATTTTATGATGAACGACACATTGTGTTTTGATCCGCCATGTTTAATAAAGGGAGACAACTCAATTCGAACTACTGAGATTTCAAAAATCAAACTTGCATGTCTATAGTATACTATTAATCGCCTGTAAAAAAATGATTTTCTATATAAAAAGAAAATTATTTGATCAACTTATGTGATTTTTAGAATATGATATTTTCATTCCATGACGGGTACGTACAACACAAAATTCTTTTTTGTATTTATGTTTTTTTAATTAGGTTGAACTTTGCACTTGCACCAAAGAAGACTATTCCATTCAATCTATTATTATTTAAGCTAAATTTTAGGTACTTGTACAGTTTAATCAAGACATTCAAAAATGAAAATATCGAAAAAAGGTTATATTTTACGTATCTGTTTTGGACTGAAGATCTCCGAAAAAAAATTTCATTTAATTTGATCAAGTAGTTTTTTTTTTTACAGTGGAAAAACACGTTTTTATGGGAGCACGTTGAAGTTAGCCATTATGGAAATTTTTAACACGCCACCGGGAGATAACTCTAAGTGAAACGCCGATACTCCCTCCCCATCTTTAATACTAACTTTTCTTCCTAAAAATCGAACCTTTTGCTCGGTATCATAACATATTGTTTTTTCGCTGTAAAAAAAAAAAAAAAACAAAAAAAAAAAACAAAAAAAAAAATTTTTTTAATTTTTTTTTAAAAAACTACTTGATAAAATTTAGTGAAATTTTTTTTCAGAGAACTTCGTTCCATAACGGATACGTACAATATAACCTTTTTTTTTTTTTCGATATTTTCATTTTTTAATGTCTTGACTAAACTGTACAAGTGCCAAATTTCTAATCTGATATTTAAAGTTGATAGTTAGGATTTTCAAAAATCAAACATGGTGGGGAGCCACCTGGACTAACAGTAGTTCTGTTTAAAAGAATTATATCATTGGTAGACACAGGGTCTTCATAATGAGGTTCCAAATCAGAATGGGATTGAAAAGAATTAACATATTTATCATCTAATGACCAAAGATCATCGCGCAATTGGAATGCTGGTTTATGTTTCGCATTCGATGGGGATGAGACAGTGTGAGTGAGATTTTTGTCAAGTTCTTCAATCATAAATTCTTTTGTTTTAAAGGTAGGAGAAAAGCAAGTCTCATTTCTTAAATCTGGAGATAAGGAATAAGGATTAAATGAAGAGTCAGGTTTGAGATTGATAGTAGGTGAAACGGTTTGTCTTTCTAATCGAAGAGCTTTTTTATTGGGTTGAGAGGAGTTGATATCTTTGTGTGACGCGTGGCCAGAATCTATAGAGCCATCATTGTTGGCATCGTATGCTCTTTTGTGAGTGATAATTTCGCTAAAGATGTATGAATTGTGCAGCATTCGTTCATCCTGGCAGAGGCTGGAAATAGTATTCTCAGAGGATAGAAACAGGGGAATCAGTTGACGATTTACATTATTGATCTCCGCGTGACTATCAAGATTTGTTTGGTCACTTGAATCGGTAGATTTCTTCCGAACTGCATCTTGAGACACACCTGTGCTACCCGCATCGTCACGAGAATGACCTGTTTCAATCTTGCTCTCAACAGAAGACGAATCACTATCATATATCTCTACGACTTCTTTGGCTTTGGTTGTTGCTATCCGATTTCCATAAGGCACAATAGGATTGTTTGTTAGAAGAGACTCAAGAATAGAAGAAGTATTCTTAGATTCTTTGGATTTGGATTTCTTTGCAGTCTTTTCCTGGTTGTGCTGAGCCAATTCCTGTAGGATTTCTAACAGAATATTTGAAGCCTTGTCAAAATTTACGTCCTGTATTAGTATCTTTTCAAGCAGCTCTTCAATTAAACGCTCATCAAGTACGTTCTCAACAAATGGAGATTTGCTGTCAGAGCATTTCAACTGAACAATCCTCTTTATATAACTAGCCCCTTTGCGTATTTTCTGAGCATATCCGAGATCCGCACTGAATTCTGTGACCTCATCAAAAAGATTTATACCCGAAGTTGCGCGATACTTTGTGTACCAGTAATTTTTTTCCAGCCGCATTTTACAGAGCGTCGTTGATAAATCTTCCAGACGGTCTTGTTTTTGCTTCAGTCGTTTCTTATACGTAGAAATCTCCTTGTTCTTATGCTGCAAATGAGACCGTAACATATTCATTTCCTCTTGCGGAGATTTTTCATCTGCCCGAGAAGAAACGCAAGTGCTTTTGTTGATATCTAATGAATTAGTGTTACTCAAATTTGTCACGGGTTCGATGTTCTTTTTAATAAATGTCTTTGGTAAACTGTACAATGCGTCCAAAAACTCGTGCAGTTGACTCCCACAAAGATTGTTGGCCTGGTCACCAAGTCCCACCCAGTGACTTTTGATATCCTGCAAACTGACACAATCATCTTCTTGCAGAATTCCGAAGAAACGGAGCCATTGGGGGACGACTTTCACCCAACACAGACGGTATCTGTTGCGGAGGTTTAACAACAGCAGAACGTGTCTGTTTTTCAGTTTCATCTGACAACCTGATAACGGCAAAAGAGGGCCGGTCAACAACATCTGCTGAGTGATGCCATACTTGGTAAAATCTGTCCATTCTGAACTGCGCTTGCTGGCATAGAATTTTGATATGGGTTCATAAATACGGCACAAGTCACCTGTCCGTTTGGCCTTCTGAATAAAACGTCGAACTTGAGCGCTGAAGTTAGTAATGGGGATAGGCAAAAATTGTGCTAGATCTGGAAAGAGGAATTTGATGATGCCTGGTAGGAGTTGAGATTGTTTCTGTTTCTGTTTTTTTAGTTTTTCAACTAGTTTCCCATATAAGGCATATGTGAGGGTGAGATGGCAGAATTCAGGGCATTGTAGCAGTTTCAAATCCCCGTTTAAAATCTTTGGCAGAACTTCTATCACCTTGTTTGCTATGGTAATCGTTTTGTCAGCTTCCTAAAGAAAAATAAAACAAACAAATCAATTAAAGAGACAACAATTTAATAACAGAAAAACAAACAAAAAAAATCATTCTTAAGACATATCAATTCAATGTGCATGATGTTTATTGTTTTTACTAAAAATAAAAATTAAAGACAGATACCTTATAGTATCAATTAGATATATCTACCGGGCTCGTTACATGTGAAATCAACAATTTTTTTTTTGGGGGGGGGGGGGGGGGGGCAAATATCATGTCCTACAGGGATGTTTTTCAAATTTGCTACACTTATAGATCTCCATGGAATGAATTGAATGACACTTGTTACACATCTCAAGGTCACAGGGTTCCTGAGATATGACCTCTGACTCTTTTACGAAAATGTAAATAGTGACCAACTTTAAAAGACGATATCTCAGTTGTTTATGGACCTACAAAATTCATTCATATATCATTCTAAAGTACTTGGATAGATTTACAATTTTATCTATGGATATTTTTTTTCAAGATCAAATAAAAAAAAGTTGACCTTGATCTGACTTATCGCAAAAAAAGTTATTTTTTTTTTTTTTAATTTTGACATCATGGGATTCAGTCTCCCATACTTTATCGAAATTTGGTAGTCATATTTATATATTAATTGAGACGTTTCCTTTTTTTTACATAACTCACTTTTGTAAATTATACAATTTTTACTAAAACAGACAGTGCATTTGTTTTTATTCACTATCTTAAGACTTTACTTTATGCTGTTATCTTTCAAAGACAATCAAAATTTAAACAAAAACTAATAAAAACATTAATGATAATAGGTACCAGCAGCAGCCTGAAAAATGAGTGGAATTCGTAAAAAATGATCAAATTTAGATTATGTTCACCAGCCTGTATTTCATTTGTTTGAATTTGTTTTTGGATAAAATATATATTACATGAAAGAGCGAATCTTCCTCATCAAATTAAGCAAAGAACGATCTTTATTTACATATAAAAATTACAACAAATATTTAAAAAAGAAAAAAAAAATATGTGGGTTTCTTTTTAAAAATTTTTTCTCAGTTAATTTGCTTCTAGTGAATTAACTATTCATAATAACCATGGCAAATGTGATATTAAATTAAAGTTTATTCTATTTTCTATAAAATGGTACTAAGAAATTGTACCTAGCTTTATTCACAAAAATGCGCAAAGCGAAAGAAAACTGACCCACCTCGGGAGTCTTTTGGACAAAATTGCATGAACCATGAACACGGCGAAAATGTGCGAGTCAATGGATGAAAGCTGTTTGACTTCAGTATTTCACCAAATAGGTAACTATACTGCTTCAATTTCAATATAAGCGATAAGAAACCATTTCTGTACATTAATTTGTAAAAATTATGTCTGAATATTTTAAATATTCAGAAGTATTTTGTAACATGTAGTTAGCACGTGTTCAGCTTTTTAACGTAAACAAATGAGCGATATTTTGGATTTTTTCAAAAATTGAATTAATATTGTATCATTTTGGAGGGGAAATATTTTAAATATTCAGAAGTATTTTGTAACATATAGTTAGCACGTGTTCAGCTTTTTAACGTAAACAAATGAGCGATATTTTGGATTTTTTCAAAAATTGAATTAATATTGTATCATTTTGGAGGGGAAATGAATAGAGAGTATTTATAATAAACCATTTATAAAACTAGTGATTTAATTTTAAAACGTTCGAGTATCTAAATATTCATTTATTCGGTGTTTTAAACCAGTTTCCTGAAAGTAAACAAACTTTGCAAAAGAGCGTAATAAATGCTAGACAAGAAGCAAATTGAACGGCACGTTTCTAGCATTTTGTATTTATTTGAAAATGATTTGGTGCATGATAGATATTTAATTCAAGGCATGCGACTGCATAAAATTAAAGTTTGAACAAGCGTAAAAAACTATTGTCATCTATAGATGAAAGTATGGTGTTAGTTCATTTCATAAGTACTATTGTTTTCTTTTGTTTTAACATTTATTTTTTATTTTTGTATAATTTATTAAATTGTTAGCTGAAAATACATATTAATTAAAAAAAAACAAAAAAAAAACACACACATACACACCCTTTCCTCCACGCGTTAAGAGTGGTTTTCTAAATAATAGTTTGCTCCATAAATACTATTGTTTTAATACATTTTATTCTTGTATCATTTATTAAACTGTTAGGTGAAAGTACAGACTAGTTAAAAAACACGCTCCCCCTCACATGTTTCCTAAATAATAGTTCACTTCATAAGTACCATTGTTTTCATTATTTTAATTTATTTTATTCTTGTATTATTTATTAAATTGTTAGGTGAATGTACAGACTAGTTAAAAAACACATTTCTCCACATGTTAAGAATGGGTTTCTAAATAATAGTTAGTTTCATAAGTACTATTGTTTTATTTTATTGTTTTAACATTTATTTTCGCATTGTTTTGTTAGATGAAAGTACAGACTAGTTTAAAAAAAAAACAAACTCTACTCCACATGTTAAGAATGGGATTATTAATAATAGTTTGCTGCATGTTTGAAATTTTAATTGGGAATATTTTTATTGCAGACGACTGTACTTTCAAGAAATTAAAGGATATTTTCAATTTCACTGAAAGAGGTAGAAGCCCATCCATTCCCAAAGTTAGCATAAACAATAAACTCCTTTTACAACTTTTTTACCTGAAAGATGAAAAAAAAAAAAACTGTGATGACATTGTCAAATTTGCATCCAATTTCATCATTATCAGATGAGAATAAGATACTTAGTTGAGAAAACTCATGCCAATGCCAATTTGCACATAAATGACAGATTCCAAACATTTTTAATGGAAAAATTGACATTCGTTGGAAATTATTTGTCATGTGCTGGTGTTACAAGAGATGAACTGCTTAGTTTAAGTTTGCCAGGCGATCAGAAATAATTGCATTTACAAACGGCATCATTCTGGACTTAGTTTCCTTCCGAAAGAAAGAAGTACTTCCATCATCTTGGATATGTCAGGCTGCCGAGTATCTATCTGGACGTTTTATTGATAGGCAGTTTTTTTGGAAACAGTTAAAGAAAATTTAAAATCCCTGTAAATCTCGGCATCGTAATAACAATTATGAAGACTTCATGAAAGCAGATTACTGGTGTCAACCAGTCAGTGAGGATGTCAGCACAGCCATTGTAAAATCTAGTCTAGGTACACTGCAAATGGACGAATGTGGTCAGTTCCCAGTGAAGAGTTCAACAGAATCGCAAGGAAATATCAATTGTATAGAGAACTCTATTGTTAACATGCAGCTTCCTGTTGTATTGAATGTAAATTGGTGTTGAACAGGTACGTTTGCTTATATACTATACTTCGCCATGATAAACAGTGAATTATTGTGATTTTTAAGTTTATCATTTTAGAACTACAAGGTGTACAGAGCTGAAATTTAGACATGATATTCTACAATATGTATTGATTGTGCATGCAAAGTTTCACATCTGTATCTTTAATCGTTTTTGTGATTTTGAAGTTTGTATACGTTTAAAACATTCGATACTTTATTTCTGACATTGAAATTGAACATATCAGTATTTTTATCAACTTATAATGAAAACCCTTGCAGCTGGAATTGTTTGGAAAAAAATATATGTAAATTCAAGTTCTGCACCATGCAAAAAAAGAAATGACTAAGTCCATCATTTGTCCTCTGCCCCCACATTTAGTTCTAAAAGTCCCCAAGGCCTTAACATATTTCAATTTGAGTTTAGTACCATGCAAAACTGCTACATAGACATACAGAAAATTTTGGACAAATATGGTAAAATAGTCCCAAAAATGGAGTGTTTTTATTAGCCCTAAAAGAGCCTCTGCAGCACACCCAAGAGTTATCGTGAAGTATAGACAAACAAAATTATATAGAAATCAGTTAATTACAACTTTTCAGAAAGTTTTATAAAATCCAAGGCATCAATGTTTTTTTAATAAGCACAAAATGTCAATTTTAACCATTTTAACCAGAAAGGTACCCCTAGGGAGTAACCAGAGTTTTCCCAGAAAATCCGTTGTTACTTTTTTACTCATATCATGTTTAATGTTTGTGCAAAATTTCCAAAAATTTCAACGTGTAGTTATTGAGAAAAGTGTGGACAGACGAACGGAAAAGGGTGAATTAACAGGTCCACCCTGGCCTTTGGGTCAAGATCAAAGTGTAGTATCTGTTCTTCAGATGCTGCACTTCAATTTCTTGTTCTCTGTCAGTGGAGGAGAAATCCTTTATGACTGAGACAATTTTTATTTTTGTTCCTTTTCTCCACATTAAAAAACGACCCTGGTGTCTAACTCTGTCCCGTGGGGAGACATCGGGGGACCAAAAATGGATGACAGTTGCTCGATTAATAGATGTAGAACAATTGAAATAGCAGGGTCAATTGATATGAGAAAGCTAAGGAAAACAAAAGGATATGATGATGGATTTGAAAGAGGCAGAAATAAAAATACGTCCAAAGATAGGTTACTTTGGAAGCAAATTTCTAAAAGACTGATAGGCCTTTACCTTGGGTTAACAGCAGTAAAGTTAATAATGGCAGAAAAATCATTGAACTATCTCTATCCACTTCTAACTTTTGCAATCAAACCAGCATCAGTTCTCTCCCTAGCAGGTAGCATGCCGATGAACTTTGGTCAATATTGCCATTGCATAACCCTGGTTGAATTTTTTTAATAAACTAAGTAACTTTCATGTGTTCAGCTAATTAGCATTACAAGTTGATTTTTTTTCTTTTTAGATAATTGTTATTTTATCAACTTGCATGAAAAGAGCTATGTAAAAGATGCATAAAACCGTTTAAATTATGCAAATACCATCAGTAGTTCAAAAGTTATGAGAATTTTAAGTGCCAAAATTTATGCTTTTCTGTGGACATTTTTCTTTAGAAAAAATAGGCTAAATTATGGACCTCAACATTTCAAGAAATTTGGTAATTTCGCCACCATTTATTTATTTTTCAAGCTATTCTCATGAAACTTGGTACTCTTATGTAAAATTGTGTGCTTGTGATTTCTGATTATGCAATCAAATCTCATGTATCTCTTTACCATAAGCCATGAATTATAAATTAAGATGTACAAATTTCAATTTTTTTTTAAACTGGTGCATGGTATCATACAGTGGGTGTCTATTCATGAACAAGACTAAGTATTATACTGGTATTTAAATATAGTTTTATCGAGTGTAGGTATTAACCTGCCTCCCCACCAAAGGAGAGCTTAATCTGGGGTGTAGCCATTGAATACCTAAGAGCATTCATGGCCGGTATTTACTACTCCCTTCCTAGAAAAGAAAAAATTGAGTACATATGAATTAATCTCAGAAATAAATCGAAGAAAATTTTTCATATAGATTTTGGATTTCTGTAAAAGATGGAAATTACCATAGTCAGAAATGAATCCGTATCAAATTGAATATGAGTGAAATGTAGTCACACTTCATCACGTGACCATACCAACAGATTGATGGGCACTTACCTTTTTAATATCAACTGTTTGATCGGCAGTTTCAATTAAATCAGACATGACTGACTGAAATAAACAGAAAAATACTTAAATTGAAAACAAGTTATTTCTTAGAATCAAACAGCATAATTTTAATGAAATTAAAAACTGAAAAAATGATTCATAAAAAACAAAAAACAAACAAACAAAAAAAAACAATGAATTCTTCATCTACATGACTTGTATACATAACTACTTACATTGCGCAGAATATTTATGGCTAACTAGATTACCTGGGTTGTTTTTTGCATTTAAATAACATTTTTTTGAAAGAACAAAATAATATGAAATTTAAGAATTTTAATATTAGTTTCGTTTTAGCATTTTTATTATTGGAATCCTTTTGAAATGAGCAGTTCATATATTTATTTATTTATTTATTTATTTATTCATTCATTCATTTATTTATTCATTCATTCATTTATTTATTGATTCATTTATTTATTCATTCATTTATTGATTCATTAAATTTATGGATTCATTTATTTACTTTTTCATTTATTTATTCATTAATTCATTTATTGATTCATTTATTTTTCTATGGTTGTGAGACATGGCCAATAAGGGTGATCGATCAATGGAAATTGAAATCTTTAACAATAAATGCTTCCACCGCATTTTGCGGACTGTGTTCCAACTACTGTTCACAGTCAACATCTCAATTTAAAGTTTATTTTGTTGCAGAGACTTCTTTGATCGTTTGGGGAAGCAGTTGATTGCCCAGAGGGAGAATTAATTTGTGACATAATCTTCCCTTCCTCTCTGTCTGGGTGGCATAAACATATCATGAGCAATTGTGAAGCTGGATGACAACCATCAAGGAGGGTTTGGGTGAGCTGTCAGGTTTACTAGTGGCCAGCCTTTGGCCATGGAATCATAATTGGTTAGCCATCTTATGCAATTTTGCTTACGACCAAAATGCATAAGCAGCCATGATTTGGGATGTAAAGCAAGCCATGGAAGAAGCCAGCTCCAATTTCAAGAGGTCATGAAGTAAATTTTCTTTTTTTCAACTCTGAATATTAAAATGGATCATAAACGGTGTATCATTTTGAAAATCACACAGCTAAAAGAAAGATGCTTGTTAAGATAGATTCGACAGATCAATTTGTTAAATATGCCGTTTTAAGCAGTACTTACTGTCGAAAATAGTAATATATCTAAAAATTATGAAAATTCGAGTACAACTGCTATTGAGTTTTTAGTAAAAAAACAAAAAAAGACTATTGCTAAGTTCAAAAACAATATGACAGCCATTAAAATATGGTGAAAAGGGATATAAGTATGGCCTATGTATTCGCAATCTAAAACATCTCAAGAAAATGCAATTTCCCTTAATTTTTCGTAAAAATTACTTTTAACTATAAACAATTTTCTATTTGATGAATTTTAGTAATTTTTGGATACATTACTATTTTCGACATGACAATTAAGTAAATACTGTTGTTTTTGATTAAAACCACATATCAAAAAGAAAAAAAAAATCGAACCTTTTTTTTCTTCACCACTTATCAAGGCCCGGAAGCCACTCAAGGATAAGGGTTATTGCAAGTACAGTACGTTAGTGTGGAGATTTGATGAAGTGTTTACTTAAGGTGGCTGTTCATTAGGAATTTGTTAATGTTGGACTTGAAGACATCCAAGTTGTAGTCAGGTGAGAAGCAGGCAGACAGAACAGAGTTCCACAGGCGTGCAGTTCTAAGAAAGAAGCTTTGTTCATGGAATCCATGTTTTGATTTAGGCACAGATAAAGAGTGGGGGAAATTTTTCACAGACGGGTGTTTTTCATGAAAGATTGGTGAGGGGGGACCAGAGATTGGAGTTCAGACGAGCACCCGCCATGGAAAACAAGGATAGGCTTGCAACGTCTCTTCTGTAGGAGAAAGGTTGCAGGGTAGAGAAAAGGGCATCCCCAACTAAGCCACGAAGTCTATTTTGTACTTTGTCAAGGCAGGACAGGCTGTTTTTAGCAGCTCCAGCCCAGATGTGGCAGCAGTATTCCATCCTTGGCCGTACTTGGCTTTTATATAGATAGAGAATTGCATCAGTAGTGAGATATCTTCTGGAGCGGTAGAAGGATCCCACCATCTTTCCAGCGACGTTGGCAACAGACTTGATGTACGCGTTCCATTTCAGATCAGGAGTAAAGGACAAACCCAGAAGCTTGTCAAAACACGGGGCTTCTCTCAGACGAGAGCCATCCATTTCAATTGATGCCAGATGGGGATCAGAGCATTGATGATGTAAAGATAGGAGTTTGGTTTTAGATGCATTAAAGGTAACCAGTCACGACTTCCCCCACTGAACCACGCGCTCGAGATCAGAGGAGAGAGAATCAGAGAGAACTTTGTCATTTACAGCCTTTGATGTGTTAACGTAGTTGGTCGTGTCATCAGCATAGATGTCAACGAATGATTTAAGTATGTGTTTAGGGAGGTCATTGATGTAGATCAGGAAGAGAGTTGGGCCCAGGATTGACCCTTGAGGAACTCCAGCATTAATACTGCAGGCCTCTGATTTTTGTCCATCGACCACTACTCTTATGAGCCTATCGGAGAAATGATTTAATGATTGAGAAAACATTTTCAGTTATACCGTAGCTGGAAATCTTGTGAAGTAGGCCCTTATGTCATACCTTGTCGAAGGCCTTTGATATGTCAAGAGCAATTGCCCTAGAAAGGAAGCCTTTGTCAAGAGATTCACTAATCCTGTGAGATATAACCGTTAGCACATCTGCGGTAGATCTTGCAAAACGGAAACCATGTTGTGTGTCACTAAGAAGATTGTTTCTGCTGAGGTGGTTTACTATTTCTCTATTTAATATGGATTCCAGCAACTTACTCATAACACACAGGAGGCTTATTGGTCTGTACTGAGAGGGAGATGACTTATCACCTGAATTCTTAAATACAGGGCATACTGATGAGGTTTTCCAGGGAATCGGAAAGCACTTCTCCTTAAGGCAACGCTTAAACAGTTTCGTAAGTATGGGAGCAAGTTCTGGTTGAAGCTTTTTTAACACTATAATTGGGATGCCGTCAGGGCCAGTTGCTTTACTGGAATCAAGGTTTTTGATTAGCTTGGCAACCTCATGCACAGATATTTGTATGTTACCTAGCGTTTTCTGTGTTATAGGAGGAAATATGGGGAGTTGATGGCCTTCGTCACATAGGGTAGAATTTTGCAAAGTTCTTGGCAAATAGTTTGGCCTTGTCTGATGCTGACGAGATGACCTCTGGTCCATTGATAGTGGTTGGGATAGAACGCACACTTCCGTTCAGGATCCTATTTGTTATTTGCCAGAACTGGTGGGGACCAAGCCGCTGATCAGCTACTTTGGATTTAACAGACTGAGCATATAGCTCTCTTGCATTTTTTATTACTCTTTTACAGTGGTTGCTGGTGTTCCTGAAAGCAGCTTTAGTCTCAGTGCATCTATTACATTGGTAGCTATGGAAAAAGTGATTTCTGTGCGCGATAGCAGCAGCACATTCTGGGGAGAACCATGGCTGACTGTTAGGTTTTGGTTGGAATTTTTTAGATGGTATGAATTGGTCTATGCCTACAATTAACCATTCGGTCAGATCTGATACTATAGAGGACACATCCTTTTTAAACATGGAGTGCAGAGGTAAATCAGATATGAATGTACGGAAGCTGTCCCAGTCAGCCATAGAGTATCGGTATACAGTACGGTGGAGGGGTACGTCTGGGGACTTATTATATTTCATTTTTATCTTAACTGATACGACGGAGTGGTCGGAGGATCCTAGAGGAGAATGAACGGAACATGAACATAGCTCAGGGGAAGTTGAGAGAAAAAGGTCTAGGAGGCTTGCATATTGACCAGTAGTATCGGGCACACGGGTGGGTTCACGAACAATCTGAGTGAGGTCATAAGCAATGGCAAAATCATGACAAAACCTCCCCTCGTCGTCTGTCTTATTTGAATGGGTCAGCCATTCCATGTTATAGACGTTGAAGTCACCACAGATGTGGATGTTAGCCGACTATTTTAACAAGTACCCTAAAATATTTTTATTTCAAAACTAAATTTATGAAAAACGATGCTTTTATAGACTTGATATTATTTACTTTTTGTAAGGAACATGAAAAAATTAATCTATTTAATGTCAGAAAAAAAAAAAATATAAATTTTTACATTAGGTCGACCACCACCACAATTTTCTTTAAAATGACGACTTTTGAATGCAGGTCTTTACATCTCGAAAACTACTTGTCTCTGCAAAATTTAAATGAGATTTTCTTATTCAGCATAGTCAAAAACGTCGTCATTTTAAAGAAAATTGTGAAGGTGGACCTAATGTAAAAAAATACCAAAAAAGAATACAATAAAGTGGCGATTATTGTTACCGGCATAAATTATTTTGGCACTTAAAGCGTCGCTATAAAAGCGACAAACAAAAACTTTTATATTGTACCGACTTGGCATGGAATGAAGATTTTTATATTGCAAAAATTATAAAAATTGATCAATTTTTTTTTTTCTTTTTACCAAAAAATAAATTTGGCGTTTTTTACTGATAAGTGAAAGATGATGACATGTTTTATAATTGGCATAATAAGGGGAGATAATTAGTGATTATTTTGACAGTTTCCACATGCATTAGGGTTGTCTGCCTTGTCCATCGATTCGTTGAACGCTTTTTTTTCACCCTAATTGAAACAGTCAAATTTGATTTACTTGATCTAATAACGTAATTTATGGAATTTTTCATTTTTGTCCTGTGACTTGTACGGACATCATAGAGACATTTATTTTAATGCAAATAAATTACAAATTTGTAGGTAAACAACAACAAAAAAAAAATCGTTTTTGACTAATTTTCCAACTGCATATATAATGGGTATTTATACAGAACGTACTATTTTTTTAGATAGGGTTTTACAGTTAAATTGATGTTTTTTTGCGATATCTTCTGTTTATTCAATTGTTAGGTGAAAGTACAGAATAGTTAAAACGACACTCTCTCTCTCTCTCTCTCTTATGTTAAGAATGAGTTTCTAAATATCAACGTTATTTCAGCACAGTCCGTATTCTGCATAAGTACCATTAAGGGAATTTAAATGAACATTTATTTCGGTATTTTTTACGACCTGCCCCAGAGCGTAGTACAAACACCCCAACCATCCCATATTAAGAACGGCTTTCGGAATAAACATCCCCAACCTCCCCAGTGTTAAGAACGGCTTTCGAGGTTGAGGGTGTTCATTCCGAAAGCCGTTCTTAACATGGGGGGGTGTTTATAATACGCTAAGGCACGTCGTAAAAATGTACCTTTATTTCAGTCGCAGTACAAAATAAATAAATAAATAAACGGAAGAAGATAATCGATAGCCCCCCCCCCCATAAGGATGCAAGCGCGAAAAATCCAAAGTGAATCAATTGGTTGCGTAATCTTCAACCGCACTTAGTTCTGTGGCAAAAAAAAAAACAATTGAAAACAATGCCAGGATAAACAGAAAGTCTCATCAAAATATAAAAGCATATCAAGTGTTATGGTAAATGTATATTATTATTATTATTATTATTATTATTATTATTATTATTATTTTATTGAATATGAGATACTTACGCAGAATAAAAACTGCTGAAATAATATTTAAATACGATGGAGAAGGCGAGGGGCTTTTTTAAAACTCTTCTGCATCTTCACCATATAATTTAATAAACAAAAGACGCTGCAAAAATATAATTTAATTTGGAAATCCTATCTAAAAAATTTTAAATAACACGGTTCGTTATAGTGCAGAATTACCGAATCTGAATCTAAAACTTTTTTAAAACATTAGATATTCTAAGATTTCATTGTGACAAAATAAGGTACTCATGCAGAGAGTGATCCGTGTTGAAGTAATAACGTTATTATTTAAGAAGCCATTCTTAACATTGGGAGGGGAGGGTGTTTTGTACCTATTCTTACAAATTGAATAAAAAAAAAACATATCATAAAACTTTAATTAAACGTGGAAATACGATTTTTAAAAAATAGCGCGGATCACTCTCTGCATTAGCACGCAAAATAAATACTCGATTTAAGACGTTTTTAATTTAAAAACAAACACAAAAATCAGCGTTCACCGATGAGAAAAATTACAAACAAATGATCGCATAAGCAGGATTATTTCGCAACTCTTGGAAGTAAATTTTAAAGATAGCATATATAATCAACATAGTTCGTTTCTTCTCTTCTTTTTTGCGTCTTATAATTTTAAATATATATTAAAATTAAAAATAACTAAAAAAATCAAAATAAAAAAACGAATATATGCGATAGAAACGAACTTACCAATATAAGATAAAATTTATCGTACAAAATATGGAAGGCGCATTTTTTCTCTTTTTTTTTGTGTTACGCACGCGCACTTACGACCAGCGTTGCAGTTATCTCCCTTTGATTTTTTGTTTTAGTTGTGTTTTTTTTTTTAACGAGGAGGGGGGGGTCTTTGACCTTTGACATTTTTGACACAAAACAAAACATATCAAAAATATCCCGCCAAAAAAATGTACAAACCCTTAATAATGCGCAGACATCTATCTCTTCGGATAACACACTTAATCTTTTTTTTTTTAATCATCATTTAGAACAAATCCTTCTAAACTAAGACAATTTTAATTTTTGTACATATCCAAAATACATCTTTTGGGGAGTAACATTGTTTTGTTTATTTTTTTTTAGTGGGAATTAATTTTTTTGCGTCTTGCGATTTTCTTTCTTATTCCGAAGAAGAAGCGCTGTTTGTGTCCAACTCAATCCTTGTGAATAACGGACGCAAAGCAAATTGGGATATTTCGTTTTTCACGAGTTGTTTTAGAAAATTCAGAAATTAACTGAATTTTAAAAGATTTTATTGGTTGTATAGGTTTTTAGTAAAAGTTAAAACAGAAACAAACAAAAAAACATCTGCTCCTACGCTGTTAATTAAAAAAAAAAATGACACCCTTTTTTTCATGCGATGATTCGTCAATGTTAGAAAAAAAAAACACGTTTTAAAGTGATAATTCATTTTACTTTATAAATAAAACGTAAAATGATCACTCATTTCCGGATCAGAAAATATGATCACCCAGTTCTTCCTTCACTATATAGCATAGGACATAACAAGTAACCGCTTTTTTCTATTTCCAAAATGGCCGGCATTAAAAATATTCTTGTTTGTCCGGAACTCTCCTTAATGAAATAAAATTAAGAAATTTTTCTATGATGTACGAACCCGTGACGGAAAGAAAATATCATACACTAAAAAAAATTTACGTAAATGGATCAAGTCGTTTTTACTTGAAAAATAGTATATATATATGACGTCTGACGTAATGAACATTTAAATTAAAATGTTTAAAATTCAACGCTATTTCACACGGTTAATGGTAGCCGAATGGATACGGCCTCCGCTAATCGAGCCAGAGATGTCTCGTGTCGCGGGGTTCGAATCGTTCGACTGGTAGTAATCGTGACACCCTGCACTGAAGAATCCCGAAAGGATGAAACACTAGTGTCTGTAGGTATTTAATTATTATAGTAAAAAAATAATTATGACAGCCCCTTTAAGAAATTTGTTTCTTATCGTTGAGCACTTTCAGTTGAATTAAAAGTCAGTCAATTTAGCTCTTATGCGTAGATCATCGTATAACGATTTGATCACTGTCTGTCTGACGTAATGAACATTTAAATTAAAATGTTTAAAATTCAACGCTATTTCACACGGTTAATGGTAGCCGAATGGATACGGCCTCCGCTAATCGAGCCAGAGATGTCTCGTGTCGCGGGGTTCGAATCGTTCGACTGGTAGTAATCGTGACACCCTGCACTGAAGAATCCCGAAAGGATGAAACACTAGTGTACCAGTCGAACGATTCGAACCCCGCGACACGAGACATCTCTGGCTCGATTAGCGGAGGCCGTATCCATTCGGCTACCATTAATCGTGTGAAATAGCGTTGAATTTTAAACATTTTAATTTAAATGTTCATTACGTCAGACAGACAGTGATCAAATCGTTATACGACGATCTACGCATAAGAGCTAAATTGACCGACTTTTATTCAACAGAAAGTGCTCAACGATAAGAAACGTATTTCTTAAAGGGGCTGTCATAATTATTTTTTTACTATAATAATTAAATACCTACAGACACTAGTGTTTCATCCTTTCGGGATTCTTCAGTGCAGGGTGTCACAATTACTACCAGTCGAACGATTCGAACCCCGCGACACGAGACATCTCTGGCTCGATTAGCGGAGGCCGTATCCATTCGACTACCATTAATCGTGTGAAATAGCGTTGAATTTTAAACATTTTAATTTAAATGTTCATTACATCAGACAGACAGTGATCAAATCGTTATACGACGATCTACGCATAAGAGCTAAATTGACCGACTTTTATTCAACAGAAAGTGCTCAACGATAAGAAACGTATTTCTTAAAGGGGCTGTCATAATTATTTTTTTACTATAATAATTAAATACCTACAGACACTAGTGTTTCATCCTTTCGGGATTCTTCAGTGCAGGGTGTCACAATTACTACCAGTCGAACGATTCGAACCCCGCGACACGAGACATCTCTGGCTCGATTAGCGGAGGCCGTATCCATTCGGCTACCATTAATCGTGTGAAATAGCGTTGAATTTTAAACATTTTAATTTAAATGTTCATTACGTCAGACAGACAGTGATCAAATCGTTATACGACGATCTACGCATAAGAGCTAAATTGACCGACTTTTATTCAACAGAAAGTGCTCAACGATATTTCAAGTAAAAACGACTATATATATATACGAATATATATATATATACGAATATATATATATATATATATATATATATATATATATATATATATATATATATATATTGATAAACTACGAGCGAGGATCTATCTGAAAGGACAAGGGAGATAACTCCGAATAATTCAAACTTGCAAGATAGGCGGGGAGGGTATTTGAAAAACTGAAATCCATTTAAAAATGATCAATTTAGGTGATTTTTGTGTACAATATTTTCTTTCTGTCAGAAGTACACACATCAAACATATTTTATTTTTGTATTTTTTCGAAGGAGGGGGGGGGCAAGTGTTCATTTTTTGACATTTTTTTTTTGGGGGGGGGGGTTCTCCTCATTCACACTGTGTGTTTTTTCTATTTATTATTTATTAGAAAATCAGGAGCCTTAAAAAATGCCACTAACCCTAAGTTCCGAGTTAACAATACAAAAATATATTTAAAATAAAAAAGTAAATTTTGAAAAACAGTGGCAATTTGTAGAGAAGTATGTACTTTATATATGTTATGCTATTTTATATCATGTGACTGTAACTATTCCGTTTATTTAGTTCTACCAATTTGTGTATTTCAGATCTTCATCATTTGTGATGTTATCCTGAAACCCTATCAAAATAGTGTATACTTTGGCCTGATCCGAAGCGCATAACCATCCCGCAACCACCTTCGCATCCACAAGTAGACCAGTTGCACAATGCTTGTGGTACAATGCCCTATCATGGACTGTGACTATAAAACAGCCGGCTTGCATGCTGTTGTGGTTGCAGCATTTTTGACGACATACGCGACCATTCACAGCACAGCTGCCCTCACCGGTGCAGTTGCTGCAAGAGTCGAGAAAATGAAGCTACTTACTTTATTCCTAGCCAGTTCAAGTGAAGACTGGTTCTACTTCATCACTAGATGGAGAGACTATGTCGCTGTGACCAAAATCATAGGAAAGGACCTTGTTGTGCAATTGCTAGAATGCTGCGATGAATCTCTATGCAAGACTTGACTCGTATTGCAGACAGATCATTAACTGACAAACCAGAAGCAGATGTGCTGAAAGCAATATGAGTCCTCATGGTCAGAGAGGAGAACACCATGGTGTCACGTTTTACTCTACACAACATGCACCAGGATTGTGACAATACAATACGCTCCTTTGGTGCTCATCTCCGGGGATAAGCTGGAGTGTGCACATTTGTTATCAACTGTTTGAATTGCGAGGAGGTGTACTACACGGAAAATGTTCTTCCAGATGTACTTATTCGAGGACTTGAGGACACAGGAATTCAGCTAGACCTCCTTGGTGATAAAAACCAAGACATGACGCTGGAGCAGGTTTTTCAATTCGTCGAAGCCAAAGAAGCCATAAAACACTCAGCATCCCAACTTCATGATTCTCACAGTGCCTCAGCTGCTGCCAGCACTTGCCAGCGACAGAAAAGTGCAGCTACGCATAACACTAATACAACACTCAGCTCCAAAACATGCTATTAGTGTGGAAAGACTAGACATGGCATAAAGTTCTTCGCAAGTGTCCAAAGAAAGGAATGACTTGCCTACGGTCACGTATGCAAAGGATGTGATCATGAAAATCACTACAAAACTAGAAAGAAAAAACTACAAAACTAGAAAGAAACGGCAACCAGAAACATCACCAAAATCATGCACTGAACATGAAGCAGCCATTTTTGACACCCTGTATGCGGCATCCAGCTACATTGGACACCGCAACATGCACAAATTAACCTTGGACCACCGTCTCTACAACCAGCTGTCTGATGTGTGGACCAAACAAACCTCACAATCACAACCATTTATCAATGTCACAACAGTCACCCGTAAGGACTATAAACAACTCGGCTTTGGACCAACCTTCATATCTCAGTCTAAAACGATTGTTGTTGCTGCCATGGTTGATACTGGTTGTCAAAGTTGCCTGACCAGTATCAAGGTGATCTATCAATTGGTACTGAGAATGCATGACCTCATCCCTGTCACCATGCGGATGCATGGTGCCAACAATAAAGGTATCAACATCCTTGGTGCAATGGTTCTCTGACTATCTGGCAAAGATCTTGAAGGCAACAAGGTAGAAACACATCAGATGGTGCATGTTATCGACAGTGCGGACAAATTCTTTATTAGTAGGGAACCTTTTGTTGCACTTGGCCTGATTACCGAGAATTTTCCCACAATTACTGATGTGACATACAACAGAAATGATGCTGTCAGTGCTACAGATGCTAATACAGGAAACTCGCATACTGAGAACCTCAATGATGTTGGGTGCGACTGTCCCAAATGCACATTGCCACCACCAGTTCCTTCAAGTCTTCCCTACCCTGCAACTGAAGAAAATCATAGGAAACTGGAGGAGTATTTGTGCGATCTATCCAGCGTGAGTACGTTCAACACATGTGAGCACCAGTCCATCTCCCTCATGGAGGGCCCATCCATGAAGTTAATGATTGACTCTGATGCTACACATGAGGCCCACCACATACCTGCCCCTGTCCCAGTTCCATTACACTGGCAAGATGACACAAAGGCAAATCTGAATCAAGACGTGAGATTACAAGTCATCGAACCAGTGCCAATTGGTGATCCAGTAACCTGGTTCCATAGAATGGTTGGTCATCTGTGCAAAAAAGAATAGAAAACCTTGTCGTAATATCGATTTCCAACCTCTCAATGCTTATGCGACAAGAGAGACTCACCACACCCAATGCCCATTCCACAAGCCTTTAGTAAAAAGAAGACAGTGTTTGATGCCTGGAACAGTTACTACAGTGTGCTAATTAGATAAACACCTCACAACTTTCATTACCCCTTGAGGGAGATACAGATATTGAACTGCTCCACAGGGGTAGGTCATCTCTGGGGATGGCTACATGCAGTTTTTAAACAAGATTGTTGCTGATGTGCCACGCAAGACGAAGTGCGTTGACACATTCCTGTGGTTGGACAACATCATAGACAGCTTCTACCAAACATGCCAATACCTGGACATTTGTGACAGAAATGGCAGTATCCTCACCCCTGAAAAGTTTGTCTTCACCCAAGACTTCACTGAATTGTAAATCAACAGCATTCGACCATGCAAGAGATATCTGCAAGCTATCTCGGACTTCTCAGCACTGAAGAACATCACGGACATGGTTTGATCTGGTAAACCAGGTGTCTTATGCATTCAACATCGCAGACAGAATGCAACCATTTCACCAGCTCCTGAAGCCATGAACACCATTTGCATGGAATGCCCACCTTGACAACCTGTTCCTGGATTTTAAGGCAGTTATACTCTGTGAGATTGAGGAGAGCGTCTGTATCTTTGACAAGTCCAAGCCCAATCTGCCTTGCTACTGATTGGTCATAGAACGATCTTAAATTTTGGCTCTTCCAGAAGCACTGTCAGTGTCCCAAAGTAAAGCCCTTCTGTTTTCACGAAGGCTGGTAGTTCACCCTTGTTGGCAGCCATTTCACACACTCAGCCAAGTCACGTTATGCTCCAATAGAAGGTGAGGCACTAGCAGTGGCTGATGCATTGAAGAAAGCCAGGTACCTCGTTCTCAGGTGTGATGACATTACAGGTGTGGTGACATTACATCGGTGTCACACTCACCACTTTGTCGTATGGTGTGGCTGAGGTCAGAGAATGATGGACCACAAACCACTACTGAAAGTGTTTGGTGACAGATCACTTGAGGACATACCCAACACTTGGTTACACAACCTGAAAAAAAAGATCTTGCATTACAGGTTTCACATTTCGGGATGCCAAACACAGTGCAATTGACGCTATCTCTCACCATCCAACCAGTCCTCCCTAATCTGAAAAGATGCTGTTGGTGAACAAAATCACATCTGTCTCTGGTCATAAGGAACACATTCCTCATCTGCCACCATTCTCTGACCTCAGCCAGACCATCCTCTCATCCATACAACACAATGGTGAGTGTAACACTGATGTGGAAGAGTCTCTCCAGAACTGTGCTCTATCATCCATCAACTCGATACAGTTGATCACTTGGGACAGAGTTCGGGTCACCACCAACAGTGATAAAAACATGGCTAAGCTTGTTGAGATTATTGAATCTGGAATTCCAGAATCCCGCACTGCGTTACCTACATCTTTGCATGAGTATCACCAGTTTTGTGTGGTGTTAGAAATATTCTTAACAGACTTATTAGGGCAATTTGCATAAATGACTTTATGCAAATTGCCCACTATTACTTGAAAGGACGAGCAAAGTTCAAAAAAAAGAAAAATTACTCAAAGGAATGAAAACACTTCTCATATCTTTTACCTAATTTTCTTCAACAAAAACAAACTTTCTCCAGAACAACCATTTTGGAAATTACCAAACTTCAAACTGACATAAGTATTACCCTTTATTGTATTTGTAATTATAATTGAATATAATTTGTTTTTTAACGCAATAACTTGTGGTTTTTTATTGCCTTCGTCCAAAAAATCGAAGATTGTTCTGCTACAAAAGATTGTCCTTTTCTATAAACAAAAAGTGTCAGAAAAAACTCATGAAAATTTCTAACAGGGGACCTTTACACGGTTGAAGGTGTTGTAATATACAAGCAGCATATTGTCATTCCCCTTGCTCTGAGACAGGACTTCCTCGATGCAATCCATTCTGCACACCATGGTATCTCATCTATGATGTCAAGAGCTGAAGCATCCGTCTTCTGGCCTGAGATCTTCTGGCTGTCTGGGATCACCTCGGCTGTTGCGGCCACCCAAAACAACTGCAATTACTGCAACTGGATGGCGCCCTCTCAACCCAGCTCACCACCGACACCACTTGTCTCTCCAGCCACCCTTTCAGTTTGTATGTGCTGACTACAAAGGTATCAACTACTTAGTTATTGTTGACAGATACCCCAATTGGCCCATAGTTGAAAGAACCTCTGATGTGGGCATCTGGTCTAATAGACTCTCTCCAGCAAACATCCATCATGTTTGGTATACCAGACAAGCAGAGGACCCGAGTTCACTGCATCAGCCACCAGTTTATTATACTCCAAATGGAGTTCTTGCTATATCATGCAACTTCCAAGTTGTCACTGCTCAGGAATATAAAAGTCAATATATACAGGACATGTTTATTAATGGCATCATCTCCTCTTCTATTCATGAATGCCTACTTGAAAAATCTTCAATCACTTTCCAAGAAACGCATGCTATAGGTAGATCACTAGAATGATAGGTAAAACACTCGTAATGCTAGATAAATAGTAGCAATACGTCCAATACTGCGACAATAAGTCCACCAGAAGCTGTCCATGTAGCCACTATAAGGTAAATATTCAACCCTTCAGTGCTTGTTTCTTCTGTGGAAACCCATGCAATTTGCAGCTACCATGTCCGGCATGTAATGCTGAATACAAAAAATGTAAAAAAAAAAAAAAAAAAGAACACTGGGCTAAGGTATGCAGAGCTTCAGTTGCTGTTACTACAATTTACAAATCTGACCCTTCCTCACATCATCTCACCAGATTTGAAATAAAGACGAAAGACATTACATTAACGAAATGTAAAATATATGTCTATATTGTTAATGCCATGGTTGATTCCTGCAGTGTAGGGATTTTCGTTAGTATAAACGTTGCTAAAGAATTAAACTTCTTTATTATAATGAAACAAAAAGACAATAATTTAGCAGATCCTGTACAACATGCTAAAATCATTAGTGAGATAATAATAGGTATTTCACTGGAAAATAAGACGCATTTTGGCGTAATAGTAAAAATAATTAAAGATCTCTTTACCAATGTTATTATAGGAAAAGATTATTATAGGAAAAGATATCCTACAAAAATATAAAGTGACATTAAAATGTAATGGTTCAGGAGATGAACTTATTATTGGAGCTGTTAACAAAACAACCTATTTCCATCAATAAATATCCCTCCTCCACCTCTTTTTCACACCTATCTCCTAAAACAATGCTTATTTCTACTAAATATGCTGCTATACCATAGCCAATATTAAATTTATAAAGATGGAAACAGCTACAATGTTAAGAGAAGGCATAATAGAGCCCTCTGAGTCTCCATGGTGAGCTCAAGTATTAGTAATGTCCAATGAAATCTTACGAAAAGAATGGTTACTGATTATAGTGATACGAGAAACAGATTTACGAAACTTTATGACCATTCTATGTCTAACATTGCGAAAATGGTGGATGACATAGCCACGTATAATGTCTTCACTACTCTGTATCTCCAGTTCACTTATCACCAGATCCTGATTAGCCTTGAGAATTTGAGGTATATGAAAAATCTTACCAATTTACTCGTCTTCCCTTTGACATAATAAATGGAGTAAGTGTATTCCAAAGGAGAATCAACAACATCGTTGATAAAGAGTAGTTATCAGATATATTTGTGTTTGCGAATAACATGACCGTATGTGGAAAAACTCAAACGGAACATGTCTATAATCTTCAAAGATTCTACAATGTAGTGAAAAAGTACATCACTTTAAACGAAAATAAAAGTACTATTTCATCTAATTCGATTTACATTACGTGGATATACTGTTCATAACAACCAGATCGTACTTGACTATAATAAACTTAAACACTTGCTCAGAATATCACTTCCTAAACGTGTGAACTCTCAAAATAGGCGTAATGTTTTCTTATTATAGCAAATTCACTGAAAATTTCTCCGATAAAATATTGCTACGAAATAACAACAAAGAGTTCCCTCTGCCACCTCCAGTATTACATTTTTTTTTTGATACTGAAAAACAATTTAAAAAATGTTACTTTATAATTGCCAATCCCAACAAAGAAGTTGAAGTAGAAACTGACGCGAGTAAGTACTGCGTAAATCAACAAGGCTGACCAGTCGTATTTTTCTCAAGAACTCTAAGCTCCAATGAGATCAAGCTGCTGCTATAGTCAAAGCTCTCTGGAAATTGCACCACTTCCTACTTGGCAAGCATTTCAAAGTCATAACAGATCAAAAAAGCATTAGCTTTATTTATGACTAGCATGGGTGCCCGGTGTTGCCCGGGTGTTTGTAGATGTGTGTTTGGGAAAAAAAAATGTTAGTAGGCAGGCAAGTTCAAACCCATGACGTGAAGGCGGAAAAGAAAGTGAAAGAAAAACTGACATCTTGCTGCTACACCATGACACGACAGGAAATGAAAGCATTCAAATTTAGCGATTTCACTCAAAAAGTTGACTTGCAGAAATGGATAGTTAAGTGAATGAGTTCATGCAGGCGTAGAAATGAACACCTGGCTTTCTGCCATTTTATTTATTTGTTTCCCCACGATGTTGGGGAAAACCAGCTTCCCCCAAAAAGGGGGAACTCTGGCAGTGTCCGAATGAATAGCAATTGTCTTATATGAAGGGTTTCTCCCTACATTGATCAACGTTGATTGCCTTTTAGACGTCCAGGCTCGGAAGGCCAAGTGACGCCTTTGCTTTGATCAGTTTCGCTTTTATATGAAAAAATCAAACAAATACTGGAAAGGATGTGATGTTAGGAATTTTTTAAAAGTCAAGCAAAATAAAGATAGGGACAATGTCTGTTTTCGAATCTAGATATTATAATCTAGGGAGTATAAGGAAAGTGCTCCAAAATAGTAACCGATGCGAGAAGCCTGGCAAAAAAGAAAAAAGCCTTTCTTGGACATACACAAACGTTCGTGGCCATTTTTCCTTCTATATATATATAGAGTAGCCTGGATGCTCGGTGTTGCCCGAGTGTTTGGAGGTGTGTGTTGAGCAAAAAAAAAAAAGTGGTTGTAGGCAGGCAGACTCAAACCCGTACCACAAAAGAGGAAAAGAATATGAAAAAATGTGACGTCTTTGCTGTTGCACCCATCGCCAAACCAGAAGTGACATAAGTTTAAATTAAGGCTAGACAATCGAAAAGAAGGGGTGACTTTCGAAAATATCGATGAAAAAAGCGACCCCTCCCTGAAGAAAAGTGCCCAGTTGAAGGTAAAGGAACTAATGTTTTCAGCCAATTTTTCGATATTTTCTGTCCAAAGGGTCGAGCTTCAAAATGATACCAATCTTGTGAAAATCCGTCACCTCTGTCGAAAGTTTTAGGCAGACATACAAACATACATACATACATTTAAACAGACAGGTGAGATTTATATTATAGACTAGCAGGGGGTACCCGGTGTTGCCCGGGTGTTTGTAGGTGTGTGTGTTTTGGGGTAAATGAAAAGAAAAATCGTTGGCCGGGTGTCCCGGGTGTTTGTTTTTAAATAAAACGAAGCCTTGACGCGCAGTTGGAAAATAATAAAGTGGAAAAGTTGTGCGACGTTTAACGGCAGGTGCCCGTTTTTGATGAGTTAATGACGTCAACTTTGAGTGCAGAACAGTGTTTTATTTACCGCGAGTCTGTTTGCTTCTTTTTTATACAAAAAAGCTGAATGCACTTGTGACAATTGAAAATTGTTGAATATTTATCTTTTGAAAGTCAGACAAATTAAATAGTTTTAAGAAGTTGTGAGGCGACCGATCGGTTCTTGGAAAAAAGCCTTTCTTGGACATACACGAAAACGCACACACATACAAACATTTTCGCTTTTATATATATATATATAGAAGATAACTGTAAAACATAAAAAATTAAGAATGACAAAATATGCCATTGGCAAGTTGAATTTTTCAAGTTTAAATTTAGTATTGCTTGTTGGCCTGGACTGAAAATACGGCTGCAAATACCTTTTCTCATATGTCTGCACTCACTCACACTTTAGATGTTTGTAATTTTCACATCCAGTTATGCCATCCTGGTATTACATTATTCTATCATTTTATTACAGCGAGAAATCTCTCATTCTCTTTAAAGCAAAAACAAAAGTATAATTGAATTGTACACCTCCTGCTAGTACCTAAAACCTAAATTTATTAATAGTAACCAAATGACACTTGTAAAACAATGTTACTTTTTCAATGACTGAATATTGATTTCAAAGGACCACTTCTGACGTCTGTATACGGTAACAAATATCTACTCATTATAATCGATGAGTTCTCCCATTTTCCTTTCCCTTTCTCCTGCAGAGACATGATAAGCAAAGCCATCTTATGTTATCTAAGTCAACTACTTTCAATTTGGGATGCCTGTTATGGTACATTCCAATAGGGCCACAGACTTTATCGAAGAAGAAACTAAAAGGTTTTTATCAGAAAAAGGTATTGCCACTTCTGAAATGAGTAGACACCATCCGGAAGGAAGCAAAGAATTTGAGAAACTTAATGGCACTTTATGGAAGGCAATTCAAATAACGTTACACTACCGTAATGTGAAACTATCTTGTTGAAAGATGTCTTACCTGATGGGCTTCACTGACCTGATCGAGAATCATCCCCCCCCCTCGCTATAATTTTTATAGTATGTTTTAGTATGTAGTATAGTTTTCAAGGTTGGGGGGGGGGGTTATTCCGAAAGCTGTTCTTTACATAGGGAGGTTGGGGGTGTTTATACTATGCTGGGTTAGGTCGTAAAAAAATACCAACTGCAGAATATCGGTTAAAATTATGGGGGTGGGGAGTGATTCTCGTTCAGATCTGCCCACTACTCTCCACTGCAATGAATGCAACATTGCATGAAAGACTTTTGAAACCAAAATTATGAAGAATTCTTAGTAAAATTATTTATAAAAAAATTAAATGACTTGAGTGGCATCAGCTATAATCGAAACCGAAACCGAAACTTATAAAGAATTCTTGGTAAAATTATTTTAGAAATGGAAGTACCTAACAATTAAACGACCCAGATGTTAGCGTGACGCATAAAATAACCAACGCGCTATCATATTAATATATAGATTAATAATTAACTAGTGGGGTGGCGACCAGCTTCATAAGATACGCTTAAATATGATATTTTATTTTGTCGAGATTTCGTATATACTATTATAGAGTCGTGATTTCAAAAGTAAAAAAAAAAAAGGGTATTTGGGTGTCATCAGCTAGAATCGAAACCGAAAGCAAAACAAACATTCAAAGCTGGTGACGTTACCACTATACCAACGTGACACACATATGAACCGAATAAAAATAAACTAAGATAAATGTACAAAATGTATAACGATTTTTTCAATTTTGATCCCTTAAAAACTATTTTAACTGGCTAAAGACCCATAAAAGAACGGCTCATAAAAAATCCAATCATTTGTGGTCCATAGCACCGCTTTGTGATTTCTAGTTTCGGAAGAGATAAAGTTTGAAGATATAGAGACAGACAGACAGACAGACATAGTGAGTTTTATAAATTAGATTGATATATCAACAGTAATTCTCTCTTTGTATCTTAATATATATTAACACTGTACTTTTTATTTCCCAATCCCTCTCTGATGAAATGTTACAACTGTAAATAATTCAATAAAGCTATTTAAAATTTATCTGATGTCACACATTCACATTCTTTTCAACATCCTTCTTCATTTGGTAACTTCCTCCTGCATCTACTGATATCTTTTTGTTCCTGCCAACGCCCTGCTGCATGTGGTGACGACCTCTTGCATCTCTGTGACCTGCTCTTAAAACTTGTTGCTTTTTATTTTAATTTTTAATCCTATCTATTCCCAATAAACTTTTATTTTATTCTATTTGATCCATTTAATTATTTTATTTATTTCTTTGACAAAATTGCTCTAAAAATACAACATAACAGATTGGCCACATGTATCTTATGTTTTAATGTCTGAAATTAAAATTCCCATCCTATAAATAAAAAAAAATTATTTTCTAAATTTAAGGTTAAACAGGTAGCTTTTTGACTCTAAGATCTAAATCTGTTCTGCACCACAACCATTATTTTAAATCCTGATACATCCTCAGTCTTACTCTGATCCTCTCTTTGCATCTTAATATGTATTAATACTGTACTTTTTATTCCTCACTCCCACCTGAATGAAATGTTATTACTGTAATAAAACTATTTTAAATTTGGGTTTACCTTAAGTAGGACAGCCCCTGGAGTGAATGGGGTATTGTGGTAACTGAGATATTTCTAGTTAAGAGTAGGATAGACAATTTTCAGTATTTAAGACCAAAGATGACAAACAACATCCAGAATCCCAACATTTTTGAATGGCCTTGTGCCTAATTTGTTCATTATGTATTTTTATATTTTGTGCAAATAAATATTTTAATATTGTACTTTTTATCCATAGCTCAAATCATTACTCTTAATCCAAATGAATAAAAACTAATCAGTTTGCTCCACATGTTCTATATTTATGTACTTCTTCCTATTATGAAGGAGGTATTTATCTTTTATCTAATTTTAACTTCTTTAGAAATCAGAACTTTATTAAGTAGATACTTATTATCTACGTTTATATTTTATAGTTATATCTATATTAAATAGATACTTATTATTTAAATTTTCCCTGGTGGAACATAGAAGTACCTGGCTTATAACCCAGGCGTGGAGTTATCCCTCTTAGTGTGATGGGCCTGCAGACCTTGTCAGGTAATCTATCTAAGAGAAGGAAAACTCTGATGTAAAACCTGTGCTGCTGACCTCACAAGTCATTGCACCAAACTACTGGGTGTGGGAGGCCTCCTTTGTCTTGGACGACACCCTTCCTAGAGCTGGTGACTTGAAAGCTGACCTGCTACCCAGCAGTTTGTTTCCGACTCCACTTAGACTCCGCAACCCACTCCTTCCTAAATTCCCCTTTGCAGAAAGAAACTACACTTATACATCTGAAAATCATCATAAAAATCCTAGACACCTCCAAGGCATTCCTGCTATACTAATTAAGAAATGATCTACTGAGCTAGTACCTGTCCTCTCCAACCTCTTCAACAAATGCCAAGTTGAGTCTTGCTTCCTTGGTGTCTGGAAAATTGCCTCTGCTGCATCAGTATTCAAGAATTCTGGTGAAAGAACCCACTCAATTATTGCCACATCAATATTCTGCCCCTCTTCACTAAAATCCTTGTGCTTTTAATCAACCAAGCATTAATTCATCATCTTATAAATGCTAAGCTTCTTTCTGACCAACAGCAGTGTCGGTGAGGCATTAGAATACGCCAACTGCCCCCCTGCATAGGGTAAAAGTCCCTCAATAGGGGTCCTGGATATGACCTTAAACTATATCCAGTGGTGAGGCCCCAGCTTGTGGGCTTTGGGGAGTGTGGAGCCACCATTTAATTACCATTGCTCCCAGGTCCACTCTGACTCGGAGTGGTAGTACCTGTCAGGGTCCCAACTATGGGTTAAATAGAAACCGACGTGAAAACAACAAATATATTCTATTAAATAAATTTTTCTTCAAAATCTTTGGATTTGGCATTAAATAACCCGAAAAGGGTTGATATGCCGTAAAACAAAAACAACCAACCAACCAACCAACAGCATGAATTTAGGCAAATCCTGTCTATTACAGATATTTAAATCTCTGAGTGCATTCATCACGTATTGGATAAAGCAGGGGAAGTTAGAGCTATAGCTCTTGATATATTCAAAGTCTTTGACTAAGTCTGGCATGAAGGGCTTCCCGTAAAATTAAATCCTATGATATTTCGGGATGAATACTCAACATAATTAGTTCTTTCCTAGACAAGAGAAAAATCTATCCAAGCATTTCAAACTGTTTGCTATGGAATTAAGGGACTGGCGTTTCTCTTTCTACATAAGAATCAATTCTCTTATTTTCCTTGGTATAGTAGGCATTTTTAATAATTCTTATCAAATGTGAATTTTTGAAAACTACGTGGTTAGATGAGTCTAATCATGGAACTATTCCATTAAAGAGAGATGGACACTTTTTCATGATCCCCCTCTCCCTTTTTTTCAACATTTTTAAAAAATATTTATTTTATTTCTATTGCAAGGTACCAAGAAAATTTGTAATGATTATCATATTTACCTTTGATATAACTATCACAATTCGAAAAAAAACAAGAAAAAAATGAAAAAAAAATATTTTAGGGAAAAATTTATAAAAACGTACTGGGTGGCCATTTGAAACTGAGCGATGTTGTATATATATATATATATATATATATATATATATATATATATATATAAAGGGGATTAGAACAACAGTCTAAAGAGCAGAGTGTATTTTAATGTGATAGTAAAATCACTAATTTAATTAAAATACAAGAAAAAAGCAGTACTTGTTGTAATTCAGATATATAATAAGCTCAATAGGCAAATATCCTAGAGCTATTTTAATATTTAGTAAGATGATTGATAATTTACAATTAAAGTTAAAAATTAAAAATCTGTTTCATAAGAAGGAATACAACAAAGCCAATAAATTATACGATCGTTTCGGAAACATATAAGCTGGGTTTTAAAATAACTTAAACGTAATACAGAAATGAACGATATAAAAAAAAGCAGATATATCAAAATTTGAATTTAACTATAATAAGTATTATGGTATCAGTTCAGTGCACATTTACCTATAAGTATGGCCAACCACTTATAATTGAAAATTTTCAAGCATTTATAAGCTATATTTAACATTCAAATAAATGTTTTGACGATGATAATTACGAATTTGAAAAGGCGAACCATTATAAGATACATCTGCCTTACTTAAAAAATGCTAGGTTTATTTTGGTGTCTTTTAAAAAAAAAAACACCCAATATTTTGCTGATGAGGAGACTTTGTTGCAAAAAGCTATATGTTAAAATTATTGTCCATGACTTAATGTCTATCTCAATAAAAACATTGTTTCCGAAACGATCGTACAATTTATTGGCTTTGTTGTGTTCCTTCTTATGAAACAGATTTTAATTTTTGATTTTAATTTTAATTATAAATTATCAATCATCTTACTAAATGTATATATATACATATATATATATATATATATATATATATATATATATATATATATATATATATATATATATATATATATATATATATATATATATATATATATATAAGAAGTATGTTGTGGTTTGCTTGAAGTATTTTTTAATTGATAAAAGGTGTGTTTGAAGGCTTGTCCATGCAGGAATTATTCAGTTATTGTAAACAGATAAATAAATAAATAATAATTCAATAATTTTATTTATTTTCCTGATTATAGATGGTATATTTCTACTGCAGATGGTACTTATTCCCAAATATTTTCAAGAGCAGCTCTTATTTTCAAGGGTAGAAATATATATCCACTCCTTACGCTGTCGACTTTGATTTAACTTCAGCGGGCGTAATGTTTTGTTCTGAGCCCTATTTTTTTAAGTTTAAAAATTACGCCATTGAGAGGTAATTCCATTTTTTTTAGCCTTTCAATATATTTTCTGATCTAAGGGAAATAATTATGTATTCCTGTCTAAATTTTCTGATCTAGTCTAAGGGAAGTAATTAGTCTGGTTATATTTTATGAGGCATCTTTTTTTTTTTTAAATTACGTTAATTGTTTAGTATGGAATTCGATACCCTTTTTTTTCTTTTTTTGAACTGCAGGAATCAGCACTGTGACCGTCTAAGGAAAAAAGTAATTAGTTTGGTTGTGTCTCTGTTAGAAAAATGTTGGATTTTTTTCTGTTTTATTATTGATTTTAAATTGGATCTTAGCTCATTAAGAGGGGTTTTATCAGCAAACTTTGAGGAGCTTTGGGAAACAACTCTCCTTTATTAAGAGATTCATTCATTTTTTTTCATTTCATAATTTAGGATGCTCGATGGAACAATATTTTATATTAAATCAAAACATTTCAAATCTAAAAAAAAGCTGCGACAATTTTTTTTTAATGTAACAAAGTCGATAACATTAATAATACAAAATGTAGACTTTACACAACTATTAAGAGAATCGATTCTGTTTTCATATAATAATTTACGACTCTTAAACCAACAAACGAATGATATTTTCATTAAATGAAAACATTTAAAAAAGAAGCTGCAATAACTTTTTTTTTTTTAATTAAAAAGTAAATGATCTGGTAAGGTTTTTAAAAGATTAGTCTTTAACCTTAAAAAATACAAAGAATGAAATTTTCTAATAAAACAAGGAAGAAACTTTTAAAGCTGTGGCGACTTTTTTTTTTACTGTAACAAAGCTTATAATATTAATAACACAAACATTTAGTTTTTAACATTACTAAAAATGAAAATGCGAAAATAGTTGTAGAGGAATTGTAAATAAAGTTGATAACATTAACAATAAAAAATGTCGTCTTTATGCAACTATTAAGAGAATCGTTTCTGTTTTCATGTCATAATTTCCGACACTAAAACCAACGATATTTTCATTCTAATGAAAATATCGTTGGCTTTAGCGTCGTAAATTATGATATGAAAACAGAAACGATTCTCTTAATAGTTGCGTGAAGGCCTTTTGTATTATTAATGTCATCAACTCTGTTGCATTAAAAAAATTAATCGCAGCTTCCTTTTTTAATGTTTTGATTTAATACTGCTAGAAAGGACTTGTCCTGTCTTGATAGTGTTCAAAATAGACTTCGTAGCCTCATAGGAGATGTCCTTTTCTCTTCCTTGCAACCTCTATCTCACAGAAGAGATGTTGCGAGTTTGTCTCTGATGTATCGTTATTTTCATGGAAAGCGTTCAACTGAGCTTCAATCTATGGTCCCCCCCCCTCGCCAAACTTTCACAAGAAACACTCGTCTAGCTGTACACACTATCAATAATTCCCCCCACTCTTTATCTGTGCCTAAACCTAAACGTAGATTCCATGAACAAAGCTTCTTTCTTAGAACTGCACGCCTGTGGAATTGTCTTCCGTTTTCCTGCTTTCCAGCTGACTACAATATGGTTGTGTTCAAGTCCAACGTAAATAAGTTCTTGATGAGCCGTTCCATATAAGTTATCAAATTTACCAAATTTTCATTACTAATGATTACTATATTGTCCAATGTCTACTGTACACTCTTTAACCCTTATCCTTGAGTGGCCTCTTGGCCTTGATAAGTGGTGATGCCTCTGTAAAAAAAAAAAAAAAAAAATATCGTCGCATCGAGCGTCTTAAATTATGAGATGAAAAAATGAATGAATCTCTTGGTAAACGAGAGTTGTCTCCCTTTGTACAATGACACATTGTAAAACAGCGCCACATATTCATTGTATCATTGCATGATTGCTGCAAGTTAGTCTGATAATATGCTCAACTGTAACAGGCCAAGTCTCATTGACATACAAAAGAACGCTTCTGGCACAGTTGTTGTAAGCATAGCTGCTATTGTATAACAAGATACTTCTGTAAGTGAGGATTGGAAGGAGCTCTCTAAATTTGTTGTCTGAAAATATTTCTTTGAAACTGGCTCCTCAAAAAATACATCGCTCAAATATATAACTCTTAAAACTGGTGCAGGACATTTCCAAAGTTCATCCATCGAATCAGCAATGATGACAAGGTCGTCTGCATAAAGCAGTTCCTATAAATAACGTGTGCAGAACTCCTAGAACAAAACGAGGACTGAATACAGAACTGTGCAGTCACTCACGCACGCACGCACACACACACTCACGTGCAAATAACGAAACATTATTAATTGTAATTTTTCCCCGCGCCTTTTGAGAAAAAAACATGCAACGGCTCAAATTCAAATACGCCCACACACTTTGCTCAAAACAACAAAACTAAAAATAACATTTTTGGCAGACATAGTTAGAAGCACCATCACGTGACACAACTAGCCAATGAGAAATTTAGAATATAATCTTTTTAACAAATTTCCAAACGCCAAAATATCAGCAGAAGCTAATCCCTTCCTGGAGCCGGTCTGGCTCTATAAAAAGAGCATTTTTGCGCCCAAACGAGTCAGTCGACCTTTCGAGCACCATGGCATAAACACCAATGTCAACCCGTCCGTGTTTGAACGTTAAACACGCGTACGCCACGCACATAAATTCTCCACATGGAAACACCAACCCCGAGAGTTAAAATTTCCATTTCTTATTTCATTGTTTCTTTTCTTATAAGAGTTGTTGCATACACACATTCATCTCATGCATCATCTAAAATTGATAACAAATCATTCTCTTCTCGAAAATACTTTCTTCATGAGACTTTTTAAGCAAGGCGAACTTCGCCAGATAAACACAAACTTTAAATCCCTTTTTCTATCTTTTGTTGTCACGCAAAAATATGGAAAATGAATTGTTTTGAGGAAGAAACGAACAACGTGGGAAATTGAATTAAACGAAATAGAATTTATTTTGTGAAGAAACAAATGAAAGAAAAGGGTACAGCTCGTGTTTAGTTTGGCGTGCGCTCTCACTGTTAAGTGGTGAGAAGGAAAGTCTATTGTTGTAGAGAGAGAAAGAGAGAAAGTCAATCCAGGTTGGCGTGCGTCTCTCGCTGTTAGCTGGTGAGAAGGAAAGTCTATTGTTGTAGAGAGAGAAAGAGAGAGAGAAAGTCAATCCAGGCCATAGAGATAGAAAACGTGTAAGGTGTACTTACTGTCCATTGACTCATGCCCTCACACATAGTAGCAGGTGGCGTGAGGCGCGTGGGTGCGCGCCCAAAAAGGGAGAGAATGGTCTGTTGACCGCTCAGCTCGGGAGCTAAGTCAAAAAGGAAGGAAACAGCTTATGTCTCTTGCTTTTATAGTTGTTTCCAGTGGTCTTTTGCGCATGTGTGGATTTCCTTTAAAGGGGAAGTGACGTTGCCCACGTGTGCGTACGTGTGCGCATATGTGTGCGTACATGTGTGTACATTAGCGTGTGTGTGTATGCACGTGAATGTGGGTGTATGTATGTGAATGTGAATATATCTATGTGTGTGTACATGTGTGCGTATGTTTGTGTGCGCGCATGTGTATGGCAAGAAAAATGGCTAGAGATGTGAACGCGTGTTTTTGTGCAAGACTAGAAAAGGCTTGCACAATACTCCCCTTCCCAGGAAAAAAAAATATGCAGTGTATATATATATTTTTTTTTTAAGTAATGTTTTGGGCAATTGACTTTTCGTCCTGTTTTTTGCTGTTGGTGTGGTTGTTTAAAAAAAAAAAACGTCAAAAACGGTGTGTGTTCATAAAAAAGTATTTACTTATGCGTGGAAAAGGCGTTTACTCTTTTTTTAGGCTGACATTTGTTTTTTTTGTTTCTTTTGGGGTTTTTTGTGTGTTGACATGTACAACGAGTTGCTTGGATAGTGAAGTGAATTGTTCGTTTGGAAGGAAAATTTTTGTTCATATTGACGTGGTGTGTCCAGTTGACGGTGTCTTCGCAAGTGAGTCTGTGGTAGTGTGTGTATTGTCTGTACGAGCGCTAGTTGTACATTCGTTCATGTTAAATGGTGGTGTCAAGTTGCCGGCTGTCAACAAAACTTCCAGTTGTGAGTTTATCAGTGTGCGTGGTGCATCTCAACTCGTATTGTTGATTCAACTTCTTCCTATGTGTTGATAGGGATGTCCTGTAATTGGTTTTTTGTTGTTGCATCTGCTGTGCGGGAGAGAATGTGTCCCTATGTTTGTTGCAGGGTAATGTCAGGAAACTGTAAAAAATGTTTGTCAAGCTCGCATTTTTCTTTATATTCGGTATGAAGTCGACAGCTCGGTGTTTATTTTTCTGCAGAGTCTGACGAAGGGTTTCGTCATTGTAGTTCACTTGTTTTTCTTTGTTGAAATGTTGTCGTTTTTTTATCAAATAAAATGCGCGTCTCGCTCAAAACAATTCATTTAAAAAAAAAAGTAGAGTCACCATGTGTGTTCGTTTCCCGTTAGTCGGTCACCAGCTTGTTGCGGGACTTGTGGTATAGAATGAAATGCGTGTTCATCTCACGTTGGGGTGTCACCAGTTTGTAGAGGACTGGTGGTATAGAAGGAAATGCGTGTTCATCTCACGTCGGGTCACCAATTTGTTGTGGGACTAGTGGTATATTATAGATATCCCTCAGTCGTTAGGAAAAATAGGAAAAATGAATTGTTTTGAGGAAGAAACGAACAACGTGTTAAATTGAATTAAATGAACTGGAATTTATTTCGTGAGGAAACAAATGAAAGAAAAGGGTACAGCACGTGTTTAGTTTGGCGTGCATCTCTCGCTGTCAACTAGTGAGAAGGAAAGTCTATTATTGTAGAGAGAGAAAGAGAGAAAGTCAGTCCAGGTTGGTATGTGTCTCTCGCTGTTAGCTGGTGACAGGGAAAGTCTGTTGTTGTAGAGAGAGAGAGAAAAAGTCAATCCAGGCCATGGAGATAGAAAACATGTAAGGTGTATGTACTGTCTGTTGACTCTTGCCCCCACACATAATAGCAGGTGCCGAAAGGGAGCGAATGGTCCGTTAACCGCTCAGCTCAGGAGCTAAGTCGAAAAGGAAGGAAACAGCTTATGTCTCTGTCTCTTGCTTTTATAGTTGTTTTCGGTGGTCTTTTGCGGCTGTGAGGATTTCCTTTAAAGGGGAAGTGACGTTGCCCATATGTACGTACGTGTGCGCGTATGTGTGCATACATGTGTGTACGTTAGCGTGTGTGTGTATGCACGTGAATGTGGGTGTATGTACGTGAATGCGAATATATCTATGTGTGTGTACGTGCGTGCGTATGTTTGTGTGCGTGTATGTGTATGACAAGAAAAATGGCTTGAGATGTGAACACGTGTTTTTGCGCGAGACTAGAAAAGGCTCGCACACTCTCCGCTAAGAAAAAGAACAGTTTTCTTCTTTATATAAAAAACATTTAATTACCTCAGTCACCGTTCACAAAGAAAAGAACCCTTTCTATTCATTTATTTACCTTTGTGTAATTACCTTATTGTTGTTGTTTAAAAAATAAATGCGGTGCAGTTAAATCAGAAGGAGGTTCGTTTGTTTCATTCTCATTCCTTTTTTTATTTGGTTGGGGCGAGGAAATTTAATCTCACTTAAATTTCTGACCCCCACTACAGAACCCTGATGCATCCCAACTTTTGCATAAAATTCATGGCTGTACTGATCGTTCACTCGAACAGAGGACTTGACATTCTCATACATGGCCTGGACTGTGCATACAATGCATTCTTCCATACCAAACTTTCGCACCATACCAGACTTTTCAACTTTGAAACAAATCAATTTGTCAGCTCGGTGTCATCTCCCTTACATTGATTGGCAATTTTAAAAGTTCTCTCCCTTGGACTTACCCGTTTTTTTTTTTTGTTTTTTTTTCCAACTTATGTATTTTTAAAATTTAAAAATATAATAATTTATCTGAACATTTTTCATGTTAAATACTCTGAGAAACGATGAGTAATTATTTCGATAATTTGCAAAATTAATTTACTATATTTTTGTAACACAAATCATCCCCCACCCCCTGAAAATATGAACCGGAAGCGATTGTTGCTATGACAACCATTGTTACACAAGTCCTTCATTTTTTTTTTCTTTTTCTTTCTAATATTATGTTTCAGCAACTTTGAGATGAGGATTGATTATTCGGACTACTATTCTCATCTTAGTTGTTTTATTTACAACGTTTCGACCGATATAACCTCCTACCTTCTTCGGGTGCATGTTTTCCGGAATCTTTATGTTGAATTTGGGAATTTGTACGGAATTTCGAACTAAACCCTTTAATGTTCAATCTATGGGAGTGAATAATTTGAATTTTATTTTTTTAACGCCCAACTCGAGTTTTCAAAGGATACAGTTTTTTTTTTTTTTTCGATCTGGCTACTTTATTTCTACAAAAATATAAACCGAAAAAATAAAAAGCGACAGACAGTGATACTTTACGTTTTCTTAGGCTACTTTTAAAATTGGTTTATAAAACTGTGAATAGAACAGCGAAAAAGAAGACAAAATGGACGAAGACAACATCGTCGCAGAGTTCAAAACATACGAAGGTTATTTGGACTCTAAAATAACATCTTTGGATTTGTATTATTTGGAGGTGAGTGAAAACGATTAAACATAGTTGTTCTTAATCAAACAGTTGTTCTACTCGATGAGTTTTCGTAATTTTGGGATATATTACTATTTTCGACATGACAATATGTAATAATGCTTTTGCTTTAAACGATATCAAACATGAGGAAACATTTTAAAAAGATATGTACACTTTTTGGAAAAAAAACGTGTATTCTGTAAATTGGTTTATATAAAACACACACATACAGTATACACACATAGATACATACATGTGTGTGTGTGTGTGTGTGTGTGTGTGTGTGTGTGTGTGTGTGTGTGTGTGTGTGTGTGTGTCTAATTCATTCGGAATCTTAACTGATTGTTTCAAGGATTGTAATTTAATTTTACTAAGAATTGTAAAAAAAACTGATTTTTTTTTCTTCGACTACTTTATTTAATGTACCTATTTACTATGCCTCCCCACGGGACAGAGTTAACATTAACAACAACAACAACAACAACACAATGTTTGCGACGATATTGTAATTTTTTAAAACAAAGCATTCGAGTAATTGTGAGAAAAAAATATATATTTTTTTTTTTCAAATAATTTAGTAAAATAGACTTAACTTCCTTAGAACATTAAATTAAGGGTATTATTATACAAACACCGTGACAGCGTTAGGGTTAGGGTTAGGGTTTAGGGTTAATTCGCTGTCACGGTGTTTGTATAAATTTACCAAATTAAGATTTCTAATTGCCGCCATTATTATAAAAGCTATATTACTTGTCATATACATACGCGCACACAAACATACGCGCCCACGTCCACACACGTACATATATTCACGTTCGCGTACATACACTCACATTCACGTATATTCACACACATGTTAAAGAGTTTTTTTTCATATAATTTTTTTTTCTTTTTTTTGGTAAATATAGTGCTATGCTACAACAAAACACCGACCACTCGAGGCCCGGAGGCCGCTCAGGGATGGGGGTTATTGCGTGTACAGTAATCAATGCTTTTTACTTTTTAAGACGACTTCATCTGGTTTTACGATTTTGTCAGTCAGACTTAGATATAGAAAAAAGTTATAATGACCCGAAAATGGAGGATCATTTTATGTTTAATTTATATGTGAAACTAATTACTTAATTTAAATTATAAAATATTTCTTTTCTGGATGTTCATACGTAATCATTTGAAAAATGTAGAATCACATTTTTAGGAGAGATAACTGAGGGTCCTCATCTACTTTAGAACATAGATAAAATTTCATTTTAATTCGACAAACTTCTTAATGTTATTCTGGTGCTTTTCCATAAAAATACACAGGTGAAAATATCAGTTCCAAATAAAGTATAAAACTCTTTGATATAATTAGGCAAAAATAGGTATCTACACCAAAAATCTTATCTCCCCAGTTTTACATATTTGTGGCAAATCAGAAAGATATGATAAAATCTAAATCCAACCCCCAAGATCGCCATGGGAATGGAATATGTGCCTACATTAAAGATGGCTTCCCATGTGGCAGGGATATCTCTAGAGAAGATCCTAATTTACCTTATATGTGCTTATACCACTGCATTTATATTTGCCCTTTATCGGCCCCACAACAGCGGAGTTACTATCTTTAAGAGCATATCTGAGAAAATAGACCACATCTTGTCTGCACACCCCTCGGCTAACATTCACATTTGTGGTGAGTTCAATGTCCATAACGTGGAATGGCTGATCCACTCAAATAAGACGGATGATGAGGGGCGGTTCTGCCATAATTTTGCCATTGCTTATGACCTCACTCAGATTGTTCACGAGCCCACCCGTGTGCCTGATACTACAGGTCAATATGCAAGCCTCCTAGACCTTTTTCTCTCAACTTCCCCTGAGCTATTTTCATGTTCCGTTCATTCTCCTCTAGGATCCTCCGACTACTCCGTCGTATCAGTTAAGATAAAAATGAAATGTAATAAGTTCTCAGGCGTACCCCTCCACCATACTGTATACCGATACTCCATGGCTGACTGGGATAGCTTCCGTACATTTATATCTGATCTACCTCTGCATTCCATATTTAAAAATGATGTGTCCTCTATAGTATCAGACCTGACCAATTGGTTAATTGTAGGCATAGACCGACTCATACTATCTAAAAAATTCCAACAAAAACCTACCAGCCAGCCAGCCATGGTTCTCCCCAGAATGTGCTGCTGCCATCGCACACAGAAATCACTTTTTTCAAAGCTACCAACGTAATAGATGCACTGAGACTAAAGCTGCTTTCAGGAACGCCAGCAACCACTGTAAAAGAGTAATAAAAAATGCAAGAGAGCTATATGCACAGTCTGTTAAATCCAAAGTAGCTGATCAGCGGCTTGGTTCCCACCAGTTTTGGCAAATAACAAATAGGATCCTGAACAGAAGTGTGCGTTCTATCCAAACCATTATCAACGGACCAGAGGTCATCTCCTCAGCTTCAGACAAGGCCAAACTATTTGCCAAGAACTTTGCAGCTAATTCTACCCTATGCGACGAAGGCCATCAACTCCCCATATTTCCTCCTATAACACAGAACGCGCTAGGTAACACAAATATCTGTGCATGAGGTCGCCAAGCTAATCAAGAACCTTGATTCCAGTAAAACTACTGGTCCTGACGGCATCCCAATTATAGTGTTAAAAAAGCTTCAACCAGAACTTGCTCCCATACTTACGAAACTGTTTAAACGTTTCCTTAAGGAGAAGTGCTTTCCAACACCCTAGAAAACCTCATCAGTATGCCCTGTATTTAAGAACTCAGGTGATAAGTCATCTCCCTCTCAGTACAGACCAATAAGTCTCCTGTGTGTCATGAGTAAGTTGCTGGAATCCATATTAAATAGAGAAATAGTCAACCACCTCAGCAGAAATAACCTTCTTAGTGACACGCAATATGGTTTCAGTTCTGCAAGATCTACCGCAGATGTGCTAACGGTTATATCTCATAGGATTAGTGAATCTCTTGACAAAGGCTTCCTTTCCAGGGCAATTGCTCTTGACATATCAAAGGCCTTCGACAAGGTATGGCATAAAGGCCTACTTCACAAGATCTCCAGCTACGGTATAGCTGGAAATATTCTCTCTATCATTAAATCATTTCTCTCTGATAGGCTCATAAGAGTAGTGGTTGATGGACAAAAATCAGAGGCCTGCAGTATTATTGCTGGAGTCCCTCAAGGGTTCATCCTGGGCCCAACTCTCTTCCTGATCTACAGCAATGATCTCCCTAAACACATACTTAAATCATTTGTTGACTTCTATGCTGATGATACAACCATCTACAGCAACACATCAAAGGCTGTAAATGACAAAGCTCTCTCTGATTCTCTCTCCTCTGATTTCGAACAAGTTGTTCAGTGGGGGAAGACGTGACTGGTTACCTTTCACATCTGGCATCAATTGAAATGGATGGCTCTCGTCTAGAAGCCCCATGTTTTGACAAGCTTCTGGGCTTGACCTTCACTCCTGATCTGAAATGGAACATGTACATCAAGTCTGTTGCCAAGGTCGTTGGAAAGATGGTGGGATCCTTCTACCGCTCCAGAAGATATCTCACTACTGATGCAATTCTCTATCTATATAAAAGCCAAGTACGTCCAAGGATGGAATACTACTGCCATATCTGGGCAGGATGCTAATAACAGCCTTTCCTGCCTTGACAGAGTACAAAATAGACTTCGTAGCTTAGTGGGGGATGCCCTTTTCTCTTCCCTGCAACCTCTCTCCCACAGAAGAGACGTTGTGAGCCTATCTTTGTTTTATCGTTATTTCCATGGCAGGTGTTTGTCTGAACTCCAATCTCTGGTCCCCCCTCGCCAATCTTTTACAAAAAACACCCGTCTGGCTGAATCCACTGTGAAAAACTTTCCCCACTCTTTATCTATGCCTAAATCAAAACGTAGATTTCATAAACAAAGCTTCTTTCTTAGAACTGCACGCCTGTGGAACTCTGTTCCATCTGCCTGCTTGCCTCCTGACTACAACTTGGATGCCTTCAAGTCCAACGTAAACAAATTCCTTATGAACCGCCCGCTTAAGTAGACACTTTAAATATCCACACTAACGTACTGTACTTACAATAACCCTTATCCCTGAGTGGCTTCCGGGCCTTGATAAGTGGTGACCACCTTGTAAAAAAAAAAAAAAAAAAAAAATTTGAGGTCGCTGACAACGTATCTGATAATCAAACACGTCGCAAATTTACTGCTTGCATAGTATGTAGAAGACTAGGATATAAATACCCTAAACTCGCTACAAGAAAAAATAATGAGACGAATTGAATGAAGGAAACAAAGAACTCAAATGCTGGAATAAAATAAACATGTCGTTTATTTTCTGTTGAGAAATGAAAGTCTTGGGTGTACACGTGTTCATTCAGCCGTTGACGACTACGTGCGTGGAAGGAAAGGGGAATGCAATAGAGAAACGCGAAGTGGCAAAGTGGCCTGTAGAAAGAGAGGGTTAAGCTCAGTAGAGAGTCACGCACATGTCTGTGTTGATGGACCAAGACAAAAGGGAGATAGAGTGAGAAAGAGTGAGAATGTCAATCCAGGTTATGGAGATAGGAAGCGTATAAAGTGTACATACTGTTTGTTAGCTCGTGCCCCATACATAGTCGCAGGGGGCGCGATGCGCGTGGGCGCCCCTAAAAGGGGGGGGGCGAATGGTCCGACGACCGCTCAGCTCAAGAGCTAAGTCGAAAAGGAAGATGCTGCTTATTGCTCTTTCTTTTATAGGTGTTTCCGGTAGTCTTTTGCGCATGTGTGGATTTCCTTTAAAAGGGAAGTGACATTGTCCTTGTGTGCGTACGTGTGCGCGTGTGTGAGTATATGTGAGTACATGTGTGTACGTTAGCATGTGTGTGAATATACGTGAATGTGAGTGTATGTAAGCGAACGTCAATATATGTACGTGTGTGGACGTGGGCGCGTATGTTTGTGGGCGCGTATGTATATGACAAGTAATATAGCTTGAAGTGTGAATGCGTGTTTTTGTGTGAGACTAGAAAAGGCTTGCGCAAGTATTAACCCCTAAACCTAGGGACTATTTTCCGCCATTTTACAGCTTCTGTTTATGCTATGCGCGTGCGCATGGTAGCATAAATGACAGATGTTTAATGTGCCTTCACGTAGCAAACTGCCTTCTCACATGGCATACGAATCTTCCACGGATAATTTTAAACTATATGAAAAAGAAATAAGATAAGAAGAAAAGAAAAGCACTCCAAGTGGTGGTGGTGGGGGGGGGGGCGATAATGCCGGAAAGGCATCTTTTAGAACATAGAATTTCAAATTTTTTTTTTCATTGGCGGATAATTTAAAATTAGAAGAAAAAGTTGTCTGAAACAAAAATTTTAAAAAATACATTATAGCACTTTTTTTTTGTCTTACATAGTTTTTAATGTGTTTTAATTGATCTAAAACAAAGTTTTCACAAGCGGTTTACAAGAAAAGTTTAGAAGAACCCCCCGCTTTCTCCTCCAATGTAAATAAAAAACAGTAAAATCTCCTACAAATGTTAAATGGTATTCTAATTGGAAAATGTCGGCACTTTATTTACGGAAAAATGGTTAATTAAACTTCAGAAGCACCTGTTAACCACACAAGTTCTATAATTGAATCCCTCCCCAAAAAAAGAATAAAAAATATAAAAAGTGAAAACTTTGTTTTAGCTCAATTAGCATTTGTTGGAGACAACTCCTGCATCTAGAATCATTCTTAGTTGTCTTGCCCCTGTCTTGCCATCAGGACCAAGTGTTTTTGGACGAGAGAGTGTGGTAGATACAAAAGTCCTCCACACTTTAAACTACATCAAGCGCAAATCACAGCAAAAAGAAAAAAGGGGAGATAACAACTGTTTATAAATATGAACAACTGTGTGGAGGCCTTTATGGTCTACCATAGGTGAGTTAATATCACGTAACAACAAATTGCCAAAAGAAATTATCATATTCTTAGCAGAATGCACATTTATCGATTTTTTTTTTCTTTTTTGGTATCGATTCTTCAAAGCATTTGCTATTTAATGGTATATTAGCAATATTGGGCCTACTAAAAGAAAATTATCAATTTATTTTTCAAAATTTAAAAAAAAAGTGTTTTTCGTAAAAATAATGAAAATATATAAATTTTTTTGTCAATCTGAAAGATAATAATTATTATTAGCATATTTAACGAACTTCACACTTCAAAACACAAACGATGAACAATTAAATACATTAAAAATTTGGATTTTCAAACTTTAAAATCTGATACGTGCGCAATCATGTTTTTTTTTTATCTACAATCCTCATGCTCTCCCACAATACAATATATTTTGTTCAGTTTCGGCTGATTATTTTAAGCATATTTGTAACCACAAATAAAGAAGGGGGAGGTGTAGGCAAAAAACTCCATAAATATCAATTATAAAAAAAAATAGTACATTATTATAAAATTCATACTTCACTTAATAATCAGTGAAAATTTCGTATTGATTGGATAATTACTTGAATTTTGGTAGATTTTTTAAGAGAGACTCCATCAAAAATTACTTACCCCTTTCTTCCGTTTTGACCATGTCTAAGAAAATATAATAATTACATTTAAAATTTTCGTAAAATAGCTTATCAAGAAAATAACATGAAAAGGTTTTTTGCAATTATATTGTTTTTGGGGTGAAGAGATTGAATTAAAAAATGCTGACATTCAAGGATAATATTGTTAGTTTGAAAAATGAATATTTCTTTGAGTAATATTGATTTCATTAACACAGAGTTTAATAGCTGTTTTTCATAATATTCCTGAAATATTACAAAAAAAATTTATTTGTTAAAATATATGATGCTTTATTTTCATAAAAAAGGCAAAATAAATTCATGTTTTTTTTGTGCTTAAAGCTATAACTTTAACATATGTGTTTTTGTTTGCACAAAGTAATACATTTTCACTAAGATTAAAAAAATAATAATATATTCATTATGTTCCATGATTGTTAATTAATAAATACCGATAATTTAATTAAAATTGATTGATTGCCTGAATTTTATTCACTTTTGAAGTGGATTATTTTGAATGCAAACAGAATCTCTGTAGTCGAATTGAATTGTCGCCCTTGAATTATAACAAAATCTAAAACAATATAGCTACTCCCAGCCTCCTCCTCACTTCTTCATAAAATTTGATTTTCTTAATTAAAAAAAAAAAAAAACTATTTGATCAAGTGGTTTTTGGAATATGATACCTTCATTCCATGACGAGTATATACATCATAAATATTTGTCTGTATTTTTATTTATGTTTTAAGTCTAATCTATAATATAAATCTCAGCTGTCTGTTTAAATGTATGTATGTATGTATGTATGTCAGGTCATGGTATATGCTACTGGTACCATGTAACCCAGTACTACCTGCTTCATGGTCGGGTCACCGGCGACTAAACTGGTTCCCCCACCAAACTTGTTTGGTGAGGAGGGTGGCTAGTCTCCCTGAAGGATTAAAAATAAGACCTTTCAAAGGGCGAATAAACCCTTTTTCGGGGTCAACGGCCAACTAGCACCGTGTGTGTTTGTGTGTATGTATGTGTGTGTGTTGGGGTGGATAGGGCTCCCATAAGCCATGGTGAAGGCAACCTTTCTAGGAGAAGCAAATCTCTGATTTAAAAAAACCATAAAGCGGGAGACCAGTACCCGCATTAAGCTGGTCTGCAGTTTAACTTGTTGCTGGCTATCTTGCTCTTGCTTGTTGCTGGATCTCAACATTTTGAACCGAGAGAGAGACTTAGCTGTCATACAAAGCTCAGACTCTGTAACATCATCTGTGTATAGATACTCCCTCAGCCATTTGTCTATAAAAATGGTCCTGTAGCGATGGAAAAGTTGTGACGTGTGGAGGCTTGAAATGCTGGAAGCATGTAATAATTGATCTCAACGATCATCTTCAGTGTCATGCCTGCTTGAGCGTGTGAGTTCACCGGTAAAACTAAAAAAAAAAAAGAAGTCATTTTTGGGCTCATGGATTTTAATGTCTGAGGGAGTGGCACTCGTCTGACAAGACGTTGCAATCATCGTGTATTTATGTATGTATGTATGTATGCCTGCTTAAAACTTTCGACAGAAGCAACAAATTTTCACAAGATCGGTATTGTTTTGACGCTCGACCCTTCGGATGACAAATATCGAAAATTTGGCTAAAAACATTAATTCCTTTACCCTCAACTGAGCACTTTTCTACAGGGAGGGGTTCGTTTTTTTCGCCGATATTTCCATAAATCATCCCCTCTTTTCGATTGACTAGTCTTAATTTAAACCTTTGTCGCTTTCAGTTTGACGATGGCAAAGATGTCACTTTTTTTTTCACATTCTTTTCCTTCTTCACGCTACGGGTTCGAGCCTGCCTGCCTACTACCAGTTTATTTATTTTTTTTTTTTTTTGCTCAACACAAACCGCCAAATACCCGAGCAACACCGGACACCCAGACTAATCCTAAATAAGCGCCTAAAATTCTAACCGAGAAAACAATTTCAGTTCTTGTTTATTACTGTAGCAAAATTCGAAAATTGAAATACTGAATTTCAAGTGAAACAAATGTTATCTAGTTGATTATCATGTTACAGTATCCAAAAATTATGAAAAAAATGATAAGGTAGAAGATTAATTATTATTGAAAACAGTTTTTGAAGACAACTAACGAAAATTGAGCTTTGTAAAAAAAAAGTTCTAATTGTAACAAAAGAGAGGTAAATAATTTTTAAAAACTGAAAATCTTTGCCCAATTTAGTAAAACTTAATTTTCACTAATTGTTTTCAAAAACTGTTTTCTTAATAATTAATTTTCTATCTTATCGTTTTCGTAATTTTTTGATATTTTCATTACTGCGACATGACCATTCAGCAGATACCATTGGTTTTATTTGAAATTACATATTTCATTTAACCTTCGGGCCAGGATCAAAGTGTAGTATCTGATCTGATGCTTCAATTCACTTTTTTCACTTCACTTTTTGGTCTCGATTAGTGGAGAAGAAATCCTTCATGACTGATACATTTTTTATTTTTGTTATTAACCAAAGTGCCCCTTTTTGGGGAGCTAGTTTCCCCTCATATTATAAACTGACCGTTGTCTAACTTTGCCCTCGTAGGGAGGCAAGTAAACAAGAAAAAAAAAAAAAAAAAAAAACGAAGACGAACTACAATTTCATACCAAAGGGAGGTTACTCTGGTCCTTGAACTGAATGAGATCCACTCATTCTCGAATACTAGAATTCTTTATTTTAATAACCCAGTATCTAGAAATGCCATGTCACACTACATTCCTAATGTTATTTTATTTATTTATTTATTTATTTTTATGTGTTGGGAAAAAATGTTGGGTGATGCCAAATAATAAGCAGAAATTCTGCGTTGGGGGACATTTTCCTCATTCCAATCTCTCCCACTTTTAATACCATTCTTACATTGTCAGATAAAGGTATGCAGTCTTATCACTGATTTATGTTTTTGTTTGCTTTTCTTTTTGTTTGTTTTCAATATTTTCCTTTAAAAATATTTAAAAATTAAAACTATATTTTGTTTCTTCTCTTATTTAATCTGAAGGATGTAGAACTTGCCCGCCAACTTGCTGAATTGGGTTGCTTAAGAAATGGCGAAGTTTTGAAGAGGGAAGAGTTTGAAGCGAGAAAACAGGCAGCTGAGGCAAGCAGGATCTCGAAACAGACACAACAAAAGTATGTTTGTGGAATTTTTGACGCACCTGAACGAGCTTGTTCCCTACCTGTAAATGGCTTCCTTTCACATTCTCTTAATTTTTTTCCAGGGATTATCATTGATTACAGACTTAACTTTCACATTACCAAAAATTATTTTTGGAAAACAAAACAGTATTTTTAATGACTTTTAACAACAGGGATCACTTTTTAATTATAATGTTCTACTAAATTCATACCTCATTTTCGCATACAGTAGCTATCATCACATTTATAAGGCGTCACATGACCAGTGATAATTCCTGTATCGTATTCATCCTATTCTCAAAATGCCCAAGAATTTATATTTTCCAAAATTTTACCAAAGAAAATGTTTTACATTATGCACAGACGAAACTTCTTTTGGCAAGCAACAAGTTGTGTTCCTGTAGACATAACCAAACTTAAAAAAATAGGTTATTTACAAGTATCAAACAGGTCAGCCAAAGCCCTCAAAAGTGTTATTATGGAATGTGTAGTTTCTGGGTCTACAATTTATACAGACGAGCAGAAGAGCTATAGTAACCTATTGATGCCTCCAGCAGTCTTGAAAAACAAAGGATACCTGCTGTAGAGGTAGTTGTGCATGTAATTGTGAGGCAAGGATTGCGCAATCCCTAACCACATCTCTCCTGAATCGGCACTGCTTGAGTCCAGTGGCAAGGATAAGTCCAGGATGACTGAAAATAATACCGAGATAAGCGGAGAGCACATACAGCACCTGGAAGTCCCAAATGGTCACCCATTTAGTACTGACCAGGTTCAACGTTGCTTAACTTGATAATCTAGTGGAAACCGGTGTGTCAGTGTGATTATGCCGTATAGTAACCTATATAAGTTTTGATATGAACATGAGACTGTTAACCATCTTAAAAGTTTTGTAACCTCAGTGACTGGTGTTTGCACGAAGCAGCAACTTTATGGCAACCTACCTGCCATATCTAATACCATCAGAGAAAGACGCCTACGATTTGCTTGTCATTGTCTGAGGAGCAAGCATGAATTGGTGAGTGATGTATTGTTATGGACTCCACGACACGGACGCGCACGCAAAGGACAACCTAGATCCACATACATTCGGCAAATAGCACACAATGCCAACTGTGAACCTGAAGATCTGAGGCAGCTGATGGAAGACAGGAAACTCTGGAGAGGAAGAATCACATTGGTCTGGGTAAGGAGCCCGTCATGATGATGATGATGATGAGTCCGGCATTAAAACACGATTGAAATGTGTCTTGGAATAGTTGGGGACATGAAATGGTCTCATGTTGATGATTCCCTGTACTGCAAAGCCTACAACATGACACTGAAAATCAAATTAAAAATTACGATTTATTTTTTACTCATATGCAGGAGAAATATCTTGTGTTTCGTTTTTTTTTGTTTTTTTTTTTTAATAAAAAATTTGAATTATTTCATTTTCGTTTGGTTCTGACTTCAAAATTTTTGGTACTTGTGCTTCTGTACTGTCACCTTACAATTTAATAAACACAAATATTGACAAAATTGAATTTAACTTGAAATAACTAAAAAATAAAAAAAATTCCAGGTAGATAGAAGAGTACATTATCTTACTTTTAGTGACATTTATTTATGAATTTATTTACTTTTATTTTTGCTTTCTTTGCTATAAAAATTTGAATGATTTCAAATTTGGTTTTCTTTGTAAAACAAAACAAAAAAAAAAACGTATACGGGTAGGTTGAAGAGTAATTTATCTTGCCTTTGGTAACATTTAACTTTTTTGTTAATTTATACAAGAATTATCACCGGGCCATTTTATTATATAAGAATTATCACCTGTCACGTGACACATTATAAACATGATGACAGCTACTGTAATCAGAAAGTGAGGGATGAATTTAGTAGAATGTTATAATTAAAAAGTGATCCCTGATATTAAAAGTTATTAAAAATACCCTTTAAGTGCTCGTCTGAACTTCAATCTATGGTTCCCCCCTCGCTAAGCGTTCATGAAAAACACTCGTCTAGCCAAAACCACTATCAATAATTTCCCCCACTCTTTATCTGTGCCTAAACTTAAACGTAGATTCCATGAACAAAGCTTCTTTCTTAGAACTGCACACCTGTGGAACTCTCTTCCGTTTGCCTACTTTCCAGCTGACTACAATTTGATTGTCTTCAAGTCCAGCGTAAACAAATTCTTGATGAATCGCCCCCCCCAAGTAATCCAATTTACAAGATCTCCACTTCTTATGAGCTATAATTCATTGACTAATGTATACCCGATAACCCTTATCCTCGAGTAGCCTTCGGGCCTTGATAAGTGGTGATTTCTATGTAAAAAAGAAAAAAAAAAAATTTGTAACCCGAAATTCAAGTCTGTAATCGATAATAATCCCAAGAAAAAAATTAAGTAAAAATGAAAAGGAAATCATTTACAGGTAGGGGCAAGCTCGTTCAGGTTCGCTTAATCTTTATACCAGTTTAGTGTTGAGCAGAGATGAGAAAAACTGACAGATATACGTTGATAAATAAAGGTAATGTCCAATGAGAATAATATAAGATTATAGATTATATTTTGGATGTTAGTTTAAGTTTAGTTAAACATTGTAATAGTCTACACTATTCTAATGAACATTTATGTTTATACTGCATTTTTATCAATGTGCTTGAAACTTTTTTTTATGTGTAATCTATATCTAATATATAAAGTAAAATCAGTCTCTTTCGATTTTTGCCATCGATATCATTCTTCTTACAGAATCAACATTTAAGTATATTTGTTTTTTTTACTTATTTTGATGGATCCTACGTGTTTTCATACAATCGCTAACTTATAAAAGGGAGGTAACTCTATATTCGTCAGTACAGAGTTGTTTCTCTTTGTTTAAAAAATTCTTGTTAAGAAACAAAATCTAATCTCAATCTCTACTATTATATAAAAGAAACTATGTGTGTGTGTGTGTGTGTGTGTGTGTGTGTGTGTGTGATTTCGTTCCTTACGGACTCGAAAACGGCTGGGCCGATTTTTATGAAATTTCACAGGACGGTACTCTATGTGCCTAGCAGTGTTCTCTTTGATAAGTATCGATAATCAATAATCGAAATAATCCGATGAAAGAATGAACAGGCGATTTTGACCAAAGTTAACACCTTACACAGCCTAACACAAGTGCATTTGAGAAGTTTTATTACCACAAAAGCCAAAAGGCCCAACATATAAAATCAGTAGTATGTTCTTTGATATGACAGGAATGCGTTCGAAAAGACTGTTTCTGTTTATAACACAATTGAAGCATGATACTTGACTTTTACATTTTAAACTTTGATTCAAGTGATTATATACGAAAAATATTTTTTTTTAAATCAGACAGTAAGTTTTCTACAGTGCAATGTAGACTACAATGGACTAAGTCACTGCAGGGAGGCACCTGAAGTTTCCTCCTGGTGCACCACGATAGGTCACCAACTAGAGCAGACAATTAATCGATTTGATTGAAAAATGAACTATTTTATTGATTTTGATGACAATAAAATATGGGAGTGTGAAACATTCATTGATCATCATTCAATCCCGGGCAATGTTGGGTCTCTCTGCTAGTTGCAAGTAAAAACGATGCTGAGTAACACAAGATATGTAAAGCTAGTTTGTTATATATTAAGTGACTTTGAATAGCATTAAGATGTTAAGTATGTGTCAACAGGGTCAGAATTGGAATATAGCATGTCTGAGAAAAACGTATGTGGGAGATGAGAAACGCAAGTCAAGGGTTACAGGAAGAAGGAACTGATGGAGAACCAATTTTGAAATGAAGCAATAGAGATGCATGATTCTTAAAAAAAAACAGAGTGGACTTCCTGTATTTGTCTGGGGTCATTCCAAAAGTTAACGCCTCCTGATTTTTTTTTAACTCAAAAACTTGGAGAGATATGAAGACGGGAATGGTATCATTAAAACGAGTGACCTTTTGTGCTCCAGCATTTATTTTTTTACATAGTCACCACCGTTCTCAATTCACTTTTTCCAGGAATTCGATGACGCATCTCTACTTTTGACGCACGTTCATGACAGCGGTTGATTTCTTAGAGTCTCACACCATCAATATCTGCAACAGAGAGATGACACTTTCAAGTCATGAATGCATGAATTCAGTCATCATAACAATGTAATTTGCCATCCCCTTTCATCAATTTAGACGGAATAAAAAAATAAGAGGCATTACAAAATAAAATGTCTTGTTTAAAATTGTCTCAGAATTTTTTAATCAATTGTAATTTATTTATGTAATCATTTGGAAATCCTAATGACCCATCTTCTAATAATGACTTCACTAGCAGAACCTGTTGAAATTCCACAGCAGATTCTTTCATATGTAATATATTGATGTTGGCATTCTGCGGATGTTCAGTGTAAATGGAGACGCCCTGATATTATTGTAGCTCTTTTGTTAAAATTTCAAAAGTATTTATCTCAGTTAGCAGAGGCGCCTGGCATAGCCTGGTCTTAAAATAAACTTAAATATGATATTTTAATTCATGCAGATTTTGTATATATTTCTACTGATTCTTTCGTATAAAGCCCTTTATTTAATTCACAGAGGTAGCAGGCTCTGGTTTCATCAACCATAATTGGGTAAAAATCTTAAGCAACTGTGTTTTTTTTAGTATCACCCGGCGTTCTTGTCTACTTGATCATCTCGAATTATCCAGCCAATGAGACAGCAGAAACCGGAAGTTATAAAAGCAGTATTGAACTTTTAACCTCCAGAAGAATGTCACTTTACGGCTGAATTTTACCAAATACTTTATTTATTATGTAAGAAGTTCAGAGGCTACATCAGCTGAAATATTATGAGGATAAAACTCAATATAAGAATAGTAGTCTAATTAATTCAAGTAATCTACAATAATATTTTACGAGTATCATTCATGAAATAAACTTTCTTTTGTACATTATATTAAAGGTATAGGATTGACATGTGCCCCTATTCTATTGCATAACTAATGACGTGTATGAAAATACACAAGAAAACAAAAATTATATTTACAAAAAGAAATTACACTTTTTTTACCAACTGGCTATCAATGGAGTATTTACAAAAAAATAAAAAAAAATTAAAAAAAATATAAATAATAAAATAAAAAATAGCGCTTATATAATTTCTAAAAAATATGTGTGAGGTTACAATCAGGATTCGATTCTAGGGTTTGGGAAGGAGTGAGTCACTCGCTCGACAACAGCACATTTCTGCCCTCTTCTTTTCCAATCGACCACACCTGGCCTCTCACCACCAATGTCACACCGCACAATCTGAAGATACCCTCAACTGGAATTCCGCTATCAAATCTGCGAGTGCTCCAAGCCTGCGCTTGATCAGCATTTCTCTTATCGCCAGTCACTGCCGACCTGATCCATGAAACTACCTTTTGTCGAATCAGATTTGATTTCAATTATTTCAATCCCTACTTCAGGGCCAGATTGATTCCTTTCATAGCAGCCTCCAGTTTGGCTACGTTGATATGGGAATAGTCATTTTACTTTCTTAGCCACGCCACATCTTCCACAGTTACACCTCCCATCTCTAATACGATGCCTAATGCCAAGCTGCTGGCATCGCACCAAATCACCTCCGCATCTCTGCCGCTGACGTACCATTCCCCCTTCACTGGGCCTTATTTTGTCACTCTCGTGATGATTTCTTGTAGTATGTTCGTGACCTCCTTCATCACATGGCCCTGCCAGCCATCAGTGCCCGTTTGTCGTTTAATAAAGCTGCACGCTATCCTGAGCCAGCCATCGATTGGATAATGTCCCACCTGTCTCCTGCAGACCGAGAAGAGTTCTCATTTTGTCAGGTCAGTTCCGACTTTGGGTATCGCATTCCCTCGTCTAAAGACAAGGCTTCCTTTTCCATCTTGGCATAGTTTCAACCCCAATGCCGCTCCTCCATTCAGGGACTCTGCCGGTTTTGCAGTCAACCCATACCTCTCGACATGCCCTCTCACTTTCTTTGCTGTCACCTCTGCTTCCTCCACGAGAATGTCGTCAATGTACATATTAGTGGCCTTATCCTCTGTACAGTCTTTACTCAGCACCGTCTTCAGCACGGCAGTCATAATTTTGGGGACTGAGCTCAGCCCAAAGCCTAACCTCGTTAGGCAATACATCTTCCCCTTGTACCGGACCAATTGATGCAGAGTTTTTCATCTACATGGATCTGGAGATAAGCCGACTTCAGGTCGGCAATCTTAGTGGCCCACTCTATCCTCCTCCATTTTCTCATGACATCTTCGCATACATCAATCCCCTTTCCAGTGTGGCAGGCTACGTATCTGTTTAATTCTCTGAAATCCAATACTGGTCTAACTTTGTTCTTGGTGAGTTGAACAACCGTCAGAAATGGTAGCACTCCTTTTTCTTCCCCTGTCCACACTTTCAGAATTCCCTCTTCTATCCACCTCTCTACTTCTTCCTCAGATCCTTTTCTTATTTCTCGTCGCAGTGTTTTCTCGTAGCAGCTTACTTTGTTTTGTCGTTCCGTAGGCCCAGAGATCCATTTCCATTCCACCGTCCACCTCTCGCCATCGAACCTCACCAGGAAATCCTTGTCCTCGATGCAGCAAGCCTCCGGTTTTTGCGTTCTGATGTTTCTATCACCTTCCACTCCTGCCATCCTTACTGCGCCGAGGCGTCCAAAAGTTACTTGGCCCCCTCTCAACATAGCGACCCCCAGTTGGTTGATTGCACTTAACCTAAAACCACATCAACATTACCGATCAGACGATCCAATACCAGTGCTCGCAGTCCAATGGGCACACCTTGCACCAGTACTTCCGCTGTCATCTCTCCTAGGCATTTCACCTCCCTGCCATCCACGGTCTTAATACTCCTGGCTCCACTCCATGACCTAGCGACATTCTTCGCTACCAACGTCGTGGTGTAGCCTGTGTCAACAAGGGCCATGGCTCTCTTCTCATTGTCTACTACCGGTAACTGAGGCAACGTTTCGCTGTGCGCCATTTCCACATAGAAGGAGGACCACTGGCACAATGGCTCCCATTCACTTGTTTCTCTATATGCCCAATAGTGGCTAATATGCCCCACTCGTCCACATCGGTAGCGGCTCTTTGCAGTCCTTGAGCAGGTGAGGACCCTGGCACCGGAAGCACTTGATGGCAGGTCTCCCCTCCTGTCTCCTCACCGCTTGTCTCTCGTCATTCAAGTGGGGCTTTGTGCACGTATTTCCACTCACAACTGCAGCCATGATTGGGCCCTTGACATTCTTGACTAGGACTCTGGCATGGACCAAGAGGTCGTCCACTTCCATAGTATTGATCTCAGTGATTATTTGCATGTTCGTGGAGATTTCTTCTGGGAAGCCGTTCACTAGGTATAGCTTTACCGTCATCTCCAGTCTCCTGCCCACGTAACCAGCCAATCCTGCCAGTCTCCTGATCTCTGCAGCAAAGACATCAACAGACTCGCTAGTCCACCTCAAACTTGCAAGCTTGCCGAGTGCTTCAAATGGACTCTCAGTGAAAGCCAATTTCAGTCTTTGCTCCACTGAGGCAAGGTCTCCCTTATCTTCATTGCGCATCTGCTGGTAAATTGTGAGGGCTTCCCCCTCTAAGTATAGCGGCAGCAGGTTGACCATGTCTTCGATTTTTTGCAACCTTGCCACCATCTTTAATTTTTCCAGCCATTTAATTAGGTCACCCTGCCCAGTGAAGGGTTTCAACCTCTGAGTGTTCAGTCTCCAGTTAGCCATGTTAATCTGTTTGACAGGCCGAAATAGCTTCTGAGGTTACGATCAGGATTCGGTTCTGGGGTTTGGGAAGGAGCAGTCAACAGCATGTTTCTGTCCTCCTCTTTTCCATTCGATTTCCACTGGCCTCTCACCACCAAGTAATTCACAATTGTATTTTTTGTGTCACCAACATTGACGATTTAACCTTCAACCTCTAGAAAAGTGTAACTTACAACTGAATTTGACCAAGCACACAACAGGTTCGTTCATAGTGGATAAAATAAATGAAGAAGGTCGGAGGCTACATCGACCAAAACATGGTGAGAATACCATTCAAGATGAGAACAGTAGTCTGAAGAATCTAAATAATCCAAATAATCAATCCTCATCTCAAAAATTCAGAAACAAAATAATCAATATCTTTTTCGTTTTCAAGAACTTTGGCAAGTGCTGGCAAAGAGCTATACGATCCCTTTTTAAAACAATTGGCAAAACGAGAAGAGGCCAACAGGAGCGGCAAAATGGCAGTAAGTTCTTTATTTTCATTCAATTTTCATTTATCATATCTTAATGAAGATTCGTTGTCTGTTTGTAAGTGAACATGGAAAAAGTATTTAAAATGACTTTCAAACTACGATGATCATTGTCAGTTAAATAGTAGAAATATAGGGGAACCTGGGGCAAAATGAGATAGCGGGGTAAAACGAGACACCACAGATAACTGAAACAGAGAGAGAGAGAGAGAGAAAGAGAGAGAGAGAGAGAGAGAGAGAGCTAGCTCTTTCGTGAGGAGTCTCATGAAGAGATCACGTGGTAACGCCAACGTCTACCATTGTTGTATTCAGCGCTGTACATCAAAAAGGGGTAAGTATTCAAAATTTATCTATTTTGATCTGTGACGAACTGTACTCTGAGAGTGCAGAAAGCTGGGTAACCTCTCAAGGGGACTGTAGGAAATGGACACACTACGGCTGTGCAGGTCTAGACGAACGCAACAAGACCCCAATATTCATTTGTGACCTCTGTGAAGACTGACTTATTCAGACCAAGAACCATCTCGTTTTGCCCCATATGGGGCAAAACGGGACAATACAGTTAGCTGAATAAATCATCTGTATTTCTTTTGAAAATAATTGTTTTCCAATACTTTGAATGTTCACTACACAGAATATGGTTTATATGCCAATGCTACCTTTGACTTGACAGTTCTTTTTCCCTTAAGTATCTCGTTTTGCCCCAAGTTCCCTACTCTTGAAACGTATATATGTTTACTTGTTTGATTAATTTATGTATTTGATTAAAAAAAAAATAAATAAAATAATAATAATAATAATAATAATAATAAGAGCACTAGAAACAATTCCAAAAAAGTTTGAAAAAAGAATGGGAGAAATTGGAATCAGAGGAATGACTGGAAAAATACAATGAACAATAATAATGAAAACGGCCGAAATATTAAGGAAAACCCTTGAATGTGGAGACTAACACACATGAGCAGCAAGCACAGACCAGACAAACTGCTACAAAGGCAAAACATGAAACACCACATGAAACCAAGAACATTGAAGCCGCATATCTATAAATTCTCTACCACCCCCCATTACTACACCACTGACCTCCCCTAAAAAAAAAAAGTGAGACAAAACAGCCAAGTAGAGTCAAGGAAGAAGGAAAGACCAATGAGAGAGTACTGACCAGAGAGTACTGGATAAGTGTGAAGAGAACTGGGATCTTGGGGAGACTTATTGCCACTCAAATTCAAGTAAAGACCAATAGCTGCTGCCAACAAGAAATCAATGGCAAGTAGCTGTTTGTGATAATGCAAATTTATTTGCAAATACTATCAAAAGAGGTGGAGAGTACTGTAAATCTGGGGAGACTTGTTGTCACTCAACTTCCAGGGAACACCACAGGCTGTTTTGAAGGAGAGAGTTCAACTTCAACAAGATGATATATAAACCATTATGACTACAACCAGATCACAACTTTAGCACCTACACATGCATGAAATTTTTTCTCCCTAATTAAGACTTTCTAAAGTTTTTGCCTTCGCCCATATTCATAGACGTTACATTATTCATGCTTTTCTCTTTTGCATTCCTCTTTTTTATGATAGACTAACCTGGGTGCCAGGCGTTGCCCGGGTGTTTGGAGGTGTGTGTTGAAAAAAAAAAGTGGTAGTAGGCAGGCAGGCTCGAACCCGTACTGCAAAGGAAGAAAAGAACATAAAAAAAAGTGACATTTTTGCCATTGCGTCCATTGCCAAACCAGAAGTGGCAAAGGTTTAAATTAAGTCTAGTCAATCGAAAAGATGGGATGACTTTCGAAAATAAAAGTGACCCCTCCTTGTAACAAAGTGCCCAGTTGAGAGTGAAGGAATTAATGATTTTAGCCAATTTTTCGACATTTGTCATCAGAAGGGTCGAGCTTCAAAACGATACTGATCTTGTGAAAATCTGTCACCTCTGTCGAAAGTTTTAGGCAGACATACAAACATACATACACACATTTAAACAGATAAGATTTATATAATAGCAGATTAACGAAGGTGATCAATAAAGTTGTTTTAAATATTAGAATTATATTTTGCTTTTCTATTCTGCAGAGACAACCTATGTACAAGGTGCCTTCAATAAGTTTCCAGAGGTTGTCCATATGCGAACTTGTATTGATAGTACACACATACAACTCTAGTCCTCTTCTAATAATCTCCTCCGGCTGCAATGCACTTGTATCATTCCAACAATTTCTGGAAAACCCTATCGAAGTCTTCTTGTGTGAGCATGTCAATGACCCTTGTCACAGCCTCTTTCAACTCCTAAACTGTCTCACAACGATGGCCTCTAAGGTTTACTTTTAGCTTAGGGAATAACCAAAAGTCACAAGGAACAAGGTCTAGACTATAGGGAGGGTGAGAAACTGTCTTGATACCCATCTTGGTCAAATAGTCTGTGACAAGGATGGAGTTGTTGACTGGTGCATTCACCCAAAGCTTCTGCAATCCCTTGTAAATAATTGTGTGTACAGTTCCCACACTGACATCAAACTGTGCGCTTATTGTCTTTATAGACACACAACGGTCCTTATCCATGAAATTCTTTATTTGGCCAATCAGCTCTGGTGTTCTGACTTCTTTACTCCTTCAACACCTCTCATCATCACTCACAGACTCCCTGCCTTCCTTGAATCGCTTATGCCACTTCAAAAATTGGTGTTCGATTCACGCAAAATGGTTCAAAAGCAGTCTGTAGCATTCCATACATTTTTGTGGCATTTTTGTTGCATTTTTGAAATTCACCTACTGTGACAATCAGGCTTTAGTAGAATGTATCCCAATTCCTGCTATAGCTGTTCATTTAAATCTAAAATCACAACAATTGTTCAGTCATCTCTTAAGATGTACAGCAATTTTTAAGAGTCTATAACAATTTTAAATTCCTGTACAAAATGTTTAGAAAATTATTGAAGGCACCTCGTATTGTGTGTATAATATGCATATTAATACACGTGTACCTTCATTTGCCTACCTTTTTCCTTGGGTACAAGCAAGTATAACGTGTCCAACTGCTATATTTATATGGGAAAATACTCTTCTTCTTGAGTTATGTACAATGTTACAGCAGGTTGAGTTGATATCAATATGTGTTTAACATGCACACATACTTATTCTTTTTTTAGATATGTTCTTATTTATTCTTTTTCTTTCATTTGTAGACAATTATTTTTATCCGTGATACAAACTCCCGTGGACAAGAAATATCAGCATATATTGATTATGGCCACCGCTTAGAACTGGAAGATTTTGAGCCATATTTTCTGGGGAAGAAAAGGTTGCTTCCTCGACCTTCAGATCTCAGGTAAAAATGTTTACTTCTTCTAACTAAATATTTCAGATAAAAAGTCCTGCTTCCTAAATTCTAGTGTAACATGGACAACGTTTCCCTTTGAGAAGCATAGTGCATTATCATCCAGGCTGTACCATTAAAACATGTCAAGGTACATTTTTTATCAATAGTATCTAATTATAGATTATCATAAATGTAAAAGTAGATTTCTAGCTTTGTAAAACATGTTTTATATTAAAATGTAAATGAATAGTCAGACAAAAGAGCCAAGAAATTGACTATATAACAATACTAGTCTGAGTGCCCAGCGTTGCCCGGGTGTTTGGAGGTGTGTGTTGAGCAAAAAAAAAAAAAAAAGTGGTAGTAGGCAGGCAGGCTCGAACCCGTACCACAAAAGAGGAAAAGAAAGTGAAAAAGAAAAACAAAAAAAAAAATGTGACATTTTTGCTGTTGTGCCCATCGCCAAACCGGAAGTGATGAATGTTTAAATTAATGCTAGTCAATCGAAAAGAGGGGATGACTTTCGAAAATATCGGCAATAAAAGCGATCTCTCCTTGTAGAATAGTGCCCAGTTGAAGGTGAAAGAATTAATGTTTTAGCCAATTTTTCGATATTTGTCGTCCGAAGGGTTGAACGTCAAAACGATACTGATCGTGTAAAAATCCATCGCCTCTGTCGAAAGTTTTAGGCAAACATACATACATACATACATTTAAACAGACAGGTGAGATTTATATTATAGATGAGAAAGGGAAATGACGTGAATGAAGAAGATATTTTGAAAAAGCTTTTGATGGGATATCTAGAAAAAAGAGTGCATTGAAACTTTATCTGGCGGAAACTGTTTATTGATTTTTTTTTCATTGATTATTTACGTTATTTCCTCTTCTCACACCACTTCAATTATAATCAAGATTGACACAGTGAAGGTTGCCAACATTCCTAAGTGAAAGTGTTTTTGTGGAACGAACAGGATTTGAACATGGCACACTAATGCTGTCAGCCCACGTTGTTAACCACTTCGCCACCGACACCTTCTTGATGTTGCTGAATGCTGTTGCTCATCCAGTGTTTATCGTCAATGACGTTGCGCTTGCTGGGAAGCTTAAATAAAATCATCCAGACATTCTTTTGCTTTGTTTAAAAAAGAAGAGCCAAAGGTAATTTTGCTTTGGTTTGGTTGTATTTATTTTATAGCATATCAACCCTTTTCAGATTATTTAATGTCCAGTCCAGTAATTTTTGAAGAAGGTTTTATACTTCAAGTTCTTTATATCTTCAATTGCCTTGTTTGGGGTGAAAATGTAATAAAAAAATAAAAAAATAAAAAAATTATCTCTTCCTAGCGTTTAGTTTGGTTGTTTTGTAGAAGAAAATTGTTGTTTTTCTTTTTGGCTTTGCATAACATGGTTGAGTTTACAAAGGGAAAGGAAAAAAAGAAGCAATGTCATGTTTCATGCATTTTAGGTCAGGCAGCCAGTATCTTCAGACAGCCTGATCTGGTAGCACCAGATGTAAATTTGGTGTGTAATTTGATCTGAGATACTCGTTTATTTTGACCTTAAAACACAATCTCACTGAAGTAGAGGACTAGAAAGACAAAGAAGGAAGGACAAAAGTACCCAGCTATTTCAATTGCAATGGTTAATTCAGAACACATCTTTTCAAATCCCACGTTTGACGTCACTTCCATGACACTTGTTTTTTTATGTTTGGCCGATTTTTCTCCAAAAGGTCAGCTGCCTGAACCCTGCTGACCCTTGTCTATCATACATCCTGTTTATGACTTATGTTAATTCTCCTTACTAATATTTTTCAGTCAAATATATATCAGCTGAAGCACACAAAATTGTACAACAACACAAATTCATAAATTCATTGAAACCATAATAGAATTGCAAAATTATCTTATTTTATCTATTTTTTTTCACAGTTTCTACAACTGGAAAAAAAACAAATCGACTTCAAATTCAAGTCCCAATTATGAAGTCATCACACAAATCTCACATGGTTTGCTTTTTAAAAACAAAAGAGACAGGAAAATAGTAAATGTCGATCCATACGTAAGTATGTACTTACAATATCAAGTGTTGTATTAGATACTGGGTATATCTACCTGATATTGCCCGGGAGTCTCTTTTCTTCTTTTTGTTTTGTTCATTGACTTCCCTTTCTTTCTTTTAACCCTCTTAATTAAATTCTTGTTGGAAAATATTTACATTTTTTGGAAAAAAGTTACAATGAAGAAATGCATGGCATTACTGCAAAAATCAAGTTTGCAATAAATTTGATAAGACATCTTAGGAAATTTTGAAATTTAAATTCAATAAATATGACAAAATGTTTCTTTCTTTTTGCCATTTTTGAGGATTTTAGAGGTATGTGATATCGAAACAGAATTGAAATAATAAATAAATTGATCATAATTGATGAAGGTTTTTTACATTGATAATTACACAAAGATGTAAGCGAGGGAGCCAATCCTTTTCTATCAAGTACTATTTTTTTGAGTTTTTGTAATGACTTGATTGATTATCAAAAATCCCAAAGAAGTGGTCAACAGCAGACATATCATAAATGTAAAAGTAGATTTCTGTTTTTGCAAAACATATTTTATATTAAAATGGAAATGAATATTACGTGTATGATATTCTTGACATGCATACATTTATAAAACTAGTCGAGTCATGGGCCGTTAAGACATTTAGGATGAGGACAACAGTTTGTTATACTAAGAACAACGTACATATATATATATATGGCCTGTTAATTAAGAAAATATAAATATGATTTAGATAATGACAATGCAACATATATCGATTTAATGACAACACATCAATATGATATTTCATCCAAAGAGGATATATTAAAGGTATCACAGGAGGTAGTTCTTAGAGGTGCAATGGAGATTTGTAATCAGTTTCATTCTATTCCTGGGAAAATTTTACATAAAAATGTACTTTTACATTTTATGTAGATTCTCTATCCTTTTTTTCTATAGGGAACACAAAAACATAACACACGCACATTTAGTTTTATTATATAGATTACAAGTAGAGGGTGGTTTTAAAGTTTTGTTAATTCTACCAAAATTTAACTACAGTATAGTAATAAGGAATGCACTAATACAAAATATATGATTCAGTGCTTCTTAGAACAGTGAAACAAAATAAGAGCACCAGAAAAATATTAAAAAAAAAAAAACAGGTAATAAAGAAATAGAAAAGAAGAGATTGAAAAAGAACAGAAGAAGAAGCATGAAATCACTTTCGATCAAAATGAAATATACTTATCCACATACCCTTGATAATGTAGTTTCAACATATGTGCAGCCAAATGTGCGAGGGGAAGGGCGCCTGGCTTTGCCCGTGTATAAAATACGTTTAAATATATTTTAATTTGTCCAGATTTCATATATATTATTATACAGTCATGATTTCCAAAGTAAAAAAAAAAATAAAAAACAGTATTTGGGTGCCATTAGCTAGAATCGAAACTAGCATTCAAATCTGGTGACGTTACCACTGTGCCAACGTGACACGCATATGAACTGATTAAAAATTAAAAATAAACTAAGATCAATGTACAAAATTTATTACCATCTTTTCAATTTTTACCCTTAAAAACTATTTTAACTGACTAAAGACCCGTAAAAGAACGGGCTGTAAAAATACAATCATTTGAGGCCCCTAGTGCTGTGCTGTGACTTTTAGCTTCGGAGGAGATAGAGTTTGAAAATATGGAGACAGACAGACATATAGCCTTTTATATATTAGATAATTAGTAATAGAGGTTATAAAACTAGCAAGGAAAACCTTAATTAGATATGATAATGAAATATGGACAAGAAAGGATAGAGAAAACCACTTTGATATGGCGATGGGGTCTGCGGACTCTGCTTGCAACTGACTTGGTAGGTCTGTGTGTATATATATATATATATATATATATATATATATATATATGTATGGTGCTTCAACCTTTTGGGAACCATCAGTGCAGGGAGTTACGATTATAGCCGGTTGAGAGATTCAAACCCAGCCACAAAAGCATCTCTGACTTCATTAGCAAGGAACAAACTGCACGGGTGTCCATAAAGTCCATGTGCACTTTAAAAATTATAACTTCATTATTTTAGCTTTCAAATCCTCTAAGGAACTAGTTTTGGTTGCATATGCAATTGTTTTTATATATCTCCCATGAAAAAATCTCATTTCAAATCTGTTCAGCCAATCAAAACACAGTTTACTTTTCCATGATTTAAGCCATCGATCAAATTTATTCTTAAACAAAGAAAATATTTTTTTACTTATCTAAATTGTTGCAAGTTCAATAACTTAAGTATACAAAACTTTAGAACATGTTTTACAGATTATTTCCACCGCAATAGATACCCTTCATAAAAATCAATATTTGTGTGTTATGAAAAGCGATATGTTAACAGACCATTCAAATAAATTTCAATCAAGCCAAAAACTTTAATTATTTTTATTGGTATTTTTTTTTATCATTTAAAATAATTAAATTCGTTTCATTTTGTCAAACGTGTTTGTCATTTTACAGCTGTCTGTAAGAAACAGTGTCAACAAGTGTGTGGGTTTTTTTTTAAGAAACTAGCATGGCAGAACAGTTTTTTTTTTAAATCGACCTCATATTACAAATGGTATTTTTAACTTTTCTTTCATGGCCAAAATTGTAAACATGACAATATTCAACATCTTCACATGGGCAAAGCCGGGTGAAGTCTTTAGGGAGTTGAGTTAATGCTTTTCGGGCACTCCCTAATAAAATAAATATTTCAACACAAGCTACTGAATAAACGAACAAACGACTTCGTAAAACTTGCAAGGAAAAGGTTTATTGAAGTAAGGCAAGATGCCATTTAGATATAGCTGGGATAGAACTCGTCTGCCTTTGCCCGGTAGTTATTCCCAAGTAGGGACTGTCGATACCGATGTAGGTAGAGAGAGAGAGAGAGAGAGAGAGAGAGAGAGAGAGAGAGAGTGTGAGGAAACAGGTCCGCTCTCTTTGACGTCTCGCTGGAAAAGGGAAGAGTTTTTCTTGTCCGGGACAGAAGCAGTCATAGTTCCTTAAGGGGGTAAGGAAGATCCTTGCGCTATGCCTCTGATTGGTCAGTATGTGCCATATCGCACAGTCAGGGGAGGCACTGACGCACAAGAAAAGAGTTCTATTTGTTTCTGCTACAAGTTCGCTAGTTTTATATAAATAAATATGGAAGATTTGTAGAGTAGAAATCGATGTTGTACATAAGATGAACAAGCTATCCCTTTTCTTTCTTTGTTCGTTCGGCTTACTCTTCTTTTTTCTTTCATTTTATTTTTTTACTTTATTTTTTGTTAGATTTTTTTTTCATAGAGGTGCGATTTAGATGAATGTTAAAACAGAAATGGTTCTGATTGTTTACCCTTTTTCTTTCTCCAGTCTGTCACATCCTAAAGCTACCAACTTTTAACATGAAGGTGCTAAATCAAAGAATTTTCAACCAATGGAAATATTTCCAACCCTCAACAAGTAACACCTATACGTGAATGTAGTAATCCAAGTCTATAAAACAGTGGCTTGATGAACAGAAATTCAGAGTTCTTCCTGAACACTACCTGACTCTCCAAGCGCCTATTCCAGAAGACTGGAATGAGGGACGTTGAAATCCCTTTAAGCCTTATGCTTGATCTACAGTGAACATATGCCACCCAGAAACTAAACACACACGCGCGCGCGCGCACGCACGCGCGCACACACACACACACACACACACACACACACACACACACACACACACACACACACACACACACACAGGACTTTAAAACTTTTCAACAAACTTGGATCTTTTAAAGTATATTTTGCAGTTCTGTAAAATCACTGATATAAAAGTATATTTTGCAGTTCTGTAAAATCATTGATATAAAAGTATATTTTGCAGTTCTGTAAAATCATTGATATAAAAGTATATTTTGCAGTTCTGTAAAATCATTGATATAAAAGTATATTTTGCAGTTCTGTAAAATCATTGATATAAAAGTATATTTTGTTTGTTCAGTCATGGTTTCTCACCTCATTTCCAACATCCTGTTGTTGAGTTAACAGTTCCTACTTACTTGCCTCCCCACGAGGGCAGAGTTAGACACAAGGTCGGTTTTTAATGTGAGGAAAATTCAGCTCCCCTCAAAAGGGGTACTCTGCATAGGCACAAAAATAAAAATTGTCTCAGACATGAAGAATTTCTCCTCCACTGACTGAGGACACTGTGATCTTGGCCCAAACGCTAACCGACGATCCATTCGTATTTTTCTTCATCTTTTCATTTACAAATTTAATAACATATTTATTAATTGTTAGTGCTTTTCTCGTCACTTTTCAATGATTTCAGCAAAACACAAAACTACATGTAGACAGGGGAGGGACTACAAATTAATTCTTTCTTTTTGTCTTTCTCTTTTATGGCAGGCCGCCTCACCTGGTGACAATTCCATTCGTACTGTCCTGTGTACCCCGAAATACCTGCAAGTTGTTCTCTACGACCATATGACCAGACGCAAAATTTAACAGGAATTCCTTGTCCAAAAATAAATCAAATGAAAATTGCTTATAGAATCTTTTCTTCATTTATGCACAAGTTGGAAAAAGCATTTTTTAAAAATTTAAATTTAAAGTAATCTTTCATCATTTAAGTTGGAATAAAACATTGAAAACAAAAATGTTTAAGATGCGTTCATGTGATCCTCACATCTAATGATAAAAGTCTTGTATTCTTTGGATTATTCCGATTACTGTTCTCAGCTTGAGTGCTATTCTCATAACGATTTGGTCGATGTAACCTCTGACCTTCTTTAGGTGTATCTTTTGAACTCAGTAATCTTTGTTCAACTGTAGAATCTGCATTAAATTTCGAATGGAACCTTTCATTTAATCTATGGTTTTATTAATCCATGGTCTTATTCTGTCAGCCATGACTGGGTAGTCTTATATGCTGGTCAATATAATGCCAAAGTACTCCAAGCACAAAAATTGCAACATTTTTTTTTTTTTTTTTTTGTGACTTGAGCCTGAAACCATGAGTAAAAAAATTAGATTTATTATTTTATCATGTTAGTGCTTTTAAACGTAATGGAAAATGACCTATAAGTGTTTAATTTCAAAATTGGAAACGTTTACATACTCAAATCTTGTCTAACTTTTAGTATGATATAGAGTAAACCCAACCCAACATAAAACCATAAAAAATGTTTCAATTTTTTTTTTTTTTTTGTGTTAATTGGTGTATTGACCCGTCTATTTAGTAATTTGCAATTATATTTTGAGTATCACTCGCACTGAGGATTGAGCCTTCAACCTCCAGAAGAGTGTCACTTAGAACTGAATTTTACTTTATCTATTACACCACATAAAATTCAGTTTCAAGTGCAACTCTCCTGTAGATTGAAGATTCAATCCTTAGAGTGAACGATACTCAGAATAAAATTGTCACCGTATCGTATGAATCCAAAGATTTTATTGTTTACATTGGTTTCCCTGATATTATCTAGTCAGAATTCTTTCTAGAAAGACATCAGGAATTACAGGTGGGACCACGTGAAGGCTATCAATATTCTGAGTGAATGTAATAATTACTTATGCCTTCTACCCAGTCATGGCTGACATAACAAGAACATGCTACTGTTGTGCATTAAATAAATAAAATTCCTGAGTTTGATAAGATACACGTAAAGAAGGTCGGAGGTTACATCGACCAAAACGTTGTGAGAATAACACTTAAGATGCGAACAGTAGTCTGAATAATTCAAATTATAAATCTGCATCTCAAAAATTAAAAGATTAAAAAAAATATCCTATTTCAAACTTAAGCGTAACAGATTAAAAAAAATCTGCAATTCTAACATCAAGCATGCCTGAATGACAAAAATGCTATTTCAATATTAAGTACTAACAAGAACCATCAAAATTTCACAGAATAAGAAATATATTTAATCAACAAATATGTTTTTATAAAGCTGATATTTTTCTGGGTAACTCAAAAAATTATTTTTGGGGGGACAGGAAAGCCAATAGCTTGTGGCAAATATGCATTTATTTACATTTCCATGAAAATAGTGCCCATTATATTTTAAATATAGAACTGATTCAAATGAAATGCATTAGTAAGTACTAATAAATGCTCAGAAAGTAATATTGTGCTACATAGTTCAATACAAATAATAAAACCTCATTGTAAGAGACAATTTTTAATTTATTCCTTCAGTCCAGCACTTCTTGGTAAACAGTTCTCTTTTTGCCCTGTTTTTTTCGAATGTTCTCTTTTGTGTAAAGTTTCATTGAGTTATTTCTTTACTGCACATTGAAATTATTACGATTTCCTTTCTTACACTACTACAACAATGATCATATATTTTTATAATGATGCTTGAAAACGAGGCTTCATCAAAGAGAGGTTACTTTCTGTTGTGGTTGCAAGGTTGAACAATAATTTGTAAGGAAATACAATGAAGACGCAGACAACAAGATAACGCAATAATAAGTGTATTAAAGAAAAGGTATATTTACAATATGTACAAATGACGGTGTCGAGTCAGAGAGTCTTGGTGGGAGGACATGTACGCTCTTCGGCGTCACTTCTGGTGGCATTTGAGTAAGACACACCAAGGCCAACCTAGGCTTGCCATTTATAGTGTTATGTTATTCGCATATGCAAATAAGTGGTTGCCACCACAACACCCCCCTCCCAAGATTTGAAGTCACACAGATTTCAATATCTTTTTCTTTTTGGGTTTACCATTAATGGTTCATTCACTTTTCTTTTCCTACCTGATCTTCGGGGTTCAGGTGCATTTTGAGGCGGTTCCAAATTAAAAGATTCGTATATGATATCTATGGTGTCCTCCTCTTCGACTGTTGTCGTATCATCATCATCTTGGATATGACGTTTTTTTATCTGATTTAGGTGCCTTTTATGTATATTCTGTGGACCTTTAATCATGTATGTACAATCACCAATGCGTTTATCCACTACTCCACATTCCCAGTAAGATGTGTTATTTCTGTAGCACTTAAAATATACTCGATCTCCCGAGTTATATTTCTTTCTTCTCGTGTGTGTAGTGTTTCGGATAATTGCCTGCCTTGGCAATAGTTTGTCAAACGCTGATTTTACCTTTCTGGCAAACATTAGATCAGCTGGTGATATGTTTGATGGTGTGCACACTCTAACTTCGTCATTCTTTTTCTTTACGTATACGGTGGGGCTGCCCACTCGCTGTGTTCTATTTTTGATAGAATTCCCGTCTGTTCCAATCTATTTAATTCTTTATCAATCTTTTCCAACCCAGCGAACGGAACATTTCGCTTTTTTCTAAAAATTGGGCTGGCGTTTTCTTTAAGTTCAAACGAGGCCTTGAATTTATTGCAGCGACCTAAGTTAGTCGTGAATGCCTCAGGAAATAATTCTTTTAAATCGTCTTTTATATTTACTGTTGTTGGAGAAGAACATTTTAATTTTTTACAGAATGTATTGATTGGCTTATCCCATAGTCCGAATTTCTCAATTAAATCTATTCCAAACAGATTTTCACTATTTTTTAGTACGAATATTTTTAATTTCTTCGAAATCCCTTTCAATTTTATCGGGAGGACGACTTCTCCTTCAAATTTTATACCACCACCAGTTACCGTCCGGGCTGCTTTACTAGTTTTCATCATGGCCGGTTTTCCCAAGTTTTTCCACGTATTCAGGTTTATTATTGAAACATCGGAGCCGGAGTCGAGTTGTAACTTTATTGATGTTTTAAATATTTCCACTTTTACGTATTTTCGCCGATCTTTGTCTAATTTTGTATTTGATTTTGTTTGCTGTACTCTCTTTCTGGTGTAATCTTTATATCTGCAGCAATCGCTTTTGTGTCCCACCTTCTTACAAATGTAGCATTTTTTCTTCTTATAAGGACAATCTGATTCCCAATGCTTTTCTGCACATCTCTTACAGTTATATCTAGGAAGAGGCTTGTTATATTGTGTACTATATTTATGGTTATTATCTTTGGAATATCCCGTTCCATTGCTTTTCTTTGTAAAGTTCTTGGTTGGTGCGTATGGTTTTCTAACTTTTCTTACATATGCCACTCCGGATTCTTCTATATTTTTTGAATCCTTTTTTAGTGTAATGGCCCTTTCACAGTCCTCTGCTAGTTTCTGGAGGGTTAAATCTTGCTCAGATTCCAGCTTAGACAACACTCGTCTGCGTATTTCTGCATTTTTCGTGGAAACTAACCCTTGAGCGAAGATTAGACATTTAAAATCTTCTACCGTTAGTTCTGCAAGCTTAAAATTATCGCAGTTTTTATTGACAACTGATGCGTATGTCAAATAATCTTGGTTGTCCATCTTTCTTAGATTCATGCACAGCCATCTTTTATGAAAAAGAGATATATTTGGATTAAATAATTCTTTTAGTAATTTTACAGCTTCCATGAACTCTAATTCCGCAGTTTTTTTAGGTAATATGTAATCTACGAATTTGCTGTGTTCTGATGTACCCAATTTTCTGAGTAAGAGGCTCACTTTCTGACTATTTGGCCAATTTTTACAATCCAGTTGGAAAACATCCTCGTATCTTGTGTAGTATGCTTCAAAATTCTTCTCTTCCTCAGGCACATAATGAAATGTGTCTATGCTATTAAAAATAGTTGTATGGGAGAAATTAACACTATCGACATTTTCTCGATTACTCTTTAGTAGTTCCAGTGTTTTAGCAAAACGTTCCTCTTGTCTTTCTTCATATTCCAATTGTAGTTTCTTATGCCTTTCTTCCTGTTCCAATTGCAGTTTTTTCTGCTTTAATTGCGCCATTTTCTGCTTTTCTTCTTGTTCCTGCTGCCATTTCAATAATCTGTCCTCTCTCTTTTCCTCGCGGTCAGCCTGTGCCTGTATTTGTGTTTGCAAAAGCTCGTTTTGTGTAGCTTGTCTGCGTTCATCCCGCTCAGCCTGTGCTTGTAAAAATTGCATGAACATTTTTGATAAGTCTTCCATGTTTTTTTGTTTTTTTTTTAGTGTGTAGTTAAAAAAAATATTGTACCATGTACCATATACACCGATTTGGGTTACAACAAAAAAACAAATTGCTGTAAGCTCCTGTTTTCAATAATAATATCGCTGCTTGCAATAATATATTCTTTTTGCGAGTCACGCTGCAAAAAAAAATAAAACAGGTTTATCTGGAATCACGAAATGGAATTGACTTTCTGTTTTTAGGCACTTACTAATAAGTAACTCTTTCCACAAAATAAAAGTTTGGGTTTTTTTTTTTTTTTTAATCGAGTCACAATTGAATAAATGTATGCAGTACATTTAGTTCTTTGAGTTTTTTTTTCTCTAGTATTTTAGTAATTAAAATACCTCTTAAATTGATATTACCTTTTTTTTCCGTGACGTTTTACTGTATTATCCGTTATTCAGTGACAACTTCAAGAAAAAAAATCCTTTCCTTGAATTTTAGTTTTAGCTGTGGTATTTCCTTTTAGTACCGACGTCAACCAAAACATTAATTAAAAAGTCCTTTAGTTATTTTGTTTACGGAGAACAGTAATTAGAATCCACTGGTGAACTTTTTTCGTAGGTTATTTCCTTGCTTTTCGTAATACGGGTCTGACCTGTCGTTTTTGCGACAGAACAAAGTTCGCTTTTCGTTTGCAAGTTGGTCCTTTAGTAAGATTTGTCGTGTAGCGACAAAACAAAAATTCACTTTTACATTCGTTTGCAAGTCGGATTCCCAGAAAACGGCGTAAATTGTCGCTTTTGCCACGTTAGAGTTTTTTTTTTTCACTTGAGTTGAAACTTCTCTTTAGCGTAAAATCCGTTTGCTCGTCAACACTTTGCATTCCTTAAAAAAATGGTCAACCTTTGCGTTGTGCTTTTTTTTTTTTTTTTTTAAATAGTTCTTCGTCAAATTGTTATATTTGACGCTTCATATCTCGTCGCCAACTGTTGTGGTTGCAAGGTTGAACAATAATTAGTAAGGAAATACAATGAAGACGCAGACAACAAGATAACGCAATAATAAGTGTATTAAAGAAAAGGTATATTTACAATATGTACAAATGACGGTGTCGAGTCAGAGAGTCTTGGTGGGAGGACATGTACGCTCTTCGGCGTCACTTCTGGTGGCATTTGAGTAAGACACACCAAGGCCAACCTAGGCTTGCCATTTATAGTGTTATGTTATTCGCATATGCAAATAAGTGGTTGCCACCACAACACTTTCATATTCTTTTCCAAGGTTTCCAGGGCTTATCTAGATCTGAAAGCCACTTGAGGATAAGGGTAAAGCCAAATTTTGCGGATTTTGCCTTTTTTGAAGCTGTTTGGCTTTCAAAACGTTTATTCCATTCATCATTTTCAATCCTCTCATCATATTCTTCATTACTTGATTGGCTATCCGTCTAATTAAGGTTTATCCTCAAGTAGCTTTTAACCTTGATAAGTTGTTTTTTAGTAAAAATATCAGTAAGAAATCTGCATTTTTATTTTCATATCATTAACCCTCTCCCCTCCCACATATTTTTTCACAAATGCTAATATTCCTTGATCTTCATTCCGGAGCATTACTTCCCTTTGTCAACATAATTACAGATTCAACACCAAAGGGCGCTTTCAGTTATCTTCCCTTTGACAACAGTCGATGTGGCTATTCAGTGATTATAAAAAGCACTGCACAACAAAACACATTCTCTTTCTCTGCTAGCCTCGATAGTGACACACCATATATTTTGGTTTGAGGGTTGCTTTGATAAAAATTTCACCAACATCTGTAGAAACTGAATGCCTACTAGACACTATCCTCGAGTGCCTAAGGTCTCTCTGTACAGGGGTTTGTCAGAAATTCTGATATGAGGACACTTCATTGGAAGTAAACCCTGACTAAATATTCAAAGAAATGGTGTGCTATCTCCTCAAGCCATCCAGCACATCCCTCAGTTTGCAGACGGGGGCACCCCCTTTAGCAATAAAGGGCAGCTTTGAATAAGAAATAAAAAGCCGTGGACAATGGGGAAATCAAAACAACATATGAAAGAAAATAAAAACTCATACTGGCAGGTCGGCACCCAGGATAAAAAGGGCCCTTCAACCCGTTCATACGCCAGGCGGGAAGATGCAAACAATGGTGTAAACCTTCCGAACTCTGGAAGTGGCTCTCCAACCATGACAGAGGATAACCAGGGTCAGCCATCAGGCCTTGATAACAGAGGTCCTGGCCCCCAAACATCAAATTCAGCAACAAGAAGAAAGAAAAACACAAGAGGCTTAAAAGCTCAGCCGTGGTCTGTTGCAGAAAAGAAGGTGCTACTGTTTTGCTACCACTACTCGAAGTTCGAAAAGTGGAGCAAAACATCCACTGACATTCTTACCGAGAAAATAAAAGATTCTTGTACATATGACTGTTGTTTACTTACCCCCCCCCACACACACAGATGCATCCTTCTACTCATACTTTGTTGAACATATTCTCATGAACTTAATTTCAGACTAAACGTCTTGTGTACATCTATAAAGATACTCTATTCGGTATGTAAACTTTCCTTTCTACAAACAAACATAATTCTATTTGCATTCTCTTTATACACATCCTCATGAAATACTTTCACTGCAGACGCAGTTAATTTCGCAAACAATAAATATTTTATTGTATACTTTGTTTTTAAGTTTTTACTTTATTCTCATTGGCATGGTTGTATATATATATATATATATATATATATATATATATATATATTTGTTATTGTTGTTTTTTCAAGCGATACATACGGTTAATATTGGCTCCGCCTCGGAGCTCATTTTTTTATTTACTTAGAAAGTCCCTTTTTAATTTGGACGTATATAACATTTTTATTTATTTATTATTTTTAAAACAGTAATCTATGTACACGCGTGTTTCAAGGTCATTACCTCAGCGTAGTTCAACTGTTTCTAGGGATCGAACCTCAGACCATGTTTACCACAGTCCGGTGCCTTAACCGTTAGGCCATAATCCCTAGATTAATTATACTGTTTATTTTTATCGCTTATAAATTTAGATTTTTGTTATTGTTGTTTTTTCAAGCGATATATATATATATATATATATATATATATATATATATATATATATATATATATATATATATATATATATATATATATATATATATATATATATATATATATATATATATATATATATATATATATATATATATATATATATATATATATATATATATATATATATATATATATATATATATGATTAGTTTTTTTCGGAAAAAGAAATCCAGCAGAGTGCTCAATTAAAATATCCGAAAAATAAGAACGTATTTATATTTTGTATTTTGTGTACAGAAAGTTGTTAGATGAGATGTGTCATTGGTACCGTCGGTTTCAAGCCCAATAATTAGGACAGTTTTAGATATCCATATCAAGCTTTCAGCAGTACTCATCATCATATATATATATATACTCATCATCATATATATATATTCCATAACAGACCCAATAGATAAGGGACATTGTTGGCAGCTGTTGTAGCTAGATGTATGTATGCTTCAGATGTTCTAGAGACTATAGATATAGACTTGGTTGGGTAACTGCCATGAAAATAACGATAGAGCAGAGACAGGCTCACAACATCTCTTCTATGGAAAAAAGGAAATAGGGTGGAGAGGATGGCTTCGCCCACTAGATTCCAAAGCTGAATCATGTCAAGGCAAGAAAGGGAACTGAGATGTGGCAACATACTCCATCTTAGGACATATTTGGCTCTTATACAAACAGGGGATTGTGTTGAGTGTGAGATACCTTCTGGAGTAATGGAATGATCCAACCAGTTTTATCAGTGACATTGACAACAGATGTGATGTACGTCTTCCATTTCATGTAAAGAGTGAAGGTCAGCCCAAGAAGCTTGTCGAGACAGGGAGCTTCCTAAGGATGAGAGCCATTCATTTAAATTGAAGCCAACGAAGGTGAAAAGATAGAAACTTAGTTTTGGATGCGTTAAAGTTATCAGTGGATTCGGTTTAGCTAAATATGGAACGGAAGTTACTAAGCCTGAAATGAAATACGAAATCATATGGAAACACTTCTTTGTTTTATCATGAAACTCTAAAAAAAATAATAAACTTTTATTTTTTACATTTCTATAAATATTCTTTTTAATATTTAAAATATATTCATATGGAAATATTTCGTTTCATATTTAGTGACTTACGTTCCATTCGATATTTTAGCTAAACCGAGTCCACTTCCGGCGGGTTAACTTTGTGTACTGAATTTTTGGACTTGACCTCACTTTTGGTATAAAAGAATTTTCTTTTTTTTTACTATTCTAGGGGACCAAATCGAAACAAATGTTCGAAATATGAATAAGATGGGAATTTTTACTAATCAACGGTTTTTTGTAAAGGTAAATCTTTGTGTATGAATTTGGGGGAATTAATTAAAATCTTTTTTTTAATTAAAAAAAAATGAGTAGAAAATGGATCTTACGTTTACTTTCAGAAGCCTCATAATTCTCGCTTCCCTCATTGTGTCCATTAGTCCTCACGTTCCATGAAGGATGTTACTGACAAGGGGGGAAGAATTGATGTTTTCTGGGTCGGAATGTGTTGGGGTGGCACCACTACAGATTCTAACGATGGCCTATTCCTGACGTCATTTTCGGTTAGCAGGTTCTACTTTCCAGTCAATACTCAGAGGGAGAGATTCGTAACATTACTTGTCCTCCAGTTGAGCGAAGTTCCCACTCAACTTATTTGTCGGTATTTCTGTTAATGTATTATCCATTTCACTGTTTCCGAGTTTTCTCGTTAATTCTTTCAACATTTACACCCCAACAGAATATATCTACGTAACACTTATCATTGGCTAGATTTTTTCAAATGGCACCTTTTTCGTAACTCCTCACATCAAGTGGCTTCATGCATTGTCTGGAGCGATTTTTATGAAGAAAATAAGAAACACAAACTTTTTTTCTGTACATTTATTTTTTTTTTTATTCATTATAAAAACATTTTTTTTCTCTATATTACGGAATTTTGAGATTAATATTAATAAATTATAGTATTTGAAATATTTGGACTACTATTTGCATAATTTGGCCGATGTAACCAGCTACCCTCTTCAGGTACATCTTATCGAACTTGGGAACCGTTTGTTTTAATCCATAGCAGGGGGTTAGATTGGTCTTGTTCCATCAACCATAACCGGGTATAAGTTTTAACATTGCAAGGTGAGAATAGTAGTCCGAATAATTCCAATAATAAAAAACATTTATTTTGTTTTAAAATTTTGATTTCGTTTGCAGTGTGAGCTTTTATGTCGAAACATTCATTATTTGAAATATTATTTCTTTTCGGGGGTTAAATGTTTCTGTGGTGCATGTTCATCTGTTGACTAGACTTAGATTTCAAACACTTTCATTGCAACGTCATCTGATGACGGACTAGTAATAAACTCATCTTGCGACTGAAATTTCTTCTTGGCGATGATGTTCGGGATTTGAAATAGTTTTCGTGATTGTTATTAAATCTTCTCCAAATATTCGGATCTGGAAAGTAAAAGTAAAAAAAAAAAAAAAGAAAAAAAAAAAGGGCAATATTTCAGCTTCATCTTTCTAAATTTAAAGGTAAGGGTTTTAAAAAAAAATTAATCCACCACACAAAACGAAATCTTTTTCAAATAGAGTAATATATTTCTAACAATATATCATCTAATAAAATTAAAATAGAAATAGTGTAGAAAATTTTAATAAAATTCAGAAATAATTGTAAAAGATTGGATTTACAAGATCTTCCACTTCCTAAAGCTAAAGCTAAAGAAGTTTTAACATGAAGTTGTTAACTCAAATAATTCTGAACCAATGGAAATCTTTCCAAACTCTAGAAAGTAACACATACATGTGAAAGTAATAAGCCAGTGCAAACCAAGAAATTCTTATATACACAGACGAACCCAATAATGTATTATTTGGATTATTCAGACGATTGTTCTCATCTTGAATATCTTTTTCACTACGTTTCGGTCGATGTAACCTCTTACCTTCTTTGGGTTATCTTGTTGAACTTGCGAATATTTCTGTTGAACGGAACCCTTTAGTTTGACAAGATACACTTAAAGAAGGTCAAAGGTTACATCGACCGAAACATTGCAAAAATGATATTCAAGATGAGAACAGTAGTCCAAAGAATCCAAATAATATAATAAATCATTATCTCAAAAATTCGGAACCAGAAGCCAATAACGTCACTTAACAACTACCCTCCTCATGCCTCGCAGAGAAAAAAACGAAGACGATCCAATGACTGACATACTAGCTTCATCAACTCGTGCACATTTAAACACGCACTAAGCACAACAAGGTAAATGGACACACATACACAAATGCCACGCTGCCAATTACTCAAATTACCTATATTACTTACACATATTCACACTATGAAAATTTTGAATTTCTTCGTCAAACACTATGTACTATGAACATTACTAACATGAAAAGAACCTTTACATTCTTTTCTCTTGTATAAAAATATTTTGTTATAAACTTTCGTTTTTCTCAAATTTTTATTTATGAAACCCTGTTTATGTTTTAGGTAGCACTTGCTACCAGGTAAGCTTTCTTTTCTTTGCCAAAATACAACGTTTTTTTAGGGAGAGGGAGCTTATCCCCACCATCACCCTTGGTTGTGACAACCTTTGAACCCCCATCCAATATATATATATATATATATATATATATATATTGGATATAAATAATGATTTTTTTATACCTACAGACAATAGGGTTTTTGGAATTATATATTTTCTTCTTTGCGCACAAATGACTATGTTATGTCGCCTTATTTGACGGGTCACATTGTTATACATTTAATCTGCATGGTTTGTCTTTTTTTATTTTTATTCTTTACATAGGCATCACCACTTTTTAAGGCCAAGAGGCCACTTGAGGATAAGGGTTAAAGAATGTACAGTAGATGTTGTACAATATAGTAATCGTTAGTAATGGAAATTTGGTAAATTTGTTAACTTATATGGAACGGCTTATCAAAAACTTGTTTACGTTAGACTTGAAGACAACCATATTGTAATCAGCTGGAAAGCAGGAAAATGGAAGACAATTCCGTAGGCATGCAGTTCTAATAAAGAAGCTTTGCTCATGAATCTACGTTTAGGTTTAGGCACAGATAAAGAGTAGGGGATTGGTTGGTTGGTTGTTTTTGTTTTACGGCATATCAACCCATTTCAAGTTATTTAATGCCGAATCCAAAGATTTTGAAGAAAATTTTTTTTTAATAGAATATATTTGTTGTTTTCATGTCGGTTTCTATTTAACCCATAGTTGGTACTGCCACTCCGGGTCAGAGTGGACCTGGGAGCAATGGTAATTAAAGGGTGGCTCCACACTCCCTAAAGCCCACAAGCTGGGGCTCTCACTACTGGATATAGTTTAAGGTCATATCCAGGACCCCCATTGAGGGACTTTTACCCTCTGCAGGGGGGGGGCAGTCGGCATATTCTAATGCCCCACCGACAGGGCTAAAGAGTAGGGGAAATTATTGATAGTGATTTCTGCTAGACGGCTGTTTCTTGTGAAAGTTTGGCGAGGGGGGACCATAGACTTGCCATGAAAATAACGATAAAGCAGAGACAAACTCGCAACATTTCTTCTGTGAGAAAGAGGTTGCAGGGAAGAGAAAAGGACATCCCCTACGAGGCTACGAAGTCTATTTTGAACTATCAAGGCAGGACTAGTCCTTTCTAGCAGCTACTGCCCAGATGTGGCAACAGTATTCCATCCTTGGACGTATCTGGCTCTTATATAGATAGAGAATTGCATCAGCAGTGAGATATCTACTGGATCGATAGAAGGATCCCATCATTTTTCCAGCGGCCTTGGCAACATATTTGATGTATGTGTTCCACTTAAGATCAGAAGTAAAAAATCCCAGAAACTTGTCAAAACATGAGGCCTCCCAAAGACGAGAGCCATTTATTTCAATTGATGCCAGATAGGGATCAGAGCGTTGATGATGTAAAGATAAAAGCTTGGTTTTAGATGCATTAAAAGTAACCAGCCACTCCTTTCCCCATTGTACCACATGCTCAAGATCAGAGGAGAGAGAATCAGAGAGAACTTGGTCGTTTACGGTTTTAGATGTGCTACCATAGATAGTAGTGTCATCAGCATAAATGTCTACGAATGATGTAAGAATGTGATTTGGAAGATCATTAATGTAGATCAGGAAGAGAGTTGGGCCCAGGATGGACCCCTGAGGGACTCCAGCATTAATACTGTGAGCTTCTGATTTCTGCCCATCAACTACTACTCTTATGAACCTATTAAAGAGAAATGATTTAATGATTGAGAAGACATTTCCAGCTATACCGTAGCTGGAGATCTTATGAAGTAAACCTTTATGCCATACTCTATCAAAGGCCTTTGATATGTCAAGAGCAATTGCCCTAGAAAGGAAGCCTCCGTCGAGAGATTCGCTAATCCTATGAGATATAACTGTAAGCACATCTGCTGTAGATCTAGCAGAATGGAAACCATATTGCATGTCACTAAGAAGGTTATTTTTGTTGAGATGGTTGATTACTTCTCTTTTTAACACAGATTCCAGCAACTTACGCATGACGCACAGGAGACTTATTGGCCTGTAATGAGAGGGAGATGAGCGATCACCTGAATTCTTAAATACAGGGTATACTGATGAGATTTTCCAGGGTGATGGGAAGCAATTCTCCTTAAGACAACGTTTAAACAGTTTTGTAAGGATGGGCGCTAGTTCTGGTTGAAGTCTTTTGAATACTATAATTTGAATACCATCAGGGCCGGTTGCTTTATTGGAATCAAAGTTTTTAATTAGCTTGGCAACATCATGTACGGATATTTGTATATCACATAGCATGTTTTCTTATACAGGAGGAAATATTGGAGGTTGGCAGCTTTGGTCGCAAAGGGTAGAATTAGCTGCAAAGTTCTTTTGACAATGTAGTTGTCGGTTTGACCCTTGTCAAAATCAATCCATGCAAAGAACTGCTAGTTAGCAAGAAAAATGTATCCACATATATATATATATATATATATATATATATATATATATATATATATATATATATATATGTATAAATTTTCTATAAATGTTGAAAGGAACCTATTGCTTATAAAGTAGATGCTTAAAAACATAAATTTCGAAAATGAGAAAATTTTGACAGATTATTTTTAGACCCTAAAAAATTATTTCCAAAATAAAATCCTTACATGATCGAGTTGTTGTAACGTTGTAATGTCTTCTGGAGTTAATTTCCGTTGATGTGCTTTAATCACGTTAAACATGTTCAGAGTGGCCCTAATAAAAGAAAGAGAAGAAAACAATAGGATTATAATAATAATAATATGCAAAATTGAAAAACTAAATAATTTTTACAATTTACAAAAAATAAAAAAATAAAATCTTTGATAAAATTTGATTGATAGAATCTATTACAGATATGAGTAGTCATATTAAAATTTTTTTTTTATTAATATTTATCTCTATTTGATTACTGTTAAAGTATCCTGTATAACTGTTACATATTTAAAGACCCCACATCTATAGCAATTAAGCTAGTTAGTGTGAATTTCGACAATAGTCACTTTTAGTATATGTCAAGATAACCCAGGTTGGTAAAACAGAATCGTTCCCTGGATTGAATGAGACTTCGTAGCCTCGTGGGGGGATACCCTTTTCTCTTTACTGCAACCTCTTTCCCACAGAAGAGACGTCGCGACCCTGTCTGTTTTATCGTTATTCTCATGGCAAGTACTCGTCTGAGCTCCAATCTATTGTCCCCCCTGGCCTGACTTTCACGAAAAACACTTATCTAGCCGAACCACTATCAATAATTTCACCCACTCTTTATCTATGGCTAAACCTAAACGTAGATTACATGAACAAAGCTTCTTTATAAGAACTCCACGCCACAATATGGTTCTCTTCAAGTCCAATGTGAACAAATTCTTGATGAACCATCTCCTTAAGTAATCCAATTGGCACTCCCAACGATGACTGACATATTCCCCTTGATCACTGTGCACTCATTAACCCTTATCCTCGAGTGGCCTCTGGGCCTTGATAAGTGGCGACTCCTTTGTAAAAATAAAGTAGAGGCAACAGGTCAAACGATAGATAAAACATAGTTGAATGATGCCAATGATGTAGATAACTAATAATTTCAGCGAATGCTACTTCGATGTCTCTGTTTGTCTGCGTTACTCATTTCCTCAAATAGAAAGTTAAGTTTAAGAAGTAAATAATTATTAAGGTAATATTAGTCTCTCTTTCTCCTAAGTAAATTATCTCCAAATAAAACCTTGAAGAAAACTCAACGAACGTCTCCCTTGTGTCATCTGTCTGCATGAAAAGAAGCGAAAAAGGTGACGAAATGAAAATGGCAAAGTCAGTCAGTAATGAAGAGGAAAAGAAGAAAAAGTAATTCGCATTTTATAACCACAACGAATATTTAAGCTTGTTGCTGACCATAAAAAAGAAGAAAATAATTCAATGAATAAAACGCGAAAACCACATAAAAGAAAAGAACACTAAAAAACTTTTATTTTATTTAGTTTATTGATTACTCTTTGATGAAAACATTACATAACAAAGACCAATGCATACTTATTGACATATTTTTTATTTATATATATCTATACATAATATAATAGTATATAAATATATATTATATATATCTATATATAAATATAATAATATATATAAATGTAATGTTACTATATATCTATATATAAATATAATACCATACTTTTGGGTAACTTCGGTAAGTCTGGAGTAATTGCGCAAACTAGCTAAAAGTGCTCTTTTGTCAACCACACATATGGAGAGCACTTTTTTTTAGTTGGCGCAATTACCCCTGGATTTTGCGCAATTATCCCAAAGTACGGTAGTATATAGAATTTTATAGAGAGTAGAAAGTGGACAATGGGCTTACTTTCAGTAGTCTCGTATCTTTTGTTTTTCTTATTATGTCTTTTAGTCCTCACATTCCATAAGCAATGCTTCAGACAAAGCGGGAAGAATTACTGTTTTTTTTTGGTTGAAATCTAACACTTATCATTGGCTAGATTTTTGTAGCTATTAAAAACGTCTTTTTAAGCCTCCAAGTGAAACTATATCAGCCTTTGCATGGAGTACTGTTATTATAATAAAGTTGGTGAATCTGTTCCATTTGAGAAAAAAATTTTTTTTTCTTCAAAATCTTTGGATTCGGCATTAAATAACCCAACAAGGGTTGATATGCCATAAAAAAAAAAACAACCAACCAACCAACATAGAGTAGAAAGTTATTTATAGTTAAAAGTAATTTTTATGGAAAATTTGGTAAAATTGCATTTTTTTTTAGACGTTATAAAGTAGGCAGTAAGAGTCTAAACGCAGGGGACATAACTCTGAAAGGAATATTTTTGATTACTTGTGTCATGGCAGCAATATTTGTTCCATCGTCGCAACGTCACATCCCTGTGCCTTTTTTTATGAGTACATTAATGGACTGTGCTTTAATAGACTCATAGCAGAAGAGTATCTATAATTTGAAGTGATTGGGCGATTTGGATATTTTTCCCAATTCTGCTACTATTACCAATTCCGTGCTAAATTCCCGATTCTGATTCTTTAAATTTATAATTATTTAACTATAGAAGTTGTTATTTTACCCGATTTTCGTAAAAACACATGTTAAATATGCAGATATTCTCCCAAACGTCAAAATATACTTGTGGCGGATGATCTATCAATTTTAGCTTTATTGGTAATTTAAAATCAATAAATATTTATTATTTTATCATTACCAGCAATGAAAGATTTTGGTTTAAACAAAAAAAAAAAAAAAAAAGAAAAAAAAAGAAAAGACAATTAAAAGAATCGTTTTGACATTGGAAAATGGGCATCAATTTTTCCAATTTTGATACCGTTTCCAATACCCCCGAAATCTTCTGATTTTTCCAATTCCCGATTCCGATTCTGATTAATTGTCCCAACACTAATAATTTGGTTGGCCTTGCCTTTTCTTCTTCTCAGTCTCTTCTACAAATACTATTATGACATGTGTTATTCCCTGCCTCCATTTTTTCAAGACCGTTTTTACTAGTTAATCATGGTCTTCATCAATTCACTGTTCAGGTACCTTGTAATACATCTTACTATTCCAGTAGCCTTTTCCCAAGAACTGCAGACTTGTGAAACTCTCTTCCTGTTTACTGTTCTCTACTTTCAGGACTAAGATCAATAAGCATCTCTTGTTATTGTTAGATCACTGAAGTTAAGCAACGTTGAGCCTGGTCAATAGCAGATGAGTAACTATTTGGGAATACTAGGTATTATACGTAGGAAAACATTGAGAGTTCCCTGCAAGAACTGCAAAAAAGCTAACGCCACCATCTTTCGTGACAAGGATATACAAGTAATTGTGAAACTGCTTGTGAATTTGACATTCCCATGAAACTTCTTTGCTTGGAAGAAGCCAGTTCAACCCGCCTTGAGTGAGTGCTGCTTCGGTGTATATATATATATATATATATATATATATATATATATATATATATATATCTGTATGTATGTATGTGCATGTATGTGTGTACACATATATATATTTATATATGAAAAAAAAAAAAAGAGCAGAAATGAGGAAAATCGTCTGCCTTAAACCACTAACCTAGTTCTAAAACAGATCCTTTGTTCGATAAAATGCATGCCCATTGGCTGATAGGAAGGGGTGCGGTGGATACTAGAAAGCTGATTGGCTAACTAAAATCTTCAACATATATAAAAATGAGAAACAACCACAGAATTCGCGCATAAGCCTGACGAATCCTATAGTGGATGAAACGCCAAATATTCAGTGTAGCTTAATCGCCATATATATTTTATAAATTACTATATATATATATATATATATATATATTTCTGTGAAAATATATTTTTCTAATATATACCAATCCTTATTATTTAAGAAGCTCAATGTAATTTCAGAGCAATATAGTGAAAAAAATGACAAAAGAATTGTAAATGTCAACTGAATTAAAGGAATAAATTATAAGATGGTCAACATCATGAACTTTGGAATATAGTCTTGTGTCCTTTATTCACTATATATATATATATATATATATATATATATATATATATATATATATATATATATATATATATAAAAGAATAACAGTACAGCTACATTCCAAGGTTCAAATAATGGATGGGGCAAAAGTTTTGGGGTAAAAAGTGTCATTTTTTGCAATTTTGGGGCATTTGTGACCCCTTTTGAGCTCCTGGAACGTCGAATCCCAGTGAAAATGGACAAACAATGCAGTTTCACACCTTAAGACATGTATATTTGAATCCAGCACCGTGGAAACCTACTATATAGACGTACATATCAAGTTCTGGAGTAATATGAAAAAACAGCTCCGAAAAGGCATGTTTTTTTTTTTAAATAACAGAGGGATACAAACCAGAATTTTGCCAAGGTCACCCATACTGAATTTATATTAAGAACAATGGCCTCCACATTTTGGTCAAGTTTCAGGAAAATCTAATGGGCAAAATCCCAGTGTAAATGGATAACGGTGCAGTTTCAGGCCTCAACACATGTACATTTGAGTTGACCACCGTGAAAAACCACTATATAGTCAGATTTATCACGTTTTTGTTGAAAAATATGAAAAAGAGCCACAAAAAGGGGCGTTTTTAGCACTGAAAGTCCCCGGGACATGAACCAGAATTTCAGGGTCACCCATACTCAATTTATGTTAAGAACAATGGGCTCCACATTTTGGCCAAGTTAAAAAAAAATCTAATGGAGGGATCAAAAGTTATTGGGAAAAACGTGTCATTTTTTTTACCATTTTGGGTCATTTTTGATCTGGGGATGCAACTGGAATTTAAAAAAAAAATTTTTTTCACTGTGCACATCTATTTAATGAAATACAATTTGTGGCCAAATTTCAGGAAAAACTAATGGACGGTTATCTGGCAATAGTCCGGACTAATGGACACACGGAAGCATGGACGCCACTGAAAACACAGGTCCCTTTCCGATAAATCGGGGGACCAAAATTTTCTTGATAATCTCGCACCAAAAAATAAAAAAAATTTTCTTGATAATCTCACACCAAAAAAACAAAACAAAAAAAAAATTCTTGATAATCTCACACCAAAAAAACAAAACAAAAAAAGTGTTGAAATACAAACATTTTTATTTGTTGTGACTTTGCTGCTGCCTGTGAAGTTGTTTTCCAGATGTGACTCCATTTTGATTCCAAAAAAAGAGCTTCGTTTTGACACGTTTCCAGGCTCATAAGTAGAGTACTTAACTGCTTATCGTAACCCAAAATCTCATTGTTCTTTTCCTGGGAAACAAGGGGAAAATTGAGATCAACTTACAAAAAAAAAAAAGCAATAAATTTTTCAAGTCAATCAAAAAATGATGTTCAATTCGTGTAATGGATTCAATTATGATGGTTTTATTTTGGAAATTAAAAAAAAAAAATTGCTAAAAGACAACACAGTCGTTCAGATTGGTTAAGCAACAAAATTGTCAGCAAAAATTTTCTGCATCTTTTCACCTTCTGGAAATGTTTTGATTTGGTAGCAAACATTTTTCTTTTCTCTCAGATTTTGTTTTTCATTAAATGTAGCATCTTATTCCTATTATAGTAATAAAAAATGCTCTGATGAGCTGACTCGTCGTCTTCGAACTTTATAAGAATATTACCTCTCTAATAGTTGGAAAATTCCCTCTCTGATACTGGTGTTTAAAGAATTCTAATTAAAAACTGACTCCCAAAATCACATCTCATCAGTCTCCTTTCACTCTTGGCTAAAATGTTTGAATCTATATATATATATAAGTGAACGTGTCTGTGTGTCTGTCTCTGTGTGTGTGTCTACATTTTCCAACGCAATAACTGTCAATTTTAAGTCTACAGACTCGAAATTTGATATACAGTGTAGTGAGATTTGGGAAAATCTTTGTGATCGGTTTTTAGCCAGAAGTTTGGCGGTTAAGGGGTCAAAGTTCAACAATTTGACCTTTGAGAACCCTACCAAACTCCTCCGACAATTTGGGGTCTAAACACTTGAAATTTTAGATATAGATTCCTTGGACATGGATCTAATTTAATAACTTGATGTGAGCCCAAAACAATAAATGTTAAGGGGTCATAATAGGGATCAAAGTTTTAAAAAAATTGACCGCTTTTTTGTTCTTTTTTTTTTTTTTGCTCAACATACACCTCCAAACACCCGGGAAACGCCGGGCTAAAATGTTTGAATAATTTATAAATCTAACAGTAGCTCACCACCTCGTAAATGTATAACTTCATTCTACACTAAGAGTATCGATTTAGGCAAGTCTGTTCTACTGTGAATATTCTAATGGTCATCTCAGAACGCATATACCATACACTGTATAATTCAGGCGAACCCAGAGCAGTAGTGCTTTCTATATCCACAGCCTTTGACAAGGTTTGATGTGAAAGTCTTCTTATGAAAATTAATTTGTATAGTAATGCTGGACGAATATTTAATATAATCAGATCCATTTGTATTGTTTTGATTAATAGGACAATTATTCTCATCTTGGGTGTTATTAACACAACGTTTCGGTCGCTGCACCCTGCGACCTTCCTTGGGTGTTGAATACATGTTTCCTTTTTCCCTACTAAAAGGAAAAGAGAGGTTAGCTCTGCATTGCAAGAATTCCAACCATGAGTTTGAGGGTGGGTCCGAAGATCATATAGAAAGTTCAATCTTCAGGGATCACTTCCATATATTTTTAGGGTTTTCCTATGATTCATTTTTTTGGGATATTTATGCTAATTATTAGTGAAAAAAAGTGTTTTATGAAACAGATGATCGATACACATGTGTATTTTTATTTTAAAAAAACCCTAGAGAATATTTTAGTGACCCCTGAAGTGATCACAACTCCAGATAGTAAATGTCAATGATGCATGTCGGATTTTTAATCAAATGTTGTTAGAATGTCCATTGAAGAGAAGGTTCCCTTCCTAATTTTGTTGTGTTGAATTCTGTTATTCAGTTTACTAAATTAAAATTTTTTTTAATTCAATCTCGATCTACATAGTTTGCACTGAAACCACATAGGGCGCAGAACGTGTTTTAGAGAAGACGTGAAAAAAGTTTTGGAATGAGATACGAATTGATGATACGACTTGAAAATATCTTTAGATAAAAGCATGAAAAACAGAAATCCATTCGAATTGAAAATATCTTTAGATGAAAGCATGAAAAACAGAAATCCATTCTTACTTGCGTTTTTCTAGCATCATTTTGCTTAATATTCTCAATCATTTCTTGGTTTATTTGATTTGCTTCCCACAAATCCTTCAAAAAGTAAAAAAAAAAAAAAACATTTAAAAAAAATTTCAACCTGAAACAAATTTATATTACATTGAAATGAAAAAACTTCTATTTTTTCTGCCTGCACTTTCATTTGTAAATAGTTTTGAAAAAGTTAGAATAGTAAAATTTGTTACAAATAAATATCCACAAAGACTTCTTGTATCAGCCCATCATAAAACTCCAACACTATTAAACAACGGAATGGTTTCTACAACTTATCTGCTTAAATCAGCAAACTCATACTGACAGAACAAAATTTGAATTTAGATCGAGGTTAGCTGCCTTACATTATCTTTCTAGCAGTTCCTTGTACATAATGTCAATAATAATAATAATAATAATAATAATAATATTAATGATAATATTCAAATAATAACAATAATAATAGCAATAGGAACAACAACAACCACAATAATTAAATAATAATAATATCGTTCGGGCAAGCCACATCAATAATTTAGCATTCATTAGTCCAGTTGTGAACAAAAAGACCAATGAATGCCAAATTATTGATGTGGCTTGCCCGAACGATATTATTATTATGCCTAAATGACAGCAACTTAACAGGGAAGAAGAATGAAAAACTATGGAAACTGAGGAGATTGTTAGATTGTGGAATAAGAAAACTTTCATTGTGCCAATAACACTGTGCAACACTAAAAAAAGTACAGGATATCTGCAGCAATTTTTGTATACCTAGTAACGTGGAAATTCTATTTCTGGCTTTCTTTTTGTTGAATTAGGTATAATTTGTGCAAAATTGCCACAGTCGTAAATTTCAGTAAAAACGTCAAAAAATGGGTTACTGACGACTTTGCAGTCACATATTATGTGTATTAAATTATAAATCTTAAGAGAAAAACACAGTTTAATATACACATATTATGTATATTATTTGTTAAATCATTTATTTGAATCATTTATTTGCTAAAGTCAGCCGAAATGAGCTATTTTTCCAGATTTAAGAGAGCTAGATGACAGAGCTAGCTTGGTTAGCATAATATTTTCTAGACCCAGGGCTAATTTTGTCAAAAGTAAAAACATAATGCTGTAGCACATGGTTTGGTGTTCACCACCTCCCGAAAAGCCATGGTATTCGTCAAGAAAGGCATTTTTTAATGTAGGCTAAAAAAATCAAGGAAAAGAAGCTAAAACCTGCCTCAGAACCTTATTTGTAGGACACGGGAAAAATTTGAGGGTTAAAATAGATATCCATTTAATAAAGTATTTTTTAACTAAAAACTACAATAAAGACCGGATTATTGTGTATTTTAATGTTTTAAACATAAAGGGGCATTTTATACATTCTTTTCTGAAAATTTACTAAATTAAATGCAAAAAATAGAAATGAAATTTTATCAACCCCTTACTTTATGTACGAAAGAATCTAATAACTTGCTAGTGGGCGTTTATAATGGCTTAACATGTTCACATTATGGAATCCTTATTTTTCTTTATAAAACAATTTACTTTTTTTCTTGTCTTTATTCTTTAGATGCAGTATAGGTTTTGACGATGACTTCAAGACGGTGCAAAAATGATCCAAGCAAATTCTGCTACATATGTGGCGAATTAACATTTGCTAAAGAAAGGCGCAGAATTACCAGCCATATCAAGAAATTGTACAAGGCGTACTTTCATTTTGATATAGGAGACCAAGACAAGTCATGGGCTCCTCATGCCTGTTGCCTTACATGTGTGAAAACATTGAGCGCATGGTATGCAAAAAAGAATGTTCACATGAAGTTTGGTGTGTCAATGATTTGGCGAGAGCAGAAAGATCATTCTAATGATTGCTATTTTTGTCAGCAAGACTATACGGGCTGTACAAAAAAAAAAAAAGAAACACATTGTTTACCCAAATTTGCAATCAGCAATGCGCCCAGTTGAGCACTCAAAAGAATTACCTGTACCAAAACCCCCTGATCAGGAAATGTGGAGTTCAAGCAGTGGGGATGAACATTACAGTGATGAAACAGTAGAATTTTCTAATTCAGAAACCAATAATAAACCAATACTATTTTCTCAAGATGCTCTAAATGACTTATGCAGAGATCTTTATTTAACCAAAGACAAAAGTGAACTTCTTGCATCAAGGCTTAAAGAACGAAATCTTCTTAGAAAAGGTGTGAAAATAACATTGTACAGAAAACGTGCACAAAACTTGCATGTTTTGTTCACTTTGGCAGATGATTTATGCTTCTGCAATGACATTGTTGGACTTTTTGAACAGCTGGAAATACAATATGATAACACCAACTGGCGACTTTTCTTAGATGCATCCAAGGAAAGCATAAAAGCTGTTTTGCTTCACAATGGGAACACCCTGCCATCTGTTCCTATAGCTTACAGCATAACCATGAAAGAATCATATGAAAATTTAAAAACAATTTTATCAAGCCTACATTATGAAGTCCATAAATGGCATGTTTGTGCAGATTTCAAGGTTATAGCCATGCTCACTGGCCTTCAGCCAGGCTATACTAAATTTTGTTGCTTCTTGTGCTTATGGGACTCTTGAGCAAGAGCTGGACACTATGTACGCAAGCACTGGCCTGCTAGAGATGAAATTGAGAAAGGAAAACATAACATCAAACACAAACCACTTCTGCAAAGTGATAGAATCCATTTACCACCTTTGCATATTAAACTCGGTTTGTTCAAGCAGTTTGTGAAAGCACTAGACAAGGATTCCTTGGCATTTGCATATCTTGCAGAAAAGTTTCCTTCATTAAGTCGAGCTAAAATAAAAGAAGGTATCTTCATAGGTCCCCAAATTCGCAAAATTGTTCTTGATGAAACTTTTAACACACATCTCACGAGAAAAGAAAAATGTGCCTTTGAGTCATTCAAGAAAGTTTGTGATAACTTCCTGGGAAAACATCGTTCAGAAAACTATGTGCAAGTTGTGAATGATCTATTGCATCATTTTCATGATATGGGATGTAACATGTCTCTAAAAGTTCATGTGCTCCACTCTCATTTGGATTTTTTTGTGAGTGATGAACATGGCAAAAGGTTCCATCAAGATATTTCATTAATAGAAAAAAGTTTTAAAGGAAAATGGAACACTGGTATGTTGGCAGACTACTGCTGGAATTTAAAAAAGGATGATGACACTCTACACAAGAGAGTTAAGAGGACAAATGTTGTTTAAACTGGTGAATTCGGTGTTTTTTTTTCAAAATAATTAATAATAAAGTACATGAAAATGGTACCTAATCCAGAGAAATAAATGTCAGATTTGGAATCAGCATACTTTTCTTACACCGAAACAGGTCTTATATGTCTTGTACTTTTTTTTCAATTCAAATTTGTTGCACAGTGTAATTATAAGTGTGCTTGCCTCAATTCCTAATGATTTTATGAAACAGCTGAACTCCTTGGGAATCAGATACAACATCACTGTACTCCAGAAGTCAGTTCTGCTTGACTCAGTAAACATCCTGCGCCAGGTGCTTTCCATCTAATTAACTCTTTGGCTATCCTCTTGGTATAAGAGCCTGCTCTTGAGGGGGGAAACCCCGGTGTAAAACATCACAACACTTTGAAGTTGTTGTTGTTGTTGTTGTTGTTGTTGTTGTTGTTGTTGTTGATGATGATGATGATGATGATGATGATGATGATGATGATGATGATAGAAATCTAATAAAAGGTATAAACACATGAGCAGTGTCACTAGTAAGATATTCTGAACCGTTTATAGGTTGGACCAAAGGAGAACTGAGAAATCTTGTCCAGGAAACATATGAGCAGTACAATGCACTCAAAGGCTGATGCTGGCTGATTCCACAGGAAAAGGAAAGACAGAGGAAGAGGACTGTTTTGTATAGAAAACTTTGTGAATGACACACACACACACACACACACATACATACACGCACACACACACACACAAACACACACACACACACACACACACACACACACACATACACACAAAAGAATGAGTAAAATACATAATGCAGGGAACAGAAAGGATAATTACCGCAGCAAAAGATACTGAAAAAATGAACAAGACAGAAAAGAAAGAGGTAAGAGATGAGAGAAAAAAAGAAAAATGGGAAGAGAAACAGTTACACGGACGATTCATAAGGATGACAAAAGATGAGACCCATAAAAACACTTGACATGGCTACAAAAGGAAACCTAAACAGAGAAATTAAATCCCTAATAAAAGCTACACAAGATAACACAATTAAAACCAACCACGTCAAAACCAAGATCGATAAGACACAAGAAAACAGCAAATGCAGATTTTGTGGACAATAAACCACATCATAAGCGAATGTAGCAAACTAGTCCCAAAAGAACACAAAAATAGACACGATCAAGTAGAGAAGGCAGTACACTGGGAATTATGCAGACTACTGCATCTTGAACATGCAGACAAATTGTATAAACACAAACCGGCAGCAATACTTAAAAAAAAAAAAAATCACAAAATCTTATAGGAAAGGGATGTATAGACAGATAAACCCATCCATACAAAAAGACTAGATGCTAGAATTATTAACAATAAGGAAAAGTCCTGTCAGATCATAGATTTTGCCGTCCCAGCAGACTATAGAGTGAATATCAAGGAGACAAAGAAGTGGCCAGAGAGCTGAAAGGAATTTGGAAGATGAAGAAAGTTAAGATAACACCAATAATAGCAGGAGCACTAGGAGAAATTTTGAAAAAAAAAACTTTGAAAAAAGAATGAGAAAGATTGGAATCAGAGGGATGGCTTTGAAAACACAATGGATAACAATGAAGAAAACGGCTAGAATGTTAAGGAAAACCCTTGAATGCGGAGATGAATACACAAGCTACAAACGCTAATCGGACACACAGAAACTAACACAGAAGTAAAGGAAAAAGATAGAAAAACAACACACAGAATAAAGAAAACTGAATCCGTATAATTGTAAACTACCTCCCGAACTCACCCCCCAAATTTTGGCAATAACTGACACCACATCAAATAGTCATGAAAGATCAAGGAGAATGGAAAGACTGAGGAGAGAAAGCACTAACCAGATTTCCACTCGATGAGTGCGAAGAGGACTGGAATCTTGGGGAGGCTTATTGTCACTCAAATTTCAAGTAAAAGCCAATGGTCATTGCCAGTAAGAGATCAATAGTAAATGACTGTTGCGATACCACAAATTCATTTGCAAAGGTTATTGAAAGAGGTAGAGAATACTGGAAATCTGGGGAGACGTGTTGCCACTCGGACTTCACGGAACACCACGGGTTGATCTGAAAGATAAATTCTTGATGAAGGCTTGTGTGAAAACTCCTAGTGAATAATAATGATGATGGTGATGATGATGATGACGACGACGACAATAACAATAACAATAATAATGATAATAATAATGATGATAATAATGATGATGATGATGATGACGACGACGACAACAACAACGATGATGATGATGATGATGATGATGATGACGACAACAATAACAATGATGATGATGATGATGATGAAAGAAAAGGCCTGCCAAATCGTAGAATTTGCTGTTCCAGCTGACCATGGGACAAATATGAAAGAAAAGGAGAAACGGAACAAATACACAGAGCTAGCCAGAGAACTGAAAGGGATATAGATGATAGAAAATTCAAGATATTACCTATAATAGTAGGTGCACTAGGAACAATTTCGAAAAACTTTGAAAAAAGAATGGGAGAAAGTCGAATCAGAGGAATGACTGGAAATATACAACGAATAACAATAATGAAAACAGATGAAATATTGAGGAAAACCCTTGAATGCTGGGACTAATACACTGGAGCCACTAGTGCGAAGAGAACTGGGACCTTGGGGAGGCTTATTGCCACTCAAATTCCAGTGGAGACCAATGGCCGATGCTAACGAGAGATCGATGGTGGGCGGCTGTTGCGATAATGCAAATTCATTTGCAAATGTTATCAGAAGAGGTGAAGAGCACTGGAAAACTGGGGAAACGTGTTGTCACTCAGCTTTCAGAGAACACCACAGGTTGTTTTCAAGGAGAGATCCTTTATGACCTGTGTGAAAAGCTCCCTGTGAGCCAACAACAACAACAACAACAACAACAACAACAACAATAATAATAATAAAAACCTTAGTCGTTTTAATCATGCTACATTTTTACTTATTTCATTATTTTTTTACTTTTAATTTCAACCAATCACAGGTCAGTTGAAAAGATTTAAAAATGTCTCGCCCTACACACACTACAGATATTCCCCTCTAATAAAGGAACAGAAATACAACATACATTTCCTACTGCACTTGTGGCCTTAATTTATTTTCCTTGAAAGTCAATCATTCTGATAAAGTCTCTTGGGTATATTTTACAATCTACAGAGATTCGAAAAAGTTGTAAATAAAACAAATATATAACAAATAAATGTTATTAAAGGCAAGCTAGTTAGGCGTTTAGTGTTTTTACTTATGTAAAATGTTTATTCGGCTTGAAAAACAAGCACTGTAAACCGGTACGTGAACACAAAGAAAAATGGCCGCAATGCAATTTTTACGCTGTCATTTTTTATACCCAATATTCTTAAATTGTAAATGAAAATTAAAAAAAAATCAGTTTAATTCGTACGGTGTATCGTCTAAAATATGAAGCAAACATCATTTCATTTTAAAGTCATTATTAAAATTATCGATATCACTCCAAATAGGGTTTTGTAAAAATGCGTTCTCATCTTCAGCATTTTAAAGCCCTGTTCGATAATTTGTATAATTTTTTCTGTTCTCGTTGGATATGAACAAACATTTCCTCAATTTTTTTCACTTATTCTAATTGTTATTGGAATTTTTTTTTCTTGAAGTTTCTCTTATAGACAAAGCTTTTCTATTCCATTTTCTTCTGATATTCTATTTATTCTGTTTGATATTTTTGGAATTTCTCTTCCAGTCAAAGCTGGTGTTCTTATTGATGTTTAATGATATCCAATATTCCACTTTTAAATTCCTTTATTTTCACCCCTAAAATAGGCTATCGAATTTTCGTCACTTGTTTGGTTGTTAAATTTTTCTTGCACAGTTGTAAATTTTCTAACTCGAAGATAAATCTTTAATTGTTTAGCAAGAGAAAAACCATAAGCTCGTTCAAACTTATTTTTATGTTTCTGATTAACGAATAAAACACGAAGAAAAATCAGCAGAACTTTTTGTCGGATTTTCTCTTTTTTTCTGTGGTCGAACGATTTAGATTTCCAAACCTGACTTGAAATATTTTTCGTTCAACTCGAAAATAAAAATTTTGTTTTTATATCCTATTTTCTAAGGCTGGAGTGTTTCTTTTCATAGATTTGGCATACCACGTATGTAAAAAATCTCGTACAACTTTTAACTTTTGTTGTTATTGTTTTCAATTAACAATTATTCTGAGCACATGACTTAATTTTTTTTCAAAAATGTAACATTCCAGTTGTAGCAATGGTTATATTGTATCCGATATAAGCCAGAGTTCCCATCATTTGTGTTATTACTAGGGCTAGGAAAACAGCATATTCTTTTCATTGTTTTGACAAGAATATATCCGACACAGTTAGACACAGTTAATCAACCGAGAATCACATCACTCTATATATAAGACATACAGGGTACATACTCGAGAATCAAAACACTTAAAAGAATATGCTGTTGTCCTAGCCCTTGTTATTACATTTAAGGGCCGATAATAAATAAGACATCTAAGCTCCAATCTATGGTCCTCCCTTGCCAAACTTTCACGAAAAACACTTATTTGGTTGAAACCACTGTCAATTATTTCTCCCACTCCTTTATCAGTGCCTAAACCTAAACGTAGAATCCATGAACAAAGTTTCTTTCTTAGAACTGCACGCTTGTGGAACTCTGTTCCGTTTGCCTGCTTCCCAGCTGACTACAATTTGTTAGTCAGCAAGTCCAACGTAAACAAATTCTTAATGAACCGTCCTCTTAATCCAATTTACTAAATTTCCATGACTAACGATTACTGCGATATTATCCCATTGACTACTGTACACTCAATAACTCTTATCCTCGAGTGCCTCTGGGCCCTGATAAGTGGTAACTCCTATGAAAAAAACAAACGGTTGTATACTTACAATAGAAAGAAGAGCATGTTACAGAAAGATTGCATTGAAACTGCGGCATAAGCTCCTCTATACATAGTCCCTTATTTAAGATCGAGCATGTTACAAGATCGTCTTTCCAATTTTATTGATCTTATTAATTGAACATGAAATTGTGAAGCTGTAGAAGTAAAGTCACTTTACTCCTACAGTTTTCACAAAATCAAAATTAAATAAATTTACTTATCAGATAATTTTTAAAAAATTGCTATTTTTCAAATTCATTGTTTTTTTAATCAATCTATATAATTATAAACTCTGTGGACCACGCACCTTTGCTTGAATATTGTCCACCAAAAACATGATAATATATATATATATATATATATATATATATATATATATATATATATATATATATGTATGTATGTGTATGTATTTAGGCAGCATTTTTTTCATTTAGACAGACATTGTTGAACAGCACTGAGTGTTTTTGCTTAATCGGTTTCATTTTTGTAATTTCTCAATTTTTCGTATGGTCGTTCCAATATTTTAGTCAAAATTGTGTAAGAAAGTTCCATAGTCGTTTTCGTCCATCTGTTTTTCTTTTGTATTTTTTGCAAGTACTTAAGAATATTATTACTGCTTTAAAAATTTACATTGTTAATTTTTGGATATTTAGCTCTTATATATAGTGCTTCCAGTATTTTTTAGTCTTTTTACGGTTGGATCCATATAAATGATTTCCGTGTTTTCAACTAGGATTTTTTAAATTGGGAATGTGGTCAGCCATGTTGTTTCAGGTTTTAGCAAATCAAGCTTGTATATTAAAGGTGTAGGGTTAATCGCCTGGACAATGTGTTGGTCATCTAAAATGTAGCTATTGGTGTTTCTATTGTTGGAGATGCATTCTCCCAAGGGGTATTTTAATTGGTAGACTACATTGGTTTCATCGACTGATTTTGGTGTCCGGGAAGTGTTGTTTTTAATTATAAGGTTAGCAGTTGTTAATTTATTGTAGTAGATTATAAATCTGATCTTATTATTATTGACTGGGGATATATATCGATGTATTATATTCCTTAGTACCTTTTCATCTGATTTAAAGCTCTGGTGTAGCTAGTTGCGATAGAATAAATTAATGGGGTGGGGCTTGTTAACTTGCTTTTTATTAGTTTGGTCTAGGTTTCTAATTGTTAGTTTAATTTGTTTATCGACTAAGAAATTGGGTAATTGGTTATTAATTAAAACCTGTTTTACATTTTTTAATTCGCTGTAAAATATTTTTTTATTTTATATATCACTTCTTCATATAAAACACTATTGCAAACAATTCCTGTATCTTAAACTTCAAAAGTGAATGTCCATACCGATACAAAGTCGTAATTATAAAGAACCTAATTAATCGAGCCAAATTAATCTCCTCAAATAAAAATGCAAAAACTGTATACATAAAAAAAATGAATAGTTAAATCCCTGCTTACGTTGTATGTGGATTTGAGGGTTTCATATCGGGCGATGATATCTCTGGTTTCATTAAATTCTTTTGTCGCACTCAACGTTTTCAACATGAACGCATTGTACATCATGTACGCGTCTTGTTTCTTCTTTGTCCGCTTGCACTCCATGTTCAAATTTTCACATTCTTCTAGCAATCTGGAAATAAAGAAACGAAATCAGTTTCCCCATTCTTATAACTAAACAATGGTTAACACAAGATCATAAAAAAGGAGCACTCATTTGTTTTACCAGTAAACTTACCCATCATTGCACAGGTGAAAACGTTGATTAAATTTATCTACAATAATCTATTGCAATATTTTGGCATACTAAGGGCAGTTATTTACATGTTTCGCGTCTCAGCATGATGTAACACAAGTCAGAAGGTGGCCTAAAGAAAAAGCAGTCTGACATAACAAAAATTGCTTGGACAGCTCCATCGGCATTCCATGGTAAGGGCACCCCAGACGGTAAGAAATGAGCTTACTCTACTCAAAAGCCAGGTGACAAGGCCTGGAATGGTGGGCCTCCTAGGTACTTCCCAAGTGGTTTCAAAGACCACATCAAGAGATCTTCGAAGAGGTGTTGAATAGACCTCCCTTCACTAGAGGAAATTGCTTCCTGCCGGGATCTCTGGCGTTCCCTCTGCTTACAGAGAGTGGACTGTATTGAGGAGCAGTGAATGCAGAACCATGCAGTGAAGCTCGCCAGGTTATCCCTGCTCCACCCGGCACCTCCTCCACATGCCCGATCTCTGACCGTACCTGTGGGTCTAGGATTGAACTATTTAAACACCAGCAGACTGACAAGAAAAAGATTGTCATCAATGGGTAACAATGGACAACCAAGAAGAAGAACCCAAGTGGTATACCTCAGTCCGTACAGTACTGGGCTAGTTTTTGGCTCTTTACCTGTCAGGCTGATTGTCAAATATGGATCTTCAACTAGTATTTCGATTCAACTCTACCATAACTAAATCAGTAACAAAACCAACTGTCTTACTACAAAACATAAAAAGGTATGATTACAACGATTTGTGCAATTATATCCATCCATCTGTAGCCCTTAAGCCCCTGGAGGGGCATAGCCATCTACAACTTTGTAGATGCTTTTGTAGTGAGGAGTTCTTTTTACAGGGTGAGGGTGCTGGCCCCACGCCCAACCTTCCCAGAAGGTACATACAGCGCCTAGCCTTCCCAAATGGTCACCCATCTGGTACTGGCCAGGGTTAATGTTGCTTAACTTCAGTGATCTGGTGAAAACCGGTGTGTAAACGTGATTGTGCCGTACAATTATATTTATAACCAGAACGAACTAATCAGATGCCAGAATTGCTTTATAAAATATACTAAATTTCTTTGAATTCTTCAGTGATAGCTGATACAAGAAAACTATTACGCTTTGTTGATCCTGACTGGATTAATTCCTTACCTGAAAAACCTTCTTTGACTGGATTGATGCTGGCATTTTTTTTTTTTTTTTGCTTGGGGTGACTACATTCTGTTTTATTTTAAGAATAGCTCTATACTCCAAACTTTCTTCATCTATCTGTATAATTTACTATTAATAATAATAGTTCTCTTGAAACAATAGATCTGTTTAAAGTTCAATAATACAGGATGTTCCAGAAGTCTTGGACAAATTTCAAGATTTTATATCTACTGAATTATATATGTTAAATGAACGTGGTATACTTTTAAGGCTAAATATATCAAGTTCGACTTTAATATTAATCTAATTTATAAAACCCACTATGTCTGTCTGTCTGTCCCCTTATTTTTAAACTCTATCTCCTCCAAAACTAAAAGTCACAGAGTGCTGCTGGGGGCCTCAAATGATCGGACCGTTCTTTTATAGGTATTAAGTCGGTTAAAATAGTTTTGAAGGGTCAAAAAGGGGTCAAAATTAAAAAAAAAAAAAACGTTATACATTTTGTATATTCATCTTAGTTTACTTTTAATCAGTTCATATGAGTGTCACGTTGGTACAGTGGTAACGTCACCAGCTTTGAATGCTACAGTTTTGCTTTCGGTTTCGATTCTAGTTGACGGCACCCAAATACATTTGTTTTTTACTTTTGAAATCATGACTCTATAATAATAATATATACGAAATCTGGACAAATTAAAATATCATATTTAAGCGTATTTTACGACCGAACAAAGCGCCCCCCCACTGGTGTTGATTATATATATATATATATATATATATATATATATATATATATTGGCATGCTTTTTATATCCTAATAGTTTTTGAGATATTTAATGTCCAAATGTGTTCACGACATATGGAACACCTTGTATTTAGAAATAAACGTCTTTTTCTTTTTCCATAAATATAATCTCTGTAACATTTTTATAAAATGTAATAAATATTTTTTCTTTGTGTATTTAAAATTGCTTCAACTTCATTTTTTTGACACTGAATATCTTTTCTCTTTAAAAATAATTAAAGCTGAATATTTTCAAAATAAACGAAACGAAAGTTTTTAACATTTCAATTCATTTAATTAATTCTCTCCCACTTAGACGAGGTCCACAAAAGAGTCTCCAAATCTAATATGTCTTGCACTATCAACCAAGCTCTAACCCCTGTTCCATCGCTGCAATGTTGCATCCTTGTGCCTGTGTTGCAAATACTTTAATGATATGTGCTATGGCGAACTTATCGCACTTGTGTCTCCTTGATTAAAATACTCTTGACTAGCCCGATAAACAGCAAAATCCCAACCCTTCAATTATAAATATCCCTAGATGCCGGAAACTCTTCTATTCTAATAATTTCTTTCCTCGAACTGCTTCCCTGACTTTACTGATGTATTGAAACTTAAATGTAATGCGAAAAGACATCTCGCTTCTCACCTCCCTACAAAGTGTTCCTATAGGCATGGTCCACATTGAGGCTCTTACGCGCAAGTAGCAGTACGCTTTGATTGGGGTGAATAAGAGCAAAAAAAAAAATGTTGCAATATAAATCTTTTTAAAATAAATATTCTCTTTCTTCTTACTATTAAATAAAAATTTAGCTTAATATTTACAAAATGAAATGAGTTCCATGTTTAAAAATTATTTATTTTAAATTGTAATAATCATATATGCATAATTTACATTAAAATGAAAAAGATTTTAAAAGTTAATTGATTAAGTAATGGTTAAATTGAAGAGATGATAGAATTAGATTTTGTAACAATTCATTAAAAAAAAATGGATACTTTTGGATTATTTTTTAACTGGTGACAACAGTTCATTCTAAATTGCATTTATATATAAAATAGATATATATTTATAAAATAGATATATATTTATTTAAAATAGATATATATTTAGTAAGAAGTGTGTCACTTGATGAGTTAATTGCAAACAGTGACTAATGAGAATAATTAAAATGGACGTTTTTTCAAACATAATTCAATCTCAAAACTGAAGAATATTTTGGCATGTATTTTGTGTGATTAAAATATATATATGAGAAAAAGCTTTAGGGACACTAACGTTGATTAACTCAGCTTTAGTATAATATTAGATTATTCGATATAATGAAAAATGATGGGATTTGTTTGTTTTTGGGTTTCAACTTATTCAATTAGTATGAGAATAACACTAACGTTTTTAAAAGATTGTATTAAAAAAAAAACTAAAACTAAAAAAAAGACGCCATTTCTTACATTTCGATTTCTTTATCTTTTTCTTTCTTGATAATTCGTTCCTCTTTTGCTTTTTTGATAGCACGGTTTTTCTTCTGATCGTTTTCCTGAAAAGAAAAAACAAAAATTACAAAAGTACAAAAAAAAAAAAAAAAAAAAAAAAAAAAAAGGAAAGAAAACACGAACATTATATACTGGATTAATAATATTTGTATTTAGTAATAAAAATGGTATTTCAAACTTAAGCATAACAGCGAAACATAACAATGAAAATGTTTTTCAGATTTGAGCATGACAAAGCTACAAAAACGCTATTTTACACTTAAGCATAACAGACATAGAAATATGCTATTTCAAACATATTGTGACATATCAAAGAAAATATTATTTCAACCTTAAGCAAATGCAAATGCTATTTAAAACATAACTGACAGGCTAATGAAAAAATTATTTCAAACTTAAGCATGACAGACCAATGAAAATATTATAATAAACTTAAGTATGACAAACCAATGAAAATGTTTAAAAAAAAATAAAGTCAGTAAAAAATATTTAAGTACTACATCGTAATCCTAGTATTCCAAAGGAAACCTTAAAAATAGTTGATAAACTAAAAACTCCTAAAACCACCAAATCTGACAGATCTGCATATATGAAAAATTGAGATTTTTTCCATGTTTGAATTTTATCGTAATTATGTGTCCACAGGAAAGAAAATCACGGAAAATATATATAAGTAATACATCTTTATACTTTTATAGGAAGCCTTGCAAATAGCAGATTAACCAAAATATCCTAAAACCACCAAATCTGAAAGGTCTGCATATATAAAAATTGAGATTTTTTAATGAGATTATTTTTTGTCTTAATTGTTTATCATAAAGAACAAAAATTAGTGAAAAATAGATAAAATATATTTTAACCCTAGCATTCCAAAGGAAACTTTGCAAATAACAGATAAACCAAAACTCCTAAAATCACCAATTCTGACAAGTCTGCATATATGAAAAATTGAGATTTTTTCAATGTTTCTATTTTATTTTATTGTGTTCAAAAGAAATAATATCAGTCAAAAATATATAAGTAAAACATCTTTATCCTAATATCCCAATAGAAACCCTGCAAATAGCAGATAAATTTAAAACTCCTAAAACTACCAAATCTGACAAGTCCGCATATATGAAAATTTGAGATTTTTTTCAATGTTTCTATTTTGTCTTAATTATGTGTTCAAAAAAAAAATCAGTCAAAAATACATGAGTAATATTATATTTAGGCATTATTATAAAGTTAAATTAGTCTAAAATAATTAGTAAATATATTTTATGCCTTAATATTTTTATAAAATGTAAAAAGATTTAATAGTACGAGAAAACTAGCGATTTCTGTAAGGCCAGATACATTGGATTTGTCGATTTTTTCAAAAATTACATTCAGGCATTATTTTACGCTTTTGCTATTCTACAACAGTCAAAATAATCATAAAACATTTTTATGATGTTTTGATAAAAATAAAAAATATAGAAAGATTAAAAAATTTTTTTTTAAAATTACATTTTCACCCCAAACAAGGCACATTGCCACTTTGATGTAGGGGGCTACTATCAGGGACATAAGCTACAAGGGTACTATGTGGGGAGTTGGGCAGCAAGATGTCGGTTCACGTTACACTTGAACTTCTGCATGTCAGTACAGTTGGGGAAGCAGGAACCCGGAAGGGAATTCCAAAGTCTAGCAGATATGGGGAAGAAACTACTGGAGTAGAAGACATCTAGGAATCTCTACTGTGAAGCGGTGGGATTTAGCTGCTTGTTCGGTTTGTTGGGGGTATTTACGTCGAGGGTGTACGAGTGCTTGCAGTTCGTCGGTGCATTCACCGTTAAAGTACTTGTAGAACAAGCAGAGGGATGCTACATTTCGTTAATGGGACAGAGGCTGAAGCTTAGATGACAATTCAGGACCTATCAGGTGGGCGACTATCTTTTGAACCTTGTCTAGGAGTGAGAGACTAGTAGCAGATGCACCAGTCCAAATATGACAACAATACTCCATACATGGGCGAATGGTGGCTTTATAGAGGTACAGGATACTATTTAATAGTGGAAGAAAACTCGCGTAATGTCAGGTATGTCAAATTCGTTGATTTCTTCAAATATTGTATGGAGGCATACTTTTATATCTGTATGATTGGAAATCAGTCAAAAATAATCATATAACAGTTTTATGCCTGGTATTTTGATAAAAATATAAAAAATAGAATCATTTTCTAGTGCAAGAAAACTCGCGTAGCCATAAAGTCCGGATGTGTCAAATTTGTAAATCTTTTCGGATATTATTTTCGGGCATTGTTTTACATCCATATGATTATAAATCAGTCAAAAATAAACATGAAACAGTTTTTATGCTTAATATTTTCATAAAAATATTAGATATTGTTAGAGTGTACAGTGTGAGAAACTCTCAATTTCTATAAGGTTCGGATATGTCGAATTCGTCGATTTTTCAAATATTATATCGAGGCATACTTTTACATCTGTATGATTGTAAATCAGTCAAACATAATGATAAAACAGTTTTTATGCCTAATATTTTAATAAAAAATCAATCAGAGAAAGATTTAATAGCACGAGAAAACTTGCGATTTCTGTACAGCCCAAGTATGTCGAATCTGTCAATTTATTAAAATACTAGCATGGGTACCCGGTGTTTGAGCGGTCAATTTTTTTAACTTTGACCCTATTATGACCCTTTAACATTTATTGTTTTGGACTCAAATAAAGTTATTAAGTTAGATCCATGTCCAAGGAACCTATATCTAAAATTTCTGAAGACTGAAAATTGACAAAGTTATTGCGTAGGGAAATGTACACAGACACACAGACAAGCAAACAGATACACTGATACAAAGACACGTTCACTTTTATAGATATACCAGTATTTCAGCCCGGCGTTGCCCGGGAATTTGGAGGTCAATTTTTTTTTACTTTGACCCCTATTATGACCCCTTAACATTTATTGTTTTGGGCTCAAATCAAGTTATAAAGTTAGATCCATGTCCAAGGAACCTATATCTAAAATTTCAATTGTCTATACCCCAAATTGTCGGAGGAGTTTGATAGAGTTCTCAAAGGTCAAATCGTTGAATATTGACCCCTTAATCGCCAAATTTCTGGCCGAAAACCAATCACATCAATTTTCCCAAATCTTAGTATCCTGTATATCAAATTTCGAGTCTGTAGACTTAAAATTGACAGAGTTATTGCGTAGGGAAATACACACAGACAAACACACACAGATATACAGACACTTTTATAGATATATAGATAGATAGATTATATATGGGCATTATTTTACGTGTGTATAATTGCAATCATGACAGGAAGACTCATTTTGATGCTTATGATTAAAAGTGGGAAATAGGAAAGAAAAAAAATGATCGGGGCAAGCCAGCTGACCGGTTTCACTCTCACTTTTCGTAAGCTGGATTGAGGGATTTCCTTTTTTTATTAATAAAATCGAGTGAAATGAGAGACGATACGTTTAAACTTAAATGGGAGACAATACGTTTAAAATAAAATGGGAGACAATACGTTTAAAATAAAATGGGAGACGATACGTTTAAAATAAAATGGGAGACAATACGTTTAAAATAAAATGGGAGAAAATGCGTTTAAACAAAAATAGCGATATAGTGTATTAGAAAAAAAAAGAAAAGAAAAAAAAACCCGGGATACACTATATGTCTAAAATAACGATATGTATGATATCACCTAGAGACTTTTCTTTCCATTTCCCACTTTTAATTATAAACATCAAAACGGGGTTTCCTGTCATGATTGCAATAATGAAATCTTGTATCCCGCATAAAATTTTGAAACATCTGTATAATTGCAAATCAGTCAAAAATAATCATAAAACAGGTTTTATGCCTAATATTTGCAGATGGATTGGCCAATTTTGTAACCCTATCTGTCATAGCAACTTTAATCGTCCCATTCATGTTCTTCCATTAAACCAGGGTACTTCTCAATTGGGAAAGAGGTCTTCAGAAACGGAGATTCTTTAGTAGAAAGGGGCTTATTCTCTTTCTGTCTGATCTACAGTAACAGTCCTATCTTTTTTTGAAATATTACTAGGGACTGAACATGGCTGAAGAAATTTGTCTTTGACTACAGTCGTTGGATCATTGGTTCACACCAATGAAAAATATATTCTGCTTAGCTGGCAACTTCTTGTTTCACATTTTCAGGTGCTTATGCCAATAAAAAGGTGCATGTTGTTCAGTTTGCTAGGCTTCAAGTAGCCAGTGAAGATAAGAATTACAAAAAGGCATTTAAAGCCTTCCTTCCTTAAGTTCTAGACCAGCAGTGTCGAAATCACAGTTAGTCAGAACACATGTGATACTAGTGGCCTCCAGCTTACACTGGACTTCCTGCGATTTAACCTGGACTATTTTTAGTGTTGAGTCAAGTAGAATATGACACTAAATGACTCTTCAGCTTATCCGACACCATAATCAAAACGGGGTTTCTTGTCATGATTGCCATAATGAAATTTTGTATCCCCCATAAAATTTTGAAATATCTATAATTGTAAATCAGTCAAAAATAATCATAAAACAATTTTTATGCCTAATATTTGCAGATGGATTGGTCAATTTTGTAACCCTATTTATCATAGGAACTTTAATCATCCCATTCCTGTTCTCATGTCTTTAAGTGTCCTCCATTAAGCCAGGGTACTTCTCAACTGGGAAAGAGGGCTTCAGAAACGGAGATTCTTAAGTTAATAGAAAGGGGCTTATTCTCTTGCTGTCTGATTTACAGTAACAATCCTCTTTTCCTGAAATATTACTAGGGATTGAACATGGCTGAAGAAGTTTGACTATATATATATATATATATATATATATATATATATATATATATATATATATATATATATATATATATATATAGTCATCCACATACAGTACTGTTTTTGTTAAAAAAAATATATCCATTTTGAATTTGGAGACAGAGACGAATCGCACAGATAAGGAAGACATTTTTTATGACATGAATAGGTTAGCCAAATTAATCATGAGTAGGTAAATAGATCTAATATCTGGAACATTTTTTGTTCTTGTATGATTTAATATACTGTTTGGTTTTAAATCCTCGAAGCAGTGTTTCATGGTAAACAACTGATGATCCCTTAAATTAACATTAGGACTATTGTGAATTCGAGAGAGAAAGTTGATGCAGTGATTGCAGGTGATTAAATGACTTACTTAATAAATAGTTTTCCTACGAATGATAAAAAATATAGAAATAAAAAAAGGTTTTTTTATAAAAGTTTTTAAAGTTCAAAAACTTCCAAGACTATATATAATGGGCAAAGACGAATGACATATTTTTAATAACATGAGAGTAGGTTAGCCAAATTAATCTGGAACATAAAAAATTAGATCTGATGTCTAGAACATTTTTCTTCTGTTTCTTTTTTATCAACACTGCTTGGGAATCATGATTTAATATACTGTTTTGTTTTTAAATCCCCCGAAACAATTTTTCTGGTAAACAACTGATGATCATAATATCAGGAGTAGTGCAAATTCTTGGAAACAAACTAATGTAGTGACTGCAAAAAATTAATTGACTTACAAGCAAAATAATTGGGACAAATTAGTTGGGATTAAATATTTTTTTTAAAATATAGTTTTAAAGGTTGACAATCTTCCAATACTATCTAACTCTCTCTCTCTCTCTCTCTCTCTATATATATATATATATATATATATATATATATATATATATGATAAAATATATTTGTAGTCATCGACATACAGTCCTGTTTCGTTGTATCACAACTCATCAGTGCCGCTAGACTAGCACCTATCCCAAGGCTAGGATCGAACCTGGAACTGTCATGATGACAGTCGGCAGTTCTACCCCTTGACCACGGAAGCGGTGCCCACAACTAATCTGTCCGAATGTCTATTTAAATAAACATCCGTCCGCCACTTGTAAAGTGCTCAAACGCTTGTTTGTAAACAAACTGCGAGCTTCGCATTTTTCAGCCAAATTAAATAGCGAGTGAGATTATTTACGACAGTGCTCAACCCAAAGAGGGGGGCTAGTATATATATATATATATATATATATATATATATATATATGTATATATAACTACTTCATTTATTCACATAAATTTAATATACGAAAGTATAGATTTATGCGTAAACTTTAAGTATTTACTTCAAAAGTGCTCAATACGTAGGTAGAGCTAGTTAGTAATTTATAGAATATATATGACGATTAAGCTACACTGAATATTCTGCGTTTCATCCAACTATAGGATTCGTCAGGCTGCTATATATATATATATATATATATATATATATATATATATATATAGTAATTTATAAAATATATATGGCGATTAAGCTACACTGAATATTCTGCGTTTCATCCAACTATAGGATTCGTCAGGCTGCCTGACGAATCCTATAGTTGGATGAAACGCAGAATATTCAGTGTAGCTTAATCGCCATATATATTTTATAAATTACTATATATATATATATATATATATATATATATATATATATATATATATATATATACTAGCAGGCCGCCCGATGTTTTCCGATCATGAAATATGCATGAATATTATATTTTGACTCATGCAAATTTCTTATTTATTATTTTGTAGCACCAATTCTCTATTGATTATCATCCAATATATAGTAATGATTTCAAAAGTTATAAAAAAATGTGACTAGAGTATTATCTGCTAGGATTGAAACCAGACCACGTAGTGTTCCAACCTTAGTCATTATTTATCTCTTCAGTATCGTCACCTTCTGACCTACAAACAGATGGATACGAAAGGTTAAAAATTGAGCCATGAACGCTTAATTTTGTATATGTACAAAACTAACAGCAGGAGTAATGTTTTATTCGACTTACCCTGCCAAGGTCAAATGTTTTGTTTTCAATTCTGACCCCTTACCAACAACTTTTGCCGGCTAAAAACCAAATTGAAAGTGTGCTGCAGGTCAAAATACTATATATATAAAATTTCAACTCTGTAGACTAAATACTCAGAGAGGAGTTTGATAGAGACTTTCTACACACACACACACACACACACACACACTCACACACACACACACACACACACACACACACACACACACACACACACACACACACACACCAACAAGGTCACTTTTATATATAGAGATAGATATGTATACAAACATATTTCCGTGTGCTAGAATATTTTAGACTAAGGTACTGTATGGAGGCATGTGAATCTTCCTCCCGGGCCATTTCATGGATTTCGATAACAATAAAAATATAGGAGTGTGAGATATTTGTTGATCATCATTCAATCCCGGGCAACGCTGGGTCTCCCTGCTATTATATATATTTATACATAAACTGAGTTTTCTTCTCGCCTGATTGATATTAAAAGCCTACTTTTTTATTTAAAAATCATTAAAACGAACTTCTTAATATACTCAGTCATGGATATGCATCTTAAATTCTATGCATTTATGCAGAATGTAGAAACTATGCATAAACAGAATTCAACATAATATTGAAATGAAACCAATCATCTAATAATAAATTATAAAAATGAATAAGTAATTAATTAATGCTCACTTTTTAAAGGAATATACAAATTAGTTAACCTTCATGAAGTCGCTTGCATACCCATGACTGAGTATATTAAGAAGTTGATTTTACTGATTTTTAAATAAAAAAAGTAAGCTTTTAATATCACTGTCAGAACGAGAAGAAAACTTATGTATATATATAATAGCAGGGAGACCCGACGTTGCCCGGGATTGAATGGTGATCAACGAATATTCCACACTCCTATATTTTTATTGTCATCGAAGTCTGTGAAATCATCCGGGAGGAAGCTTCACATGCCTCCATGCAGTAACTTAGTCCAAAATATAGGTTATTCTACATTGCACTCTAGAGAACCGACTGTTTCTCTTATAAAATTATTTTATATAAACTTCTTTCTAGTTAACAAAAAAAAATACATTAATAAATTTACGTGTGGGGTTCGAACCTACAGACCACATCATGCTAAAAACAAAAAACAAAAAAAAAAACACGTAAATTTTCAAGTAGAATTTTCACGATTTGTTGTTCTTTCATTGTGACTAAGCGACGACATGGAAAAATGGCTTTATTAAAATAAAGGTTTCGATTATCAATTATCGGTAATATTCGGGGGTATTCTGAGACAAAACTAAACTAAGATTACTCCCAGACAGAGTAAAGTTCTGTAAATTTTAAAGAAAATCTGTTCAGCCGTTTCGGATACGTTGGTGATTTAAAAGTTATAAGGTTTTTTTGACTTTACTTTTTGTATTCAATATTTTATTTTGATATTTCAATCGGTCCTCCGCCCTTGGTAAAAAAAAAAGTATTAATATATATATATATATATATATATATATATATATATATATATATATATATATATATATATATATATATATGAGTGAGAGATAGATATATATATATATATGAGTGAGAGATAGAAAGAGAGATTACATAAAGGTTATTTACAGAAAGCATTACAATGCTGGTGTTTAACATATAAACACAAACTGAAGCAATTTAAGACATATAACAGTTTAATATGTTTTGCCGTTCCCACATTTTATAAATATATTTCTTTTTTTACATTGCTGTAAGTGGAGTTCACTAGAAATTTCGTATAGCATAATATTTTAGGAAATGCACGTTTGAATTAAGGTTGAACATACATCTAACGAAAGGAAAACATATATATACATATATATATATATATATATATATATATATATATATATATATATATATATATATGTGTGTGTGTGTGTGTGTGTGTGTGTGTGTGTGTGTGTCTGTATGTGCATGCCTGTGTGTTGTGTGTGTGTTAATATGATATGATGTACATGATTATCGTGATTTCTGCTTTAAATAATTTCACCTGTAAGAACTTGTCAAATTTTTCCCGAGATTCTTTGAATTGTAATTCTTTCCGTTCTAATTCCACTCTTCGTTGTTTAAGTCTTTCCATTTTCAACTGAAATTCCTGTAAAAAACAAAAACGTAAAAAAAAACCAATCAAACCATTTTTTTTGTTTCACATTCAAAATTAACAATTGATTGAAAGAAATGGGTATTAATTTTATTATAAATATTTTTATTACTTCAATATAAAGTTAGATATGTGTATATGTTTATATATTTTTATGTACAGTATACACGTCTAAACTAATTTACAGATCGTTATGAAATTTGGAACATAGTTACTAGGTGCAATATAGGGTAATATGGCCTATATTTAGTTTAAGTTTCATAAAAACGGGGCAAAGAAGAGGTTGAAGTCATTGATGAAAATTCAGATAATACCTCTGTTTTTTTTAAATTTTAACAATAGCTATTTGACATCAATTAACAAATATGCACCAAATTTCGTTTCCAAATTTTCTGTTTCTTTGGGGTATTTTATAATGATTTTAAGAGACATTATATGGGTACAACGTTTTATTTAAAAATTCAAATATTTCAGAATTGCATTGAATTGGATTCATAGTCAGCTGACACTCATTAAGCAATGAGAAATGTTATAGTTTTAAATTACCCTTGCCCCCCTGCTCCCCCTGCCCCTTTGGCTTTATCCCTTCCAATTTTTTCTTAAAACCCCTTAAAATTAAGCACTGAATTTGAGACATTTTCTAGAATCAAAATCATGTAATGAATTTTGATCAGAATTGGAATAACAATTCTATTATTCTATTATGTTTCTGAATTTTTGGGATGAGGATTTATAATTTGTATTATTTTGATTATCTGGAATACTGTTTTCATCATAGATTTTATTACCACATCATTTCAGCTGATGTAATCTCCGACCTAAGCATTCTGTGGGCGTTCTGTTCAGCATGAAGAAAGGCAGAATCATATTATTCTAGCCCTTTTATTAAAACTGTATCGCCCCCTTACTAAAATAATAACTTTGATATAGTTCCTGGGCTGATTATTTCATTACAAACACACCGGTCAATTAACTCACATTTCATCATTTCTCATAATTATTCAATGTTCGATAATAATTTAACATAATTTTATCGCCTCTCCCCTTACTAAAATAAAAAATGTGATATTTTGCATGGGCTGATTATTTCATAAAAAAACACAACTATCAATTAACTCACATTTCATCATTTTTCATAATTCTTGGATATGGTACTAATTTCGACAATAATTTTTCATCATTAAAACTTATCATATCGCACACCTTACTAAAATAATAACTTTAATATATTGTCTGGGCTGATTTTTTCATTACAACACACCTATCAATTAACTCACATTTAAACATTTTTCATAATTCTTGGATATATTACTTATTTCGATAATAATTTTTTATCATTTTAACCGACATCATCGCCCACCTTGCTAAAATAATAACTTTAATATATTGGCTGGTCTGATTATTTAATTGTAAACACACTAATGTATTTAATCACATATTATCATTTTTCATAGTTCTTGGATATGTTACTAATTTCGACAATAATGTTCATAATTTAAACCGTTCGTATCACCCTCTCTTACTAACATAATAGCTTTAATATATTGTCTGGACTGATTATTTTATTATAAACACACCAATCAATAAACTCACAGTTTATCATTTTTCATAATTTTTGTATATGTTACTCATTTCGACCATATTGTTTTGCAATTAAAATACATCTTATCCCCCTCTCTTACTAAAATAATAACTTTGATATATTGCCTGGGCTAATTATTTCATTACGAACACACCAATCAATTAACTCACATTTCATCATTTTTCATAATTCTTGGATATGTTACCAATTTCGACAACCATTTTTTATAATTAAAAAAATACATTATGCCCTCCTACTACTAATGTAAGAACTTTGATATATTATATGGGCTTATTCTTTCATTACAAACACACCAATCAAGTAACTCACATTTCATCAGTTTTCATAATTCTTGGATATGTTACTAATTTCGGCAATAATTTTCATAACTTTAACCCACTATGTCGCTCCCCCTTACTTAAATAATAATTTTAATATATTGTCTGGCTGATTATTTCATTACAAACACATCAATCAATTCCGGGTATTCTCATAGTATATATGTTCCACCTATCTTATCCAATCCCGGGTGACGCCGCATATTCTGCTAGTATATATTTTTCACCTATCTCATTTGATCCCGGGCGACACTGGGTATTCTGCTACTATATGTTTTCCACCTATGTCATTCAATACTGGGCGACGCTTTCTGCTAGTCTATATTTGCACTTATCTCATTCTAACCTGGGACTGACTTCATGACCGCCACCTCATTATTAAAAATATACATGAAATAAAGTAATGTTTAAATCGTAAACTGTTTCAGCCATTTCTGGGACTGATTTTATATTCCCCAACCCACTTCTAAAAATATACATGAAATAATGTAATGTCTAAATAGTAAATTGTCTCAGCCCTTTCCAAGACCCACCTCACTGTTATACATTAAATAAAGTAATGTTTAATGCGTAAACGGTTTCAGCCATTTCCGGGACTGATTTCATATCCCCCACACTACTGTTAAAAATATATATGAAATAAAGTAATGTTTAATTCGTAAACGGTTCAAGTCATTTCCGGTACTGATTTAATATCCCCACCCCACTGTTTAAAATATACTTGAAATAAAATAATGTGCGAATCATAAACTGTTTCAGCAGCTTTTTGAAATTAATACATAAAAACATTAACATGGTTAGGGATTAGGCAACCATTACTTCAACATGAATTTCTGAGTGTAGTATCAGTCTCAGCATTCCAGTGACTTAAATCCCCCCTTTTTTTGGTATTGATTAATGGAGAAGAAATCCTTCATTACTGATGCAATTTTTATTTTTGTTACTGACCAGAGTGCTCCTTTTGGGGAGTTGGTTTCCCCCCAAATTTTTAACCGACCTCATGTCCAACTCTGCCCTTGTGGGGAGGCAAGTAAACAAACAAACAAAAAAATAATCAGAAGGGACATTTTCAGGGCATCTTTTAATTAATCAGAAGGGACATATCCAGGGCATTTTGTAATTGAATCAGAAATTACTTTCCCCAGTTACTTTTGTAATATTAAAACTTTGTTACATTAAATATAGTACCTATTTACAATACCTCCCCACGGGACAGATTTAGACACCAGAGTCGTTTTTTAACGTGGAGAAAAGGAACAAAAAATTGTCTGTCATAAAGGATTTATCCTCCACTGAGAGAGAAGAAATTGAAATCTAGGGTCTGAAGAACAGATACTACACTTTGATCTTGACCAAAAGGCCAAGAAGAACAAATCATTTTTATTAGCTTTGCCTCAACAGCGACACCAATTTTTTGTTTGTTTTAATGCATAACAATTAAACGACCCGGATGTAAGCGTGACACACAAAAGAACACACACGCTATCGTATTAATATATAGATTAATTAAATATATAACAGCATAATACTTTCTTCTATCTCATAGATATCAACGCATATGAATTATTGGCACTTCTGCATGTCAGTGACATGAGGCGAATGTGTGCATTTAAGTTTCAAGAATGGCCGGTAGGGGGCGTTTGTCAGCCTAGAACAAGGTCAATAACTCATACTTTTATTTTGATATATGTTTATACAATCTTACTTTGAAGAAAAAAATAAAAATCCAATCTTTCTGTACAAAAACAAATTATTCTTAAACCTCTATAAATGTTTCATGTTTTTAAAATTCTATTTTACTACATGGACAAACTAAAATTATTTTGATACATTAAAAAAACAACAAATAATTCAAAAAACAATCTATATCAATTTCATGTTTTTTACATAGTTTTTATTTTCAGTTATAAATCCCTCATGAAAAGAAGTTATATTAAAACTTTAAAATATTTTGATACATTTTTTTTATACAATAAATGTTTTGATTTTCAGATATTTTCTTGTTCTTTATTTTGTCATTTTTAAAAAATTTATTTTTGCGTTCTCGGAGACATTTGTTTATATTTGAGGTTCACAGAACGGCCGATAGAGGGCATTCAAAGAACAGGGGTCGATAACTCATCTCGGACGCCTCATGTCATTGACATGCAGAAGTGCCGAATTATTCCCTCTTTTCTATTTCGTCTGTACACATTATCCTTGTCACATGTTTCACCTCTCCCTTACTTGAGTATGTTGCACGTATCTAGGTTTCTGTGTGCGGATGGGCAGTTCATGGCTACAGCTGCTGGACTCTGATTGTGACAATTTTTATTTATGGATGCATGACAGGCAAGTATTAATATGAAGATGGTGACTATTACCCTAAGTCCAGTATCCAGTTTTCCTTTATATTGAGATATAAGAATTCTGTTCCTTTGTGATAAATTTTTGAGTGATCTCCCTTGCTTGTTGTTATTGTTGTTGTTTGTTATTTGGCTGGGAAAACAAAAATAGCAGTTTGGACAAAGGGATATGTGCCTCCCATGACTGGATTTATGTAACGAGTAAACTAACAGTTGTGGTTGCCTCAAGTCAAGTATCCAGTTTATTATTGCTGCATTCTGAAAGCAGTTTTGATAATCGAAATGAATAAATGTGAAATTTGGGCCCATTTCTTGCACGGATACTAAAATCAAAATGAATTCAAATTTACTTCCTTTACCTCCTAGAAGGTAGCACAGAAGGACAAGCATGGGTGTTTAAAACTAATGCACTGAAATTAGCACTCGCTGGTGTACAAAAACTGCCTGAGTAACCCCATTTGCATTTTTGATTTTAATGCATATTCGATTAATAATAAATAAAATAATTAAAAATATGTAAGTTACGTAGAGGTGATAAACAAATACACACATACACAGAAATGCAATAAGTTTTCACTTAATGTATCTGCATATAAGAGCAATTAAAAATTTTGTATAATTAAAAAGAAAAATTAAATCTTTTTGAATGTTGACATAGGAAAACCAAAAATGAAGCTAACCTCTTTTTTCGTTGCCAAAGCCTGCTTCACCTCAGAGAACTCTCGCCTTCTCTCCAAGAGGCGAATCGCTGAAGGGAGGTGGTCTTCCTTCTGTTCCGGCATTTGGCTGGAAATTAAAAAAGAAAAGTAAAGAAAATGCTTTAAAGGGCTAAAAAAAAAAAAAAAAGATGTAAAATCAGTAAAAGATGTGAGCCTGCAAAATGTAAGTGTTTTCTGAGAATCTAATAGTTTTGCTGAGGATCTAATGGTTTTGCTGAGAATCTAATGGTTTTGCTGAGAATCTAACAGCTTTGCTGAGAATCTAATGGTTTTGATGAGAATCTAATGGTTTTGCTGAGAATCTAACAGTTTTGCTGAGAATCTCACAGTTTGACTGAGAATTACACGTTAATCTCACTCTAACAGTCTAAGAAAATTTCTTAGGGTAAATATTAAAGATTAACTGTCTCCACACGGCGTTACTCGGGAGTGTCTTACTTTCATTTACGTTTATACTTTACACTACTTATTGTTTTCTAAATTATACGGGGTGACCCCCCCCCGAAAAACGGGCCCCAAATCTAATTAGGCTCCGTTTCTTAGTGTTTTGTTCGAATGAAATGAAACTTTGGTTATAACTAGTTTATTATATTCAAAACATAACATCAAAACACTAGGGTATTTGGCCTTTTTTTCTCCGTTCTACAGCATATGTTCTAGATGGCCTCCATTTAGCTCCATGCATTTCTTGAGGCGCAGCACGAAGTTGTCCATGACGTTCTTACAGACCAAATTGGTAATGGCTCTCATCTCCTCCCTAATGGCTTCCTTGAGTTTCGTGATGGTTCTGGATTTCCCTGCGTAGACTCTGTCCTTAAGATAGCCCCAAAGAAAAAAATCTGGGGGGCTTAGGTCCAGACTATGGGGTGCCCACTCAAAATCAGTCTTGAGACTGATCACTCAGCCTCCGAAGTTCTCTTTCAGCTAATCTCGGGACAGGTTTGAGGTGTGAGAAATTGCTTTGTCCTGCTGGAACCAGAACTTGCTCATGAGCGACGGGTAGATGGTCTGGAGCTCACTCTTAAAGGTTTTGAGGACCTCCACATACCGCTCCTTGGTGATTGTCACTGCTGCGTCAAATTCTTCGATGAAGATTGGTCCGATGATGCCTCTGGCCGAGATTGCAGACCACACCATGCACTTAAGAGAGTGCAGGGGCTTGGTGGCTACTTCATTGGTTCTGGAGGACCCCCAGAAGACATTTATCTTGGAGCTCACCTTTCCATCAAGATGGAAGTCAGATTCATCTGAAGTCCAAAGGAGGTTAAGGAAACTTGGTGTCTCCTCGATCTTCTCGAGCATCTTGACTGCCACACCCCTCCTCTGCTTCTTGTTTGAGGCTGTAAGCGTCTGCAGCGTCTGTATTCTGTATGGGTAAGCCCTGATATTGTTCACCAGCACTCTCCTGCAAGTCTCACGGGACATACCGAGGGACTGACTTTGCTTACGCACAGAGCGTTTCGGACTCTGCTGGAGAGACTCTCTCACTCTTTCGACCAGCTCGGCTGTTCGCTTCTTGGGACGTCCCGAGTGGCTTGGATCATTCTCTCTGGCAGCGTTGAGGTTCTTCACGGTCCCATACTTTTCGAAGGGTCCACCCAGTTCTGAATTCTGCTTTTGGTTGGAGCCTTTTCACATTCAAACTAATGCATGAAACTGTCCTGGGTTTTCTTAAACGAGCCTGTTTTGTGGTAAAATTTAACACAGTGTATTATTTGTCCCAGCTCTCACTGGGGTCTTTGTGTACTCACTGTCGTTGATTCTGCCATGTCCTGTAAAATAAGGGCAATCGGTGAATAAATAATGGAAATATCACATAAAGTGTACAGTTTTGAAAGTTAAATTTAATTATTATGACATCGTTTGATTATTAAATTATTAAATTGTAATAAAACTATGAGATTTATTTTTATTAAAGTAACGTTGTTTAGATTTCTATCAAATTATTAAATTTAAAATTTACAGACACACAAGAATTTGCTAAACATTTTAACGCTAAAGATGGCTTTCTATCCAACAAAATTTGAAGGCTTTTAAATTCCTTTCAAATTTGAAAGGCTGACAAAGTAATTAATTATTTTACAACTATTGCAGTCTTGTATCTGTTCTGGTGCGACACTTCACCCTTTCTGTCCTCAGTCAGTGGAGGAGAAATCCTTCATGACAGACAATTTTTATTTTTGTTCTTCCTATCCAGAGTGCTCCGTTTTGGAAGCCGGATTTTCCCCACATTAAAAACCAACCTTGTGTCTGACTCTGCGCGCGTGGGGAGGCAAGTAAATAGGAACTATAAACAAAAGTTTTAATGGATGTAATTTTATAATTAAATTATATTGTCAATAGTATTTTTAAATAGTTATTATTGGTACTTTCTGCTGTTGCATTTTTGGGATTCCAACAAATAATTGACAAATGCTAAAATGTAAGTCACATAGATAAAAGAAACATATACAGAGGGACATGCGAAGTGTTCACACAATATACATGTACATATCTAAATCTATATCTATATCTATCTATCTATCTATCTATCTATATATATATATATATATATATATATATATATATATATATATAGTAATTTATGAAATATATATGGCGATTAAGCTACACTGAATATTCCGCGTTTCATCCACTCTAGGACTCTTCAGGCTTATGCGCATAAGCCTGAAGAGTCCTAGAGTGGATGAAACGCGGAATATTCAGTGTAGCTTAATCGCCATATATATTTCATAAATTACTAACTAGCTCTACCTACATATTGAGCACTTTTGAAGTAAATACTTAAAGTTTACGCATAAATCTATACTTTCGTATATTAATTTTATGTGAGTAAATTAAGTAGTTATATATATGTATATATATATATATATATATATATATATATATATATATATATATATATTAAGCCCCCCTCTTTGGGTTGAGCACTGTTGCAAATCTATTTTCACCCGATACTTTGTTTGGCTATTAGGTGAAGCTCACTGTCCATTTGTTTGTAAACAAAGTAGCAGTTTGAGCACTGTGAAGCGATGGGCAAGTGCTTATTTAATAGGCACGTGATGAGAGACATTTGCGGACAGCCGACTCGTGGTCTTGTAGGTAGAGCTGCCGACTGTCAACTCGATGGTTGTAGGTTCGAGCGACGGCTGGGGAAAGGTGCTTGTCTAGCCACACTGATGAGTTGTGATACAACGAAACAGTACTGCATGTGGATGAATATATATATATATATATATTTATATATATATATATGAGATCAAACAGTTAATAAAACATGTTAAAAAACACTTTGAAAAATTGTTAAAAACATATTTAATCTGAAAAGGAAACAATTGATAAGTGGATAGTCCTTAATCCGCAGAGTTTCGAAGAAATATTTTTCTTCTCATCAGAGGGTAGGAATTAGCAAAATGCAGGATCGGATTTTGCATGCAAAAGTATTTGATGAAACAACAAGTAAGTCAAAGATCTTACTTGATAACAAAAAAGTGAAGCAGAGGGAATATGGTGAAGAAGAAGGTGATTACACGTGAATTTATTTTATGTATATATATATATATATATATATATATATATATATATATGTATATATATATATATATGTATATATATATGTGAGTCAATGCTTGCTTGTGTATTTTAGAAATTAATATGTTAACATTTAATACATTCAAATAAATCATAAGGCTCGAATTTTTCTAGACACTCTTTACATTTTTCTTCGATGGACGGAAATCTGGCATCAAAAGAGATAATTATCAGTTAGGCCCATAAAATAACTGAAATATATCAGAACATGAAAAATTTTTTTTATTTTAATAGATTTTCTTCGTTCCATAAAACAAATATAAAATTAAGCAAAGAATATCTTAGTGAAGAATGTACATAAAAATGTTTCAAAATTTAAATAATTGTTTCATCAGTATTTTTAAGATTTAAAGCTACTCATCCGGAAATTGACTCAAAGTCATAGCAGCATCTTCCGGCAGTTTACTCTAAGCTTCCTGATAAACAGCCAGAAAAAGTCATCGCAATTAATCCATCAGCAGATGCAATTAAACCATCGGCAGACAAAATTGTCCATAGGAAAAAAACAAAAAAAATTCTTTTTTAATATTATTTTTGAAAAATAAATTGTTTTCTATCATAATTATTTCCATGAAAAAAAATTGTTTTCATTCATAGCTATTTCCATATTTTTGACTTAAAATTATTTCTTTGAAACATTTGTTGAAAAATAATTTTATTTAATATACTTTTCTTGAAAAAAAAATGGTTCCATATAATTAAATTTATGGTAAGTCTCATCTTCTTATGCTAAAGTTTTATTTTCAGGATTTGTGATTTATCATCTTGCAGTGTTCGTGTCGGCTATTTTCTGGCAACTTTTCTTGCTACTTACCGTAAACTGCTGAAAGATGCCGGCACAACCTTGAGTCAGGATTTTTGTTAGCAATGCATGTTTGCCCTCTTGGATCTGTTCTACTGACGTCACTCGTCTACACAGGCGAGATAACGCTATTCTTGTAGAGTTATTTCCCTTGATTTCCTCTTGTAGCAGAAAAATTTATAATTTTATAATGATTCATTTTCTTTACAATTTATTTAATGTATTTATTTGCTTCCCCACCAAAGCAAATTAGGCACAAGTCCGTTTTTAATGTGGGGTAAAAACCAGCTCCCCTAAAAGTAGGCAAAAAGAGGCCATTCTGGTTACCAAAAATAATAATTGTCCCAGTATAGAGAGTTTCCCCTCCATTAAGTGCAGCATCTGCAGAACAGATACTACACCCTGATCCCGGCCCGAAGGCCAAGAACAACAGAGAAAAAAAGGAAGCCTCTTTTCTATTTATTTAAGCGTCCATTCAATTTCATAACCATTTATATAATTTATTCTTAGTTATTATATTAAAAAGAATATTTTACTTTCAATATTAATCATTTCTGTAACAATGTTTCTGTAAATAAACATATTAATTAAAAAAAAAAAATCAATTTACTCATTATCTTATTTAGTAAATTAAAAAAAAAAAATTTCAATATTAATCATTTCTGTAACAATGTTTCTGTAAATAAACATATTTATTAAAAAAACAAAAAATCAATTTACTCATTATCTTATTTATTAAATTTAAAAAAAAATTTCAATATTAATCATTTCTGTAACAATGTTTCTGTAAATAAACATATTTATTAAAAAAACAAAAAATCAATTTACTCATTATCTTATTTATTAAATTAAAAAAAGAATTTCAATATTAATCATTTCTGTAACAATGTTTCTGTAAATAAACATATTAATTAAAAAAAAAAAATCAATTTACTCATTATCTTATTTATTATATTAAAAAAAAAAATTTCAATATTAATCATTTCTGTAACAATGTTTCTGTAAATAAACATATTTATTAAAAAAACAAAAAATCAATTTACTCATTATCTTATTTATTAAATGAAAAAAAAAATTTTCAATATTAATCATTTCTGTAACAATGTTTCTGTAAATAAACATATTAATAAAAAAAAAATCAATTTACTCATTATCTTATTTATTATATTAAAAAAAAAAATTTCAATATTAATCATTTCTGTAACAATGTTTCTGTAAATAAACATATTTATTAAAAAAACAAAAAATCAATTTACTCATTATCTTATTTATTAAATTAAAAAAAAAATTTCAATATTAATTATTTCTGTAAAAATCTGTTTATGGATAGAGTTATGTTTTGACCTAGATTTTTGGCAGGGTCTTTAAATTAACTAACATCGTTTGCTTCAGAGGAGTTTCAGAACCATAACACATTTGGATTGTATGCGAAATCGTCAAACATTCTTTATTATTCTTACAAACTATATTTGCTTCTTATATCCCCCAGAAAAGTTCTTTGCAAGCAAATCTTCACTGGACCATGGGTCGGCTCTCACTATAGACTTTTACTACATGTGTTCCCATTATCGATTAAACCAAACCTTTCAACAAACTTGGCTAGCTCAACCTCCCTTAAAGTAACTAAATTGATGTCAGACGATATGAACACATGACTGACATAAGGAAAACTTACAACAGAATCGTCAAACTGAGACCTGCCACCTGATCAAGCAGTTGGAGTAGAGGATTAAGGACGCTCATCCATGGACAGGTTTAATGAATGGTCAGTTATTGAAAACAAGTAAAAAAATTTATCTCAGTTTCTTCAACATGTGCAGCCAGCATGCAAGGAACCAACTTCTCTCAGTCTTGAAGCAACCGGAGGGTACTGCTGAATAGGAGGAGCTTAATCTCCTTCAACATAAACGAAGCTGAGAGAAATCAAAAGAAGGAACTTGAGACTTTGATCTTATCAATTATGATTGGTTGATCATGTCAGCCATCATCATAATAACTATGACAACACACTAGTGTTAGGACAATTAATTGGAATCAGGAATCAGAGATTCAAAACTTTTGTGGGTATCAGAATCAGTATCGGAATCGGAAAAAATTGTATCTCCTTTCTGATGCCAAAAATAATTCCTTTAATTATCATTTTTTTATTTGATTTTGTTTAAAACAAAATCTTCCACAGTTGGTAGTAATAAAAGAATAATAAATATTCATTGATTTTAAGTTATTAGTAAAATCTATAGATCATCCCCCACACATAAGTGCAGTTTTACGTTTGTGAAAATATATGCACGTTTAACATGTGTCTTTAAGGTAATCAAAAAAAAAAAAATAACAACTTTATTGTTAAGTATATAGAGATTTATAAAGAATCAAAATTGGAATCATTAATTGTACTGGAATTTAGTACAGAATTGTTAATTGTATCGGAATCAGGGAAAATATTGGAATCGACCCATCGCTACAACACACGCACACACACACACACACACACACACACACACACACACACACACACACACACACACACACACACACACAATGCCTTCATGCCTAATGTTTTTAAGAAAATAATGGTCTTAGCAATGCCATCAAGTGCAGATTTTGCCACACAAATGTAGAGAGTCTGAGCCACCTGACAGCCAGCTGTAAAGTTCTGCTGGGGACGGCTGCTGTACAATGCGACACAATGGAGTGTGTGTAAATATCTCCACTGGACCATCTGTAAAAAGTTGAATATCGAATGTAGCAGCACGTCCTAGAAACATGTTTACCAGAAAGAACAGTTGGAAATAAGTCATACAGCATCCACTATGGCTATGAAATTCCAACAGCTACATATCAAGAAAACGGAGCCATAAAACCTGACATAGTAATATAGGACAAGAAAGAGAAACAAACAACCTTAGTGATGCTGGATTGAGAGTGAAAAGATAACGAAATACCGAGGTCTTATGTATGACATGAAAAGAACCAAAAAAAATCAAAAAAACCTGAAATCTTGGGAAGATCTCTATCATTGCAGTAATTATGAGAGCAACTTGACTCATGAAAAAGAATTTAAAAACCTACTTGGCAAATATACCCGGTGTACCAACTGCAAGAGAGATTCAAACAATTGCACTTAAAGGGACGTTCAGAATCTTACAAAGAATCTCCCGGTTGGAATATATATTAGGTAGCAGGTGAATGTTTAGCATGCGGTAGGATGCCCCATCCCCGGCCTAAACAAAGTGATAAGAAATTGAAAAAAAAATGGAAAGAGAGAAAGAGAGAGAGAGAGAGAGAGGGTTACTTGGGTGAATGCGATGCATCGTAAATAAAGCATAAGAGAAAAGAAATGGCGAATATAAATGAACTGGAACTCTAAATATATCAAATTGTGGGCATGAAAAAAAAAAAAAAAAAGGCCACACATATATGGCATGAAAAGAACCTGGAATCTTGGGAAGATCTCCATCATTCAAATAATTATAGGAGCAACCGGACTCCTGAAAAAGAATTTCAAAAACTATCTGGCAAACATTCCCGGTGAACTAAACGCAAAAAAGATACAAATAATTACATTTAAAATGCTGGTAAATATCCTAAAAAGATTTCTTGAGAGGAATGTATGAGATATCGGATGAATGTCTGACATCTGATAGGATGTTGTATCCTCAGGTACAATAAAATGATAAGAATATAAAAAAAATAAAGATACTCTATTTTAAATCAGCGAATAGCCAAGTCATATACACACACATTTATCAGTATGAACATATTTCCTCCTATAACACAGAACATGCTATGTAACATACAAATATCTGTGCATGAGGTCGCCAAGCTAATCAAGAACCTTGATTCCAGTAAAGCAACTGGCCCTGACGGCATCCTAATTATAGTGTTAAAAAAGCTTCAACCAGAACTTGCTCCCATACTTATGAAACTTGTAGCGGTCTAGGGTATAGAAGGAAATGGGTGTTCATCTCACGTTCGGGTGTCACCAATTTGTTGAGGTGGTGCAAAATAGGGAAAATAAATTGTCTCGAGGAAGAGACGAACAACGCGTTTACTTGAATTAAATGAACTAGGATTTATTTTGTGAAGAAAGAAGTGAAAGAAAAGGGTACTAAACGTGTTTAGTTTGGCGTGCGTCTCTCGCTGTTTACTGGTGAGAAGGAAAGTCTATTGTAGTATAGAGAGAGAGAGAGAGAAAATGAGAAAAAGTCTATCCAGGCCATGGAGATAGAAAACGTGTAAGGTGTACGTACTGTCTATTAGCTCGTGCCCCATACATAGTAGCAGAGGACGTGATACGTGCGGGCGTGCACCTCCCAAAGGGGAGGCGGCTGGTTCGTTGAACCTCTCAGCTCGAGAGCTGGTCTGAAAAGGGACGATGCTGCTTATTGTTCTTGCTTTTATAATTGTTTCCGGTAGTCTTTTGCGCATGTGTGGATTTCCTTTGAAAGGGAAGTGACGTTGTCCATGTGTGCGTACATGTGTGTACGTTAGCGTGTGTGTGTATATACGTGAATGTGAATGTATATACGCGAACGTGAATATATCTACTTGTGTGTACATGTTTGTGTGCGCGTATGTATATGACAAGAAATATGGCTTGAGATGTGAACGTGTGTTTTTGTGTGAGACTAGGAAAGGCTCCCACAAACTGTTTAAGCATTGCCTTAAGGAGAAGTAATTTCCAACATCCTGGAAAACCTCATCAGTATGCCCTGTATTTAAGAACTCAGGTGATAAGTCATCTCCCTCTAAGTACAGACCAATAAGTCTCCTGTGTGTCATGAGTAAGTTGCTAGAATCCATATTAAATAGAGAAATAGTCAACCACCTCAGCAGAAATAACCTTCTTAGTAACACGCAATATGGTTTCCATTCTGCAAGATCTACCGCAGATGTGCTAACGGTTATATCTCATAGGATTAGTGAATCTCTTGACAAAGGCTTATATTCTAGGGCAATTGCTCTTGACATATCAAAGGCCTTCGACAAGGTATGGCATAAAGGCCTACTTTACAAGATTTCCAGCTACGATATAACTGGAAATGTTCTCTCTATCATTAAATCATTTCTCTCTGATAGGCTCATAAGAGTAGTGGTTGATGGACAAAAATCAGAGGCCTGCAGTATTAATGCTGGAGTCCCTCAAAGGTCCATCCTGGGACCAACTCTCTTCCTGATCTACATCAATGATCTCCCTAAACACATACTTAAATCATTCGTTGACATCTATGCTGATGACACGACCAACTACGTTAACACATCAAAGGCTGTAAATGACAAAGCTCTCTCTGATTCTCTCCCCTCTTTTCTCGAACGAGTGGTTCAGTGGGGGAACACGTGGCTGGTTAGCTTTAATGCATCTAAGACCAAACTCCTAACTTTACATCATCAATGCTCTGATGCCCATCTGGCATCAATTGTGATGGATGGCTCTCGTCTAGGAGAAGCCCCATGTTTTGACAAGCTTCTGGGCTTGACCTTCACGTCTGATCTGAAATGGAACATGTACATCAAGTCTGTTGCCAAGGTCACTGGAAAGATGGTGGGATCCTTCTACCGCTCCAGAAGATATCTCATTACTGATGCAATTCTCTATCTATATAAAAGCCAAGTACGTCCAAGGATGGAATATTGCTGCCATATCTGGGCAGGAGCTGCTAAAAACAGCCTATCCTGCCTTGACAGAGTACAAAATAGACTTTGTGGCTTAGTGGGGGATGCCCTTTTCTCTTCCCTGCAGCCTCTCACCCACAGAAGAGACGTTGAAAGCCTATCTTTGTTTTATCGTTATTTCCATGGCAGGTGTTTGTCTGAACTCCAATCTCTGTCCCCCCTCACCAATCTTTTACGAAAAACACCCATCTTGCTGAATCCACTGTCAAAAACTTTCCCCACTCCTTATCTATGCCTAAATCAAAACATAGATTCCATGAACAAAGCTTCTTTCTTAGAACTGCACGCCTGTGGAACTCTGTTCCGTCTGCCTGCTTCCCACCTGACTACAACCTGGATGTCTTCAAGTCCAACGTAAACAAATTCCTAATGAACCGCTACCTTAAGTAGACACTTTATTAAATCTCCACACTAACGTACTGTACTTACAATAACCCTTATCCCTGAGTGGCTTCCGGGCCTTGATAAGTGGTGACCACCTTGTAAAAAAAAAAGACACACACACACACACACACACAGACTGATATATATATATGGCATAATCACGTTGACACACTGGTTCCAGTCAGATCACCAAAGTTAAGCAACATTGAGCCTTGTGAATACTAAAATGGGTGACCAATTTGGGAATTCCAGCTGCTGTATGTAGGAGCACGTCCTGAATGAGTTGCAAAGGCCTAACATTGTCATCTTCCCGAACGGGGATATACATGCGACTAGGGACAGCTTGTGAATTTTGTACTCCCATGGAATTTCTTGCTTCGGAGGAAGCTGGTTAAACCCAAATAAGCTTAATGCTGTTTCACACACACATGCACACACGCACAGACTGACAACTTCAAACATGCTTACATAATGTTACACACAATAGCAAATTTGTAAGGATCCATTCAAAAAATATGAACTTTACACAAACACCTTTCTGAATTTTTGAGATGTGAATCGATCATTCATATTATTTGAATTCTTCAAAGTACTGTTCTCATCTATGGCAGTAAACTTGGTAAAATTCAGTTGTAAACCTCTTCTAGAGGTTGAAGGTTCAATCCTCAGTGCAGGAAACACTAAAAAAACACAGTTGTGAATTACTTAGGACTTCTACTCAGTCATGGCTGACGTAACAAGAGCAAGATACTCTCATGAATTAAATAAAGGATCTTATTTAAAATTCCGTGCAGATTCCCAAGTTTGACAAAATATTCATGAGTTTGATAAGATATAGCTGAAGAAGGTCGAAGGTTACACCAACCGAAATGTTAGGAAAATAACACTCAAGATGAGAACAGTATTCCGAAGAATTCAAGTAATACATTCATACGTGATTAGTTCCATTTTTGTATCTATACATAAGAAACAACTAATACACCTTATCATTTTTATCTCTACGTACAAATGAACAGATAAACTATTAGTGTTTTCATACCATTGTGTAAATTCGTATATGAACTTAAATATTGTTGTGTTCAGTTAGGTCAGTTTCTCTCTTTTTCTTCAAAGAACCACTGTTCACACTGTTTACATCTAGTGTTGAATTTGTGGAACCAGACACTTGGAATTTTACTTTTCCACCTAAAACGGCTCTCCTACAATACAGTGAAATCCTTATACGCTTGCAAAAGATTCCAATAATAAAATTTGAATTGCATTTAAATTCTAACGACACTCCTCTGATAAACAGTGGTGATCAATAATAGAATTGCATAATTCTAGGTTTCAAATTCTTATCGACCAACATCAAATGAAAGCAATAAATATGCATAGCAGTTTTTCAGAGAAGAGTGTTTGGGTATATTTTAAAAAATATACTTACTATTTTTACAAAATCCAATTAATTTCATTTGATTTGATTTTTAGTTTGAAAATAGAGTAGATTGTGCAAAGTCGATCAGTTTGATTCCAAATATGCCCACACAATTAGATTATTAGCCAATGCTTATCTAGATGATTGTGGCTTAATGAAAGCCCAACAGAGATAACTATGGGATCAATTTCTATTACAACTATATTGATATTATACAAGTGATGATAGAACCGCCTCTCTAAGCTCTAACAAAGAGTTAGGGCTCCTGTACTGTCAGTCAGTAACAGCAGCCAGACAAACTGTCAAACCTGTATTTTCCACCTGTCAAACAAGAGTGGCCCAAACTAGTCATATGGACATGCCGTGGTATTGGTTCAGCTGCTTTATTTGTTCACAGGACATTACACAATATTTTTTAACAAACGTGGGTTTTAAACCATGCCTGAAAAACCTTGACCTTTCAAACACACACACATTTCAACTTTCTACATCCCTTGTCTTGCACCTAGTCAAATATCCATATTTAAATGTTGAACAAAAACTATGTAAATACTATCAATCAACATCCTGGATACTTTTGACTGTAATAAGTTTGGTCATTAATTAATTATATGACTCAGGCACAATACTGTAGTAAACAGCATTCTAAATGAGTACAGAAGACTCCCAAATCCGATTTAAATGCACTCTTGTGTAGTCATCAAGCCCAGGGAGTGGAAGGAATCAGCAACAACAGCAGCAAAAATTAAACTGTTCTTTCAGAGCAACAGATAAACTATAAAATGCCATTTCACACCTTGCTATCTGCTTCATCCACCTGACTCCAGCTCAGCTCTCCAGCTCCTGCTCCAACTCCTGTATATGCCTATAGCTCCTATCTGCATTAGCGATTCCTGCCCTAGCTCCTTCCAGCAGTTTCTGCATATAACCTGCGGCTCCCTATTCCAGTGTCCATTGATAATCAGCTCTTTGTTCCAGTGCCTGTCAATGCCCGTCTCTCTTTCACAGGAACCGTCGATACTTGGTTTCAAGGTCCTGCTCATTCATACAATCTCTGTTCCTGTTGATCTAGCCCTTCGTCATGTCCACATGGACTCGATCCACCTGAGACATCTCATAACACTTAAGGGATATACATATCAATCTCTGTGTGATGTCATTTCCTGCTGTCCAGGATCCAGTTTCCACATCTCCAGCTATCCAGCATCCTGCTTTTCCGCCCATCCAGTCTCTGTTGCTGTCCAGGTACAACATTTCCTATTCTCCAACTTTCCTGCTTCTAGAATACACTTCAACATGAACATCCCCTTAAGTAATCCAATTACGAATTCTAGGACCTTCATTAATCGACTTTCTCTGGTTTCCCTACATTTTCCTTGTGTATTTATGGCATAATAAATGTTTCTTTTACAACTGTTCATCTATGTTTGTCTTTTCTTCTTTACTATTTATCATATATTGACTCTGTCGATCTTCTTAGTTCTATGGCCAATTTGTTCATACTTATCGACCCTGCTGCAACAAACATGAGTGGCAAGCAAGCATCATCGAGTTGCTTTGTTTAAGAGAGATGAGAGAAAAATAGGTTAGCGTTCACAGTTGATGTGGATTGGTTTTTGCATTCTAGGATTTCTTTTAAAGATGGCAACTATTTTCATTATTGCTATCCATTGTATATTCTTAGCATTCATCCCAATTCCAATTTCTCCCATTCTTTTATCAAAGTTTTACAGGATCGTTCCTATTATTATTATTATTATTATTATTCATTAGGACTCTCCCCAAACTTTCCGTGGATGTATGGTTAGTGCTCTTCCTTGGTCTTTACATCCTCTTCAACTCTTCAAGATTATTTTGTGAGATACCTTTTTTTTTGGGGGGGGGGAGGGATTAATTTATAATCTATTTAGCAGTTTCATTCCCCTTGGTTTTATGGGGTGTTTCTTCCATGCTTTTGTTTTACTTTTACTGCTACAGTTTCCATGTAGTCTCAGTTTTGATCCCAATTCCTCTTTTTTCCAGATTTCCCAAGACTGTTCTTAATGCTCCTGCAATTATTAGTTTTGAACTGAGTTTTTTCATGTTCCATTTCCCTTTCAGTTTTCTGACAAGCTTTGTGCATTTATTTAATTTTTCCATACTGGGACGGAAAAATCTATAATATGGAAGTTTCTTTCCTTGTTGTTAGCTATTATGACGTCTAGTCTCCTTGCTTGGATGAGTGTATCTGTTAGTGCCCCCATGTCCCAAAAGATTAGGTGGTTTTCATTTTCCAGTACTCTCTTCAGTTTGTATTTATACTATTTGTTTGCATGTTCAAAATGTAGTTGTTTGCATAGATCACAATTATTATTATTATTATTATTATTGACTCACATGGAGCTTTCACACAAGTCAACAAACGATCTGATTGGAAACCTGTGGTGTTCTCTGGAGGCTGAGTGACAACAAGTCTCCTCAGACATCCAGTTCTCTCCACCTCCTTCAATAGCATTTGCAAATGAATTTGCATCATCGCAACAGTCTCTTACCATTGATTTCTCGCCGGTAGTGGCCATTGGTTTACACTGGAATTTGAGTGGCACTAAGCCTCCTCAAAGTCCCAGTTCTCTTTGTGCTTGTCCAACCGAGGTGGTATTATTATTATTATTATTATTATTATTATTATTATTATTATTATAATACCCTCAGTCGCGACCGTGACAATTGACAAGTGGAGAATGATGGTTCACAGGAAGTCGTCTTTGGACACGAAGGACAGCACATGAATGAATGAATGAATTTATTATTATTATTATTATTATTATTATTATTATTATTATTATTATTATTATTATTATTATTATTTACTAGGTTTCTCACAGAGGTTATCATCAGGGATTGTTTAATGAAAATAACTGGTGATGTTCCATGGAGTTTGAGTGTCAGTGTATTAATAGTTAGTAGTAGAAATAGGGTAGAAATGAATTATTTACAGGGAGGGGTAGCTTAACAAGAACTTGTTTACATTGGACTTGAAGAGGACCATATCGTAGTCAGCTGATATTTTCATTTCGTCATGGATATGTACACCATACAGATTTTTCTTTATGTTTGTTTTTTAATATAGGGTGGATTCTGGACAAGAACCCACGATTGATTTTACATTCGTAAGAGGAGACAATATAAAATGCAGAATAAGATGAAACGCTCCATCTGAAGTAGGTCAGAGGATGAGTTGGCCGAAACGTGGTGAAGCAACAACAACTATGAAGATGAGGATAACAGTCCACAAAAAAATGATTACAGAAACTGCTCCAATCAAGAAAGTTAAGTCGCACCGCCACCATCTCCTTGGATGAATACAACTCTATCATTTCATACTGTATTGACTAAGACTGCACATATAGTCATCACTGCCATAACCTGCTAGATCACCAGTGCTGTGCATGCTAAGATTATGCATTAAATAAATGTATTATACACGAATCGAGGCTAGCGAAGAAAAGGCGATGTGAAATTGAACTTTAAGGGTCCCTAAAAATTCAAAGCTTTGAACAAAATGGTTAAACAGTCCTTCCTCCCCACCCCTCAGAAAACATTTCAGTTAGATTCATTTTTCGTATGGTCACTCGTCTGTTTCTTTATGACTGAAAACTGAAATATTTTGACTTCAGTAATACTACTTTGGGCCAAGACCACAGTGTAGCATCTGTTCTGGTGCTGAACTTCATTTTTTCTTTTCTCGGTCAATGCGAAAGATCCTTCATGACTGAGACAATTTTAATTTTTGTTCCTATCCAGAGTGTCTCTTTTTGGGGAGCTGTATTTTCCCCAAATTAAAAATCGACCTAGTTCACTATTTAATTTTTGTCTGTTGCTTTTTATAATTTTTATTTTTCAGAAAAAGGAAGATGTTGTATTAAGAATTAATTAGGTTTTACATGACTTTTAGCGGGTGTCGTTGAAGTTGACCCCTGAATAAAGAAACCATGTGATCGAATACTCTGCACATGTTGTGTTGTCTTTTATCCCTTGCCATCCATGTATGAATGTTAATGAAACAATGTTCTACTACCCCCCCCCCTTTTCGCGTTTTGGTCGATTCTAGAAAATCGGTGAATCCTATTTTTTAAATCGATTTAAGCAAGAATAAAATTCATAAACATAAATATCCGTTCTTAGATTTATTACTAAAACTAAGTTCAGGTGGCTAAACAAAAAATCAATAATACAAAGGTCATTCCAAAAGTAAAGCCATCTATTTTGTTTAATCTCCAAAATGTTAAAGAACTACGAAGAGGAGAATGATACCATTAAAATGGACGACCTTTTCTGCTCCAGAATTTAGTCAACATAGTCACCACTATTCTCAATGCACTATTGCCAGGAATTCAATCACACATTGTTGCTCCTGATGCACATCCATGAAAGAGGTTAATTTCTTAGAGTCTCACACCGTCAATATCTGCAACAGAGAGTTGTAATTTTTAGGTCATGGATGTATAAGTCCAGTCATCATAATAGCGCAATTCTCAATCCCCTCTGATTCATTCAGATGGAATAAAAAAATAGGAGGTATTACTTACAAAATGCCCCTCGTAAAAACAAAAAGTATTTTATGCTGTTGCATTTTTGATTTTAATAAATAATCGATTACTAGCAATAATAAAATAAAAATACAAATCTTTGGAAGATGAATTTCAGCGAAAGCGATATTTCGAGTTCATAATTTTCTAATTGAAGGGCATGGTTCCTATTTATTTACCTCCCCACGAGGGCAAAGTTTGACACAAGGTCGAATTTCAATGTGGGTGGGGGGGAAGAGACATTCTGGATTGAAACAAATAAAAATTGCCTCAGTGTAGAAGGACTTCTTCTTCACTGACCGAGCAGAGAATAGTGTAGCAACAGAACAAATAATACACTTTGGTCCTAAAAGGAACAATTGCAAAAATTAAACGCGGGTGCACAAAAACAAACATGGCGACTAGTGAAAACAATACAGAATACATTGGATAGAAATATGCAATACATTGGTTTACCGTCATCTATTCTTTAAATCATGAGGATGAATCTCCTTGTTGCTTCGGCTGCTTGGAGGCTTGGGTAGAAAATACCAGTCAAGAATCTGTTCTTGACAATCAACCCAACAGGTGTGGGACCAGGAACTGGCCCAGTACTTGTCGGACTGAGGTACGCTGCCTGGGTATTACATAAGACGTCTACCCTCCTAGGCCTTGCCACCCGGCTTTCAGGTGAGGCAATTTTATTGCTAATTGTCTATCGGGGAATGCCAATGGGGATGCCCAGGTAAGTTTTGCTAGGCCAGATGCTGGTTGGCATCCCCACCTTCTGACCTTGTGTCATATCATATTAAGGTGGCTAGCATGCAAATATCTACATTGTTTTTTTCTTTTTTGTGCGCACATTCAATTTTTGTGCATGCGGAAAAAAATGAATGCACGCGCAAAAAGAAACATGGCGACCAGTGAAAAGAATACAGAATGCATAGAATAAAGGTCTCAATATCATTGCTTTTAGATTGAGAATTGAAAATTCCTTTGTATAAAAGATGTGTGCATGTTCTCGTCAAGTAGTTCCAATATGGGGATCGATTTACTTGTTAGAAACTGAGCAGCCCCTACAAATATTTAAATATTGAATTTTTTTGCATTTTTTTCTTGATAATTAGTGTCGAATCAATAATAATCAGCTGAAACACACACACACACACACACACACACACACACACACACACACACACACACACACACACATATGTGTGTGTGTGTGTGTTTCAGCTGATTATTATTGATTCGACACTAATTATCAAGAAAAAAATGCAAAAAAATTCAATATTTAAATATTTGTAGGGGCTGCTCATATGTGTGTGTGTGTGTGTGTGTGTGTGTGTGTGTGTGTAGAAGGAGTGTGTGTGAATTGTCCAGATCCATCGAATTTACTCCTAAAAAGGTTCTCATGTAATTATAAAATTAGGCGCGCCGGCAAAATACGGACCGTGTTGAAATAAGAACGTTATCATTTAAAAATCTCATTCTTAATATGGGACGCGGGGAATTAAATGACACACGGATTAATCTGTTCTTTCACCAAACAATTTAATAAATAAACGATACGGTAAACATTGAATTTAACTTGAAAATCCTATCTAAAAAATATCACGGTCCGTATTCTCTGCATATGTATCGAAAATTATAAGTTCGAGTTATGTGCCCTGGGCAAATATATTTTCACGTGTACAATAAAACTTACTATGACTTAGTGTTTATAATGTTTCTATCCTCTCTCTCTCTCTCTCCCTCTCTCTCTCTCTCTCTCTCTCTCTCTCTCTCTCTCTCTCTCTCTCTATATATATATATATATATATATATATATATATACTAGCAGGGGTGCCCGGCGTTGCTCAGGTGTTTGGAGGTGTATGCTGTGCAAAAAAAGCAAAAAAACAAAAAAAATGGTTAATTTTTTAAAACTTTGACCCCTATTATGACCCCTTAAAATTTATTGTTTCGGGCTCAAATCACTTTATTAAGTTAGATCCAGGTTCAAGGAACCTATATCTAAAATTTCAAGTGTCTAGACCCAAAATTGTCGGAGGAGTTTGGTAGAGTTCTTAAAGGTCAAATCGTTGAAATTTGACCCCTTAACAGCCAAATTTCTGGCTGACACCCGTCACATCGATTTTCCCAAATCTCAGTACCCGGTATTTCAAATTTGGAGTCTATAGACTAAAAATTGACAGAGTTATTGCGTAGGGAAATGTACACAGACAGACACACACACAGACAGACAGACAGACAGACAGGTTCACTTATATATATATATATATATATATATATATATATATATATATATATATATATATACAGGGTGTTCCAAAAGTCTTGGGCACATTTCAAGTCCTCATATCTGCTTAATGTGCCCAAGACTTTTGGAACACCCTGTATATTTAGTGGAGATGGTTATTAATAAAAACTGAAGAAAGTGCTCAATACTGTTGTAGAGCAAATATGCGTTTTATTTTTTTATTACCGTATCTTTCTGTTAAGTTACATTATTGTTTCGGCTACACGGCCGTTTTTTTGGCCCTCTCTAGCATCCTCATATATATATATATATATATATATATATATATATACTCGGGGTTTTTTATATTCAAAAGTAATGGACTAATGAATTCAACGAGGTTGTTAGATAGTGCTCAATAAAAAGAGCTGATAATACTTGTTTATTGTTATATAACAATAAACAAGTATATATATATATATATATATATATATATATATATATATATATATATATATATATATATATATAGAACATGGTTTAAGTAAAAATAGGAGTAATGCCGAAACCTATTTAATTTTAAACAATTTATGTGACAAAAATAGGCAATAACCACACATTTTGTTATAGAAAGAAAAAGAAAAACGTTATCTATTTTGGTGCTTATGCGCTTACCGTGCTATTTTTTAAAAATAGTATTTTCAAGTTAAATTAAAGTTTTACGATATCTTTTTTTATTTATTAAATTATTAGGTGAAAGTACAGATGAATTACTAAACACCGTCTCCTCCCCATGTTAAGAATGGCTTTCTAAACAATAACGTTAGTATTTCAGCACGGTGACGTAAGTGCATAAGTACCGTTATTAAGTAAAAAAAGAAAACTTAAAGAAGAAAGAAATTTTATTTGCCAACTCACAAGACCTCTTTATCCTCAAGTGTCATAGTAGCACATAAATTCATTTTTGATCGATTTGATAATGCAATTAAAATGTGTTTTTTCCTGATTCCTTCATAGATAAACAGACAGCAAATTTTGTTGATGAAGCTGTTCGTTGCTGTGGGAAACGACCACGTGATGCAAACATAAAAGGGAGATAACTCAAAATAAGATACTAAAGAAAATTTGAATTATCGCCCTTTGTATCTATTACGAGAAACTAATAAAATTGTCACTTCTCATGCGTCTATGTGTTTATCGTCTCTGGTTGCTTTACGCATTATTATTATTATTATTATTATTATTATTATTATTATTATTATTATTATTATTATTATTATTTTTTTTTTTTTTTTTTCATCCATCGGCTCTTTGTTGAAATAAAAATGCGGTAACAAAATAAATTAAAAAAATATTTAAAATACTTCAATTATGAAATGCATGCATTTCATTTCGAATATGTAGTTTTCGATTCAGTTTAGTTTGCTGCTTTGCAAGTTTAATAAAAATTGATTTCGTTCTCATTTTCTTAATCATGAAATGGGCATTTGTAAACGTGGAATATCATTTTTACGTCAGATTTTGATGGCAAATTTATTTCTCTCGTTCTCTTTGTAGAGAAAAGATGGATTGACAAGTCTCTGAATCCATGATGAAGTCGAGAACGTGGGTTGAAACACTTTTCTCTAGCAAGCAGTAAATAAATAAAAATAATAAATAAATAAAATAAATTAATAATAATAATAATAATAATAATAATAATAATAATAATAATAAATAAATAAATAAATTAATAATAATAATAATAATAATAAATAAAATAAATTAATAATAAAAATAATAATAACAATAATAATAATAATAATAAATAAATAAATAATAATAATAATAATAATAATAATAAATAAATAAATAAATAAAATTATTAATAATAATAATAATAATAATAATAATAATAATAAATAAATAAATAAATAAATAAATAAATAAATAAATAAATAGGCACGTGCAAGATGAATGCCCTCCCTTTACTTAAAAATTCACCAAAAAAAAAAAAAAAAATCAGGAAATTAACCAAATTTAATGAAATTTTCAGTATTTATCAAATATTGATCCCGGAATATAATGAACCCATTATTTTTATTTAAATCTTATTTCGTTTAAACAAAAAAATACCTTTACTAAAGTTATGGTTTTCAGTATTAAAAAAAGTGCATGAATTTATTTATTATTTTTTTTTTAATGAAAATAAAGTATCGTAAGTTATAATAAATAATAATAAAAAGCATTTTTTATAGGAACATTGCGAAAAAATCACCTAAAGTTCGCATTAATGAATTCGATGTAACTCAAAGAAAAATTAATTTCTCGAACTACTAATATTATCATTGAATTAAGCATTGTTTATTTAATATTTTCACACAAAAAATTATAATTGCAAAAATATTTTTACTTTTTTTTTTTTTTTAATTACAGGCTTCGCATAATTTTTATATGTAAGATTCTAATATTCTTCTTGCTTGCGTGAATGTGAAACTTTTGTTGTAACATAATTTTTACATAATCTTGAAAAATAAAAATAAAAAAACTTTAATTTAAAACCAGGAACATAGAAAAATAATTAAATTAAAAAATGGTAAAAATGATACAAACGTTCAGGATAGGAATGTACGGATACACGTCTGGGGAAAAGAAAAAGAAACCCAGCACCCCATTCCTCCTTTTAATTACATGACGTCATTTTTAAGCGCCTTTTGACTGTCTCAGATTTGGGACTTTTGTATAACCGCGTTTACAAAACTTCCGTTTGTTGGGATTTTGTGAAGTGCAGAATCCCTGGATTTGGGGGGTGCTAATGAAGCTATCCTTTTTGTACAAAAAAGGTGTTTTCTTTTAAATTTAATTCAATATTTTAGGACTTTACTAATTATCTTTGAAATAGACACAGAAAACTAATATTTATCTTTCAAGGTATTTTTACAGTGAATTTATTAAACTTTCAAAGTTTAGATAAATTGGTAAGCTCGCCGTGAAAACATTTTTCCTAAATTTTTTTTGTCACGTGAATAAATATTTTTTCCTTTGAGAAATTAACTTTAGTCCGTAATCTTTCAAATACAATAAAAAAGTAAGCTACAAAAAGCTACAAAAAAATTTATGATAAATCGGCTTTCAAAACTATGTCTCCCCTATCTTTATTCGTCCATTTTGCCTGTACCTAATAAAAAATAAAAAAAATAAATAATTAAAAAAAGATTAAAAAAAAAAAAAACGTCACCAACTCTGGAACAATTACAAACGTTTTAAATAACAATTTTTTATTAACCAGAAGAAAATCATTTTTAGTGTTTAGTAGTGCAAGTCAGAGGTCTTGATTGTGCTCCGTTACTTGACTGCACTTCATTAATGATACTGTAAGATGTGTATCTATTATAATGCAAAGTTTTATCTCCCTTTGTTTCATTAACTGTTGTTTCTTTTACTGCTGGTGAACTTGTAAAGAAAAACAAATTTTCATTCTATCATTTAAAACAACTTTATTGAGACATCTTCGTTAACATGCAAATAAAAGGAAATGAAAGAGAAGGTTCAGTAAGACAATATGTATGGGTATTCATTAGTGTTGGGACGATTAATCAGAATTGGAATCGGAAAAATTTGAGCCTATTTTCCGATGCCAAAACCGATTCCTTAAACTATCATTTTTTATTTGATTTTGATTTAGGAAACATCTTCCACTGCTTGTAATAAGAATAAAATAATAAATATTTATTGATTTAAACTTCCAGTATGGCTAAAATCTCTAGATCACCCCCTTACAAGTGTGTTTTTATGTTTGAGAAAATATAGGCACATTTAAGATGTTTTTATGCTAATCGGGACAAAATAACACTTTTATAGTTAAATATTTAGAGATTTATAAAGAATCGGAATTGGTATTGGAATCAGGAATTTAATATGGAATCAGTAATTGTTTCGGAATCGGGAAAAATGCTGGAATCGTCCCATCACTAGTATTCATATGATTTGGATTCTTCGGACTAGTGTTTTCATCTTGAGTGTCATTTTCACAACGTTTCAATTGATGTACCCTCTGACCTTCTTCAGATGTATCTTGTTGAACTCGGAAATTGTTGTGGTTGCAAGGTTGAACAATGATTAATAAGGAAATACAATGAAGACGCAAACAACAAGATAACACAATAATAAGTGTATTAAAGAAAAGGTATATTTACAATATGTACAAATGACGGTGTCGAGTCAGAGAATCTTGGTGGGAGGACATGTACGCTCTTCGGCGTCACTTCCAGTGGCATTTGAGTAAGACACACCAAGGCCAACCTAGGCTTGCCATTTATAGTGTTATGTTATTCGCATATGCAAATAAGTGGTTGCCACCACAACAGAAATATTTCTGGCGAACTTGAAAATTTGAACGGACTTTTGAGCAGAACCTGTGGCGCAGTTGTTAGAATACTTGGAAAAAATCAATTGTAAAAGTGATATTTTCCTGAAGGTTGAAGGTTCAAGTCTCAGTATGAGTGATCGAAAGATATAATTGCAAATTACTCAGGACCTCTATCCAATCATGCCTGATGGAACAAGAGCATGCTCATGAAGTAAATAAAGGGTTCCATTCGAAATTCCGTCCAAATTCTCAAGTTTGACAAACATTCCCGAATTTGACAACATACACCTAAAGAAGGCCGGAGGTTACATCGACTAAAACGTTGTGCAAATAACACTCCAGATGAGAATAGCAGTCTTATGAATCCAAATAATACAAATAACCAATCCTCATCCCAAAAATTCCGAAACGTAGTAGGTATGGATATATACAAAAAAAAGAAAATGTTAAATGTCAGGCTGTAAGGAAAAGAGAACACTTTTCATATATGAGAAAATTGAGCGCTTCTACACTATTAGGACGAAATTTTGTAGTCAATAAATGGAGTTTTCAGATAAAAATACAATGGTTTGTACTGATTTTTTTTGTCAATTCTAATAAATTATAATGGTAGCTTCCAAATTATGCAGTCGAAATTACCTGAATATTACTGAATTATTAAAAAAACAACTTTAATTGGATTAGCAGGTAAAAAATTGTGGCCATCTTGATTTTATAAAATAAAGCAAAATGAAACCATAAACAAAGGAAGTAACTAAATGTTTAATGTAACACAAAACAAATAACAAAATAAACATAACATATATATATAGTGAACCTGCAAAATCCATGGGCATGCAGGAAATCAAAAATACGGATTTTATTTGAGCAAAAATAATAAATATTGCACTGATCCAATTTCCTCGGGTCCATTTGGAAAATTCTAAAATTTTTTTTTGAGTTTTCCAAGAATTATCAGGAGAAAATTTATCTCTCTTGTGAACTCTCCTGTGTCTTACATAAGCAAACACGATCATGTTCTTCAAATTCTATTTTTTTTAATAAATAATTTTCTACCTGATCAATTTTCATAATTTTTGGATATAATCATCTTAACAATATGAGGAATATGTACATAATATTGTGTTCATGTGAAATTCACTATTACGATTTTCGAAATTTCGTCCTAATAGTGTAAAAGCGCTGAAAATGACATTAAAATGTCTGTACTTACATTGAAATTAGATCGTGTATAAATAGTTATAATTGTATATGTGTGCACGTGTGTGTGTAATGTTATTAAGTCCATGTGTGTGCAGCTGTAGCCATATTGGAATCTTGAATCTCCTTGTTGAAGTCAAAACGTCAAGATTTTGGCTGCATCTCAAGAAAGAAGTTTGAGGATTCTTCTGAGTGATGTAGATTAGTTATCGGCAGTGTCTTCTCCTGGCTATAGAGAAAATAAACAATGGACTATCCTTTTTATAATCTCCCATCATATGCTGAGCTAGCTTAAGAGAGGCCAGGGAAGAAGTTTTATGCTTGTGCCAAATAGCGATGAGCATAGAAATTAAGGATAAATTCTAAATTATTAACCACGCACTGTTGCTGTCTGTAGTACCGCCGCTACAAATACCCCCCTGCTTGGATTGATTTACAGCAGATGTTTAATGTTTATTAAAATAAAACTTTATTTTTTTTAAAAATTAGTAACAGTAAATTTCTATGTCAGAATTTTCAATTTGTCTGCTAAAAGAAATATAAAGTAGTAATGATTCTGAACATGTCCGTGACAATGCTAGCGGTGGTAAAATACGCTTAAATATATTTTAATTCATGCAGATTTCGTATTTATTATTACAGAGGCAATTTTCATTGAATATAATATATCTATATATATATATATATATATATATATGTATATATATATATATATGTATATATATATATATATATATATATATATTATTTTTAAAATATAATATAATTATCCACTGACACGTGTTTCGTCATCCACCACTCATCAGAGTGGCTGAATCTAGCGAGATTCGAAAGCGGCACCTCATGATAAGAAGCCTGAAACCTCTACCACGGTGCTAACCTCGCCATATATATATATATATATATATATATATATATATATATATATATATATATATATATATATATATATATATATATATATATATATATATATATATATATATATATATATATATATATATATATATATATATATATATATATATATATATTTTTTTTTTTCTACAGAAATATATATATATATATTTCTGTAGAAATATATTTTCTTATTATATATACCAATCCTTAGTTAAGAAGCTCCATGTAATTACAGAACAATATCGAAAATAAATGACAAAAAACTATATTCCAAAATTCATGATGTTGACCATCTTATAATCTCTTACGAAACAGACACTGTCAAGAATTGTAAATATCAACTATATTAAAGGAATAAATTATAAGATGGTCAACATCATGAATTTTAGAATATAGTTTTTTGTCATTTATTAACTACATTGCTCTGTAATTACATTGAGCTTCTTAAATAAGGATTGGTCTATATTAGAAAATATATTTCTACAGAAATGTATATATATATATATATATATATATATATATATATATATATATATGCTACTGATTTCAAAAGTTACAAAAAATGACTTGGATGCCATCAGCAAGAATCGAAACGTAAAACATTTAGCACTCCAGCCACATTTCCTATTGTTTGAGCTAAACTTAAAATTAAACCATTTTTAGCTATAATTGAATTTATGCATGCATAAAACTAATAGAAATATCTCAGCAAGTTGTAATTAACATTTTGCATTTCAACTTGCTGACATATTTTTCTGCGCGTTATTTATCTATGCAAACAAGGATTTTACTTATTATAAACCATCTTTGGTATATGGTTAATATCTCCTGTTAATTTCGGTGTTATGTGACCAGTAGATTAAGAGTTTATTGGTTAAATATTTAAACACACACACAGACACACGCACATACAGACATCTATTGCTTTATTTATATAGAAAAGTGACTGTATGTGTCTGTGTGCAGAATAGGCTCTACCAAACTACTCTAACAATTTTTGTTCTACAGACTTGAAACCTGATATATACTAGATTTGGATCTGCGGAACAAATTCAGTCCGGTTTTTAGCCGGTAAAATAGCTGCTGAGAGGTCAAAATTAAAAAAAATTGGAACCTTGCAGGCATAAATGTACTAACATATTTCTTCTACACATGCACAAGTATATATTTATGCCTCTAACAACATGATTTTTAAAAGTTTTATATACGTATAGACTTAGTTCAGATGGTAACAAATAATGCTGGAAAGCTGTACGTTTTGGTTTCGATTTTAATACACTGTTTGTCTTTGGCAACATTCTCTAACCCTTCTAGTCCAAAACTTGGGTCGTCTGCGGTCGTGCATATTTGATATGTAGTTTAAGATTTCCAGATGTCTCACATTTCTGCGTATCATAAATTATGAATCTCTCACTAAAGTGGGGCTGACAGATTGGTGTCAAAAGTCTAGCTGGTTGACCAGAAAAATCTTAGAATCAGTCAAGTCTCATGTCAGCAGACTTTTCACAAGGCTTGATAAATAGATTTCTGTAGAGCAAAAGAAAAGAGAAAAGAAAAGAGAGCAGAAAGGGGTAATCTAATCTCCAAACAACAGAGAGAGAAATACTAATCTCAGAGAGTTGGGGGCCAGAATTAGAGTATTCATAAAAGACCATTGTTTTTAGCAGATAAGGGGACTTGCTCACTGGTCGTTCTATAAATTTGGATGAGAACCCAAATCTGGAGATCCCCAAAAGAACCAAGTGGAAAATTGCTTTTTCATTCTTCTATTGAGAAGCACTCTGAAAGAATTCATATTGAAAATCCTGCATTTAGAAACAGTATATGCTAAGCCCAGACGGACCCGAATAATTTAACTTTCCCTTGCACGATTGTATCTAAAATTATCATATACAATAATTATTTTCTTTTATAAGAAAGTGATTTTTGAATTTGTTGTTGATTATTTGTTGCTTTGTTTTAAAAGATAACACCGTTGATTTCAGATCTATCTTGAACCCTACACCAAGATAAAAACGAGAGAAGCAGCTTGCTAACAACACTAGTGCACCTATGAGAAAACAACTTAACTCCGGCAACTGACAATGAACGGCCAGCATTTTAAAGATATTGCCACACAGACTTAGGCTCATGCACATTTTTGCACTCAGAGTGGTAATTTCAGTGACCGGTGAGTGTCTGGTTACATTTTGAAGGGTCTATCACTAGAAAGAAAATAAAAGTGAAGTCACTCAGACTTAGGCTTAGTACACGTTGTGACTTGACTGTGCTCATCTGTGACTGACCCACCCGGTCTGGTTTAAATTTTAGCTGAGAGCACCCAAAATATTTTTATTTTTATCTTTTTAATTTTTGAAATCTAATGATTAATCTATGTATTGGGTACAATATAATTATCAATAGAGAATTGGCTTCATAATATGAAATCCACATGAATTAAAATATCATATTTAAACATATTTTATGACCGGGCAATGCTGGACAGCCTGCTAATAGTTCTTTAAATCGTCATTGTGTACACGAGACAAGTTAAAGTTATCATATTCAGATTTATTTTTGTAAAATTGCTGTAAATAATTTCTTGAAGTGTAAATTGGTCCAGTAGAATATAAGCTCTTAATTGCTTGATGTTGGTGACAAATGGGGTTGTTGTTACTTCAGATAAACTTTGGTGAAGAGATTTTTATTTATGGTTATTGTCAAGCAAAGTCCTCCGACGCTTGCTGTGAGCCTCTCTGACTAAAACTCAAACGCCATAAAAATTCGTATCCAATACAGAATATCCCCCCCCCCAATTTTTCTTTTTATTTATATTATAATTTATTGAAATTAAAAAAAAAAATCTTTTTGGAAATATTCTGTATTGGATACATTTTTTTTTATAATGTTTGCATTTAGTCAAACAGGTTCGTAGCAAGCGTTGAGTGACTTGACGATAATCTTATTTTTAATGAAAAAAATGTCGCTTAAGTCATCTTTGGTGAAATATTTTTTGATTCATGGAACCGTTATAAAGAAATGTGTGAACTGATGTACCAGGTAGTTATACGCAACAAGCTGGAAGCAACATGCGTTCCGAAAGACTGCTATTTTTTTTAGTGGACGCCAAGAAATTCAACCCTGCTACAAAAGCACAGCTATTACAACAAATAACACTTGCCACTATGAGAGTTCTGCACTCAATTTCACATCAAGGCCAGCCACAGCAGCAGGAAGTGATGGTAATTTAGTGGTTAACGATATGGAGTGACAACCTGGGTGTTTCAAGTTCAAATCCAGTTCATTCCACAGAAACACTTTCACTTAGGGACGTTGGCAATCTTCATGCGGTATTCTTCTAGAAAGAATTCTTAATAGAAAGATATCAGGAAAACGAATGCCAACAAAAATCGTTATGAATCACGCTCAACAATAACAACACTCACAGCACCAAATAAAACAAGGGTTTTATCAGTCAATGAGGAACCCCTCCCTGGACTTTAGCCATCTAACTCTGTCCCGAGCTATTTCTGCTATGTGGGACCCATGTTCTGTATCAGGTTGTCCCTGTATCTCGTTCTTGGTCTTTCCTGTGACCTCTTATGAGGTGTCCATTCTGTTGTCAGGTCCTTCATGAGAATGCTACCAGTAACATGTAAATCAGTACCACTTGTCCATGGTCGAGTTGTTGGCGACTAAACTGGCAGCCGTCATCAAACAAGCCTGATGAGGAAGCTGGCTAGACACCCAGCAAGACTAAAACCAAAGCCTATTTAAGGGCGAATGACCACCAAATGCCAACGGTCATCTAGCAAACTCCTTCAGGTATGGGTTAAATAGCCTGGTCAACATGCAGGCCAAGCGTGGCGAGTATGGCAAAACTCCAGGACTATGACATACAAGAATAATGAATATAGATGCACCATAAATCGCCAGTGACATAAATCATTAAGACATCATTCAGTTCTGTGTATGAGCAAAACTCCAAATTACGGGAAACCATATGATACAGGATCGTGGCTGCAGCAGCCAGGGATATCCCTAGTGAAAAATACACAAATGATTCATGAAGTGATGAAAATGATTTTCTGATTTTTCCGATGAAAGAAGGCATTAATCTGCTTTAGAGGAGTAGCTATAATAAAAATAAAATACTAGTATTGGGACGATTTTTGGAATTGGAAGCAGGAATCAGAAAAAATTGTGTCCATTTTCCGATGCCAAAAACGATTCCTTTAATTATCTTTTTTTATTTGATTTTGTTTAAAACAAAATCTAAAAAATCTTCCACTGCTGGTAGTAATAATAAAATAATAAACATTTAATGGTTTTAAACTACCAATAAAACTAAAATTCATAGATCACCCCCCCACCCCACCCCCAGTTAGTTTTTATGCTTGGTAAAATATATGCACATTTAACATGCGTTTTTATGAGAATCGAGAAAAAATTACAACTGCATAGTTGTAAGAGTTGAGTCAAGCAGGATATTGCATCCTTCCAGCTCATGGTGAGCTCAATACGAAAATACAAATGGCTGCGCCTGTGTGTTCAGTATTTATAGAAATCAGGGGAGGTTACTCTGGTCGCCTTCCTGTACAGGGGAGATCCAGGGGAACTAATAAATATCCCCCACTAACACGACAAGTAGCAAAGTCTCACGCCTTCACTATAAAGGTTCCTTGATTCCAGAGAGCCTTCTATGCTGTAAGTTTCTTTTTTTGAACTAATCAACTTCATATCAGTAGAAACTTATCTTTTTTTTATGTGTGTGTGTGTGTGTGTTTGATTCAGCAGAAGGTATTAATTAAAATATTGTTCTCGTTCAGAATTTTCTTATTTAAAAAACAAACAAAAATAAATAAAACATTGTATGACGTACACATACTTGTGATGGAACAAAAATGTCATATTAAAAAAACAGGTAAATTGATCAAGTTTTTTTTTAACTATGAAAATCAAATTTTATGAGAAAGTGAGGCTGTCGTGTCTTGCTCTGCCACCTTGAATAAACAAAGGAAAATAACTCGATTTGAATTTACAAAATGTTTTGTTTGTTTTCAGCCTTGTAATTGTTACGATTTACCATTAACTGCTTAAAATCGTTAAAAATGATTTTGTTTGTTTAAAAAAAAATACTTGATCAGTTTACGTTATTTTTGGAATATGATCTTTTCGTTCTATGTCAGATGCATACATCATAAATATTTTTATGCATTTTTGATTTTAATACAGGGGAAATTCTGGGCAACCGACAAAATTTAACTAAAGTTCTTAATATATTCAAATATGTAATATGGAATAAGTTTTTCTTGTGGAGGCAAGTAAACAAAAAAAAAAGCAAAAAACACCCAAAAACAAAACAAAAAAAAAACAACAGAAGGTTGAACCGAGCAGCACTAATAAAATGACTACACACATATTTCATAGAGATGCACTGATAAGAAAATTGGCCAGTTACCGATTAATCGGCTTTTGATAATCAGGCAATTACCGATTAATCAGACAATTAACAGGCTTTATAATGCCGATTTATCATCAAATTTTGTTGTTATATATAGTACTGATATTAATTTACTTACATTGTAAACGAAGACAACTCTCTTTTTTGCTTGCTAGTGAAAATTCATAGGACATAAATCGCCTACACTGTATTTTCAAATAACAGTCATGACATGATACTAACATGAAGGTTTTTGTAACTGGGCTGAATTTGAGGCAAATCAAGGTTAGCATCTGGAAAATTTCTCTCCTTTTGCTTCCTATCGAATTAAGATTAATATTTTGTACTTTAAATCAATGTCCAAGAAAATTACTTGTTCAGTTTTCACGTTAAGGAATGTTATGGCAAATTGCAACCACGTGCAAAGAGAAAATAAAGCATTCTTCATCAGTCATACTCTTGTTCCTCATTTTTTTGACTCTTGCTACCATTACATATGTATTTTTATTTTATGGTTTAGATAGTGCATATTTTATTGAGATAAATTCCTAATTAGGTATCAGACGTAAGTAATTAAATATACATTAAAAATTAATTAAATCTTGACAACAACAATCAACCATTATGGCAACCAGTTTCTGCTGGAAGTATTTTCATGTCAATCCCAAAATGAAGTATACATCTGTCTGCAAGTTATTACAAGCAAGACAAACCGGCAAACACTTTTACAACGACTAATATGTTAACTCATCTAGGAAAAGTTCATTCAGAAGAATCCAAAGAAAAGGAAATACAATAAATGTTCAGGTACAGATATTCCAAGAACAAATGGAAACAACTACAAACCTAGCGCAAAACACCAAACTACGATAGATTCAATATTGCCCCTCCCCCACCTCCAATTCGGATATTAATGACCATAGATCACAAGAGATCAATTATATGAAAGATTAATGATTGCTGTTGATATTCAACCACATTCTGTAGCATATGACAGTGGATTTAATAGACTTATTGCAAAACTTTGTCCAACTTACAATATTCCATCAAAAAAAGACTTTACTTCAGATACATTTACAAAAGTAAAAACAAAAATTGAATAATCTCTTAATAAAATTAGCAGCATTTCTTTAACTACAGACATTTGGACGACAGCTAATACAAATAATGCTCGCTTACTGGGTTTGACAGATGATTGGCTTTCAAATGACTTTAGACAGTGTAGAGGTGTGCTTAGAGTTGCTTCGTTCTCTGGTACAAATACAGGTGCAAGAATAAGTGAAGAATTGCACAATGTTTTGGATGAGAATAAATTCTCCAATAAAGGTTTCTTAGTCTTACAGAATTTAGGAGCAAATATGGTTGCTGGCGCCACTATCATGCTTCATACATACATTGCAACTCTCAATAAATTGAGATGGGTAATTTGTATTATTTATCCATTTATTTATTGCGAACTATTATCCTCATCTTTTAGTTGTCATAATTGTCTGCAATAAATAAATGGATAAATAATACAAATTACCCGTCTCAATAAGAGTTCCAATTAAATAATATCTCAATATATTTTCCCAACAGGATGTGAAGACAAGCATTGCAACTAACAAAAATATAGTCTTTCACTTTAACAAACTTTCATTAAAAATTAGCAAATTAACTGAAATACATTTAATTTGAAAAAAAAAAAACATAAACTCATTCAAGATGTGACCACATGGTGGAATTCAACATATTATATGCTAAAAAGAAATTTAGAACAATTAAAAGCCTTTGTAATATATGCAGTTAATAAAAAGCTTCCTAATTTAACAATTTACTAATGGGAATTTGTTCAAACATTCTCCAGTAACTGAATCCATTTGAAGAAATCATTAAAGAAGCAAGTAACAAAACTTCAACCATATCAATGATAATGCCTACAATTTTAGCTCTGAAGTTTGTTCTGCCAAAAGCTATCCAATCTAATTCTGATATTTATGACTTTAGTGAAATCGTTCTTAAAACCGTTGGACAATTCAGTGGATCATTGGAAACAATATCTTCATTCTATTTAAATGACAAAAACTTGTGTGCGTCTACTTACCTGGATCTAAGATTCAAATTTCAATAAAAAAATGACAGGGAAATCGCCGTTAAGAATTGGATTCTACATCTACTTTCTACTGATGATAATGAAGCAACATCAGGGTACACTTTTTCATCAAGCTTTGCTAAATATCAAGAAGACCAAAGTGAAAGTAAAACTGTATCTCTTTAAAGTCTATTTGATAAATAGGGCTAGGACAACAGCATATTCTTTTCATTGCTTTGACTCTCGAGTATATATCCGACATAGTTAGACACAGTTAATCAACCGAGAATCACATCACTCTATATAAAAGCATATAAGATATCAACGGATACACACCTGAGAATCAAAACAATGAAAAGAATATGCTGTTGTCCTAGCCCTATTGATGAATTACCTTTAAATCAGCATAAAGTAACAAATCGAAACATAGCGTTAAACTTGGAAGCGGCGACTGCAACTACAATAGAAATACAAGAATCTGAACTCAAAATGAGCAAATCCCTTATGCATAAGTGCACAAAAAAAAAACTTTATTATTATATAGCTCTGCCACAACTTGCAAGAGGTGATAATCCGTTTTAGTGGTGGAAAAAGATACAAGAGACCTTGCCATTGTTGAGTAAACTGGCTTCAAAATATTTAAGCGCACTCATCCAGGGAGGATGAGCCGCTCTTTAGTACGGGTAGTAATGTGTATGAACCCGTGAGGTAAAAGCTGTATTTTGAGAATCGAGAAACTCTGATGTTTCTACATTACAATTTAAGAGTATTCAACTTTAAATGCTGATGAGACTATGAGAGCAGAAGAAGTAGGCAGTAAGAATAGAAGAGAAAGTGGAGCAGCAGCAGGTACAGAGCAGAGGTAACAGAAGTAAAGAAATGACTAAGCCCATCATCCCCCTTTCCCATTTAGCCCCAAAGCTCCCAAGGCCTTAACATATTTAACATATTTAAATTTGAGTTCAGTACCATGCAAAACTGCTAAATAGACATACACAGAAATTTTTTTTGAAAATATGGTAAAATAGTCCCAAAAATGGAGTGTTTTTATTAGCCCTAAAAGAGCCCCTGGGGCACTCAGGAGTAATCACGAAGTATAGACAAACAAGATTATACAGAAATCAGTTAGTTACAACTTTTCAGAAAGTTTTATAAAAATCCAAGGCATCTATTTTTTTTTTAATAAGCACAAAAGTGTCAATTTTAGCCATGTTAACCCGAAAGGCACCCCTAGGTAGGCAACTGGAGTTTTCCCGGAGAAATCTGTTCTGTACTATTATATCATGTATAATGTTTGTGCAAAATTTCACAAAATTCGAAGGCGTAATTATTGAGAAACGTGCGAACAGACGAACGGACGAACGGACAAGGGTGAATTTACAGGTCCACCCTCCTTTTGTCGGGGGAGGGGGGAAAGGTTAAAGTCCACGTGTTGTTAAATAAATATCGTTAGTAAGTGTTGGGATGAAACAAAAATATACTGAAAAGGGGAGTAACTCTTTACTTCTTTGGGCAAAGTCGCCTCCCTTTTCCCGTAGTCCTAAACTTTAAATTCTCGTGACTTCTCGCGAGATCAACGACCGGAAGTGGAGACAGAGGATGGAAAACAAAGTGACTTTGAAATGGCGAAATGAACATCATTCCCGTTCGTTCATGTTAATATACTTGGACTTCTAACTTTCATCTATTATGCTTGAATTGTAGTTACGTGTGTGTGCGTGTCTTCATAATAAACGCTTTCCTTATTTGTTCATAAGTGTTATGTTCTTTTCTCATGAGTTGCTACATACCCACGTGAAGGCTGGACTCCAAGCAGTAAGATATTTTATGTTATATTGATCTAACGCATCCCACCATATAACAGTAAGGAGGAGAGAAAAGTTCATATATGAAGGATGTGATGAGTGCTTTGTTCGAGCGTGACAACAATATTATCTATGTAATTTAGACCAACCCTAAACCTCTCACCTTAAGGTCAACTAAAATCCTGGCGGGCCTTTGACCCAGAGTTCGACTTCGGCAATAAGACACAAGATTCCATTGTAGCTAGCAAAAATGCACGTGGACACACACATATACCTACGTAACTACTATTTTTTATTCTCCACGAATGAATCAGAGGGGACTGCAAATTGCATTGTTATAGTGACTGCATTTATACATTGATAACCTGAAAGTTTCATCACTCTGTTGTTGATATTGGCGGTGCGAGTCTCTAAGAGTTACCCCTATCATGGACGTGTGTATAGAAGTAGAAATGCGTCATTGAATTCCTGGTAAAAGTGAATTGAGAATGGTGATGACTATGTAGAAAATAAATTCTGGACCACAAAAGATCGCTCGTTATAATGACACTAACCCTGTCTTTGTAGCTCTTCAACGTTTTGAGTTAAAGTAAAAATAAGAGGCTTTTCTTTTGGATCGAGCCTCGTAAATATGACGAAATAGAACATTTTTAGGAAAGATAAAATCTGGAAGAAAGGAATCCAGTTGAAATACGGCATAATCACATCGTTAGATTATCGAAATTGAGCAACGTTGAGCTGGGTCACTACCAGATTGGTGAGCATGTAGGAATACCAGGCGCTGTATGTAGGAGGATGTTGAATATTGCCCCAGTTTAATAATAATATCCATAAGCATTTAATTCTGAAAATTTTACCTTTATAGTTAAACATAGCCAAAATAACGTATACCCGTCTTTCCTGCAAACTAGCCTCGTTCATTAATACTAAACTAAGTAACATAATTGTTATAGGTGGCCAGGGTGTTCGCTCTATAATGGTACGCATACACGACGCGGAAGATTGCATATGCCACAAGTGAAATGCGTTTAATGTAATATGATGGCAATCTAATTAAACCAGTTTAGCCGGAACTATAAGAATTCTCTATCGTGGCTTCATAATTAAAAATAAAACATTGATTCTATCATAAACTCCTTTGTCATTAAAGAATGGCTATAAAACCTGATCAATTATTTTACACTAAAACACTTTTAAAACATCGCCAGAAAACCAATTACGCTGTCTAATTAAAACAATTTACAGAATGTATCGATGTAATAAAATTGTCTGGAATCTTAAAGAAATATATCGCTATTAAAAAAAATGAATCGTGTGGAGGGAATAAAATGATTGTTTTAAGTTTCTATCATTGCCCTCTCCGTTCTTCTTCTTCTTCTTCTTCTTCTTCTTCTTCTTCTTCTTCTTCTTCTTCTTCTTCTTCTTCTTCTTCTTCAAAAGCCGTTTGTCGTAGTTAGGAGATGTACGAGATTAGTGTATTTGAAGTAGCATAACATGCTACATGCAAATACCGAACCCTGGGCAAAATGACGTCACGTTAAGAAAAAAAGAAGACTATAAAAAGGAGAACGCGCTGTAACGTAATTTAAAACTACGCTGAGATAGCTTATCATTCCCGGATGACACCAGATAACCCAAGGATTTAAGATGGAGAAGATAAATAAATATATTTTAATTCACTGTCAAAATGGATATATTTGTTTTCTTTTGGTTGGAAGACCTGATATTTTGTTATTTAGGAAAAACTCAACAACAGGAAATGCGAGGATGTTAGACTAACATATTGTACTGGCTGAGTGATGCTGATGACCTCGAGGTTATGGGATTTTTAGTCTTGAATGGGGTCTCAGATCGTTGGGGCTTAGCGTGATTTGATTGGCTGGGGAGACTTCCACCCCACCCACACCGGGTCGATACGCTTTAAAATTAAGCAGATTGCTTGTTGAATTCGGGAAGAACAGATCGTAGAGAACTGCCATTCCCTGGAGAGGGGACCCCTCCACCTTCTTCATCCAGCCGTCTGTCGCTGTCTGTGAAGAGATTTGAGACTTTGGGAAAAAAACTTACAAAAAACTGCAGCAGATTTGTAAAAACATTTCTACATAATTTTGCGAAATTACATTGTAGTTTAGTCTACATGAGTTGTCTTTCTTCCTGCCTGCTGCTTCGATATTCGCTTTCAGATTTAATGTAACAACCTCAGAGAAGACTAGACTACACGAGCCGAGATTTCTAGATAAAAAGGGGTCCTTAACCACCTTCTCACGTGAAGGGTTACAGCGCATTCAAGAAGACGGTCACGCGAGAGATGTCACAGCCGTAGAAAGAAATCACGCGTTGTAGGAGAATGAGGAAATAAATGTCGTTGTACAAAAAAAAAAAAAAAAAAAAGAAGCGAGTTGAAGTTCTTTTCTATTCTTTGTCTATTTTGCGACTGGGCATACAACGTGTTGGTTCTCTGTGCAACGTTACAGTGAATTAGAAATCGATGTGCGAGACGACAGAAAGAGTATAATAAGCTACTTCCCTTTTTCTTTATTCTTCAGCTTAATCTTTCGTCTTTTCGCTTTCATTCCTTTCTCTGTTGGATTTTTACATTGAGACGCGACGAATACTAAAAAGCAAATGATTTTACTTGTTACCCTCTTTCTTTTTCTGCTCCATTGGGATTCACTTCCTTTGTCAATCTCAAAAGTAAGAAATTTTCACAGAAACATGTGAACTAAAAATATTTTCCAACCAATAAAAATCATTTCAAACTCCAAATGTAAAAATCCCGTGTAAAATTAAACATGCCTATAAAACAGTAGCCTGGTGAACGGAAATTCAAAGTTCTTTCATATGGGGGGGTGACCTGGACCACACTGCCTGCCTCAACTCTCTAAGCTCATCCTAGAAGACTGAAATACGACACGCTGATATCCCTTTCAACCATGAACACATGCTATCCAAAAGGTAAACTCTCACACACACATACGCGCGTGCACACACAACTGGATTTTGAAACAAAATTTTGTCTACTACTTATTCAAGAACTTTAAAACTTCTCAACAAACGTTGGTCTTTCAACGTATATTTTACATTTCTGTAAAATTGTTAATATATAGCTATATTTTCTTTGTTAATTCACGTTTTATCATTTTATTAGTAAAATCCCCTTGTTGAGTTAACTCTTGCTAACTGGTGACCCATTTATGTTTTCATTAATCTTTTCATTCGCCAATTTAACTACACATTTATTAACAGACCTTTGCTTTTACCCATTCTCTTCTGAACACTAACTGAATCTAATAATAATCCCCACTAGCATTTATTTATGGCATGCTAACATTTATAGTAACACACATAACTTAAGTAATCTATATTATTAACCTATCAGGTGGATGCAAAAAAAAAAAAAAATTCCCGGTTTGTAGACGGGGTATTTTAAACTACTGTAATTCATTTTATGCATATTGTTATTAATTAAACATATCGCAATTATTAATTAACAACGTTTTCTTTCAGATCATTCATATTTTTCTGCAACATGCTCAACCATGTCCACTCAAAAACGACCTTCATTAGTCAACAGAAAGGAAGTTATCTTCCACCATGATAATGCTCGTCCTTACAGAGCACTACTAACCAAATAACTTTTAAGAAATTTTGGTTTTGAAATCTTACCCCATCCTGTATATTCTCTTTCCTTAACTCCCTCGGATTATCACGTATTTTGAGGGTTACAAAGCGATTTAAATGACCTTAGGTTAACATCACAAGAGGAAATTAAACATGTGTTAGATTCATGTTTCGCATCAAAACTTAAAGAATTAAAAACAAACTAAAGAAAACTAAAAAAAATTAAATCTCGTCGACAGATGAAATCATATTATAGAGAACAAAGGTTGTTATTATTATGAATAAAGATTTGCAAAACAGTTTTTTTTAATTTTTAAGATTAAATTTTAAATCGGCCAAAACTATTGTAGCTACAAAAAAAAACACAAAAAGCTACAAAACTTAACTTAGCTACAAAACTTAACTTAAAAAACTTAGCTACAAAACTTAACTTAAAAAACTTAGCTACAAAACTTGACTTAAAAAACTTAGCTACAAAACTTAACTTAAAAAACTTAGCTACAAAACTTAACTTAAAAAACTTAGCTACAAAAGACTACAAAAAAACATTTGTAGCTACAAAAAAAAAAACTTTTGCAGCTACCTATTATATTTCCTGAAAATTATCATAGCTCATTAATACTAAACCAGGTAACAAAATTGTTCTCGGGTACAAGATATTCGGGATAGATTTAACATCTTTTTGGAAAGAATAGAAAATAAAACGTCGGATCTTGGCCAATATCTTAATCTATTCTTCAAATTTAAAATGCCTCTTTTAGAGAACTTTTGCCGAATACAGCTCACTCGAAGAAGTCACACTGAGCCTCTACCACGCTCTCTAGGCAGAACATTTATCATATTTTTCGAGAGATATTTGAACACTAGTTTGATTCTTGCAATCAGCATATCATCGGTGCTGCAAGTGGTACAACCTATTTGTTTTTTACTGCGCCTCACACATAAAAGTCCACGGAATTGCAATTATATGAGCTAGGAGGTACATATTGGGGCTGGTGAAGTCGTGAAAGTTCTGTGTTCTTCCAGAAGTGTGGCAAAACATTGCCGCCACACGAATCGACTGCCGTTGCCTTAGTTGTTAATAGCAACTTACAGTGAGATTGAGACGCGATTCAGACGAACGCGTAACAACAAATGGCTCCAATAACTATCCGTTTTTTCACCGATTCGCTCTCTTCTTCACTTCCAAAAAGCAAATAGATTTTCACATGAAAGTGTTAATTCAAAATATTTTCGGCCACTGAAATAGTTTTAATCTCGGAAAGTAACAAATCTATGCCAAATAAACCCAGCCTATAAAACAATAGCCTGATCAACGAAATCAGATTTCTCAAGCCTGTGCACTGAAGGACCCAAGAACGTATGCTCAACACCTCTCTGATTTTGGAAGACAGTAAAGGACTTTTCAATGACTCACATACTAGCCGTCTTGATTTTTCGCACACATTCTTACACACCAGCGAGAATCAGGTGAATAGAAATGAATTGCTACTCACAGCTATACACGCACTAAAAAGAACAAGGTAAAAAAGACACAGACACTGTACCACGCTCGCAAATACCCACATACGTATATTACTTACATACGGAAATTATCATACACACTATAATCATATTGACATACACAACTTGTGATTACTTACTGAACTTTTTTTTTTATACCAAACACGAAATTGTATAAATGAATATTTGCTGAGTGAAAATACCTTTTATATACTTTTAAAATTATAGATGCAAAACTATTTTCCATAAAATTTCGTTTTTCTCAATTTTTCATTTACAAAATAAGGTTTTAGTTAGCACTTGCTAACTGGTGACTTTAATATTTCATTAATGTCTTTTTTCCATTTGTATTTGCATGACCATATATATATATATATATATATATATATATATATATATATATATATATATATTTCACTTTCTTTCTTCACTATAGCATAACTTTTTAAAACAAATAAACAGATAACTTATTTAGCGAAGCAAATGAAAAAAAAAGAACTTCATATACATCTACGAGGCGAGTAAACACAAACGAAAAGTTATAGTCATCGGCACTGTCGGTTTCAAACCTGATAATAGGGGACCGTTTTAGATACCCATATCAATCTCCGTTCAGCCGAGATGATTATCGGCTGAAGAGAGCTTGATATGGGTATGTAAAACGGTCCCCGATTGTTAGGTTTTAAACCGACGGTACCGATGACATCTCATCCAAAATTTCTCTAAAGAAAAGTAATACGCTCATATTTTCGAAAAATTTTCCTGATAATAGAGTACTATTCTGTAATGTTTTTTCCCAATCACTCTCTCTATGTATATATAATTATTTTTTACTAAAATAATTAAATACCTACAGACACTAGTGTTTATTTCTGACGGGAATCTTCAGTGCAGGGTGTCACAATTAACACCAGTCGACAGATTCGAACCCGTCAACACTTGGATACAGTCTTTGCTAATCCAGCACAGAGATGGCTCATCTCTGACTCGATTAGCAAAGACAGTATCCAATCGGCTACCATTAACCGCAAGAAATTACATTGCATTTAAACATTTTATTTTTAAATGCTTTTAACGTCAGTCACGGTGATATAATCGTTATATGATGATCTATGCATAAGAGCTAAATTGACCGACTTAATTCAACTGAAAGTGCTCAACCATAAGAAACGAGTTTCTTAAAGGGGCTGACATAATTATTTTTTTACTATAATAATTAAATACCCCCTCCCACACACACACACACACACACACACACACACATATATATATTTAAATATATATATATATATATATATATATATATATATAGAGAGAGAGAGAGAGAGAGACAGAGACAGAGAGACAGAGAGACAAAGAGAGAATAAATGACAAAAAGTTATATTGCTCTGTAATTACATTGAGCTTCTTAAATAAGGATTGATATCTATTATAAGAAAATATATTTCTCTCTCTCTCTCTCTCTATATATATATATATATATATTCTACAGACACACAGACACACGCATACACATCTATCTATCTATCTATCTATCTATCTATCTATCTATCTATCTATCTATCTATCTATCTCTCTCTCTCTCTCTCTCTCTCTATATATATATATATATATATATATATATATATATATATATATATATATATCTATATATATATATTATAATACATACACAAATACTGTTTGGCATAAACAACAATAAAAATGCAAAAGAAACAACAAAAAAAGGCGAAACCGACATGAGAATATATAATTGTAGAGAATAGACCAGCCAAAATATTACTTTACTCCAAGAAAAATTGCAAAACAAACCATTTCGAGACAAAGCATACAATAAAACATGGACAAAACCAAAGCAAAACAAAAACTGCCAAACATCAGAAAAACAATGGACAATAAATCTCACCGGGAAGACAATGGAAAAGAATGCAAAGATATTTCGACATTTCATACTAAGTCCAATAACACTCGCGTATATTTTAACCTGTCTCGACTTTTATTTTCACGTGCAATTGAAACGATAAACTCTTTCATAATGATATCGACTTCAACTCAGCAAAAAAATATTACAACCCCCCCAAATAAAACAACAACAAAAAACATACACACACAAAATTGGAATGCAGTCTAAAAGCAAGGTTCATTAGTTATGTGTGTGGTTCTATTGGGATTAATTAAACCTTGGAAAAAAAGTTCAATTCTTAGACGTGAGAATGCGGTAACAAATCAAGGATAAATTCTGGACAGAATATGGCGGTAGTCGGTTTGTGAGAAAGAACATGACAAGTGTGTACAATATTTAAAGCGATTTTACTGGGTGAACAAATAGATTATAGAAGAAAAAAGTTAATTGTACAGAAAAGAAGATTTGCGAAAAACGTGGTTCGCGAGAACTTATCTGGGGTGGAAAGTTGGAATAACAGGTGGTATGTGTGCATCCTTCAATTCTGGCTCTTTATAAATTCCGTCTTGGGTTTGTTACAAATAGTCGTCAGTTCAGGTAGGAATGGGGACTGGGTTTCGGTGACAGCAGTTTTGGACTTGTGTTACCGAGCCACAGTTGCGTCCAGCTGCAAGATCCAAAAAAAGAGCGAAAAAGAGAGGCAAGGCACACTCATGCGAGGGTTTTTACAAGCCACCTCACGTGACTCCCAAAGCAATAGGGACCGGAAGTCCTGCCAGCCGAAAAGGTCAAAGAAATGACTTACCAATGAGGAAGAAGTGGGGGAAGCATAAATTATAATAGTTCTTGGCAATACTACAGACGCTATCATCGACTAAGATGACCCTAACAAGGCCAGGAATCACGTCATAAACTCAACGTATCTATCTAAATTGAGTATGCGTCCCGTTTTGAAAATGTGGAATGGCATGGCGTGACCTTCGCTGGAAACATACACAAAAATATACACGTATATTCATCTTCTACTACTTCGTTGCCATTTATTATGTCTCGATTAGAATAGAAACACCAACTAAACACGATTAGCCTTTATTTATGCTAGGACAAAGCAAGCTCTGACTATATCCCGCCGTTTTTTTTTTAATAAAATAACAAAAACAAAAACAAAGACGACTTCTAGGTAAGAATAAAAACTGGCACATAAGGCCGGTAATTTCGGCTTACGTTTCTCGCTTTGAGAACAACTTACCCCTTGATGTATATTACAATAAGTGAGCTTACTACCGTGTTTGAATATATGGTTAAGTGACAGTTTTAGTAATTTAGAATTGCTTTAAAGCTTCACCGCTCACTCATTTTTCAACCAAATTTCAAACAATTATTACGGTTTATAGATCACCTTCTCAGCTATATTGGACATTTTTTTTCATTTTTGTTCAGTAAAACAAAAGTTATGATGAATTTTCTGGTGTTCAAAATCGTAAAAATATGTAAGGAGGTGAGCGATGCTTCTTATGACTGGCTTCCATAGCAACCACATTGCTTCAGTGACAACTGTTGCTATTAATTCGAAAAGAGAAGTAGCACGTGAAAGAGAGAGAATGAAAGCATGACAGGGAGACAATTGGGGGGATTTTATTGAAAGCAGACGAGTGCCTTACATGGTTATTACATATGTGTTTATGGGGGCAAAAAAATAAGACTGAAATTAAACAAAGAACAAGTGAATTTCATGGAAGCCTGGAAAAATCATGGATTACAATAGAAAAATGCGAGCATGAAATATCATAAATTTGTAACTTAAATTATTGCAGCATCCAGAATTTTTTAAAAATTCAATTTTGCTGCAATATTTTAAGTTATGAATTTATTATACTTTTGTTTACTAGAATAACGTCCTTTTCTTTTCCAGTTTTAACAACTAGTTCTTTACTTTTCCATGTCTAAGCTTAACCATATTACTTTTCATGCTCGCATTTTTCTATTGTAATTTACATATGTATATTTTTACATATTTTTTTATTTACAGACATATTCTCACAGAAATACTGAATATTATATATAACATGTTAGTAACTTTTCACATGAAATGAATTCAATAAAATATTGAAAAAAAAGAATGAATGTTAACATAGTTCCAAAATATGAATTTTTGCATACAATATATTATTCCCAAATAAATATGTTTATACACAGACACAGAAATAATGAATATTAAAACATCAAGTTACGATTATTCTTATTTATTCTATTAAAAAAGAACAACAACATTATTATATAAAAAAAACTTGTGCGAAAATAAAATGAAATAAACACGAAGCGTATAATGTAATTGGGCTGGGTCGACAAATTCACTAACACCGTCTACTTCCTATGACGTGTCAGGACTTTCAGAATAGGAAATATACTGGAAAGCGAATACGCAGTTTCTAAAAAAAAAAAAGTGTTGATAAAACGACAATGTTCGCCTTGTTGCTACTTTTAAGGACTCGTGTATTCCATTCATATTGTAAGCTGTGGAATAAATGATAATAGATCTGTTGGATATCATTTCCCAAATCGAGATGATCGATCATTGCTGTTTGGAACCGTCAACATAATCATGATCGAACAACACACGTGCTCGCGATTTTATCAAAGCATTTCGCTTTCCATTTCTTTTTTTTTTTCTTAATTTGTTTCAAGCAGCGTTTAAACGTATCATTTGCTCACAATAAGCGTCTATTATAATCGCCAGGTCAGATGGGACCAACTCAAAGTGGATCGCTTCAGTACACCTCCCCTAAGAATAACCTTTAAATGGATGTTTCTTGAAATTTTTTTAGATAAGGATTGATAATTCGTATTATTTCGATTATTCGGACTACTATTCTCATCTTGAGTGTTATTTACTCAATATTTCGGTCCATGTAACATCGGACCTTCTCCAGGTATATCTTGTCGAACTCTAGAATCTTATATATATATATATATATATATATATATATATATATATATATATATATATATACATATATATATATATATATATATACATAGTCATCGACGTACAGTACTGTTCCGTTGTATCACAACTCACCAGTGCCGCTAGACTAGCATCTCTTCCAAGCCGAGGATTGAACCTAGAACCATATCGTAGACAGTCGGCAGTTGTACCCATCGACCCACGGGAGGGGCGCCTGCAAATAACCTCCACAAATGTCTATTTTAAACAAACATTCGTCCACCACTTTTATAGTGCTCAAACTGTCTGTTTACAAACAAACCGCGAACCTCGCATTTTTCAGCCAATTAAGAATATATAGTAGATATTATTTATTGGTTTTGTTTTGCAATACTTTTTGAACAAATTCAATTATTTATACGAAAGTTTATTTTTACCTAAATGCAAGTTGAGAATAATTCTCCCTTTGACCAATTTGGTACCCTCAAATGGGGAGCGGCATATGTATTGTTTTTTTTAAACATAATTATCCACTGACACGTGTTTCATCGTCTAAGACTCATCAGAGTGGCTGAATATCACTAGATTCAGTAGCTAATTATATATATATATATATATATATATATATATATATATATATATATATATATATATATATATATATATATAGGTATCGAACCCCTATAGGATAAGCAGATAAAATTTCGAAAGTATTCTTTGTCTTACTTGGAATAATAAAAAAATCATTGATTGAATAAAGGTTTTTTTAAATTTCATTGAATCACTATAATTTTATATATATATATATACACACACACACATATATATATATATATATATATATATATATATATATATATATATATATAGTCTTATTTATAATATTCCGAATTTTATTATGCTTATATAATTGAGAATTCAGTAATTGTTCATATACAAAAACATTTTAAGTCAATATAAAGTGACTTAATTTGTAAGCTTCCAAATTACCAGCTTTTGTAATCGAGCATTCATATATTATTTTCACAAAAACAAGACAGCAAAAGTTTGATTGATACCAACAATTAGTGTATTTTCATTGTTCGCTACAAATGTTTAGCGACCATTCGGACAATTTCAAACCTTATATCGTTTGAAAATATCCACAAGAACGACCTCTCATAAAACGTATGGAAAAACACTTTTTTGATGAACAATATGGAATCCATTTCCCTATAAAGGAAAACCTATGCGATAAAAGATTCACCTACATTTCTTCCTACAGAGGTTTTCTTTATCCGAATACTCGCGAAACATTTGTAACGAACACCGAAAATGCACCAATTATTGCTATCAATCCAACTTTTGTTGTCTTCTTTTAGTGAAAATAATATATATATATATATATATATATATATATATATATATCTTGGAATAGTTCATTGTGAATCTAAGTAGGAATGATCTCACATCATTAAACTGTGTACTCGGGAGTAGGGTGCCGTTTATCAAGGCCTAAATCCAACTCGAGGACAAAGGTTAAATAGTGTCAGGTGAACAGTTAGACAATACCGTGATGACCAGTAATGGTGGAATTTGGGTAGACTTTAATTATTTAAGAGAACTGTTCAACTTATTTTACATTAGATTTAAAAATAGCCATGTCGTAGTCACCTGGAAAGCAAACACACGGTATTTTGTTCCACAGATGGCCAGTTCTAAGAAAGTACCCTTTGCTCATGGATGCGGCGTTTCGTTTTAGGAACAGATAGAGAGTAAAGAAAATTGTTGGCAGTTGTAACTAGACGATTAATTGTTGCGAATGTTTTACAAGGGGGGGCAATAGAAGATCAGTGGAGCACCTGCTTTGAAAATAACGACAGAGCAGAGATGTACGTCTCTTCTGCGGGAAAGAGGAAGTATTGAAGCGTAAAGATTCTCACTCACTAGATTTTTAAACCGGTGTTCCGATAGAAATAATCCGTAACAATTTTTTTTATAAAGTTTCATATACCTAAACTTGAATATTGTCATTGAAGATCTTCGCTACAAAATTTGCAACAATATTAAAGTTAAAAAAACATATTTCCTGTTTTCAGAATCAAATTGGTCCCTGACTTCAACCGTATCTTTCGATTAACATATAGAAAACCGCAGCAATACAGGTATTATATATATATATATATATATATATATATATATATATATATATATATATATATATATATATATATGTGTGTGTGTGTGTGTGTGTGTTTATATAATGGAGATGCATGGTTTAATAGCTGTCCTTTTTTTAAATCTACGATACGGCTACATTGTAAACAGTTGATAATCACTGTTTTTATTTCACAATTTTAGTTAAGGTTTCTTGTTTTTTCACCGTTATATAGTTTAATTCCTTTTTGTGATTTTGAATCTTCTAACGGTAAATCGAATTATGCAAAAGCTAAATCTGCGATATGTTGAACTTAGTATCCCTAGAAATGTGAACTGCATTTTAAAAATGTTATTTTATGTTTTCTTCTAAAATACTCCAAGCTTTTTTAGATTATCTCTCTCTCTTTCTCTTTCTCTCTCTCTCTCTCTCTCTCTCTCTATATATATATATATATATATATATATATATATATATAAGTTTTGAGAATATCTATGACAATTACGCTACACAGAATTTTTGCCTTTCATCCTCGTGAGAATTTGTTAGGCTATTGCATGGAATTGATGTTGTTTTGTGTTTTTCTATATTGCTATTCAGCAAATCAGATTCTTAGTTATTCACACGTCCATTTATTGTATATATATATATATATATATATATATATATATATATATATATATATATATATATATATATATATATATATATGTCCTCTGATAAGACGAATAACAAGAATATCATTCTTTTAAACTCCGTGGAATAAGGACTATCTAAATTGTCTTTTGGAGTATTCAGTCGAACAATAAATTTTGATTGTGAAGTTCAACTTACAGTTTTTATTTTCTTTCTCTCTTATATATATATATATATATATATATATATATATATATATTATATTATATACACACGCACACACGCACACACACACGCACACACACACACACACATATATATATATATACAATGTACGTGTGTGTGTCTGTATTTGAAAGTATCGAACTGTTTTACCTAAGTCTCTTCAGATCTATTGATTTCCTTGTCTACTTCTACCAAAACTTATCTATACAAGCGTTAATGAAAACATCATTAGTGATTTGGATATAGTTGCCAGCAAAGAACGTGGAGAAAAAAAAAGCTACAGTTCACCGATGATTATCCGTACGTTTTGATATCAATCACAGGATAATTTGACCGCAATATCTCACGACATTTTACAGCAAACAGTTTAGATAGCAACGTCGCGATCTTATCAGCCCGAATCTTAACACCGTTCCCAATATTTAGCTCGGATTTAAATCCGGTAAAAGTTTCACGTGTTTTCTTATAAGTAATGTTTTGTTATTTACTAAAGTTGAGTCTTGTCCAAAGACACAGACCTTTAATTGCTGTCACTCTAGTAAAAGATTATAAACAAAGACTCGACCAACGGTTTAGGTAGAAAAAATATAGTGTACAAGACAGTGAATACAAAGAAAAGGTTGTCGGTATGTTCTGACGGTTAAGTTAGACAATCTGTAGTCTTGTGTTAGATCGCGATAATTCCCCACTAGAATATTAAACTCGGGGTTTTTATAATAATTAGAAAAGTCCATTACGAGTATATGGGTAAGTCCCCATCACACCCTTCTCTGAAGCCTTTACTCCGTATGGGATACTAGCCCTTTTTCGTTTTTGCATCGATAGTTAAAAGAGCCGTGAACGTCTTTTTCTTCATGATCGGCGGCGTTCTGGAGTTGCTTCTAGTGGTTCGATGTTGAAAGAGTCATATATCGTGTTAATGACCTCTTCTTTTTTTTCCTGAAGTGCATAGTTGGGATTACGTACCACGTACGTACGGCATAATCATGTTGAGACCCCCGTTAATAACCACGTTGACACACAGGTTTCCGTTGGATTATCGAAGTTAAGCAACGTTGGACCTGGTCAATACTAAACGGGTGACCATTTGGGAATTCGAGATGCTGCATGTGCTCTCCGTTTATTTTGGCTTGGACTTCTTCTTGACACTGGACTCAAGAAGTGCCGATTCAGGAGAAGTGTGGTTGGGATTGTGCAACCTTTGCCTTACAATTAGACGCGCAACCGTCCCTACAGGGATATCCTTTGTCTTTCGAGACTAAACTGAGGCAGCGATAGTTGGGATTATTCAACGGACTATTTCTTATTTGATTAAGATCTTTTATGCGTGAATTTAGGACCTTGAATGATATACACTATATTTCCAATTCTTTTACCTATTGTGTCCAGTTCCCAGAAAGACGTGTTGTTTTTGTAAGTTTTATAGCAAACTTTTTCTCATGGGTTATAGCGTTTCGTAGGCGCAATAGAAATTTTGTTTGCCTTGACAAAAGTATTTTTTTAAATGCGGATTTATTTTTCGCTGAAACATAATCTCCGCTGAGGATACTGATGACGGTGAATAAGGGTTAGGTGTTGTTTCATAGGTGTTCCACATGTCTTTTTGAGTGATCGTTTGAAAGTGTCGATGAAGCATTCCGTCTACCTCTTTGATCGTGGGTGGTACTACTGTCGTTACATGTTTATTTGCAAAGTCTCTCAGAACACTTTGAAGTCGGTAAACGTAAATTGAGTCTCGTTATCATTTACTAAATAATCGACAACTCCAAACCGGGTAAATAATTCACGGAGGAAATGAATAACTAATAATATAGTGCATTTTTTTTTTACATCTGAGCACCACAATTAGTCAATAACGCTGCGAAATCTATACGAATTCTAGACCAGGATTGGTCTGTTTTGGACCATGGCTTCAAGTTATTGGGTATGCCTTTTCCGTAAAATAATAACCCTTGCATGAGTCGACAATGTTTCGATGACTATATCCATCTTTGGTTAGTATATGTAACTACGCACGAGGCTGTTCATTTTGTTTATTTCTGGGTGACCCACATGAAAGTCTTTCATTATTCCTTTTTTAAAATGCTTTTGGTATGACGAACCTCTCGCTGTATACTAAGACACCATCACGCATAGAAAAACTATCTTGCATTTTTTACCCTTATTATTTGTGATATTTTCGTTTTGTAACACTAATAAATCCGTCTTTTTGTGCTACGCATTAAATTCCAAGTAATGTGACTGGCATGTTTCTGACAGTATTGCACTTCATGATTTTGATTTTATTATTGGTATGTAACGAAACAATTGCTGAATCCTCAAGAGGTTCATTCTGCCTTGACACGAACCTTGGAAGTCGTCCGCATGTCCAATCTGCTGGGAGAAAGGTACTTTAACTTGAAATTGTAATTCAGCATAATAGTGCAGTCTATTCGCTATGTAGACGGGTAAATTTTTTTTTCAACCCAAAGATGGTCAATAGAGATTTATGTTAAATCTGAAGTATAAAAAATTGTCCGTGTGAATACCAGTGGCACTCTGTAACTGCGAAGATAATAGCAAGAGCTTCTTTCTCGATTTGTGAATAGTAGTTTTCTGCTGGAAGCAGAGATCTTGAAGCTTGTACAATAGGTTTCTTATTTCCTTGCGGCATGTTGTATAAGATACAGGTCCATTTTTCATACGAGCTTACATCACTAGCAACTATGATAATCTGGTTTTGGGTCATAGTAAGCGAGAAATAGATCTGACATCAGTTTTTTGAATTTTTATTTTATCGAATCCTGCCTGGCATTCAGCTGTCCATTTCCACAATCTGTCCCTTTTTTAGTAGCTCGTCCAGAATGTCCGGAAATAGTTTGCTAACTTCCCAAAGCTTTATAATTCTTTAATATTTTGGGAACGGGCACATTCTTCATAGCTATGGCTGTTTCCATCTCTGGTCTTCTACAGTTTTATTCAATGATGTGTCCAAAATATTTTATTTCTTCCGTGAAGAAATCGCATTTTCTTTTTATTTGAAACCCAAAATCCTATATTCGAAAGAATAGATCGTGGATGTTCTCGATATTGTTTTTCTGGGGTCACTTATTATAATGATGTCATACAAGTGTTACATAGGGTTATCATAGAGGGGCACCAAATTGACGTTTGGTGTATAACATAAAAGGATTCCGTGCGCGTATGATTGTCTCTAATATAAAGGGTTGTGTGTTTGATTATCATAAAGGGAATCGTGTGTGTGACATGTATTTTCAGAACCTACCCCTGCTTCTTCGATGTTGGACCATCTGGAAATTTCTCATCCTGGAGGGAGACTTGATACCTGTTTTTGGATGAAGATTCAATCACTCCAAGACAAGGAATTAGTTTTATAGTTTTTATTTCACTTTCTCCAGATGTCTTGCAGAAGGTGGAAGTGAAATCGGCCTGTGTGGGTTCTTCTTCTACACACGTCAGCGTTCGTCCCCCCCCCGTGGAGAGGAGGAGACAATGGGAAGCCGTCCGTTGTCTTCTGTGTCCAAATCAAATCTCCCCGATCAAGCCAACCTGACCACGTCACTCATACGTAATCTGATCAGCTGACCTTCGGTTCTGGTAAACGTGTCTACACTCCACGTTTACTCACCTCTCTCTCTCTCTCTCTCTCTCTGTAACATTCCTTCACCCCTTTTTATCAAAATGTATGGCGAAGGCATACATTTTCTACTTCCCACATTTACTAAGAATGGGATATATATGCTCACCCCACTGGCAAAGAAAACTGTCATACCTTTATTCAATAATTAATAACATATACTAAGTAAAATAATATAAACAATTAATACCATGTGGCGCTAATCCTTGCGCCCTCGAAGGTCAACAACTTCCTGTGACCCCATGGTCTCTTCATATTTTAAATCAGAATTTCAGGAGCATCCTTTACTCCCGTCGACACTACGCGTGATCGATAAATTCTCGGCAATCAACCGAATAATAAAATCGAGGTCCATCTGCCTCTTCAAAACGGACTATCATCGTCCTTGGCTTTACAGATCAGCTTTTCTTCCCATAGGTAGCACACAAAAAAAATTTCCCATCCCAAGCCTTATCTTATTCATCATAAGCCTACTCTTATTACTAGTATTTTGTGGGAAACAAAAAACCTCTTAACATTCCTTATGGTTGGTAGCCTTCTAGTTTCCTAAGTACTTGCATGCATATTTCATTCATCTTCTCTTGAGCGATTCGTAACATAATGGCCACGTCAGCCATTGCACCCCCTCTGCCCCTTACGCCATGTCAGAGGGCATTTCATTTGCTCCCTTAAGTTGATTATAACTAGATCCGCTCACGCTGGACAGAATATATTCCGTTTACTGCTATGTCAGAAAAAACTTTTTTTTTCCAAAGTCGGTAAGCGCAACCTGTCTTGAAGACACATAGCTTCACGGAAAACATCGAATTTCCACACATGAAGTACTCAAAGTTGCTCCATGTTGATTCTACTCGAAATCAATAGAAATCACGATAAAAAAATAAAATTCGAATCACTTTTCGAGAATAATGAAATTAATAACTACCCATGTAATTCAACACCTCTCCAAAAGTCTAACATGCTTGCCACAGAAATTAAATCCCATTCACGCCCCACTTTTTCTTTCATTTCTTCATCTAGTTTATTTAACCCTATATTTATCCTTTTTTTGTACCTTACTTATGTGGTCAAAACGTCACTCATGTCGAATTGAACATTTATTCTACATTTCGAAAATTAAAATTAATACCGACTGAACCTTTGACTCTTCCGAAACTTAAGAACTAGTTTATCCCTTATACATAACCCAGTAGTGTTTATTATTATTATTATTATTATTATTATTATTATTATTATTATTATTATTATTATTATTATTATTATTATTATTTATTACACTGTTTAAATCTTATTTCTTCTCTTTTTCCCAATTTTATTATTACTATTATGATTATTAATTAATTAATTAACAACACGTCTTTCTTTTATTAATCATTCTTTCAATAGACCCCACAAGCAAAGATTCCACCTCTCCATTCTGCGAAAAAAAATACATGTCAAAGAACAAGAAAATTCTGCACAATACCGTTTGACAACACATCAATTAAATAAAAATAATAAATTAAAAAATACAAAAATATCCTATAAGCAATATCACAGAGTCCCACCTCACTAATAACAAAATTCCAAATAACAAAACACAGATTCGTGGAAACCCAAAATTGACCACGTCATCAACTCCTGAGATCGGCTGCATTCCACAGAATTCAAAATTAAAGAAAAATCACAGTCGTTTACAAAAAATACCTAGACATTTACAATTAAAATACATAGTCGTTTCTAAAATAAAATAAAACGACTCACTTATAAAGTCTCAGACAATCCTAACACATCGATGGAAGTAAAATTGTCCATGTCAGAAAAAAATTCCTAAGAAAAAAAATCGTACAATTAGTGAAAAAGGAAAAAAAATCACATTTTCAGAACCTATCCATTGTTTTTTATTAAAAGTACATATTGTTTTTCATTAAAAGTTACACTTAGTTTCACAGTTTAAAAATGCAACAGAATATTCATAACACATATTTGTGATTGACGTGTTTATCTTTTGGTAAGCTGAAAGGCTCATTCCCGGCCAACACTGTTACTAAAGTCATATGTTCTATTTCTTTTTTTTCTGGTTTACTCACTGGTTGTTCATTAAAACTTTAGAATTTATTGTCTAAATGTCTATCGTCATAGCTGTTTTTTTTTTCAATTTCTTCTATTGTTTTTTCTACACAGAAACGTTCTTTTTTTCTTTTCTTTTCTTTTTAACGTACCGTTCTACCCTTAATTCTTCTTATTAATTTATCATATAAATCTATCTATATATAATTTTAATGTGTCTGTTTTTCCTTCAGAACCATTTATTTCTTTCTTTATAAGACGTTCTTCATGTGTAAATGTGTATTGCCTTTTTTTTTCTTAATTATTTTTCTAATTCGCCTAGTGTTTTAATGGACCCTACGTTGTGTGTGTGTTGATTTGTATTTTTTGTACTGTTCTTTCTTTTCTTTTTCTTTTTTTTCCAGACATTTTATTGTGTTTTTCTTGTCCTTTTTTCCCTTTTTTCCCCGTGGTAACCGAAGTTCTTTCTTCTTCTTTTTTTTCTTTTAAACCCACCCTTGCTAGGTGGTCTGGTCAGTTACGGCACCAATTTGAATGTTTGTTATATTGTCTCTAATATAAAGGGTTGCGTGTTTGATTATCATAAAGGGAATCGTGTGTGTGACATGTATTTTCAGAACCTACCTCTGCTTCTTCGATGTTGGACCATCTGGAAATTTCTCATCCTGGAGGGAGACTTGATACCTGTTTTTGGATGAAGATTCAATCATTCCAAGACAAGGAATTAGTTTTATAGTTTTTATTTCTCTCTCTCTCCCCCTCTCTCTCTTCTGTAACACAAGTAGGCGATCGCGAAATCAAGGCTACCCAACATAGTATCCGTAATTTCTTTAAAAATAGCGGATTCCAAAATCTAACCTTTCGAATTTGATTATGGTGTTAGTACAAAGCAACTTTAAGCTATTTTCCCTGAATAGAATTTGAAAATATGCGTCACTCAGATCAACTTTAAAGTAAATCTTTCCTCCGTTTAGCTTAGTGACAACTGCTTCAAAGCTAGGAAGTGGATAATGGTTGTCTTTTAGTGCTGAATTCAAATCATTAGCGAGGTCAGTGTGTAAAATGTTTTTGACTCCTAATGGGGGTAGAGATTTATTTGTTGCCCACCTCAGCAAAATGTGGCACAAGGTCGGTAGGTGGGGATCAAGCAGGCTCCCCTAACAGAGGGGCACTCCTGCAATGGTAAAAATCGCCTGAGTAACCCCGTCGGCATTCCCCGGTCGGGGCGCTATGGCAGTAAGCAATGAACTTACTCCACCGGAAAGCCTGGTGGCAAGGCCTGGGAGGGTGGACCTCCTAGGTATTACCCAGGCGGTGTACCTCAGTCCGACAGGTGTTGGACCGGTTCCCGGCCCCTCACCTGTCGGACTGAGTTTCAAGAACGGATCCTTGACGAGTACTTCTACCCTGTCCCCCTGCAGCCGAAGCCGCTAGGAAACCTCCCCCATTACGAGTAATGGGGCGGGGTAGAGATTTATTTACTGCCCACCTCAGCAAAATGTGGCATAAGGCCGGAAAGTGGGAATCCAGCAGGCTCCCCCAAAGGAGGGGCACTCCTGCAATTGTAAAAATTGCCTGACTAACCCCGTCGCCATTCCCCGGTCGGGGCGCCTCAGGCAATAAGCAATGCCTGGGAGGGTGGACCTCCTAGGTATTACCCAGGCGGTGTGGGCAGTCTTTAACCCCAAAAAAGGCTACGCATCGATAACATGGATTTGGTGATGACTTTCTTTGATTTTCACTGTATTGTCTTTTCTTTGTGCGAAGAAAGAATATCCTTGCTTTTTAATTTTCTCCGAAGAACAGGATTTTATCGTTAATGTATCTTTCTTGCGTGCGCGACGCCGAATTCTTCAGTGTTCTTTGAATCCTTTTAACATTAATAATTCGTTGACAGTCATATTGCTAGACTTGGTTCACTTTCTAATTTAGTTAAAATCTGCGTCGAATTTCAATCTCTTACCAAAACCAATCCTTGTAAAAATATCAGGTCTTTAAAATCGTCGGCACTCAGTTAAGCTAGTTTAAAATCGTCGCAATGTTTGTTAAATATTAATGCCAATGTTAAATAGTCCTCGTGATATTTCTTGAGTAAATTCAGGTCCACCTTTTATGAAATAACGACGATTTTAGGCTGAACAGTTGTGTTAAGGGGTTACGGTTACAGAAAAAGTTAAGTCACACGTTTTTCGCGGTAAAAGACGAACGAAGAACGATCTAAGTCGACGGATACAATCTCCTACGAACGCATGCACTCAAAAAGCTCGGTTCGATGTCAGTGATAACATCCTCCACGAAGTCACTGCATGTGTCAATATAACGTGGCCCAAATGACGCGCCACTACAGGCGTTTTGTGTGAGCACAAAATCAACGACTGTATAAATTGCATCCACGTACGTCATTATATGGCAAATAACATGGTGTAACAATAAAAAAATGGTTAGTCAGAAGCAAACATAGATTTTTTAGCTTAAAATCTATGTAGGTCACACACACACACACACACACACACACACACACACACACACATATATATATATATATATATATATATATATATATATATTGCATTGGCCGGTCGTAAAATACGTTTAAATATAATATTTTAATTTATGCAGATGTCGTATTTGTTATTTTAGGGTAGATTTTTCTTTTGATTATTATATTGTACCCAATATATATAGTAATGATTTCATAAGTAAAAACATTGACTTCGGGCCACTCAGTTGGAATTGAAACAAAAACATTCAGCCATCCAACGTTTCAACCTTCGTCATTATCATCTGAACTACTGCCAGATGTAAAAAAAAGGCTAAAAACTAAGCGACTTCAAGCTAAAAATGTATATGCATGCTCAGAAGTCGATTCACTCCTTCCAACTGTTTTTTTTTCAATTAGGATCCCTTAGCAGCTTTTTATAGGCTAAAAGCCAAATCAAAACTGTTCCTAAATTCTAAATACTCTATATATCAAGTTTTAGGGCTGTACATCAAATATTCAGAGATGTGTTTGGTAAAAACGTTTCGCACATACGTACAGACAAGCGCACTTATATATATCTGTGCGCTCGTTTTTCAAAGGAATATTCAAATTAGTTTACCTGCATGAAGTCGCTCGCATATTGATGACTGAATATATTAAGAAGTTTGTTTTGGTCATTTTTAAATAAGAAAGTAGTCTTTTAATATAAAATTTAGTGCGAGAAAAATCTCACCACTACAGGTATATACATATAGAAATGCTTCACAAAAAGATTTTTCGTCGTTTAACAACTGAACACAGCTAGAAAATCAACTCTGAAATTCAAAACCGAAATGCCAACCGACTATTAACCGTTAGGACTGGGATTAGATGTCTTACCATCTTAGCTAAAGAACCCGCGATTTGAAGTAAGACGAAATTATATCGTTTTAATTTTTATTTTTTTTTAATAAATTTTCTTCCTTTGAAAATTGTAACGCTGAGTATGGGGCAGCCAAACCAGCTACCAACATTGCCCTGCTTTTTATTGAAACCAACCGAGAGCTCTTTTTAATATCCTCGTTGTTCCCTTAAGTGCAATTGTGTGAATCTTTTTTGCACTTGGTTTATCAGGAATATTAGTTAGGTAGAACTTCAAGTTCAATGAATGCATTCGTTTATCATTACAATACTGGTAGCCGAAGGGACTCAATTCTTTTGAAGTAAAAACCATCATTTCGTTCAGCAAAATGCCCCACCCACAGACGGGACAGAAATCGGTGAAATTGTCCATTTTTCAATCGAATCAATTGTTTGCCTGATCTAGACGGCGATCCACCACGATGCACCGAGAAAAAAGCTTCACATGCCTCCTCAGAGTGTGTTAGTCCACAATACATTGTAGTCTACATTGCACTGGAGAGAACATACGTTTTTTTTATAAAGATATTCATATGAATCAAAGTTTAAAATACAAAAGTTAACAATCATGTTTAAATTGTGTTCTAAATAGAAACATTCATTTCGATCACGCATCTGTCTTATGAAAGAACCTACTTGTGCGATGATAAAACTTCTGAAATGCACTTGAGATGTTAGGCTGTATAACTTCGGCCCGTTCCTTCTTTAATAGGATTTTTTCGCTTATCGATTTCTGATACTTATCGGGGCATTTCGAGACAAAACCCATCTAAGAACACTGCCAGAGACATTAAGTAATATCGTATGAAGTTTTAAGAAAATCGGCCCAGCTGTTTCCGAGTCCATAGAGAAACAAACTCAAACACATAAAGTGCCTTTCATATATATATATATATATATATATATATATATATATATATATATATATATATGCATATATGCATACATACATATATACATATGTTTATACACCCCCCACACACACACACACACATATATATATATATATATATATATATATATATATATATATATAAACGATATATACGGCATGATCACGTTCAGACAGCTGTTCTCGCGAGATTACCTAAGAGCCTAACCAGTACCAGATAAATTACTATTTGAGAATACTAAGTGCTGTATGTACCGTGCCAGGACATAGAAATTTCCAGGTTGTTATTTGAGAGCGTGTTTAATCCACTAGGAGAGATGCATTGTCAGTCTTCCTTTAGACATGCATCTCGAAGGAAAACTGATGCAAAACCGAGGGCTACTGTTTGCTCTGTTTTATGGCAAACATCACACCGACTGGGATTAGCAGTTTTACCAAAAAGTGTGGATGGTTCTACACAAGACCTCCAAAATAAACAAAGTGTGGATTTCCGGAAAACTAAGTTAACTTCTAGCAATACCAAACTCTTACTCTGTCAATATTTCCCTTTCTATTCTAATCTATGTCCTTCATTCGACTCTTTCTTTCTTTCTTGTTTCCTTTTCGGCCACTGTTTTAAAAATATGATATTGCAGATTTTACAAAAATGGACCATAATCCTCCGGGATCGTGGAGGAGCTTCATTATTTCATGCAGCGTGTCTTGGGCAAGAGTAGCCTGCAGCTCTCCAGGCTCCGAGCACATACATTTTAGTATTGGTCAGACTCAACGTCGCTTAACTTTGGTGATCTAACGGGGACCGGTGTAATTATGCCGCATGTTTTACAAAATATTGAATGTTTAATCAATAATTTAAAAAAACTTAGGAGATATCGCATATTTTAAAAGAATAAAAAATGCTAATCAACACTTTTTGAAGATGCTAGATTATTGAACATTTTAAGAAACATGCATTTTAATATAATGTTTAATCGATGTGTAACATAGTCACGTCATCATTTCGAAGCGTGAGTGTGACGTTAGCGACTTAAATACATATATAGGCATTAAGATCGGAAGAAAAAGAGAAGAAACAGAGAAGAATTGAAAGGCACTCGACGAACGCGAGTTTGTTCTCTCTTTCTACCCCTCTCGAGAATCACTGTGAAAATCGTCATGCTATGTAGAGTTTTGAATAAGCATTTGAGAGTCGGACTTTGTGAAAATTGCTGTTGTATCAGGGAGATTTTCAGCATAAGTTTGTCTGGTGCTTGTATTGGTGCCGTGAATTGAGGACCATCTATGTCTAGTATATAGTGAAAGCCAGCTGTGTCTGGGGTCGTGTGTTGAGGGCCGACTGTCATGATGGTCCTTGTGAGAACAACAATGTTAAATGCATTGATTTTACGAGGGCATCGTATGAATTTTATTCTAGAGTATTGTGTATTTTACAAAAATATTAAATTTTTTATCGATGCTTTTCTTATTGCTATGGCATTAAATTTATTACGAGAATAGAACATACTTAAGTGGTCTGTTTTTTTTTAAAATTCATATTTCATTAAGATGCGAACGAACACCATCTAAATACGAAACGTGACACTTCACTTTTACGGCTAGTATCGCATATACTGATATACACAACATTTTTTCAAGGCTTATTTAAATGAAGTTACGCGAGTGTATTACATTGAACTTCAGATAATTGGCGATTTTGTCGTTGACCATGGGTTGGCCTTGGGGTTAACTCTGTAGCTATTCAATTATAATCTTACTATTATTTCTTTCTCTGTTGCATACGCGAGCGCTCAGCCAAAACATCTTATATTCTTTTTGTCTTTTACGTTTTCTTACTTTGTTTCCCTTTTTATAAGTTCTGCTCTCTTATTCACACTCTCTTTCCTCGTCCCCCCTTCTTTTCTTATCTTTCTCTAACTGCCCGTTTTCTCCTGTTTACTATTATTCTGTGTCTCTTTCACTTTCTCTCTGTATTTCCCCTCTTTCTCTCTTTCGCTTCTCCTTTTTCTTGCGTTTATTCTCTTTCTTTATCTCGTTCTATTAACTGTTTGTCATTTTCTTTATACTTTTAACCGTTTCTCCTTTTTTTCTTCATCTATGTTTCTTCATCTCTCGGTAGTTTTCCTTATTTATGTTCGTGCTATTTTTTATCTTTCGTTGTTTTTCTTTTCTATACTTTTTTCCTATATCTCTCATTTTACCACTTCTCCTTTTTCTTTAAAAATCTCTTTTTTTTTTTACCTTTTCCATTCTTCTCTCTCCCTTCTCTCACTCTCTTTGTGGTCTTAGATTCTATTGCTAGTCCACCAATTTGCAAAATTCATTATTTTACTTCCCAAATTTTGCCTGAAGCAACAATACTAACTTTAATTAAAATATAAAATGCCGCGAAAATTCAAGTTTTATTATTTTTCACCTTTTTCAGCTATCTTCTCTTTTTATAAAACAAAATCAAGTAATTTTCTTAAGAGTCGTTGTAACTAGCAATACATTTTCGCCCACTTATCAAATAATACGGGAAATTGAATTTGTTGAATTCCAAGTTAGTAAGCTTCCATAGAACAAGTATTTTTCTACTTACTAAAAAACACTTTAATTCTTTGGATTAACTGATATTTTCTCTATCTCGTCGCTTGTTCATAATTATCACTTTCCTTAAACGCTTTCCTGATAATGATCTCCATCAATCATCTTTACTTGATTTTTTTTCTCACATCTGTTCCTGAATCATGCTCTATTTTATCTCCTCCTCCATTGGGTTCTTCTGATCATGCTGTTGTTGTTGATGTTGAGATTGATTCTTTTTTGTTAAATCCTCAGTTGATCGTTTTTTCCATAGAAAGACGTTTAACTATAGGATGGCTGATTGGGATGGGCTTCGTAGCTTCCTATGTGACGTCTCATCCGTCCTATTTTTCGTATATCTCCGAATGCTGCTAAGGAGGTTACTGACTAACTTCTTGTTGAAATTCACACCCTCATTTACCATCGCCAGTTTCAAGCCAAGCCTCATTTTCCTCCCTGGTTTTCATCCGGTTGTGCTTCTGCCATTGCCAATCGTAATCGTTACTTCAATCAGTATTGTTGGAGTGGTTCAGAGGCTTCTAGACAACTTTACAAAAGAACTAGGAATTCCTGCAAGAGAGCAATTTCTGAGAATGTCTAGCTATTCTCAACGGATTCGTAACTCTGTCTCATCTCAAAAGGTTGGCTCTCGTGATTTTTTAGATAATCTTTAATAGTCTTATTAATAGTGACAAATCTTCTCTTCCTCCTGAATTTAATGGTCTCCAGGTCATTTCATCTTCTAAGGATAACGCTGATCTCTTTGCTCGTCTTTTTGCTGACAATTCTTCTATCGATGATTCTGGTGATGCCTTTCCGGATTTCCTTCGAAAACTGATCAAACTCTTCATTCTGTAATCATCACTCCAAAGATGGTTGATAGAATTCTTGCTGGTCTTGACCAATATAAGTCTTCTGGCCATAATTTGATTCCCGTTGTTGTTTCAAACGTTGTACGCCCGAGTGTTTCTTTTGTCTTAGTCCCCTTTTTTTGGAAGGAGTCCCCTGTTGTCCCTATCTTTAAAAATGCTGGTGACCGATTTGATCCAACTAAATATCGCCCTGTTTGTATTCTCTCTATTATTAGCAAAGTTTTGAGAGGTTGGTCAGCAACAGGCCTGTTCATTTTCTGGAAAATCTGGGCCTCGTTAATGATTTTTAATGCAGCTTTCGTGGTTTTCGTTCAACAGATGATCTATTAACTGTTATAATTGAACGGATTTGTCGATTTATCGATAACTGAAGCGATGGTAAGGTAATTGCGCTTGATAGTTCAAAGGTGTTTGACAGACTGTGATATCCTACTCTTCTGTATAAACTTCAACGTAATGGTATTAATGGCGAAGTTCTTGGCATTTTCGTATTTCTGATGGAAACTCTTGATGCAGTATATTCATTTTCTTTTCCTACCAATGCCAGTGTTTCTCAAGGCTCTATTCTATTTTCACAAAGTCCGACTCTCAAATTCTTATTCAAAGCTCTACATAGCATGACGATTTATTTAACATTGTCTTTTCCCTATATAAGTGACCTTCCAGAGAATATTATTCAGAAAGTTAACATTTATGCTGATGATCCCACCCTCTATTCTGGTATTACTTCTCGCCCATCTTTCTCAGATCAGTCGAAATATGCAGTTAATCTAGAAGTTGATTGTGGTTCTATTATAGATTGGGGTAAGAAATGGCTTGTTTCGCTTAATCCTGTTAAGATTCAGCTATTGACGTTCAATCGTAGGCGTGTCCCTTTTCTTCCTGAGGTTCTTATGAATGCCTCTGCTCTCGATGATAAATCGACTCTAAAACTTCTGGGTCTTTCTTTCTCATCGCATCTTTCTTGGAGTCTGTATATTAAATCCGTTGCTCGTTTTCTGTTTTTCATTAAATAAAATTATAATCAGTTACTTTTCTTTGTTAAATTCACATGCGTACAAAACTTCACAAACGAATTGCCTCGTTCAAAATATGTTGCCCTTACATAAGTAAAAAAACAACAAACAAACAAAACAAACAAACAAAACAAACAACCAAACAAAAACGCATTTTTGCTATATATATATATATATATATATATATATATATATATATATATATATATATATATATAATTCGTTCCTTATGGACCCCAGAACGGCTGGTCCGATTTTTATAAAATTTCACACAAATGTACATGTCTATATAACGTGTACACGGTTCGGTCCTCTCGTTTATACATACCTGATTTATATGCACATCATATATATATACACACGTTCATGTCGTACAGAACCATCTCCCGCCCCCAGTACACAATACTTGCAGTGTTATTGCATATTCTAATCTGTTCATAATCCTGGCGTTGAAAGTGTTGTATTTTGTAAGGAGACATGTCAATTTCGCGTAACATTATTTATAAGGAGTAACGCAATGCGATCTTCTTGTTATAACGTGGATTTCCTTCTCGACTCCGCTCCAATTCGCAACAGTTCTTTGTAATGTTCGTTGCGCGCGTGTGTTTTAACGCATAATAAACAGATATAGTTTATTCGCAACAGTTCTTACCGTATGAGGCCTTCCTGGTCTTAGGAGATCATAAACTGCAACCTACCCATGAAAAAGGCTAACTAATCCATCGAATCGTGCTTTGTTCGAGACTTCTATGGTTTTTAAAGCTGTGTTTTTGTAATTGAGACAAGTGACACAAGGTACCACTGTACGATGATGGTTTGAAAATTGTGAATTGAACTTATACACACACACACACACACACACACACACACACACACACACACACACACACACACACACACACACATATATATATACATACCCTTTAATACACACACACACACACACACACACACATATATATATATATATATATATATATATATTAAATCCCCGAAACAGTGTTTCATGGTAAACAACAGATGATCCTTTAAATTACAATTGGTACTATAGTGAATTTGAGAGAGCAAGTCCATGCAGTGATTGCGGGTTATTAAATGACTTACTAACTAAATAGTTTTCTAACGAATGATAAAAAATAAAAATAAAATATTTTTTTGTATAGTTTTGAAGGTCAAAAACTTCCAACTATATATATATATATATATATATATATATATATATATATATATATATATATCCCTCATACATACATATATATACGCCACAATGTCCATTTAAATGCCTATACACTATACGGACCGTATTGTCTAGTGTACGCATATACGGACATCCATACGTGTCTCTGCGATGTATGTATTATCTTATCTCTTAACTTTGTATATAAAAAAACATACTTCAGTTCGTCTTCTCTGTGTGTGCGTGTGTGCGCGTGTTTACACATTAAATTACACAGTTCACAAAACATAATTACAACCTGACAGTTCTGTATCGGACAGCAATTCAACTGGATAGTTAATGTTCCAAAGTTAATAGTACATTATTGTTTGGCCAATAAAGTTATTAGGTGAAGTAAGATAAATACGTTGTTGAAAATTACGTATATGAGTATGTACGCAGGAAAGAAGATCGAATATTATTAATTTTACGGCGAGTAAATGAAGATGTGTATATTAAAAGTAGATATATTTTATATTTAAAAAATACGTAATATATGAATCTTTTTGAACCCGTTTTGGAATCTAAACCATTTTATGCTAACCGACATCTCCACCCCAGGCATGCCTCACTAGGCTACGGAATCTATTTTGAACTCTGTCAAGGCAAAATAAGGTTGACAAGTTTGTGTACCTGAGAAGTGTTGTCAGCAGAGATGGAGGAACAGACGAGGACATCAAGCACCGGATAAGTAAAGCCAGACACACCTTCAGCATGTTAAAACCAATCTGGAGAACAACAGCCTTCTCACTCCGGAATAAGATCCGAATTTTCAACACCAATGTAAAGTCGGTTCTACTTTATGGCTCACAAACGTGGAGAGTGACCAAGACCAACACCCACAAACTCCAGACATTCACCAACAGATGTTTCAGATACATCCTAAACATCGGATGACCAGAGACTATCTCCAATGAACAACTGTGGAACAAAACTAACCAAACCCTAATGGAGATAGAGATAAAAAAAAAATGGAACTGGGTTGGTTCACCTTGCGGAAGCCTACACCAGCTAGGCCCTTGAATGGAACCCGCAAGGAAAGCGTGAAATTGGTCGCCCGAGGCAGACATGGAAAAGAAGCATTGAGGCTGACACTAGGCCTGCCGGAATGACATGGGCCGGACTGAAGAGGACCACCCAAAACCGGGTCCGTTGGAGGAGCGTCGTTGCGGCCCTATGTTCCCCAAGGAATCAAGAGGCCTAAACTAAAAACTAAAAACAAGGCAAGATAAGTGCTTCTAGCAGCTCCTGCCAAACAGACAGTACTCCATGCTTGGCTCTTATACAGGTAGAAAATTACATCAGCAGTGAAATATCTACTGGAGCAGTAGAATGATCTCACTACTTTTTTTCCAGCGGCTTTGACAACGGATTTGATGTACTTGTTCCATTTCAGATCAGGAGTAAAGGCCAGACTCAGAAGCTTGTCAAAATATAGAGCCTCCCCAAGACGAGGGCCATTCATTTCAATTGATGCCTGATGGGGATTAGAACGTTGATGATGTAAAGATAGAAGCTTATCTGTCTATACTCTTATAATTTTTTTGTATTGATGTTCATATTAAAAAAAACCCTTTTCTCTATCTATTTAAATAGAAAATACAACTTTGTTATAGATGGATCGTGGAATTGAATTCATCTGCAAAAGATCTAGCTAATTAGCATATTCTTTTAAACATTCATTTTGATTAATTCCTTATTAGTTTTTTTTTCATGGGTTGATCATCTTTAGTTAACTATTATGTGTAATCATATTCATGCAGATATTCTACATGATTTATACTTGCGTAATATTTGCGTTACAAGGTTATAGTAAACACAAACCTCTTTCCATATATTTTTATGTATGCGTATATATATATATATAAATTTGTTTAAAATAATTTGCTTACCAAAACCCTCTGCCAGATTTTAGTCTACAAATATGAAACTTTATATATAAAGTCTTCGAACCCATGCAAATCTTTATAATTGGATTTTAGCCGAGGAAAATCAGTGCAAAGGTGTGAAAATTAAAAAAAATGGAATTTGCCAGGTGAAGGTCGGACGACGGCATTACGCATATACAAGCGTAACGTAATAGCTATTGGTTCATGTTTTAATTTTTAGCCTTGCAGCAAACGTCTTCATAGCTCAAGCATTAACGTCAAAGGAAAAATTAAATCGTAAGCTAAACGTTTTGGTTTAGATTCTCGGTGGTTGCGCACGAGTCATTTTTTAAAAAAACTTTTAAAATCATTACTATATATTGGGCCCAATATAATGCACTAATAAATACGAAATCTGCACTAATCAAAATATTTAAGCGCACTTTATGACCGGGCATTGCCGGGCGGCCTTAGTATATATATATATATATATATATATATATATATATATATATATATATATAAAACATCTTGAAACTTATGAATATAAATTAAATTAAATTCTTATTATTTTGAAAGCTTGGAGCTAAGCATTTAATCTTTCGACTCGCCTCTGCAAGTATATATATATATATATATATATATATATATATATATATATATATATATATATATATATATATGCATTTCCTTATGTAAATAGGATGGATATTATCGATATCTTTGAATCGAGTTTAATATCTAACGCATTCTCTCGGTTAATCGAATTAAACTGTGTGTTCATGAGAAAATAAAAATAATAATGCAATTATTAGATCAAACGACGAAATTTCAACTGATGAATAAACTCGATTTGGCTTTTCTCTTCGTGCAAGCGCTATTAGCCAAAAAATGGGAGGAAATTGATGACTTGTGCATACCGTTAATATGTGTTCATTTGTATGCCCTTTAAGAGCATAAAATGTCACCTGGCAACGTTCCCATATAGGAAAAAATATTATTAAATTTTTATTAAGTTTTTAAAAAAGGTTTTCAATCTAGTTAATTTAGCGGTTTTTATTTTAGCACGTAGGCATTGATTTTTCGGAATATCAGATTAAAACTGATGTTTGTGTATCTAAATATTTCATAAGCCATGACCAAACGAATAGCATTTAGGCAATTGCTTCATGTTACGTAATATGCCGCCATGTATTCGCCATGATGTTTATTGTGAAATTAATTGTCCTTATCCGGCGTTACCAGGGAATATTTACACTTTCAATTTTGTTTCATTATTAAAACACACACACACATACACACATACACACATACACACACACGCGCACACATATATATACATACATATACATATTAAGCGACACTCTTTGTGTAAACAAATTCAGCATATGGGACCTTGGTCAATGTAGAGGAGGCCCTTCATACCAATTGTCACTATCCGGCTTCCCTACTCCCCGGGGAGTTGATCCCCATTTCCCCTTCACTCCTCACATTGGAAGTCGGCCTTGTGCCTAATTTGCTCGGTGGGGGAGCAAATAAATATCTTGGTCAATGTAGGGGCAACCCTTCATACCAATTGTCACTATCCAGCTCACCTACTCCGCGGGGAGTAGGTCCACTTTCCCCCATTCACTCCTCACATTAAAAATCGGCCTTGTGCCTAATTTGCTCGGTGGGGGAGCAAATAAATACCAACCCCATATATAAGACATTGGTCAATGTAGGGGAAACCCTTCATACAATTTGTCACTATCCAGCTCCCCTACTCCCCGGGGAGTCGGTCCCCATTTCCCCTTCACTCGTCACTTTAAAAATCGGCCTTTTGCCTAATTTGCTTTTTTAAGCATTCAAGTCATTCTTAAGTTCATTAAATTCATCCTTAAGTTCATTAAAATCATTCTTAAGTACATTAAATTCATTCTTAAGTTCATTAAATTCATTCTTAAGTTCATTAAATTTATTCTTAAGTTACTTAAATTCATTCTTAAGTTCATTAAATTCATTCTTAAGTTCATTAAATTCATTCTTAAGTTCATTAAATTCATTCTTAAGTTCATTAAATCATTCTTAAGTTCATTAAAATCATTCTTAAGTTCATTAAATTCATTCTTAAGTTCATTAAAGTCATTCTTAAGTTCATTAAATTCATTCTTAAGTTCATTAAATCATTCTTAAGTTCATTAAATTCATTCTTAAGTTCATTAAATTCATTCTTAAGTTCATTAAATTCATTCTTAAGTTCATTCAATTCATTCTTAAGTTCATTAAAGTCATTCTAAGTCATTTACTTTTTTATTTATTTAAGTCATTTTAGCCCATTTTTCGGTCATTTTAGTTTATCTTTAAGCATTTCATGTCAATCCTACATTCACGCATTCATTCATTACACGAGAGCACGCGACTAATGGCTATCGGCCTTGTTACGTTGGATTTCATCCAACATAAAAATGCACATAAATATCCAATTCATGATAACTGAATCTTCTTTCAATATATATATATATATATATATATATATATATATATATATATATATATATATATATATGTTCAATTTCATTCTTTTTTCAAGCAAAAAAATCTATATTTGAAGATTAAACATTTCAAATAATAAAGTTTAAATACCTAACATTTCATATATACATATATGACGTAAACCATCGTCAATTTATTACCCACACAGCAGCATTTGCCTGTATAGCCGCACTGATGAGCTGTGAAACAGCGAAACAGTACTGTATGTGGATGACTATATATATATATATATATATATATATATATATATATACACTGCTGATAAAAAATTTAAGAATACTTAAAACTCTTTTAAAAGAAACCTTTTTTTAAGGATAGATTTTAAACTCTTCCGACTTTAGGTTATCAATACTACAATCTAAAATGTTATGTAAACAAAAATGTACATTCCAAAGATTTATTTTTTAAATTTGCATTTTTATTAAATTAACATGATCAAAATTATAAGACCAGAGACAAAAATTCTATTAAATTGTACAAAAAGTGTATGAAAAGTGTATGAAAGCATTCAACAATCAAACTTAATAATGAGTTCTACCTCCACTGCTTTTGATGACTTCAGACATTCTTTGGGACATGCTAGAAATAAGGGTTTCCATTAAGGTGCGGGGGATCCTGCTCCATTTTCTGTAGATGGATTCACGAAGTTCATTTTTTTAAAAATATTGTTTGCCATTTCGATAAACCTCTCTTGTCATCCATCCTCAAACATTTTATATTGATCAGTTTTCTATAATAGTCAACCATAGAGGAGTCTATTCGTGACTAGACACACACACAGACTTCACAGATATTATATATATATATATATATATATATATATATATATACATACATACACACACACACACACATATATATATATATATATATATATATATATATATATATATATATATATATGGTAGTTGATTAAGATCAAAAGAGCCATTCAAGAAATGGACTCTGATTTGTATCACAATATAAATGACTTAAATTCTTTTGAACTGATATTTATTTTCTGCATACTTTTTTTAATCTTATACAGGGTGCCAAAAAACGGGCGCCAAATCTAATTAGACGCCGTTTCTTAGTGTTTTGTCTGAATGAAATGAAACTTTGGTCATAACTAGTTTATTATATTCAAAACATCACATCAAAACACTAGGATCTTTGGCCTTTTTTTCTCCGTTCTACAGCATATGTTCTAGATGACCTCCATTTAGCTTTTTTTTTTTTGTGTCACCCTGTATTCCCTTTCGTCCTATAGATGTACAAACAGACAGACATACAAGCATTCATCATTATCACATCGGATTTTAGATGTTAAGACAGACAAACACACAAATAGACCTGGTTTTCTCGGATCATCTTTGTGCGAGTGGGGGGCGGGAGGGCAACTGCTGAAACCAACATGAGAGGGCAGTAGTGGAAATTTTCACTGACATAAATGTATGAACACTAATTAGTGTTCTCCATCATAAGTAACTAGCATAGGCTCCCACCTCCGTTGATGGGACTAAGCGATGGAAACCGTAAACCCCACTTCCTATGGTAGGTAACAATGGCATGTTCAGTAGCTCTACGTCAAACGGCATGAGCGTGCATACAGTTCCCAGTTATATGTGACACCACTGGGGCCCAAACCACGTTGGCGAGAGTGACCGGTGTCACCCGTCAAAACTTTCCCTTCCCCATGGTAGGTTATCCTTCAACATTTGGTAGCTCTACGTGAAACGGTGTGAGCGTGCATAGGGTTCCTCTTTCTAAGTGACCCCTTGCGGACACTCTTCATCATGCTCATTTAAGATTCTTTATACCTCTTCTATCATTATATGTGGTCAATTTCTTGATAGGTGCCTATTCGGGTACAGACATACACACGCAGACGTTGAGCGTTATACACACACACACACACACACACTCAAACATATATATATATCTATAATATAAAGCTGAACGTGTGTGTGCGTGTCTGGTCACGAATAGGATACTATATGGTTGACTATTTAAAAAGAAATTGATTAGATATAATGGTAGAAGATGTATCGAGACACAGGAATGGGTATGTTTGATCTGGCAGAACGGTGGTTCATTAGAATTGTGGTGTTTGCGTCCGCGCCTGGTCAACAAAGTATTGAAATAAAAAATTTAAAAATTAAAAAAAAAAAACGTTTACAAGTGTTTTTGATATAGATGTACATAAGAATACTTTGATAAGTATGTTTTAACTTAAATAGGGATGGTATAATAAAATTGTGGGGTCTGCGTTCACGCCTGACCTCCATAGAATGGAAATAGGCACAAACTTTAATAAAGACTTTTCATATCTATCTGCGTTATTATACTTTGATAATTATGCTTCAGTTTGAAGAAACATGGTATAATAAAATTATGGGGTGTTCGTTCGCGCCTGACCTCCACAGAATGGAAATATGTCACAAAGTTTAACAAGGTTTTTTTTTTATATAGATCCACAGAATATAGTGATAAGTGTTTCAGTGTGAACAGGTATGGTATAATAAACGATGGGATTAATCTATTTTATTTTTACTTTCATCATATTTTGCTTTGGTTTTGATACCCCCAAGTTCAACCACAATTTACAACTCTTCCTTTTCATAACCTATCATACTTTCATAAACCAGAGTTCATTTTCTGTAGGCTGTTTTTGAACCCAGTCAACGACGAGTAGTTTTGCTAGTATATATATATATATATATATATATATATAGAATCGAACTTTCGATCCATTGTTTACCAGAGCAGTCCTCTAATCTAACTAATAAAAACTTCCTGGATTCTACTAGCAGGGAAACCCGACTCTGCCCGTGATTGAATGACAACGAATGTTTCACACTTTCAATGCATTTGTCACAGAAATCGGTGAAATCATTTACTTTTAATTAAATCGCTTGATTGTCTTTTCTAGTCGGGACCTACCATAGTGCACAGGAACGAAACTTCCCACGCCTCCTCGTAGTGCCTTAGTCCATAATACATTGTAGATTACATCGCACTGTAGAGAATGAGAACCTACTACTGGTTTTGTAAAATCAGTTTTATATAATGACTTGAATTTAGTTTTTAAATGCAAAACATTTTACATCAAATTCACCATTTTCTTACGTTGATAGTTTTTTTTTTATATATATATTATCAGTGTTTCCTTACATATCCAATAAGATTGTTGTTTGCAATTGAGGTTTGAGAAGCAGTAAACTCGGCCTCACGCAGATCAATCATAATGGTAGGTAGAGTTTTCTTTGTACGTTTTTTTATATTATGCATAGCGTGTGTATATTAATCTACGTGTTTCGCGCTTTGTTTTTATGCCTCATGGCTGTGCTAGATTATTCATTGCATGACTTTTTTTTACGTTGAATATTTTCATTATTTGAGTGATTTTTTATTCTCTGGGCAATCTTTCTCTCTCTGTCATAAGCTGTCTCTCTCCCCCTCCCTCTATCTCATAATCTCTTTTTCTTCCTACATCTCGATCTGTCATAATCTGTCTTTCTATCCCTCTGTCCCTCTCTCTTTCCCTCTATCTTCTGCCTGTCATAATTTCTCTTTTTCTCTCTATCTTTGTTATAATCACTCTCTTTTTCTCTTTTATCTCTATCAATCATAATCCCTCTTTATATCTGTCTACCTCTTTTTCTCTCTATGCCATACTACCTCTCTTTTTTCTCATATAACGTAGCGCATATGAGCGCGTGGAAAATATCAGTAGTTAGCAGAAAAACGCGCATATGCAAATTAGGAAGTTTGCGCGAGAAGAAAGGAAGAAAAAGGAGAAAAATGCAACAAGTGGCCGAAAGAGAAACAAGGTAAGCGTCGAGGAGAATGGACATGTAAAGATGCAGGCGAGAAATGCCTGGCTTGAGGTGGGAGAAAGAAAAATGGGTCGATGGAAATGGACGTGTGGAGTCGCAGACAAGAATTGTCTGTCTGTGCCCGGCGTGCGGCGGAAAGAAGGAAAAACATAATCAGGATACAATGGACATGTGCTTTTTTTTAAGTGATGCCGAAAATAGTAAGTAATAAAATCTTTTGTTGAGAACAAAAAAAAAAAAAATGCCGACTCGGATATTTTATTTATTTGCTTAATTTGTTTGTCCATTTGCGATGTAACGGCTGCGTTATACCTATCTCTATTAGTCATAATCTCTCTCTCTCTCTCCCTTTCTCTCTCTCTCTATCTCTCTCTCTCTCTCTCTATCTATCTATCTATCCATCTGTCACAATCTCTCTTTCTCTCCTTCTCTCTCCTTTTTTTTCTCTCTCTACATGGTCTTCTCTTGCTTTTCTTTGTCTTCGCGTCGCTTTCCAGTCTTGAAGTTAATATTCGACGTTTCTTTGACTTTTTCTGCTTTTCAAGATGTTCAATAAGAATATTTTGGAACTTTAAGTCTTTGTTGAATTCTTTATTTTGGCGATGTTTTTTGCAGTTCTTTTCCTGTTTTCAGACTACATTTTTTCAGTTTTTACGTCGTTATTTTTCTATAATAATTCAGTATTTTTTAAAAAAAATTTCCGCTTCATTTTATCGTTTTCATTACTGTATAATTTTTTCTTTTGCTTCGCATGTATTTTTTTTTGGGGGGGGGGCACATAATAAAGCAATAAAAAAGATGAAAATTATAATTTTTATATTTTTTTGTTATTTTATTTATGCCAGTTTTTGTGACTCTCTTTGATACAGTGTTTTTTTTTTTTTTTTTTTTTTTTTTACTATTTCGTCAATTTATCCATTTTTTTCGCAAATCTATTTCTTTCTTTTCCTAAAACATTTTGTTATTTTCGTTTTTTGGAAGGTCACGTTGTCCATTTTCTCCTGCAATATATCACGATTTTTACTTATTTTGTTACGTGACGTTGTATTTTTGCCTTTCACAATTTTATTCCATCATTTTGTTTGGCGTGATTTCGTTCTTTATCGGCTTCTGATCGATTTATCATTTCTTTGCCTCCCATTTTTCCCTTTCTTTGACACAGTTTTCACTTTTATACTTTTTATTACGTGATATTTTGTTTTAGATCACAAAATTTTCTCCTCATATTTTCTGCTTGGACATTTAATCTTTTTTTGATTCGGTATTCGTCCATCCTTTTCCTTATGCATCTTGCCACATTTTTTTTACTGCTCATGGTCTCTTTCACGTTTCCCACTTTACAACCATCTTTCTCATGCTGTTATTTATTCTCATTTGTCATTTTACTTTTATAGGTCATGCTGACCTTTTCTTCTGGGTCATTTTGACCTTTTATTTTCATCGTTTTGATCTTTTTCTTCTGCGTTATTTTTTCCATTTACAGTCTGCTTTTTAATCCTTTTCTGATTTTGTCATCTTTTTGGTTTTTATGTAGTTTTCTCCTGCCGTTTTTTTTCACATATCATTTTTCACATATCGTTTTTTTTTTCACATATCATTTTTCACATATCGTTTTTTTTTTCACATATCATTTTTCATTTTTATTGTATTTTGCTTAATCCCCCCTTTTCTCTTTTATATTTCTTTATTTCATTCAGCGCGATTTTGTTCCCCTTTCTCTATCACATTTATTTCCTTTATTCTGTGTAATTTAGTACGGTTTTCTTTTTTTTATATTCTTCTATTTTTTCTATGCTATTTTGCCCCCCTTTCTCTTTCACACTTTTAAATTTTATTCTGCGCCATTTTGTCCCTCATATTCACATTTCCTAATTTTATGCTGCGTCATTTTATCCCCCTCCCATCCTTCACATTTTTATTTTTTCACGAATCATTTCGTCCATATTTCTTTTTCACATTTCTTAATTTTATTCTGTGTCATTTTGTCCCCCTTCCATCCTTCACGTTTTTATTTTCTCATATATCATTTTGTCCCTATTTCTCCTTAACATTTCTTAATTTTATTCTGTGTCATTGTGTCCGTCTCCCATACTTCACGTTTTAATTATCTCATGTATAAGTTTGTTACACTATCTCCTTCATATTTCTTTATTTTATTCCGTGCCATTTTGTCCGCATCCCATCCTTCACATTTTTACTTTCTCATCTATCAGTTTGTTCCTATTTCTCTTTCACATTTCTTAATTTTATCCTTTAAGTTTTTCTCTCCCCCATCCTTCGCATTTTATTTTCTCATATATCATTTTGTTCCTATTTCTCTTTCACATTTTTTAATTACATTCTGCGCCATTTTTTCCCTTTTCTCCTTCACATGTCTTAATTCTATTCCGTAACATTTTATCCACCTACCATCCTTCACATTTTTATTTTCTTATCATTTTGTCCCTATTTCTCTTTCACATTTTTAAATTTTGTTCTGCGCCTTTTGTCCTTCTTTCTCCTTTACATTTCTTAATTTTATTCCACGTAATTTTGTCCCGCTCTCATTTTCCACATTTGTATTTTCTTTTGTATCAATTTGTCGCTATTTCTCTTTCACATTTCTTAATTTTATTCTGTGTAATTTTGTCCATATTCCATCCTTCACATTTTTATTTTCTCTTGTATAATTTCGTCACTATTTCTCTTTCATATTTTTTAATTTTACTCTGTGTCATTTGTTCCCCTCCACTCCTTCAAATTTTTTTCTCATTTATCAATTAGTCCCTATTTCTCTTTCACATTTCCTAATTTTGATCTGTGTCATTTTGTCACCCTCTATTCCTTCACATTTTTATTTTCTTCTGTATCATTTTATCCCTTTTTCTTTTACACGTTTCTTATTTTTTATTCTGTGTTATTTTGTCCCCCTCCATTCCTTCACATTTTTATTTTGTTCTGTATCATTTTATCCCTATTCCTTTTACACGTTTCTTAATTTTTATTCTTTGTTATTTTGCCCCCATGCAATCCTTCACATTTTTATTTTCTCATCTATCATTTTGTCCCTATTTCGCTTTTTAATTTCTTAGTTTTATTCTTCGTCATGTTTTCTCCTCTCATCCTTCACATTTTTATTTTCTCACATATCATTTTCTCCCTATTTCTCCTCCACATTTCTTAATTTTATTCTGTGTTTTTTTGCCCCCCTCAAGCCTTCATATTTTTAATGTCTCAAGTATAATTTTCTCCGCTTTCTCCTTCAAATTTTTTATTTTAATTTTGTGTCATTTTGTCCCCCTCCCCACCGTCACATTTTTTTCATATACCATACATATTACATTTCTTAATTTTATTCTGTGTCATTTTTTCCCCCTCCAATCCTTCACATTTTTTTTCATGTATCATTTTGTTCCTATTTCTTTTTCACATTTCGTAATTTTAATCTGTGTCATTTTGTCCTCCTCCTATCCTTCACATTTTCATTTTCTTAATATATCATTGTGTCGCTATTTCTCTTTCACATTTCTAAATGTTATTCTGTGTCATTTTTTCTCCCTTCAATCCTTCACTTTTTTTTTCTCATGTATGATTTTGTCCCTATTTCTCTTTCACATGTTTTTTGTGTCCCCATCAAACTCTTCACATTTTTATTTTCTCATGTATCATTTCATCCGTATCTCTCTTTCACATTTCTTAATTTTATTCTGTATCATTTGGCTCCCTCCCATCTTTCACATTTTTATTTTGTCATGTATCATTTTGTCCCTATTTCTTTTTCACATTTCTTAATTTTATTCTGTTTCCTGTTGTCACCCTTCAATCCTTCACATTTTTATTTTACAATGTACCATGTTGTCCCTACTTCGCTTTCACATTTCTTAATTTTATCCTGTCATTTTGTCTCTCTCCCACCCTTCACATTTTCATTTTACCATGTATAATTTTGTCCTTATTTCTCTTTCACATTTTTTAATTTTGTTCTGCGCATTTTGTCCCTCTTTCTCTTTCACAATGTCTTGATTTTATTCCGTGTCATTTTGTCCCCCTCCCATCTTTCATATTTGTATTTTCCAATATATCATTTTGCCCCTATTTCTCTTTCACATTTCTTAATTTTATTCTGTATCATATTTTCCTCCTACCATCCTTCACATTTTTATTTTCTCATGTATCATTTTTCCCTATTTCTATTTCCTATTTTTTACTTGTATTCTATGTAATTTTGTCACCCTCCCATCGTTCAAATTTTTAGTTTCTCATATATCATTTTGCCCCTATTTCTCTTTCACATTTCTTAATTTTATTCTGTGTCATTTTGTCCCCCCATCCTTCACATTTTTTTCGCATGTATCATTTTTCCCTATTTCTCTTTTACGTTTCCTTATTTAATTCTGTGTCATTTTCACCCCTCATATCCTTCACTTTTTTATATTCTCATCTATCATTTTGTCCCTATTTCTCCCTCACATTTCTTAATTTATTCTGTGTCATTTTTTGTTCTTCCCATCCATCGTATTTTTATTCTCTGATGTATCCTTTTGTCCCTATTTCCCCTTCACATATCTCAATTATATTCTGTGTCATTTTATCCCCTCCAAGCTTTCACATTCTTACAGTCACATGTATCATTTTCCCCCTCCTTCTTCACGTTTCTTTATTTTATTCTGTGTCATTTTGTCCCCCCTCCCATCCATTACGTGTTTTTTCTCATGCATGATTTTGTCCCAATTTCTCTTTCACATTTCTTCATTTTATACTGTTATATTGTCTCTCTCCCATCCTTTACATTTTTATTTTCTCATATATCATTTTGCCCTTATTTCTCTTTCATATTTGTTTTTTATCTTCACTATTGTGTCCTTATTTCTCCTTCACATTTCTTAATTTATTCTGTGTGATTTTCCCCCTCCCATCCTTCACATTTTTATTTTCTCATGTATCATATTGTCCCTATTTCTCTTTCACATTTCTTAATTTTATTTTCTGTCATTTTTTCTCCTCCCATCGTTCACAATTTTATTTTCTCGTATATTATATTTCTCCTTCATATTTCTTAATTTTATTCTGTGTCATTATGTCCTCCTCCCATTCTCCACATTTTTACTTTCTCATATATCATTTTGTCCCTATTTTTCTTTCACATTTCTCAATTTTATTCTGTGTCATTTTGTATCACACCAATCCTTCAGATTTTATTATCTCATGTATGATTTTGTCCCTATTTCTCTGTAAAATTTCTTGATTTTATTCTTTGTCATATATTCCCCCTCCCATTCTACACACTTTTATTTTCTCATATATCATTTGGTCCATATTTCTCTTTCACATTCCTTAATTTTATTCTGTGTCATTTTGTCCACCTCCCACCATTCACATTTTTTTCTCATGTATCATTTTGGTCCCTATTTCTCTTTCACATTTCTTAATTTTATTCTATTTCCTGTTATCACCCTCCCATCCTTCACATTTTTAGTTTCTTATGTATCATTTTGTCCCTTTTTCTCTGTTACATTCCTCTTTTTTTCTGCGCCATTTCATCATTCTTCTCCTGTTATTCGTTTAATCGGCAGAAGCATTTTTATCATGTCACCCTTTTATTTTTTATGTCCTTTTATCATTTGGTTCTCGTGCATAACCTTTTCAATTTCTATCTTATCTTTTTCATAATCTTATCTTTACTCCTTCCTGTATCATTTTCATCGTGTTTTATTCAACCCCATTTTGTATTCTTTTCTCTTGAGCCATTTTTTATATTTCACCCGAGTCATCCTTCTCTATTTTTTTTTCACCTCCGTGATAATGTTTTTCCTTTCTTGCATAAAAATACTGTCATTTGTTTCTCTCGCGTCATCTTTACGCTGTTTTCTCCTTAATGCTATTCTAGTTTTCTATCCTGAGTCATATTGTCCTTTTTTTTTCTTGTTTCATTTTATTTCAACATTATTTTCTCCTTCATTTTCTTCACGTTCTCCTATTTTTTTGTTCCATTTTATCTTCTTTCTCCTGTGTAATTAGTTCTGTATTTTCCTTCTTCAGGGTTAGTTTTTAAATTTCTTCTTCTTCTTCTTCTTCTTCTTCTTTTTCTCCTTGTTTTTCTTCTTCTTCTTCTTCTTCTTCTTCTTCTTCTTCTTCTTTTACTTCTTCTACTTATCCTCCTCCTCCTCCTCCTCCTCCTTCTTCTTCTTCTTCTTCTTCTTCTTCTTCTTCTTTCTTACTGTGTCATTTGTTTTCATTTTCGCTTTCGTCGATTTTTATTTCTATAGTTTACTACTCTTTCTTCATTATTTTTTCTCTCTCGAGTAATTTTGGCAGTCTTTTATTTTATATAATTTTTTTAAAAATTTGTTTTCCCTTCTTCATGATTGTATTTTCATTTTTCGATATTTTCAGAAAAACTTTACCCTGTATTGACAGAATTCAAAATAGACTTCGTAGCTTAGTGGGGATACCCTTTTCTCTTCCCTGCAACCTCTTTCTCACAGAAGAGACCTTGCGAGGCTGTCTCTGCTTTATCGTATTTTTCATGGCAAGCCTTCGTCTGAGTTCCAATCTATGGTCCTCCCTCGCCAAACATTCACGAGAAACACTATCAATGGTTTCACCCATTCTTTATCTGTGCATAGACCTAAACGTGGACTCCATGAACAGAGCGTCTTTCTTAAAACTGCACACCTGTGGAACTCTCTTCCGTTTGCCTTCAAGTCCAACATAAGCAAGTTCTTGATTAACCGTCCCCCTTAAGTAATCGAGTTTACCAAATTTCCACTACTAACGATTACTACGATATTATCCCATTGGCAACTGTACACTCTTTAACCCTTATCCTCGAGTGGCTTCTGGGATTTGATAAGTGGCGATTCCTTTGTAAAAAAATCTTATTCCTATTGCTTCATTTTATTCATTTTCTACTGTTTTATTTTGTACTTATTCCTCCTGTGTAATTCAGTCCATATTTTTAAAACTTTTCAAGCCAAATAAGGCTTATTACCAATAGGACGTAAGGGGTTACTATTTGGGATCGTATATAACAGGGGACTTTGGTGAGTTGAGCAGCGAGATGACTGTTTACATTACATTTAAACAGTTGCAAGTTAGTACAACTAGGAATGCAGGAAACAGGGAGAGAATTTCAAAGTCTAGCAGTTCTCAAAAAGTACCAAATCTAATAGATTCTGCAGCATCGGTCAAACTCCAATCTCTGCCTCATGATCGCAATGTCGCGTCTCTGTACCTGTTTTACAAGTACATTAATGGAATATGCTTTGATAAACACATAGCATCTGTGTCCTATCTATGTACAGAGTCACAACCAACATGACAAGCAGCAAAATTCCATCCCTTCACTGTTGATGTCCCTAGATGCCAGAAAGCCTTCTAATCTATGGCGACACTTCAAAGGTCGGCAACGACAAAGATCTTTCGGATTCTATCTCTTCTGATCTTGAGAACGTGGTGCAAATAGGGAAAAGTGGTTTGTTAATTTTAATGCATCGAAAACTAAGCTTCTCTCCTTTCATCATAGTCACTCTAATCCCTACCACGCCCCAATAAAAATGAATGGCTCTAGTCTTGGCAAAGCCCCGTGTCTTGACAAGTTTCTGGAACTGTACTTCATTCCTGATCTGAAATAGAACACATAATCAAATCTGTTGCGAAGATCGCTGGAAAAATTGTTGGGTCACTCTACCGCTCCAGTAAGTATCTCACTACGATGCGATCCTCTATATGTTATGAAAGCCAGGTGCACCCTACAATTGAATACTGTTACCACATCTGGACAGGAGCTGCTTGGCACGCCCTATCCTTGCTTCATAGAGTTCAAAATCGGCTTCGAAACCTAGTAGAACATGCACTTTTTTCATCTCCACAATCTTTCCCACAAAAGGGACGTCACAGCCTCTCTCTTCTCTATCGCTATTTTCATGGCAAGTGCTTATCTAAACTTTAATCTATGCCCTCTGCCAAACTTTCACAAGAAACACTCGACTGGATAAAACCACTATAAAGGATTTTCCCCACTTTCTATCTGTGCCTAAATGTAAATGCAGATTCCATGAACAAAGCTTCTTTCCTAGAACTTCCCGCCTTTGGAACACTGTCCCGCTGACATGCTACCCGTCTAAATACAACATGATGGCATTAAAATCTAATGTAAACAAGTCCCTGTTAAGTGGTCCTCACAATTAATCAAATTCCACCCAATTTAAATCATTGACGATTACTGCAGAACCACCTTACACTCATTAACCCTTATCCTCGAGTGACCTTCGGGCCTTGATAAGCGGTGATCTCCAAGTTAAAAAAATCTAATAGTTTCTTCCCTGGGACTGGTAGACTTTTGAATACCCTCCCTGTTACCTGCTCCCTTGACTGTACTAACTCACCGAAACTTAAACTTGAATAGAAATCTTACTGCTCGCCTCTCCAACATTCCACTGTTAGGCACAATCTCAAATAGTAGCCCTTTATGTTTCAAGTGGCAATATACTGTTTGGGGTGGGAAAAACGTAAACAAAAAAAAACTAATCTTATGCTCAATCTATTTTTACAGTCATTTTTGGCCTCTCATTACCTTTATTCATATTTAACTAGCATGGGTGTCCGGCGTTGCCCGGGTGTTTGGAGGTATGTGTTGAGCAAAAAAAAAAAAAAAAAGTGGTAATAGGCAGGCAAGTTTAAACCCGTACCGCGGAGGAGGAAAAGAACGTAAAAAAAAAACAACAAAAGAACGTGACATCTTTGCTATTGTGTCCATCGCCAAACCAAAAGTGACGTAGGTTTAAATTAAGGCTAGACAATCGAAAAGAGGGGATGAATTTCGAAAATCTCGGTGAAAAAAAGCGATCCCTCCATGCAGAAAAGTGCCCAGTTGAGGGTAAAAGAATTAATGTTTTGGGCCAATTTTTCGATAGTTGTCGCCCGAAGAGTCGAGCTTCAAAATGATATCGATCTCGTCAAAATCCGTCGTCTCTGTCGAAAGTTCTAGATTACCTCTGTTTTTGGAGGTGACGATGTTCAGGTGGTTAATAACATGGACTGATGACCTGAGTGTTCCAAGTTCGAATCCACTTCGTCCCATAAAAATCAATGTCACTGAGGAGGTAGGTAACATTCACATGGTCCCCCCCCGTAAGAATTCTGACTATGAAAAATATCGGAGAAACCAATACCAACAATAGAATCTTCAGATTCATACGACATGTTGATGATGACAACGGCTTCCGTTTTATTTCACATTCTTTTCTTAAAATTTTTATATCAATTATTTCCGTTTGCTTTTTGGTTTAGATTTTTTTTTGTTTGTGCTTTTATCTATGCATTTCATTAGTTTACGTACGTTTCTCTTTTATTCGAGTGTCTCTTTCGTTGATATCTTATTTTCCAGCTTTCTCTCTCCTTACTGTATTCGATGATATATTTCACTTGCGCGTGCTTTGCTTCTCAAGGTTTTATTTCCCTGTAACTTCCTTTCGCCGATTGCTCATCAGCTAAAGTTGTATTCACTGAAACGCTTTAGAACAACTATTGATCAGACCATAAAACACTTGTTCAATGCGATCAACGGAGGGAGAAAAATCTTTTCCCTGTCAGAGTCGACGGTGCAACGTCTGTGGCAAAATAAATTGACAAAAATAACAAACTGGGAAATCATTGGAAGAGAAATTCATGTGTCGGCATTCCAAGCTCAAGACGATTCCTCAGAAATCTTTAGATATTGATTTTCTAATCTTGACCGTGAATTATGTTACGGTGACACATCAGTTCCCGATGGATCACCGAAGCTAAGCTACGTTGACTTTGGTGGTTAGTATCGGGCGAGTAACCACTTGGGAGAACCAGGCGTGGTATGTGAGAGGATTACGGTAAACCTTTGCAAAAGCTAACGCTGCCAACATCGTATCTTTTGTAAGCGGATGGGCCGAATCATTGGTCATTGGTCAACGGTTGCTACAGAGCAGCAGGTGACTAATCAGTGTTCATGGTCTTTACTTTCTACTGTCTTTACTGTACGAGATGGTTTCTCGAAAAAATAAAGCAAAAAGAAAAAAAACAAAAACACTTGATGGAAAATTGCGAAGGCTTGAAAACTGTACCCCCCAAAATAACACTTGATGGAAAATTGCGGAGGCTTCAAAACTGTACGTTCTACCCAAAAAACAAACAACAAAATAAAAAAAAAAACACTTGATGGAACATTGCGAAGGCTTCAAAACTTTAGGCCCCCCCCAAAAAAAAAACGAAAAGAAAAACACTTAATGGAAAATTGCGAAGGCTTCAAAACTGTACGATCCCCCTTCCACTGGTTGTAACAGTTGCGTCTGGTAGTAACTTAATATTACAAATTTCAGCTTTAAAATTTAACCATCAAAATATAATGAATATTTCAATGTTTGACGTAAATATTGATTCATCTCTTTTCGTTAGCCACGTTGCGGACGAGTAACTAGGTAAGTGTACAACGTGCTGTATGTGAATAGGAGACGATAACTCCTTTTAAATACTGATATCTTCTGTTGGCGCCAAATCACTGGTCATTGGTAAACAGTTGCTGCAGAGTAGCAACAGAAAAAAACATCAATGATCCTGATCATATCTTCTATCTGTAATGCGCTTGGTAAAGTCTCAAAAATACCAGGTAGAAAATTGTAGAGATTACAGCATTGTATATTTCCACCGAAAGGCATTATATATATATATATATATATATATATATATATATATATATATATATATATATATATATATATATATAAAATATATTTCCACAGAAATATATATATATATATACATATATATATATATATATATATATATATATATATATATATATATATATATATATATATATATATATACAGTAGCGTCCAAAAGTTAAGGGCTAGTAGTTTCAAGACAAGTTTAAGTACTTTTTAAGAAAAACCGTTCATTTAAAATACTTAATTTGCATATATACTTATAGATATACTCATCACTCATGTCTCGCCTAAATTTAATAAGCATCCGTTCGATATTTTTAAAGTTATGACCAATAACACAAAAGTTTGTCCAAATTCTCGTGGTCCAAAAGTTAAGGGCTAGGCGGTATAATCTTTAATTATTATAACAGTAAGGTACTGTATAGGTGTCAGACAGGTACTATGAATAATCCTACTTCAAATTTTTACTTAAGAACATTAAAATTATTGTAATTGAGTAAAAGAAATGAGTGTTTGTATCGCACTAGTACAACATGGCAGCAAAACAACGTCGTCCCGTTTCTGTCGAAGAAAAACAGCTAATTATTCATCTTCATAGTAATGGCAAGAAAACTTCTGAGATTGTTGACACCGTAGGAAGGTCTCCTAGTGTAGTAGAGCATATTGTGGCACATTTCAAGCAGTCAGGATCAGTGGCAGCTGCCCCAAAATCTGATAGACATCGAATCACAACTGCTCAACAGGATCGTCTTATTGTCAAAATGTCACTTAAAGACAGATCTAACACTGCTGCTAAAATATCTCGAGAACTAAAGCAAAGGTCTATTGTTCAAGCGTCTCGGCAAACTGTTACACGCCGGTTTTACGCTTCTGGATTGCAATCTCGAGTGCCAGCAAGGAAGCCTCTTATCTCCAAAAAGAATCAGAAACTCCGCCTCGCTTTTGCCCAAGAACACGTTGTGTGGACAACCGAAAACTGGTCCTGTGTGCACTTTAGTGATGAATCGAAGTTTAACGTTATCGGATCTGATGGCAACACGTATGTCCGGCGAAGAACTGGTGAGAGATTGGAGGTTAAGTGCGTGAAAAAAACTGTGAAATTTGGAGGAGGAAGTGTAATGGTTTGAGGCTGTGGACTACTGATTCGTCTGCAAGGTGGAATAAATGCAGAAGTTTATAAGCAGATTCTACGGCAGCATGCAGTTCCTAGTCTTCGGTCGTCGCTCTATCAACCTGCAATTTTCATGCAGGATAACGCTCCTTGTCACACTGCTAAGAAAGTAAAAACATTTTTAGACGAGGAAGAAGTTGAAACGATGCGTTGGCCCCCTCAGAGTCCAGATCTTAATCCTATTGAGAATATCTGGAAAATAGTTGGTGAACGTGCTCGATTTCAGTGCCCAAAAAATCAAGAAGAACTCTGGCAGTGCTTACATGCTGAATGGAGTGCGATAACGCCAGCGTTTTGCAAGAAGTTGGTGGATTCCTGTGCCAAGAGGTGTCAATAAGTCATAAATAGCAAGGGTTTGTTTACCAAATACTAGTTAGTTGGTAATTTCAGCCATTCACAGCAAGGACAAAAGCCGCAATCGTGTTAGCCCTTAACTTTTGGACACACAAATTTTGAACAATTTTATTTAAAATGGTAGTTATTAAAAAAATACTTAGTGTAGGCTAACGAAATTATGACCCATTGAAGATATACATGTTATCTATATAATTATGAAGTAATTTTTTGTTGTTCGTGTGTATTTGTTTCAAATATATGGTTAAACTTGCTAAGGTTTTACTAGCCCTTAACTTTTGGACGCTACTGTATATATATATATTTCTATGGAAATATATTTTATTTCTTATAATATATACCAATCCTTATTTAAGAAGATTAATGTAATTATAGAGCAATATAGTGAATAAATGACAAAAGACTATATTTCAAAGTTCATTATGTTAACCATCTTACAATTTATTCTTTTAATTCAGTTGACATTAACAATTCTTAACAGTATCTGTTTCGTAGCGCAAAATCAATCACTTAATTATGATATATATATATATATATATATATATATATATATATATATAGTGAATAAATGACAAAAGACTACATTCCAAAGTTAATGAGGTTAACCACTTTATTATCAATTCTTTTAATTCAGTTGACATTTACAATTCTTGACAGTATCTGTTTCGTAGCGCAAAATTAATCACTTAATTATTATTAAAGATTAATCAGTGAATCTACTTTGTCCTTGACTCATCAGAAGAAATAGCAACAGTCAATCCGTCAAACTGATTGATATCATAATTAAGTGATTGATTTTGCGCTACGAAACAGATACCGTTAAGAATTGTTAATGTCAACTGAATTAAAAGAATAAATTGTAAGATGGTTAACATAATGAACTCTGGAATATAGTCTTTTTTCATTTATTCACTATATTGCTCTATAATTACATTAACCTTCTTAAATAAGGATTAGTATATATATATATATATATATATATATATATATATATATATATAAGCAGGCATGATATTATAACATTATGGGAAAAATAGAAAGTAAACCTGTAGCAATTTTACAAAATTCTTAACGTTTAATCCCCATTTTCGGGGACTTCCTCAGCACAATGATAAGGATAACTGAGGAAAATAAATATACGAAAGATGAGAGGAGAATCCTATGAAAAGTAAGATATTTATATCTTTTACGTACACATAAGGAAGGCGATTAAAAACCTAAGTGGGGTACCCGTAAGAAACAAAATTAAAGACTATTAACATAAGTGGGCGAATATGTTTAAGACGAAACTAATCAGGTTTCGAATCTATGTGTAAAATAGGCAAAGTGATTAAAAACGTATGTAAATGAAACTAATCAAGTTACGAATCTATGTATAAAATAGGCAAAGTGATTAAAAACGTATGTAAATAAAACTAATCAAGGTTCGAATCTATGCATAAAAAAGGCAAAGTGATTAAAAACGTATGTAAATGGAATTAATCAAGTTTCGAATCTATGTATAAAAAAGGCAAATTGGTTAAAAACGTATGTAAATAAAACTAATCAAGTTTCGAATCTATGCATAAAAAAGGCAAAGTGATTAAAAACGTATGTAAATAAAACTAATCAAGTTTCGAATCTATGCATAAAATAGGCAAAGTTGTTAAAAACGTATGTAAATAGAACAAATCAAGTTTCGAATCTATGCATAAAATACGCAAAGTGGTTAAAAACGTATGTAAATGGAACTAATCAAGTTTCTGATCTATGTATAAAAAAGGCAAAGTGGTTAAAAACGTATGTAAATGAAACTAATCAAGTTTCGAATCTATGCATAAAATAGGCAAAGTGGTTAAAAACGTATGTAAATGAAACTAATCAAGTTTCGAATCTATGCATAAAATTGGCAAAGTGATTAAAAACGGATGTAAATAAAACTAATCAAGTTTCGAATGTATGTATAAAATCGGCAAAGTGGTTAAAAACGTATGTAAATAAAACTAATCAAGTTTCGAATCTATGCATAAAATAGGCAAAGTGGTTAAAAACGGATGTAAATGAAACTAATCAAGTTTCGAATCTATGTATAAAATCGGCAAAGTGATTAAAAACGGATGTAAATAAAACTAATCAAGTTTCCAATCTATGTATAAAAAAGCCAAAGTGGTTAAAAACGTATGTAAATGAAACTAATCAAGTTTTGAATGTATGTATAAAATAGGCAAAGTGATTAAAAACGTATGTAATTAAAACTAATCAAGTTTCGAATCTATGTATAAAATAGGCAAAGTGATTAAAAACGTATGTAAATGAAACTAATCAAGTTTCGAATGTATATATAAAATAGGCAAAGTGATTAAAAACGTATGTAATTTAAACTAATCAAGTTTCGAATCTATGCATAAAATAGGCAAAGTGATTAAAAACGTATGTAAAGGAAACTAATCAAGTTTCGAATCTATGCATAAACTAGGCAAAGTGATTAAAAACGTATGTAAATGAAACTAATCAAGTTTCGAATCTATGTATAAAATAGGCAAAGTAGTTTAAAACGTATGTAAGTGGCACTAATCAAGTTTCGAATCTATGCATAAAAGAGGCAAAGTGATTAAAAACGTATGTAAATGGAACTAATCAAGTTTCGAATCTATGTATAAAATAGGCAATGTGGTTAAAAACGTATGTAAATGGAACTAATCAAGTTTCGAATCTATGCATAAAAAAGGCAAAGTGGTTTAAAACGTATGTAAATGAAACTAATCAAGTTTCGAATCTATGTATAAAAAAGGCAAAGTGATTAAAAACGTATGTAATTAAAACTAATAAAGTTTCGAATCTATGTATAACATAGGCAAAGTGATTAAAAACGTATGTAAATGAAACTAATCAAGTTTCGAATCTATGTATAAAATAGGCAAAGTGGTTAAAAACGTATGTAAATGAAACTAATCAAGTTTCGAATCTATGTATAACATAGGCAAAGTGATTAAAAACGTATGTAATTAAAACTAATAAAGTTTCGAATCTATGCATAAAATAGGCAAAGTGATTAAAAACGTATGTAAATGGAACTAATCAAGTTTCGAATCTATGCATAAAATAGGCAAAGTGATTAAAAACGTATGTAAATGAAACTAATAAAGTTTCGAATCTATGTATGAAATAGGCAAAGTGATTAAAAACGTATGTAATTAAAACTAATAAAGTTTCGAATCTATCCATAAAATAGGCAAAGTGATTAAAAACGTATGTAAATGAAACTAATCAAGTTTCGAATCTATGTATAAAAAAGGCAAAGTGGTTAAAAACGTATGTAAATGGAACTAATCAAGTTTCGAATCTATGCATAAAATAGGCAAAGTGATTAAAAACGTATGTAAATAAAACTAATCAAGTTTCGAATCTATGTATAAAATAGACAAAGTGATTAAAACGTATGTAAATAAAACTAATCAAGTTTCGAATCTATGCATAAAAAAGGCAAAGTGGTTAAAAACGTATGTAAATGAAACTAATCAAGTTTCGAATCTATGTATAAAAAAGGCAAAGTGATTAGAAACGTATGTAAATAAAACTAATCAAGTTTGGAATCTATGTATAAAAAAGGCAAAGTGATTAAAAACGTATGTAAATAAAACTAATCAAGTTTCGAATCTATGTATAAAATAGACAAAGTGGTTAAAACGTATGTAAATGAAACTAATCAAGTTTCGAATCTATGCATAAATAGGCAAAGTGATTAAAAACGTATGTAAATAAAACTAATCAGGTTTCGAATCTATGCATAAAAAAGGCAAAGTGGTTAAAAACGTATGTAAATGGAAATAATCAAGTTTCGAATCTATGCATAAAATAGGCAAAGTGATTAAAAACGTATGTAAATTAAACTAATTAAGTTTCGAATCTATGTATAAAATAGGCAAAGTGGTTAAAAACGTATGTAAATTGAACTAATCAAGTTTCGAATCTATGCATAAAATAGGCAAAGTGATTAAAAACGTATGTAAATGAAACTAATCAAGTTTCGAATCTATGCATAAAATAGGCAAAGTGATTAAAAACGTATGTAAATTAAACTAATTAAGTTTCGAATCTATGCATAAAAAAGGCAAAGTGGTTAAAAACGTATGTAAATGAAACTAATCAAGTTTCGAATCTATGCATAAAATAGGCAAAGTGATTAAAAACGTATGTAAATGAAACTAATCAAGTTTCGAATCTATGCATAAAAAAGGCAAAGTGGTTAAAAACGTATGTAAATAAAACTAATCAAGTTTCGAATCTATGCATAAAAAAGGCAAAGTGGTTAAAAACGTATGTAAATGAAACTAATTAAGTTTCGAATCTATGCATAAAAAAGGCAAAGTGATTAAAAACGTATGTAAATGAAACTAATCAAGTTTCGAATCTATGCATAAAAAAGGCAAAGTGGTTAAAAACGTATGTAAATGAAACTAATCAAGTTTCGAATCTATGCATAAAATACGCAAAGTGGTTAAAAACGTATGTAAATGGAACTAATCAAGTTTCGAACCTATGCATAAAAAAGGCAAAGTGATTAAAAACGTATGTAAATGAAACTAATCAAGTTTCGAATCTATATATAAAATAGGCACAGTGATTAAAAACGGATGTAAATAAAACTAATCAAGTGTCGAATCTATGTATAAAAAAGCCAAAGTGATTAAAAACGTATGTAAATGAAACTAATCAAGTTTCGAATGTATGTATAAAATAGGCAAAGTGATTAAAAACGTATGTAATTAAAACTAATCAGGTTTCGAATCTATGCATAAAAAAGGCAAAGTGGTTAAAAACGTATGTAAATGAAACTAATCAAGTTTCGAATCTATGCATAAAATAGGCAAAGTGATTAAAAACGTATGTAAATAAAACTAATCAGGTTTCGAATCTATGCATAAAAAAGGCAAAGTGGTTAAAAACGTATGTAAATGGAACTAATCAAGTTTCGAATCTATGCATAAAATAGGCAAAGTGATTAAACACGTATGTAAATTAAACTAATTAAGTTTCGAATCTATGTATAAAATAGGCAAAGTGGTTAAAAACGTATGTAAATTGAACTAATCAAGTTTCGAATCTATGCATAAAATAGGCAAAGTGATTAAAAACGTATGTAAATGAAACTAATCAAGTTTCGAATCTATGCATAAAATAGGCAAAGTGATTAAAAACGTATGTAAATTAAACTAATTAAGTTTCGAATCTATGCATAAAAAAGGCAAAGTGGTTAAAAACGTATGTAAATGAAACTAATCAAGTTTCGAATCTATGCATAAAATAGGCAAAGTGATTAAAAACGTATGTAAATGAAACTAATCAAGTTTCGAATCTATGCATAAAATAGGCAAAGTGATTAAAAACATATGTAAATGAAACTAATCAAGTGTCGAATCTATGCATAAAATAGGCAAAGTGATTAAAAACGTATGTAAATGAAACTAATCAAGTTTCGAATCTATGTATAAAATAGGCAAAGTGATTAAAAACGTATGTAAATAAAACTAATCAATTTCCAATCTATGTATAAAAAAGGCAAAGTGATTAAAAACGTATGTAATTTAAACTAATCAATTTTCGAATCTATGTATAAAATAGGCAAAGTGATTAAAAACGTATGTAAATGGAACTAATCAAGTTTCTGATCTATGTATAAAAAAGGCAAAGTGGGTAAAAACGTATGTAAATAAAACTAATCAAGTTTCGAATCTATGCATAAAATAGGCAAAGTGATTAAAAACGTATGTAAATGGAACTAATCAAGTTTCTGATCTATGTATAAAAAAGGCAAAGTGGTTAAAAACGTATGTAAATGAAACTAATCAAGTTTCGAATCTATGCATAAAATAGGCAAAGTGGTTAAAAACGTATGTAAATGAAACTAATCAAGTTTCGAATCTATGCATAAAATTGGCAAAGTGATTAAAAACGTATGTAAATGAAACTAATCAAGTTTCGAATCTATGCATAAAATTGGCAAAGTGATTAAAAACGGATGTAAATAAAACTAATCAAGTTTCGAATGTATGTATAAAATCGGCAAAGTGGTTAAAAACGTATGTAAATAAAACTAATCAAGTTTCGAATCTATGTATAAAATAGGCAAAGTGGTTAAAAACGGATGTAAATGAAACTAATCAAGTTTCGAATCTATGTATAAAATCGGCAAAGTGGTTAAAAACGTATGTAAATGAAACTAATCAAGTTTCGAATCTATGTATAAAATCGGCAAAGTGATTAAAAACGGATGTAAATAAAACTAATCAAGTTTCGAATCTATGTATAAAAAAGCCAAAGTGGTTAAAAACGTATGTAAATGAAACTAATCAAGTTTCGAATGTATGTATAAAATAGGCAAAGTGATTAAAAACGTATGTAATTAAAACTAATCAAGTTTCGAATCTATGTATAAAATAGGCAAAGTGATTAAAAACGTATGTAAATAAAACTAATTAGCTTTCGAATCTATGCATAAAAAAGGCAAAGTGGGTAAAAACGTATGTAAATAAAACTAATCAAGTTTCGAATCTATGTATAAAATAGGCAAAGTGGTTAAAAACGTATGTAAATGGAACTAATCAAGTTTCGAATCTAGGCATAAAAAAGGCAAAGTGATTAAAAACGTATGTAAATGGAACTAATCAAGTTTCGAATCTATGTATAAAATAGGCAAAGTGATTAAAAACGTATGTAAATAAAACTAATCAAGTTTCGAATCTATGCATAAAAAAGGCAAAGTGATTAAAAACGTATGTAAATGGAACTTATCAGGTTTCAAATTATACTCCTTGATTATTAAATTATTTTTGATGGGTGTTAAATTGTAGAAACCATTTCTCCGCTTTATTATATTGGAATTTATGATTAGTGTCGACTCGAGGAGTCTACGTAAAGTTTTACCCTGTGCGAATATGACCATTCTGGCCTTTGCAAAACTATTGTTTTGATATGAAACATTTACCAAAATATCACTTCTCTTATGTCCGTGCATTTCTAGAGAACGCTTTGTGCGTCCGTGGGTAATTTAATCTGTAGGTCTGTCACGTTTGGGAAGTTTTATTGCTAAATTAAACTTTCTATCTATCTATTTGGTTGACAAGAACGTTTTCTCAAAATTTAAAATATTTATTTCAAATTGAGTATTTTCAAATAAGTTTTCGTTATAATACCTTTACTTTATATATCATTTAAAGAGCGTTTTCCCTCTATCCAATCGTTTAAATTACAATCGTTTTAAAACAATCATATCTTCTTTTCAGAACTTTGGATACAAGGTAGGAAAAAAGCAAATTCGTACAATTTTCTTATTGCAATTCAAGCTAGGCCGAAAAGAGGCTCAAACAGTTCGCAATCTCAACGAAGCGTTTGGCCCAGGAACCACTAATCAACACACAGTGCAATAGTGGTTTAAGAAATTTCGTGGCGGTGACGAGAGTATTGAAGATGATGAGAGTATTGGTCGGTCATCGAATGTTGACAAGGATCAATTAAGAACCTTAGTCGAAGCCAATACACACGCAACTGTTCAAGAACTTGCTTCTGAATTAGACGTAACGTATATGACATTTTCCGGCCACTTGACAGAGATTGAAAAGAAAAAAAAACTTGATAAATGGGTATCTCACCAATTGAACAACAACCAAAAGAAACGCCGTTATAAAGTGTCATCTGCCCTTCTTTTACGTAACAAGAACAACCCGGTTGTGACTTACGATGAAAAGTGAGTTATTTACGACAACCGGTGGCGCTTAGCTCAGTGGTTGGACGCCGATGAAGCTCCGAAGCCAGAGTTGCACCAAAAGAAAGTCATGCTGACTGTTTGTTGATCTGTTTTTTCTTTAGAATGCAGGCAAAACAATTGCAGTGGAGAAGTACTGTCAACAAATGGAGGAAATGCGTCAGAAACTTCGACAACACCCAGTATTAGTCAACAGAAAAAGCTACATTCTCCTACACGACAATGCCTGACAGCATTTTGCTAAACCGACCCTGCAGAAGCTGAACGAATTGAGTTACGAAACTCTGTCTCATTCGCCATACTCTCCAGGCCTCTCACCTACCGACTATCACTTTTTCAAGAATATCGACAGTGAGAAATGCTTACAAAATTTAAGCGATATCAAAAACGCCTTCATCGACATCATTGCAATCAGAACACAATGTTGTTATGTTACTGGCATAAATACACTTGTTTTGTGTTGGCAAAAGTGAGTTAATTATATGGTGCTTATTTCGATCAATAATTTTTTTTATTTAAGCCGAGATATGTTCATCTGAATTTGAAAGTTTAAAAACCGCAGGGACTTTCTTTTCAATTTGATAAGAGTTCTAGAATGGTGTACTGATAGCACATCTAGGAAGATATCACTCAAATCATCCTTTTCTTCCTTCAGAAAGTACAAAACCAAATTCGAAATCTAGTAGTTGATGTCGTCTTCTCATCCCTATAGCTCCTTTATCACAGAAAATAGTCACTAGTCTTTCTGTATTCTATCGTTATTTTCATCGTAGCTTCTCGACTGAACCCCAATCTATTGTTCTCCCCAATAAAACATTCGTAAGAGCACTCCTCTAGCTACAACCACTGTAAATAAATTCGCTTCTTTCTTCTGTTTACTTAAAACTAATCGGAACAGCTTTTATTTATGATAACTGTCTGTGTATATAACACAATACCGCAGGTCTGCTTCCACTCCGACTACAACATGCAAATGGTAACAAATTCTTTTTAAGCAAATCTAAACCAACGTACGTTCACAATCTGTCAATCTTTTGACTACTTCTGCAGTTTACGGACGGCGCTGAAATAATATCGTTATTTTTCTGAAGTATTGAGATGAGGATTGTTTATTCGTATTATTTGGATTCTTCGGACTACTATTCTCATCTTGATTGGCATTTTCACAACGTTTCGGTCGATATAACTTCTGACCCGTGGCGCAGTGGCTAAAGTACTTGAAAAAATTAATTGTAAAAGTGATATTAATCTTAATGGTTAAAGATTCAATTTTCAGTGTGGACGGCACAAAAATACAATTCCGAATTACCTAGGCCCTCTATTTAATCATGGCTGACCGAAGAAGAGCATGCTAACCCGGTGAACTAAATAAAGGGTTCCCTTCGAAATTCCGTTGCCAAGTCATAAAATACGCACAAATATTATATTTTAATTCAAACAGAAACTGACACATGTGTATGTGAGTATTATGTTTTTTTCTAAACAGTTTAATTCTTGTAAGTAAAAAACAACAAAAATACTCAAGCTAAGATCGAAACTAAAACCTAAAGACGATGAGTCAAGTATGATAATCATTAGAAAATCTTGACACGATCTTTAAAATGTATTTTCAAACCTAAGGAATCTGTTATGTGAACCATTCACCCATGCGCACTTGTTGTTAAACAGTTGAAAAACAGATAAAAATCCGATGACCCCACGTCGAATTCTTCAATTTTAACCCGTTTAGCAGCCCATTTGCGGATAAAAAACCGATTATGACGTTTTCTACACGCATGCATACTCTATATACCAAATTTCAAGTGTGTAGGTAAACAATTCGTTGAGTATATAGATTGAGATATAGATATATAACTTTTAGCTTAAGTGTGAAGTAATATTTTAGTTAGTTTGGCTCGCTTACATTAGGAATATACTTTTCGTCGGTGTGCCACGCTTAAGTTCCAAACAGTTCAATGATTAAACACGCAGATATAATAGACGCATCTCCAGTGTACCAGTTCTCGCTAACACATAATTGCGCTTTTATTTATTTTGAGCAATTATATTCTCCCGAAATAGTAATTCGAGATTTATTCCCGATTTCCGAATAAATAACACATTTGCTCTTTACTTATTGTCACGAATCTTTTTATATCTTCGCCCAGGTCTTGACTTACTTGATTACTTTCGCTCCAACGCAATTTCTGATCCGTCAGTGTGGCTTTGAATTGTTATTCCATTGTGGCATTTTTTTCTTTTGTTCATAATCATTGCAGCGGACATTTTTTTATGGGCGAACTGGTCAATTAGATTTTATTGCTGTTCTCTACATTTTTCTCCTATTCACCTTGATTACATTGCTCAAACGATTGTCCTTTTCAATGCAGTTATATTTTATTTATACTCCTATTCACTATTCGAACCTTTATCTTACAAGCAGTGTGGGTCGAACCACTTGAGATCAAATGACAGCAATTCTTCCAAAACGAAACACTGGAAGGTGGCAGTGACTAAGTCGTTAACGAATCAGACTGTGTCTGCTAACTTGGCACTGTACCCACGCGAGTCCCCGGGGCGCAGTGGATAGAGTACATGGTAAAATTTACTTTTAAAATGTTAAATTCCTGGAAGTTTAATGTTCAATTCTCAGTGTGGACGATCTGAAATTCCATTGTGAATTACTTAGGACTTCTACTCAGTCATAACTGACGAAATGAGAGCATGCTACTCCTGCGGATTAACAAGTTCTGTTCGAAATTCTATGCAGATTCCCGTGTTCGACAGAAGGATTCCCGAGTTCGACAAGATACACCTGAAGAAAGCCGGGGGTTACATCGACCGAAACGTTGTGCAAATGACGCTCAAGATGAGAACAGTAGTCCGAAGAAGCAAAATAATATGAATGATTCCGTCGTTCGACAAGACACTCCTGAAAAGGGTTGGAAGTAACATCGGTCGAAACGCTGTGATAACGTTCAATGTGCGAACAGAACTCGAATAATCAAGATAATGGAAATTATCAAACTTCATCTCAAAACTTCCGAAATAGAATATCTATTCGTATTATTTGGATTCTTCGGACTACAGTTCTTATCTTGAGTGTCATTTTAACAACGTTTCAGTCGATGTAATCTCCAACCTTCTTCAGGTGTATCTGTCGAACTCGAAAATTTGGATGAAATGTCGAACGGAACCCTTTATTTACCTCAAGTGGGTAACATGCTTTCGTTTCGTCAGCCATGGCTGGATAGAGTCCTAAACATTTAGCGATTGTATTTTTGTGTCGTCCACACTGAGAATTCAACCTTCAACCATCAGGAGATTATTACATTTGCAATCAATTTTTTCAAGTACTCTAACCACTGCGCCACAATACATCTGAAGAAGATCGCAGGTTACATCGACCGAAACGTTGTGAAAACGACACTCAAGATGAGAGCAGTAGTTCGAAAACTCCAAATAATACGAATAACCAATACTCATCTAAAAAAAAAAATCAGAAATGTAACATAATATCTAGTTTTGTTTTCCTGTAATCACGTGACTTTAATTTTATATTTTTCCTGTTTTACTTTCCTACTTAATACTTTTCTCTTTATCCTTTGTCATTTTTATATTCATTCCTATTATTTCTCTCGCAGTATTTCGCGAACCTTTTACGTATATCCTTGTTTAATTTTCTTTTCTTAATATTTCCCCGACTCGAAACTTTTATATCTATTTTACTCTTCCTATTCCCGCTTCATTTTTTTTTCTAAAGTCATTTTTCTTCCAATATATCCATTCCTCTCCTTACATTCCGAACTCCTTCCCAATCATTTCCAGCGGCCAATTTTTTTTTCTTTGCTAATCTCATCTTCTCGACTTTTAGTTTTGTTTTCCCTTCCGAACTGCAAAATGCAGATAAATCAACCGAAACAAATGCTAAAAGAACAGAAAAACAAAAAACAAAAACAAAACAAAAAAACCCCCCAAAACCGAATGCATTTTCCATTGATTAACTTAACAGTTGATTAATGTTCTCACGCACGTCCTATTTGTGGGCCGCAATCTACAAACGAATCCTTCGACGAATATTTCGCTATAGTTTTAAACGTTCTTAAACGTTAATTGAACTCATTCTGCGCAGATTTCCGAACGGACAAAAGCTACCAACTCGATTCGAATAAAACAAACAGCAGTATCCTCTACGCTATAATAAAAACCACTATATATATATATATATATATATATATATATATATATATATATATATATATATATATATATATAGTAATTTATAAAATATATATGGCGGTTAAGCTACACTGAATATTCTGCGTTTCATCCACTATAGGATTCGTCAGGCTTATGCGCATAAGCCTGACGAATCCTATAAAGGATGAAACGCCGAATATTCAGTGTAGCTTAACCGCCATATATATTTTATAAATTACTAACTAGCTCTACCTACGTATTGAGCACTTTTGAAGTAAATACTTAAAGTTTACGCATAAATCTATACTTTCGTATATTAAATTTATGTGAGTAAATGAAGTAGTTATATATATATATATATATATATATATATATATATATATAAGAAACTTTTTGTATTCGTGTCTAGGTGTGTGCGTGTGTGTTCATTCAAAAACGTCTAAGCTGATTTTTATGAAATTTCACGAAAAAGTACCTGGTAGTGTTCTTAGAAAGTTTTTGTATCGGAATATCTTCGATAAGTATCAATAATCGCCAATCGAAATAATCCGATGAAGGAAAGAACGGCCGATTTTAACCAAATTCAAATTCAAACCATTATATATAAAAATAATTTTATGACACCAACAGTAGGTTTTCTACAGCACAATGTATACTGCTATATATTGTGAACTAAATCACTTTGAGAAACATGTGATGGACCTCTAACTAGAGCAGGCAATCAATCGATTTGATTGAAAATGGGTGATTTTACCGATTTCGATGACAAAAAAAAAAGTATGTAAGTGTGAAATTTTCGCTGATCCTCATTCAATCCGGGGCAACGTTGCGCCACGTTGATAGTGTATATATATATATATATATATATATATATATATATATATATATATATATATATATATATATATATATATATATAAGACACCTAACTATGATTGATAAAATATTTAGATTATTTATTAAATCAGAAAATGTTCAAAGACAGGACACAACAGAAATAACTCATTAAGTCCTGAAAAAAAAATTAATTTAAGGATTGGTCATTCGTATTATTTGGATTTATCGGACTACTGTTTTCATCTCAAGATGGGAACAGTAGTCCGATGAATCCAAATAATACGAACGACTGAGACAACATTGTCCCTTTGAAGCTTTACAGTCATCTATACGACGTGTGCATACACGTGTGCTCGTCTATGACCATCTACTGTTGTGATCGTCTAATCTAGAGTTCGTTGTGTGTGCATGAACTTTTAAATACAGTTTATGACGGAACAGTAATATACTTTAACAACACAAAGGGCGAATAACACTTATTTGGGGTTTCAACATCTGGTCAATCGGAAACATCTGGTCCATCTTTGTCTTCGGTTGACGGAAAAGCTGCAATATAAATTCTCCCAAGGAACGACAGGGCCTTGAGTTTTATGTTCGGCAACTTTTTATTCCATCAGAAGATGGCGCGTCTACAATTATGTGTTAGTGTTGAAACCGGAGTGTCAGAGTTAACAGAGAAAATAACAGGATGATCTCTAATAAATGTTGAAAATGAGAAAGAAGTTTTACTAATCAATAGAGACAAAGCAAACAAAGTAATTTAACAATTGATAGATTGAGCTAGAAATTCCCTGTATATACTCGCATTCACACCAACGCGTGATGCGACACAAGGTCGAGTTGAATATTAAAAGTCCTTCTCTTTCCAAAATGGACAATCTATATGGTTTCAATAATAGTTATCTATAGTTATCTCCCTCTGCAAACATTACTATTTGAATAAATAATGCGCAAGTTATCTCCTCCTGAGATCACTACAACATGAATAAGTAGAACACAAGTTTTATCCTATACGTGATGCGACACAAGATCAAGTTGAAAAGTTCATCGCTCTCTGAAGAGATCACTCTATCCGGTTTAAAAAAATATGGAACTAGCAATAAACCGAATTCCTTACCAAAGAGGAGAACTGTCTGAGAAAGTGGCACCTGAGACTTAGCAGCAGGCAATAGTTACCCGAAAAGTCAGCCATAAGAAACATGATGAACTAGCATGTCTTGTGAGATCTCGTTAGTTTCCATTCTCCTTTTGTAAATAAAAATAACAGATTATCCTATTCTCCGTATTTAGTTACTATATACCAGTTATATTATTATTATTATTATTATTATTGAATAATTATAATTATTGTTGAAACTAGGTTTGTTGGTTTTTGTTTTAATGCATATCAACCATTTTTAGGTTATTTAATGCCAAATCCAGTAATTTCGAAGAAAAATATTTTAATAAGATATATTTGTTTTTCTTTTTCAAGTCAGTTTTCATTTAACCCATAGTTGGGACCCTAACAGGTGCTACTATTCCATGTCAGAGAGGACCTGGGAGCAAATGCCAATTAAGGGGTGGCTCCACATTCCCCAAAGCCCGCAAGCTGGGGCCTCACCATCAGATATAGTTTAAGGCCATATCCAGGACCTTGTTGAAACTAGGAGACCTAGAATAAGCTAATGGTCGTTTGTATAGTTCAATTGCTATCGGTACATCAAATAGAAGAATAAAAAATATATAGATTCATTCGGCTGTACGTGTAAAGTTCAGGATAATATAAGAACCACGGAAGAGATTATGAAATAGACTTTAAAAATATCTTGCTTACCATTGATCTTTTAATTCTATCGCTGTACACTATTTTATCGATAGACCGAGAAGGATGTGGCATCTGCGATTATTGCTAAGATCGATAAAAATAGGATTTTATTAGGAAACGATTCTTGTACGACGACTCTTCCATAATAAAATGGAATGAAAAGAGGAGAATATCCGAATCGCGTAAATGAGAAAGTCGAATCGTTTATTTAAGTTGTTCGATTCTTGATTTCCCTTTAGAAATGATAAAGATTTGTGAAAAATCAAATCAATACAAAAAACAAAAACAAAAAAAAAACATAAAAACGTATATCTACATCTGCATGGTGGTTTTATTTCAATACAATTTCCCAAGGGAGTTAATTATTAGAACTGCTAAATTTTTATCGTTGAATTATTTATACTTTTCAATTCTGAATCGCCAATGAGACTTATTTATCAACTAGCGGGGGTACTCGACGTTGCCCAGGTGTTTGTAGGTGTGTGTGTTTGGGGGTGGTGGTGGTAAAGAAGAACAAAAAGGAAACTTAACCCTGTTTAAATAAAAATAAAACGATAAAACAGCGAATTTAAAAATGAAAAAAAATTAAGTGTAGGTGGGGGGTTTGGTGACAGGTAGGATCTAACCCGGAGCCTTGAGGCCCATACGCTGATCCTGAACACCTGCTCTACGGCGACATTAAGAGCGATTAAAAGTAAATGTTAAACATCACACTATTCCGCAGAGGTCAAATCTTTTTACTGCGGGATGGTTGACAGTGACGTTTACATCCGGTTCGAATCTAGTTTCGCTCTTTTTATACTGAAAAGTGAAAGCAACACGCGGCGATCCGAAAATGTGGAATATTTAGCTTTCCAAAGTAAGGCAAATTAAATAGACAGCGACCCCCGTTGTTAACTCGTAGATATTATCATTTAGACATGATATAAAAAGTTTTACGAATGAGTGAGCCGAGCAAGAACCAAGCGGAAAAAGCCTTTTGCCGACATACACAAAAAGCGAACATGCATACATACACACAACATTTTGCCTTATATATATATATATATATATATATATATATATATATATATATATATATATATATATATATATAGACTAAACCCGGTATTGCCCGAGATTGAATTAGGAAAGCACGAGTTATCTTCCCCTTGCAATACTTATTACTTCAATAAAGTATGGTCCACGGCTCACTAGTACTTGAATAAGAGAAGCCGAGATCACTACTATTTGAATAATGAAAGCATGAGTTATTCGCCTCTGCAATCATTACGATTTGAATAAATAATGTACGAGTTATCTACTCCTGTGATCACTTCTACATTAATAAGTAGAACACGATTTTTATCAAACTTATTTATGTTCAATATTACTTGCATAAGTAAAACGTGAGTTATCTCCCCATGCGATCACTTTATTCGAATAAGTACAATGTAAGTTATCTGTCCGTGCCATCACTACTACTTAAATACGTAAAACCGTATCTTCTACTTAAATAAGTAAAGCAGCACCCATGGCCTTTATTATTCTCATTGTTTTTAGATTTTATAATATTCAATTTTTGAGGTTGAGCTCAATCATTTACTCAGCATATACATATATATATATATATATATATATATATATATATATATATATATATATATATATATATATATATATATATATATATATATATATATATAAGTAGTCAAATCGCTGAAATCTGATCCCTTGACAGCCAAACTTCTGGCTGAAAAACGAATATAAAGAGATTATAAGAGTTATTTGGTAGGGAAATTCACACAGACACACACAGACATTTTCACTTTATATATATATATATTTATATAAATATATATACATATGTATATATATAAAATTCAAAATGGCGTGATGGAAACATTAAATGTATTTACAGCTTCTCTTCCAATTTTCGAATTCTAATTATGTCAAATCACACTTTATTTCCTTTCGACGTATTGATTGCTGCTATTTCTTCTGATGAGTTGAAGGCATAATAGAATCACTGATTGATATAATATTTAAGTGACTGATTTTGCGCTACGAAACAGATACCGTCAAGAACTGTAAATATCAACTGAGTTAAAGGAATTACAAAAATAAATTATAAAATGGTCACCATCATGAATTTTGGAATATAGTTTTTGTCATTTATTCACTGTATTAGTCTGTAATTACATTGAGCTTCTTAAATAAAGATTAATATATATTATAAGAAAATATATTTCCACACACACACACACACACACACACACACACACACACACACACACACACACACACACACATATATATATATATACAGGTTGTAATTTTTTCCAAGACTGCCAATTTAAGCTAAATTTAATGTAATTGTTTAAACAACATATACCTCATTTGATTGGCCTTTTATTTTTCTATAATTTTACCTGTTAATATTTGACTTTAATTGAAATATTCTAGTATTCACCTTAATTTAAAAGAATAACTTCGAATTGAGGAGGCAAAAAGAAACTCCGCCCAATGGAAAATTGTTATTTAAATGTAACTTTAGGACATTAATGTAACACAAATACAACAGGAACACAATGAACTAGTAAATATTTAGTAACATAGCCTTTCTGCAATTTGACAGCCTGCAATCTTTTGGGTATTCTTTGAATTAGACCGCAGCAATACTCTGGGGAAAGGGCATGTCACTATTCATTGAATTTTTGTTCAAAGTTCTTCCAAATTTGAAATGTTATAATTGCGTAGCTGTCGCATGATGTAATGCTATACGTTTTCGATAGGATTGAGGTCTGGAGATTGTGCAGGCCAATCCAAACACGGAATATCGTGCTCTTCCAGGAACCTCTTGACATTGCCAATTTTGTGAATGGAAGCCTTATCTTGCATGAAGATGGGATTATCATTCAAATCCGACCAAATTAGGGTAGAAAATACTGTCAACATATTAATGTACTTGGTCGAATTAATTCGATCTTGCAAGCGAACTATAGGCCCTGGAGTATTGGTACTAATAATGCCCCACACCAAAACTGAACCTCCACCACCTTGCAGCGTTGAAACTGAGCACCTAGGATTAAATTTTTTGTCTTTCCTGCGATGGACGTACTGCCTACCATCACTGCCTAGCCTATTGAACTTGCTTTCGTCGCTAAAAAGCACTTTTGACTGATATGAAGAGTCATGATCTTCATTGCATCTGACGAAGTCCAGACGGCGCTTTATTTTCTTTACAGAAATCATTGGCTTGTGTCTTGCAACAAATCCTCGCAAATTAAATTCCTTTAATCTGTTCTTGATAGTAGAAAGAGAGCACTTTTGAACAAGATTACACTGTTATTGGATTTAGGGAGGCGTTTCAAATCTGTTTATTAGGCTTCGGATCTTGATAGCATTGTCTTCCCTGTTAGAAGTAACTCTAGTACGACCAGATCTAGGAGCATCACGAACACTGCGGTGTTTTGGTGCTTTTGCAGAGTCTTTCATACAGTTTTCTCATCACATTTCAATCTGCGGCCGATTACTCGATCGGATAAACCAGAAAGGTGGAGATTAATAAGCTCCTGATGATCACTGAAAGAAAGTCGTGGCATATGGACTAAATGTTATGTTCTATAACCTGGAACAACAACAATTACGATTAGAGATGCTTTGTTGCCTGTTGGTGGATATTTAAAACTGATTTAGAGGCGATGATTTAAGCTGGTTTTAAGCGAATTTGTTGCTGCGGACTTTCTTTTTGCCTCCTAACTTTGAAGTTATTTTTTTTAAATTGAGGTGAACACTAGAATATTTCAATTAAAAGACAAATATTAACAGGTAAAATTATAAAGGAATAAATGGCGAATGAAATGATGTATAGGTTGTTTAAACAGTTACATTCAATTTAGCTTCAATTTGCAGTAAAAAAATGCGGACTTTCTTTTTGCCGGCACTGTATATATAAAAGTGAAAATGTCTGTGTGTGTGTCTGTCTGTGTACACTATCGATTTTCTGTCTACAAACTCGAGATTTGACAAAAGGGGTATTGAGATGTGTGAGAGTCTTTTAAATCGGTTTTCAGCCAGAAATTTGGTTGTAAAGGGGTCAAAGTTAAACGATTTGATCTTTGAGAGCTCTACCAAACTTCTCCGCCAATTTTGTGATATAGACAATCGAAATTTTAGACATATGTTCCTTGGACATGGATCTAACTTAATAACTTGAGTTGACTCCCCAAAAATGAACGTTAACGGGTCCTAATTGGGATCAAAGTTAAAAAAATTGTCCTCTGCGGTCTCTACTAAATTACTCAGCTAATTTTTGGTCTAAACATTTGAAATTTTACATAAAGTATATTCAGACATAGGGAAAGCTTTTTAATCGTTTTTATTTCTGAAATTTGGCTTCCAAGGAGTCAAAGTTGAAAAGATTTTACCTTTGCAGTCTCTAGCATACTATTAAGCCAATTTTGGGTCTAAACATTTGAAATTTTACATAAAGTGCATTTAGAAATGCAGCAAGCTTTTAAATCAGTTTTTGGGCTAAAATTTAGCTGGCAAAAGGTCAAAGTTTACAGAGTTTCCCTTTGCAGAGTCTACCAAACTCCCTCGCCAATTTATGTACGTCACTTGGACATGGGTCAAACAGTTTAGTTTAATTTGAGCTCAAAAACAATAAATGTTAAGGGCTAAAGACTTAAAATGACTGCAGCCAACACTGAAACATGGAGGTTTTCGGTTATGGTATGAGGTGCAATTTTGAGTGATGGTCTATCAGATCTGGTGGAGTGCGAAGAAAACATTCATTCTGCTAAATATGTTTAAATATTACATGACGGACGCCTACTAATATTCCTAAGTGATAAAATGAACCAAATTAACTTCCAAATTGTGGAAGAGCTCCTTGTCACTCTACTAGGGCAATAAAACATTGGTTGAGCCAAAATGGGGTTAATAAACTACCATGGCCAAGTTAGTTCCCGGATAAAACCACAATTAAAACCTTTGGAGCATATTAGAACGGAACCTTCGCAAAAAGAAAAAGAAGCTATCTTTTAAGCGTGAACTTTTAGAATCACAGTAGAAACCCGGGATATGGCATTAAAAATTAGTAACAAAATACAGTACAGTATATAATACACATGTATATACTTAAAAACATTAAAAATAACACCGTAAGACGGGCCAAATACTGAAACCAGGGGCCGGATAAAACATCGTATTCCACATCGTAACCTGAAAAAAAAAACCGTATCCTTGGGCCAGCGTATCCCAGAGTTCTACTGCATTGCATCAGACATGGCAAGAAATTCTTCAAGATGATATTTGTCAACTGATCAATACAAGACCTAGAAAGGCCCTAGCATTAAAAACAGCAAAGGGAATGTGTACCAATTATTAGTTATTAACTTTGTGACCATTTATTTTTGATTTTGTTCTATGAATTACATGTTTATTGAAAAAAGAAACTGCTATTGGTGTTTATTCTTTTCTGTCATCTCTCCCTCTCTCTTTCTCTCTTTCTCTGTCTGTCTGTCTGTCTCTCTCTCTCCCTATATATATATATATATATATATATATATATTTGTTAGCAGGTGTTTTTAACATAGGCATAACCACTTATCAAGTCTCAGAGACCACTCGAGGATAAGGGTTAAGAGTGTACAGTAGTCAATTGAACAATATAGTAATCGTTAGTAATGGAAATTCGATAAATTTGTTAACTTAAGTGAAACGGCTCATCAAGAACTTGTTTACGTTGGACTTGAAGACAACCATATTGTAGTCAGCTGGAAAGCAGGAAAACGGAAGACAATTCCACAGGCGTGCAGTTCTAAGAAAGAAGCTTTGTTCATGGAATCTACGTTTAGGTTTAGGCACAGATAAAGAGTGGGGGGATTATTGATAGTGTTTTCAGCTAGACGAGTGTTTTTTGTTAAAGTTTGGCGAGGGAGGGACCATAGATTGAAGCTCAGTCTAGCACTTTCCATGAAAATAACGATAAAGCAGAGACACTCGCAACATCTCTTCTGTGAGATAGAGGTTGCAGGGAAGAGAAAAGGAATATCCTACGAGGCTACGAAGTCTATTTTGAACTCTATCAAGGCAGGACAAGTCCTTTCTAGCAGCTCTTGCCCAGATGTGGCAACAGTACTCCATCCTTGGACGTACTTGGCTCTTATGTAGACAGAGAATTGCATCAGCCGTGAGATATCTACTGGATCGATAGAAGGATCGCACCATTTTCCCAGCGGCCTTGGCAACAGATTTGATGTACGTGTTCCATTTCAGATCAGGAGTAAAAGTCAAGCCCAGAAGCTTGTCAAAACATGAGGCCTCCCCAAGACGAGAGCCAGTCATTTCAGTTAATGCCAGATGAGGATCAGAACGTTGATGATGCAAAGATAGAAGTTTGGTTTTAGACGCATTAAAAGTAACCAGCCACTCCTGTCCCCATTGTACCACGAGCTCAAGATCAGAGGAGAGAGAATCGGAGAGAACTTGATCGTTTACGGTCATAGATGGTAGTGTCATCAGCATAAATGCCTACGAATGATGTAAGGATGTGATTTGGAAGATCATTAATGTAGATCAGGAAAAGAGTTGGGCCTAGGATAGACCCCTGAGTGACTCCAGCATTAATACTTTGAAGTTCTGATTTTTGCCCATCAACTACTACTCTTATGAACTATCAGAGAGAAATGATTTAATAATTGAGTAGACATTTCCAGCTATACCATAGCTGGAGATCTTGTGAAGTAAACCTTTATGCCATACCCTACCAAAGGCCTTTGATATGTTAAGAGCAATTGTAAGTCAAACGGATATTTAAATAACCCCAGTTAACCCTACCCCCAAAGAGCGATAGGCGTATGCCGAGAATCTATGAAGATCCTTATCTCAAATCATAAAACCCTTATTAAAGTTTTTATTCTTTTTTAAATTAAAAAAATGAAACTAGAAAAATATGATCCGTTGGGCACTCGGTTGAGATCAGGTTATATTGTTTGTATCAGGAAAATGTTAGTTTGAAAATTCAGTTTAACGTAAAAACATAAAAATAAATAACAGATACATTCTTTCTACGTGCTATACTCTTTCTCTCCCTGTTGACATCTACATCTTCGAATGAAATAGTATTAGTACCTAAGGTGATATTTCCTATTTTTTATAATGGAGTATTCTAAATCTTTTTATTCTCTCCTCTCTTTATCATTTACTTTAATTATTAACAAACGCACGTTCCCAGATGAGCGAGCGAGAGAGAGAGAGAGAGAGAGAGAGAGAGAGAGAGAGAGAGAGAGAGAGAGAGAGAGAGAGAGATTCTCCACAAGTATAAGAAAAATTTATATTTGTAAAATAAAAATGAAAAAAGAAATCCACAAAACGCAGGCACCAAATTTATACGTGAATTAATTGATGGATTTTAGAACCATTCTGAAGGGAAGGTTGGAGAGGGTCACAAGTGTATGAATGGGAAAAATAGTACAAGATGAAAATTCTTATAAAAGTTGTGGAAGTTTTTCAAATCAATAAATAAATTATATTTAAGTAGATGAGGATCCTTACTTATCCCCTTCCAAGAAATTGGATTTTGTTTTTAAAAATTTTTTTAGACGATTACATGTAAACATCCTGAAAAATATTTTAGAATTTAAAGCAGGGTATCATTTTTGACATATATATATATTTTTTAAATTAAAATGATTCCTTATTTCTTGAACATTCTAACTTTTTGGGATAAATAACTAATCTTTTATATTTGTCTAACGTCGGAAAACCACATATAATTACCTTCAAAAGTAAAACACACAGAGTTTTCTCCCATAGCTAAAAAAAAAAAAAATGAAATGCTTAACAATCTTGAACCCTGTAAACTAGGGTGTCACTTTGCATTATTCCCTCCAATCATAATCGAATATATTTTTGCTCTGAATATTTCAAAAATGAAAACAAGGTTTGCGATTTAAATATTCGCCAAATTTTACACTATCTTTCTATTTTCAGTATATTTGCATCATTTTTACTTTTCAAAATAAAATGAATGTTAAAATATAGTATCTGTTCTGATGAACGAAGGAGAAATACTTTAAGATTAAAGTTTAAAAAAAATGTTTCCCTAGTCCCGAATGTCTCTTTTTTGAGGTTGCGGGATTTTTCCTACATTAAAAACCGACCTTGTGTCTAACTTTGTCATAATAGGAAGGCAAGTAAATATATAGTTTTTTACAGGTTGAAAACTTTCTGTTTTTAATGTTTGCTTTAAATTAACGCAATGAACTTCCCTGAGGTGCTGACATATGTTGCATCTTAGAAAAAAGTGGTTCATACTGACAATGTCATGATAAACGTTGGAAAAATTAATAAAAATAAATAAAAAACATGAATGTAAGCCATTTGTGTGGCAAGTAAGTAGGAACAACACGGTCATTCGTTTAAGTACAGAATAGTTAACAGGGGAACATCATAAACAACAAAAATAAATACAAAATACCTTATACGAAATGCAATGATAGTCAGTTATTTATCTTTTATATGTAATGAAATTGTTTTAAAGATTTTTCATTTCTTTCAACTGTCTTTACAAAAAATAAATGGTTGCCTGTCGCTTAACTGCTGGCAATTTCATTCTTGAAAATTTGTAAAAAAAGATCACTCACTGTAAATTTAGGGGTGTAACTCGAACTTATCGTTAGTGCTAGAATAAGTCATTTGTTTAAACTTTTCAAGAATTAAGTCTCTCCACCGGTTAATCGATAGAGGCCATTTGTTTTTTTTTATTCAGTGTGTAAAACCGCTTTGAACAATATATTTTGAAATAAAAGAACTTAGTTTTAGTATGTTAAAAGTATACAGGTTGGTAAATAATTAAATTCTACTGCGTTTGGTATAATTTCCTTTCTTTTTTTGCTGTTGTTGCTTCTTTTTACTATTTTCAACTGTTAACTTCTCTACACTTTCATCAAGTGATAACTACTTATTTCAAATTAAGAGGAGTGCTAGATCCTATTTAAAACAATAGGTGCTGGAACGCCCCCCCCCCTGCGCCACTCTCAATAAAAAAGTACTTTAAAAAGTCAATAACCGAAATAAATGAAAAAAGCCAACAAATAATTGTTATTTAAGGTAATAAATGGTACAGCTCTACCTACATGAATGCGTAAAGCGCTTTTTTTTAGTTTTAGCTCTCAAATTGCGGGTGTGTTGGTACCAAATAGCCCCAGATTTTCTCGCTAAAAGCCGCCAGATCAAAATTTTACCCGCTAGATTGCAAACGAAATCTCCAGATCTAGCGGGAAAACCGATAAATTGGCAACATTGGTTCCTATTCGGTTTCATATCTGAAATAGCGAATGACTATGTACTTTTATCAGTCGAAACCAAAGTCAGTGTCTTTATCATTTACATCACACGCGACTCTTCAAATTGCATTGGTACAAGAACATAGATTACCGACCGGCTTTCACAGAATAACTACTATTTGTATAAGGAAAGTATGAGTTATTTCTTTCTGCAATCATTACGATTCGAATAAGTAATATACATGTTATGTCCTCCTGCGATCACTACTACACGAATAAGTGGAACAGGTTTTATTGTACTTTCTAGGTTCACTAAAACTTGAATGAATAAAGTGTGAGTTATCTCCACTGTGATGGCTTTATTCAAATATATAGAAGGTGAGTTATCTCCCCTGTAATCGCTTTATGTGAATAAGTAGAACGCGAGTTATCTTTCACTACTCTCTAAATACATAAATCGCAAATCCCTTACCGTACGATCACAACTACTTAAATAAGAAAAGCAACACACATAACACTAAATTACCTTCATTATTCTCTATCTTTTGATTTTCAACCGATTTCCACAGGATCTCATGTATTCACAGAAGATTCTAAATAATTGTAGTCTAGAGGATCCATGGCAAGTATTAAACCGTCCATATGGAAATTTATTGAACACACACGCGCGCGCACACACACATATATGTTTGATAAATATCCATATGAACGGTTCACTACTTACCATAGATCCTCTAAACTACAAACTGTTACCGGGTTCGAATCTATCGACTGGTGTTAATACCGAACTGATGATTCCCTAAAGGATGAAACACTATTGTTTGTAAATATTTGATAATTATTATAGTAAATAATTATGTCAGCCCCTTTACGAAACTCGTTTCTTATCAGTGAGCACTTTCAGTTTAAATGAAATGTCGGTCATTTTAGCCCTTATGCGCAGATTATTAGATCACTCTGACAGACTGCAACAGTATTTCTCAAAGTTAACGGTGGCTGAATGGCTTAGGCCAGAGTATATATATATATACATATATATATATATATATATATATATATATATATATATATCAATTATGATATAATTATACATATATACATCAATGATATAATAATTACACATATATATCAAATGGTATAGCTACGTAAACAACACAAGCGCCCTTGATAGAACAAACAGTTGCGGTATTGAGCCCATCATCATGAGGCACATATCCCGTTGTTTATGCACGTCCTCTGAATGGATGAGAACAGCTCCCCTCCAAAAACACTGTACTCAGAGCGCAGGAAAAAAAAAGGCCAATCGGCCCCCCTCTACAACGATACAAAGACCAACTCAAAACCACCTTGAAAAACTTGATTTGACATCCATACATGGGAAACAACAGCACAGGCGCGGCACCTGTGGCGCGATCCATTATAACCGGTATTAAACAATATGAAACAGAAAAGAGAAGACTGGTGGAGATTAAGATGAAGGCAAGAAAAAAAAAAAAAAGCAAACAACTAAAAAAAAAAAACAGCAAAAAACGAGCAGAAGAGCCCCCATCGCCCGCCAACCTTTGCCTGCCTTATCTGCCCACGCAGATTCTACGCTCAGATTGGCCTGAGAAGCCATCTGCGAGCCAGACACTAAAAGAGGAAATTGAAATTCTTGGATACGAGTAATCGGCCGACAATACAATCTATCTATACTCCTATAATTCTTTTTGTGTATTGATATTCATATTAAAAACCCTTTTTTTCTATTTATTTTTTTAATTTAAAATATTTATTTTTTTGTTTACTTGCCTCTCCACAAGGGCAGAGTTAGACACAAGGTCGGTTTTTAATTTTTTTTGGTGGTGGTGGGGGGGGGACAGCTTCTAAAAAATGCGGTACTTTGGTTAGTAACAAAAATAAAAAAAATGTATCAGTCATGAAGGATTTCTCCTCCACTAAACAAGACCAAAAAATGTGAAATATAAAAAAGAAATGCAGCATCAGAACAGATACTACACTTTGAGATCTCAAATTTTTTAATTCAGGTTAAAAAATACAATATAAATTAAATATGAACAAATTTAGGCACAAGAACAACTCAAAAAGGGGGAAGAATGGGGGTCGTTGTTCATCCTTGTCACTCTAGAACTAAACAAGAAAGTCTCTTAGCTAGTATCCTCTTTCACCATAATACCACATTCACCTATTCGTACTGGGGGACGCCCTACTTAGAACTCAATTTTTTTAAAGGCATTTTTTTTTTATTGATGTGTAAAAGCAAAAAAGATACAATAAATGATACAATAATTCAATTGTGTCGAGGGCAGGGGGAGAAAAAAAAGTGGTTAGTAATACCCTCCCAACCCCGTCTAATTGATAGACAACCCCTTTCACTTCGGTTTGTAAAGGAACCTAAAGTCCTGCGGGACAGGTGAGGGTGGCTCTACTATACTTTGATCCCGGCCCGAAGGCTAAGAACTCTTTTTACTACTTATTTAAAAAAAAAAAAAAAACAACTTTGTTATATATTGCTTGTTGAATTGCATTTATCTGCAAAAGATCTGGTTAATTTGCATAATCTTTTAAACGTTCATTTTAATTAATTCCCTATTAATTTTTCGGTTTTCTTATGGGATGATCATTTTTAGTTAACATGTAATTCTATTCATGCTGATATTCTGCATGATTTATACTTGCATAATATCTGCGTAAAAAGTTCATAGTAAACACAAACCTCATTTATGTAAGCGTAGATATATTTGTTTAAAAAATTGCCTACCAACCTCTTCTGTCAGTTTTTGGTCTACAGACATGAAACTTAATATATAGGGTATTCGAATCATGCGAAACTTTATATTTGGGTTTTAGCCGGGGGAAATTTCTGTTTATCATTAGTAGTATACAGGGGTATAGAATCAAGATTTAGTAGAAATGTACAGTAGCGGTTGACCAGTTGAGTAAGTTCGGAACGGTGTCTCCGAGTTATTCACTGTTAGAATTGACTGGTCGACCTCTCCTAGACTTGGAAGCGATTTCCACATAAACCAATTATATACCCAGTCAGTTCTTCAGTGCAACTGAGTTTACAGACTCTGAACTAGTGTAAGACTCATGGCGTATTATGCATTTATAATACACTAGCAGGGATACCCGACGTTGCCCAGGATTGAATGATGATCAACGAATATTTCACACTCCTATATTTTTATTGTCATCGAAATCCGTGAAATCGCCCGGGAAGAAGCTTTACATGCCTCAATGCATCAACTTAGTCCAAAATATAGATTATTCTACATTGCTCTCTAGAGAACCTACTGTTTCTTTTATAAAATTATTTTATATAAATTTCTTTCCAAGTTAACGAAAAAAAACATTAAGAAATTTACGTGCGGTGTTTGAACCTACAGACCACGTCATGCAAAAAACAAACAAACAAAAAAAAACAAAAAAAAACAAAACAACAACAACAAAAAACAAATAAAATATTAAAAAAAAACACGCTATCAACTTACCCACAGTAGAATTTTCATAGCCCGTTGTTCTATCATTGTTGCTAAGCGACGATATGGAAAAATGGCTTTACTGATGATAGATAAATAGAAATAACTGTTTCGATTATCGATTATCGGTAATTATTGGGGGTATTCTGAGACAAAACTTAACTAAGATTACTTTCAGACTTACACACTAAAGTTTTGTAAATTTAAAGAAAATCTATTCAGCCGTTTCGGAGTCTATAATGAATGAACTCACACACAGAGAAAAGGTTGCATTTTTATAATTGTAGAGATTCTGTATTTATAATACATTATGCATTTATAAAATATTACGTATTTATTATACATTAGGTATTTATAATCCATTATGTAGTTATTATCCAGAGTAAAATAAAAGAAGAAAACGAAATATTTTTAACCCAAAGGATTGTATGCTGCCATTATTAATAACTTTTACAACCTCTGTTATTAAATGTAAGAAAATGAATACAGCAAAATAAGACAGCAACAAAGAACAACATCACCACAACGCTTAATACTGTTACTACGTATAATCTACACCACCAGACTTCAGATATCCATGTAATAAACCGGATGATCTGCCGGGTCAAACAATTGGACTATTGTAGTGCTACCATGTTATGTCATGCAGACTTACTATTCAATTATTTCTCAATATTTATAAATTTTATATTTTTAGCCTGATATTAGATTAAACTAAAAAAAAGTTTGCATCACATAAACTAGTACAAATACTCTCTCTCTCTCTCTATATATATATATCTATCTGGTTGCTTACTATTTCCTTTACTACATTACCATCGAAGAAGGAGACAATGCATTGGAGGATGGTATTATGCCTACAACACAAATACTATACTATCGCCTTTCAGAAAAGGAGGTGATGTTAGAATGGATGGTATCTATAATACATGTTCTATTGAAAAAAAAAACGGAGGTAATGCTTGAACGGAGGACTTTCTGAAAACAGGACAGATAGCATTTACATCCCAAAAAAGGAGGAGGTAATTAATGGTGGAGGGGGGGGGAAATAGTATAATGAAAACAGAAGAGTTACTGCAATTAATTATTTGAATTGAGCATTTTATGATATGATATTCTGAAATACGGCATAATCACGTTGACACACCGGTTCTCGTCAGATCACCGAAGTTAAGCAACGTTGAGTCTGGCTAATACCAGATGGGTGACCATTTGGGAATTCTAGGCGCTGTATGTGCTCTCCGCTTATCTCGGCATTGTTTCCAGTTGTCTTGTACCTCAACTTGCCACTGGTATTCAACAATGTTGATCAGAAGAGGTGTGGTTGGAGATTGTGTTACATGATAAGGGCAGTCCCCTTTTCATGTAAGTATAAAAATAGAGAGAACACTTAAAATGAAAATAAAATGAGAGAAAGCAGAAATCGAACCTTGGATATAAATTTTAAAGAACAATAGGTTTAAATGGAATGTCCAGTAAATTGTTAATTCTGATGAAATAAATAATAAATAAACTATTCATTGTTAAAAGAATGTGGATAATAAAATATGGGTTAAATGAATTAGATATGCAGGTTGAATTCCTTTGTGAAAACAACAAAAGAAAAATAGGTTATTGGGAAATCAGAATGTTGGAAACGTGCAAGTCGCCAATGTTGATGGCACCTGAGTTTGGTCACGTGGCCGGACATGCATGGATTTCTCAATATAGGAAGTGAGAGTTAGTTAGTTAGTTGGAGAGTGAGTTAGTGAGAAACTCAGAGGGAGTTGGAGAACGACAGACGATAGTCTGGGTTCAGACATGGGTTTCAATCGTCTAGAAGCGAGACGGTCACTTTTGCAACAATAGAATGTGAACCTTTGAATTCCTGAACGTAAAGCCACCAACCGGTTCAAGTGGAAGAATAAATGTTCAACATGTTTTATAACTGCGGTCTCCTGTGTCCATCATTACATGAAAAAGGTATTGTCTATTTATGTGTACAAACTATTTGAAATTCATCATCTAAAAAATATGTGTTAGAAAGTAAATGTGTCTATTTATGTTATACAAACACTCCCGTTCATACGAACTGTCAAAGCATAAATGCCAACCTGTCAATCCATCGGAATAAATGCAAACCTCTCAATTATCGTTCTGTCTATCTAGATATGAAAACAATTTCTCAAAGTGTATTTATATGAAGACTCGCTCAATTATAAACTCTCTCTCTATTTATATATATTTCACTAATGTGTTAATGTCTTACAATATGAACTCTCTTAAGACTCATATCCTTTATAACATGAACAACAAAAGAACGTTCATCATCTTAAGTATAATCAGCGACACGTTTAAAATATAACAATTGCGCAACTCTTGCCACACAAATTTCACGCGCACGCACTCTTACAGTGGGTATCCATAGTCTGTCAAGACTGAAGGAAGCCCTCTATCCTGAAATAGTACAGGGTGGAGCGATAAATTTGTCGCCCTAACGAAAACAACACTACAGATTTATTTAAAAAAAATTATTGAAAAATCAATTCAGGTAACTTGATTATATAGTAGAGCTGACATCTATTCAATATAGCTGCCTTCAGCTCCCGGAACTGGAAGCATGCCTTTTCCACAAGCGCCAGCGGGAGCTGTGCGAATACTCGGCGGATGGCGGCGATCAGACTGACTTTGGTGTTGTGGGAAGTCATGGTGGTGATTGTCTCGACGTATGATCAAAAGAAGTAGTCCAGCGGGTTCAGGTCGGGAGGGGGATTCGGGCCAGTGAGAGAAGTGTACAAAATCGTAGCACTCCTTCTGAAGCCAAGTCTATGTCTCTCTTGACTTGTGGGCCGATACCGAGTCCTGCTGCCACACCCAGGGTCTGCCAGCGGCCACCTGAGTGCACCAGTTGATCACCAAACTCTTCAGCACATCCAGGTACACTTTGGTGTTGACTTTCAAGTCGACTTCAAAGATGTGAGGTGGCATGATATGACCCTGACTTGAAACCACACCAAATATTATAACCATGGCCGGAAACTTCGTCGAGCTGTGCCCTCAAATGTTGAACCGTCCGGATTTTCATTTTGAGAGTGCTGGAAATTGTCCTGTTGTCATAATTTGGATTGGTAAAGAGCATGAGTTGTACAGCGGTCATGTCCGATCTTGCTCGTTGAACATTGTGTCATTTTCAAAAAATATAGAAGGCTCCTATTGCTCTTGGGATTTGTACACAACTGGCTAACTAGTAGATGGTCTGCAAAAAAGCAAAAAACAAACAAACAAACAAACAAAACAAAACCCGGCTTCATCAAACGGAAATGGAATCATGTAATCTTTTCTAAGGTGATAATTTTATCGTTTCGCCCTGTATACTACCGCCTTTCAGAAAAGCAGGTGATATCAGAGAGGATGGTATTACGACGAACAAATATATTCCCCTGAAAAGAAGACGTAATGTTGGAAGGGGTGTTTGCTGAAATCAGGACATAGTACTTTACATCATTACATGCCGAACAAGGAGAAGGTAATTAATGGGAGGGTGGTATCATAAAAACAGAAAAGTTACTGCACTAACTTACCTGAATTGAGCATTTAATGATAGGACATTATTCTGAAACAGGACATTATTTTGAATTGGACATTATTCTGAAATAGAACATTATTCTGGAATAGGATATTATTCTGAAATAGTACATTATTCTGAAATAAACATTATTCTAAAATAGTACATTATTCTGAAATAAAACATTATTCTGAAATAGGACATTATTCTAAAATAGAACATTATTCTGAAATAGGACATTATTCTAAAATAGAACATTATTCTGAAATAGGACATTATTTTGAAATAGTATACTAAACTGAATTGAGTATAAAAATATAAGAATATTAAACTTCCAGCCTCAGATAGATAGCTGATCTCAATTATTAATAGTAATAACAATATAGATTTGGATTCAGATAAATACCAAATCTCCATTATTAATTAAATAGTATAGTTTCGATTTCAGACAGATCCAGGATCTTTATTATTGATAGAATAATATAGTGTCGAATGCAGACATGTAACCGAACGCATATGGCGACTATATGCAAATACCTAGCCGTGAGAATCTTGGTAAGGAGAAAGAAAAAGACTATAAAAATGAGAGAAAACACGTTAAAGAAAACGATAACGTTAGAGACGTGGGTGACGTAACAACCGTAATGCGTGGCAGGAGAAAGCGAAAATAAATGTCATTGTTACAAAAAAATGGAGTCGAGTTATTACTTGTCCTATATTCCTGCTACAACATATTGGATTTACGTGCGTAAAGGTGGGCAATGTTACAGGCAAACAGATACAAAATCTCCATTCGTAGTAAAAATAGTAGTTTCAACTTTAGACAGACAGACACAATTCTACATTTTTAGTAGAATTAGTATAGTTTTGGCTTTGGACCGACATGTGCCAAATCTCCATTAATAAGAGGTATTCGCAAATAAAGAATTCAGGAATTCTTTTGGACAAACGGAATCTTTATATTTGTTATCAAAACGTTTCAACGTTTTATTTATCAGCTTATTCCCCAGATTTATGTAAACTTTGTGATTTTATGACTTCGGTCAGCAATTCATATATTTATATAAACATCCCCAGCGAGTTGGTTTCAACTCTAGATTTAAACAAATATCTTCATAGATATCTACAATTTCTAAATGTGGACTCGGAGATATTTATTCTCAAATAAAATATATTTTACTTTGGGTGTGTTGTTAAGAATCAACCTCCACACACACACACACACACACACACACACACGCACACACACATATATATATATATATATATATATATATATATATATATATCGATTTTTGTTTCACTGATAGTTTAAAATCGATACATGTTTATTATCTTATCATTATTACCAGCAATGGATGATTTTGCTTTAAACAAAATTAAATAAAAAAAATAATCAAAAGAATCGTTTTGGCATCGGAAAATTTTTTTCCGATTCCGATACCGATTCTGATACCCGCAAATATTCCAATTTTTCCGATTCCCGATTCTGATTCAAATTAATCGTCCCAACACTAATATATATATATATATATATATATATATATATATATATATATATATATATATATATATATATATATATATATATAGAGAGAGAGAGAGAGAGAGAGAGTATAGATATATATAAAATAAATAAATGACAAAAGTCTATATACCAAATTTCAAGATGTTGACCATCTTACAATTTATTCATTTAAGTACGTTGATGTGCACAATTCTTGCCAGCACCCGTTTCATAGTTAAAACAAAAAAATATTATTGACCTTGCGTATGTTTTGAATAGCAGCAGTGGCTTTTAATATCGGACTTAAAGCAGGGCGGTCATGAAATAGGTAAGCAGACAGATTTCTTTGAAACCGGAAGTCAGAAACCAATTAATTCAACGTATGCCAAGCACAATTTCGAAAGTTGTAGTTCATTCTAACTTTAAATAATCGCTGTTTATATAAATTTAGATATATATTTATATTACTGTATATACATAATTCCTTACTAAAATAATCAACCAATCATTATTAATTTGGAACACAATTACTAAGCGTAGAGTTAAGTAAGTTGGGTTATATTTGATTTTATAGACAGATGGAAACCTTTTATGAAAATTCACATGCATCCTATTTTTGCGTAATTTTAATAATTGTCATTTATTAATAAATAATTTCCAAATTACAGTTTCTCTGGCGTATTTAAAAGGGTTTAAGGAGCATAATATTGGCGCAACCTCCTATAAGAAAATTCAAATATTTAAGATATTTTAAAATTTAATCTATAGCCATTAGACATCTACTAAGCAAGATTACCTGAATTTTGGTTTCTTTTTTTTAAAGCATCTCAAGTTTAAAAGTGAAATTTCGGATTTGATATAAAGCTTGGGATGTTGGCCGCATTGACAAAAGGATTGTGTCGTCTAAAGAACCAGATCACACAATCAGAATGTTAAAAAAATTCTCCAAGTTCATATGACGAAGAGCCGAAGTAGATTTCCAATCTTATTCTACTAAGATTTTCACAATTTGATCATGTTTTCGCTATATAATTTACCATTGCGCTTTTTTTTTCTGTCCAAACAGTTTTTTTTTACTTATTCGTCTTTTTCGACACTGGTTTATTTATGGCCATGTACACCTTGCATTACTCCGCTCTAATTGGATTTTCAACACTAAAAACATAGGCTGATTTCTCTCACGTTCAACACTAAAATGATTATTTCTTCTGTGATCCACCATAAATATTTTAAATGTAAAGTTGCTATCTTTGATAGTGTAGATTTGTTTCTGTCAATATTTACCCAGTAAGAAGAGCGACGTGTATAAAATAAAAATATGTGAGGAAATGCACTATAATTACTGAAAATCTATATTTTGCTTCGGAACATATGATATAAATTTTCCTGCATATTTCTTGTATATATATATATATATATATATATATATATATATATATATATATATATATATATATATATTATTTACTATAATAATTATTAAATAACTACAGACATTAATGTTCCATCTTTTCGATAATCATCAGTATAGGGTGTCGCAATTAACACCGATCGATAGATTTGAACCCGGCAACAGAAGCCATTACTAGCTTCATTAGCAAGGACATACTCCATTCGGCTACCGTTAACCGCGATAAATACTGTTGAAATTTAAACATTTATTTTTAAAAAAATGTTTTTAACGTCTGTCATTATATGATGACATGCGCATGAGAGCTAAATTAGCCGACCTTTATTTTATCTGAAAATGCTTAACGATAGGAAAAACGTTTCTTAAAGCGGCTGACATAATAATTTACTATAATAATTATTCAATATCTAAAGACACTAGTGTTTCATCCTTTTGGGAATCATCAGTGCAGGGTGTCACGATTGATACCGGTCGATAGATCACACACACACACACACACACACACACACACACACACACACACACACCACACACACACACACACACACACACACACACACATATATATATATATATATACTAACAGAGAGACCTGACGTTGCCTGGGATTGAAGGGGGGATCAACGAATACCTACGTTGCCTGGGATTGAAGGGGGGATCAACATACCTAATTGACATTGAAATCATAAAATAGCATATTTTTCAATCAAATCGATTGATTGCTTGATTTAGTCCGACACTTATTGCGGTGCACTGAGAAGATACTTCACATACCTTCCCGTGGTGACTTATCCCACAATACATTGCAGTCCACATTTCACTTTAAAGAACCTACTCTTGATTTAAGTTTTTTTTTTTTACATATAATGGCTTGAATTAATGTTTAACTTGCAAAAGTCAAGTATCATGGTTCAGTTGTGATCTAAACAGAAACATTCATTTCCAACGCGTCCATATCTTATCGAAGAAACTACTGATGATATTATAGAAAATTTTTCTATATAATGGCTTGAATTAATGTTTAAATTGCAAAAGTCAAGTATCATGGTTCAATTGTACTCTAAAGATATACATTTATTTCGAACGCGGTCCTGTTTATCAAAGAACTTACTGCTGATTTTATACACCAGATCCTTTTGCTTGCAAAGTGAGAAAACTTAAATGCAGTTGTTATGTTAGGCCGTGTAAGGTGTTAACTGGGTTAAAATCAAACTTTTTCTTCCTTTATCGGATTTTTCGATTATTGATTAACAATTTTCAGAGGCATCCCGATACAAAACCTATCTAGAAATGCCCCCAGAATATAAAGTATATTTGTGCGAGATTTCATAAAAATCGGCCCAATCGTTTCAGAGTCTATAGAAAACGAGCTCAAGCACACACGTACGGACAAAGTGTCTTATATATATATCTGTTTGCTAGTTAGAACACTTAATGGAGACAGCCGCCTGATCTATTCAGTTCGTTGCAACCCGCATAGAAACTCGAAATCGTTCATCGATTTTTCATGCTGTGTGGATGTCTGGACAGAACAATAACACCTGGTAGTTTGACATTGCTTTTAACAATAGCATATAGCGCCTTCTATTCTCAAATTCTCACCAATCTGAGACTGGTCAGGCTCAACGTTATTCAATTATAGAGTGAACGGCCCTAAAAAAATGAATATTAGAAATAACCCGAGGTAAGAGATACTTTGTGTGGATTGGGTGTTATTGATTAAGTAACGTTTTTGTAAAATGCCATCTATCCATATAATAGAAAAATTCCTGCCCGGTAGAAATGAGATCAAAGAAGCCATATCTCATGGAAATGGGATTCAAACTAAAATATTCATAAAATAACACAATGGAGCATCTCTAAAAAGAAGCAAACTAAATGGATTATAATTAAACTGAGTTATGGCGATAATTTGGGCTTTATAACAACGTGGACAAAGCAGGTCTAGTTAGTTGTTGTATAGTTGGGTGTTTATATTGGTGAGAGACGAGGACATGTAACGGGTAGATGTAATACAAGATATACGATGGTGATGAGAGAGAGAGAGAGAGAGAGAGAGAGAGAGAGAGAGAGAAGGCATACATTTATACAGTTCTGCGATGTTTCTTCTTAACACATATATTAGCGAGGAGGAAGCGGGTGATCAGTTCTTATATCATATCACAAGAGGAGGGGTCAGTCATTACTTATGATAGAGAGGGGGACACATTACTTAAGATGGGTTATAAAAAGTTCATTAAAACGATGATTTCACATTACCTTCAATTTGGTAGAATGACGACACGAAGACGGCAGTTACAAAAATATGAGATGTTCTTTTATTCCATTTGACCGGTCGAAATGATGATCACATCCAGGAATTCAAAGTTTCTACATGATTAACAGTTTTCCCTTCGCTGCCTATGCTGACTGCTTTCTGTGCCCGACTGCCTCGACTTCCTTCTTCTTCGACTGAACTAGCTCCTATATTGAGAATTCATTTCTGCCATGACGTCATAAGTGTGTCTGTAAACGTGATCGACCCACATGGCCTGAACATGCGTGGTTCGGAACATGTTTCCAAACCATTCTGCAGACAAAGAATTCTCACTCCTATTTTTCCTAACCTATTTTTCAACATATTCAAATTGCATTGTTCATTATTTTATAGCTGACCTTATTTTAATTCAGTTTTCATAAAAAGAATTGAACAATCAAAATTCCTTTTACAACAAAATATCGAAACTATTTTATGTTAAACTGAACAATGCTAAATTCCATTTCTGAACCTTGCTTACAAAGTTCAAATCTCGGTCTATCCTAATCTCATTTTCACTTACCTAATGCTTTTCTTACTTGCAAGAAAAGGGGAACTTCTCTTGTAACATAGTTAGATCACCGAAGTTAAGCAACGTTGACCCTGATCAGTACCAGATGGGCGACAAGTTCCGAATACCAGGCGCTGTATGTAGGAGGACGTCGACAACTTCTAACGAGAATTGCAAAAACCTACGGGGATATACATGCGACTGGGGACCGCTTGTGAATGTAGTATTCGTCTAACACTTCCGGTTTCGGATGGATTCGTGCTTGCGTTCATGTACAAATAACTTAGGAAAGACAGACAAAAATAATTGCAACAGTAAATAATTAGCTTTAATGTTTCATTGACCTATTACGAGGGCCGTTAGAAAAGTAAAGCCTTCTACATTTTCAACTCGACCTGAAGTTATTTTTCTACATAGTAACCACCGTTCTAAATGCACCTTTGCCAGCCTCTTTTGATGCCTCGGTCGTAAAAGTTCGGAACTTGCTTTGTAACTCACATCTCTGCCGCCAATTTGAAATCAACAAACCCATCTTCTAACCATACTGAAATTAACTACATCGGCTTCGTAAAGGTTCAAAGGGCGCCGCTGACTGTTGATCAGTTCAGTTTGTTCTGCATGGAGTGATTCAACGACGCATCTCTTCTGATGAACACTTATGAAAGAGGTTGCTTTCTCAGAGTCTCACACCGCCAATATCTGTAACAGAGAGATTAAAATTTCAGGTCATAAATGCATACTTTCAGTCATCACAACAAAAGTTTATTCAAATTTTATTTAGAAAGTCTATCTTTATCATATATTATTTTATCTACTTAATTTCATATTTGTAATTCTTCTGTAGCTTTTGGTAACATTAGGGGAAGAGATTCATGATCAACTTGGTTTTAGAAAGAGAAAATTGTTGCAGCCTGTAAGATAGGAGTCTTAATCACCAAAACAGTTGAGCTACTAAATTATACATTCCATAATTCTCTTGAATTCGTAATTAAAAAGAAACATATTTGTGCATTGAGATATTAAAATACGATCTTAATTATCAACCAGAAATTTTTTAATTACAATTCTTACAATTCGCTGATACTATCCTTGCACAACATTCTCTGATCAAAAGATTTGTTCTTATGAAAAAGGTTCTTATCCAAGGGTCGGCAACCTACATCTCGCGGGCCAGATCCCGGCGGCGAAGGTATATTAACCGGCCCCCGAGCTTCATTACCAACGACTTTATTTTTAACATGAAAGACTATGCGTTCGAATTAAACAAAAGGCATGCTGTTATTTTCTTCAGATTCACGCAACCGAATTTGAATACTATGACTGCAAAATCACGATCAAAACCCAGTCGCCTCGATTTCTGCGTAAAAATTAAAAAAAAATAAGCATAAAACAAAAACTGAGAGCCGATTAGATCGACCGACTGGCGACAGACATTAGGCGGGGACAGCTTCCGAAGAGACAATGTTGTCTCAGTCGACTTTCTATTTCATTCCTCCAACAGTGACTCTCATAGCTTCGAAATTTACCGTAAACTTGTGAAAATCCATTCCATTATCCATCAAGACACATTGTGTGAAATCATTGAAGTTTAAAAAGGTTATGGATGTCGGGAAAACTGTGAATCTGCTTCTATCTCGCGGATTGAATCATCGAAAATGTAAATAATTTTTGTTTAATACTCAGGCAGAGTATGATGACCTTGTGTATTTCTGTGAGGTACACTGGCTTAGCAGAAGGCCAATCTTAAAACGAGCACTTACCTTATATAAGGTGGCAATATTTCTTGAGAGTAAACATAGGGGTTGTTCACATGTTTGAGATCCTGACTGGCTCGTAACTTTAGCATTCATTGTAGATACACCGACTCATTTGAATCATTTATATTTGATGTTTTAAGGTAAAACTCAGTTAATAAATGAGATGTATAATCATAGAAAAAACAATTGTGTTGTAGGAACATCAACTTAAAAAAAAATTCATTTCCCATCATTCCAAGCAAGGAAACCACAGGATGCGGGACTGTAAATGTAATTCGGGATTTGTGGATTGAATTTGTATAACGTTTTACTTTTTTCCGCATAAAAATGATTTGAAATTGTTTGCTACACCAGTTGATGCGAAGGTGGAGAGAATATCGGAATGTTTTCACGTGCAATTGATAGAAAAGTGACGCTCTTTTAAGACTAAAATGTAATTCCAAAGAGATTTCATTAATTGATGGTTTTTGAATTAAAAAAAGATAGGAGGCTTTACTTATGAAACGACCCGCGCACATGAGAAAACTTTAACAGGATGAAGGACTATTCTAATAAACTACGTGAGAAGATACTTAATCCAGAGGGATGAAGATACTTGATCTAGAGGGATGAAGATACTTAATCTAGAGAGATGAAGATACTTAACATAGAGGGATGAACATCAGAAAAAGAAACAACTAACGTAGATATATCTTGCTTGTGTTATGTTGATTAATCGGACTATTATTCTCATCTTGCGTGTTTTTAGCACAACGTTTCGGCCGCTGCAACCTGAGACCTTCTTCCGGTGTCGAGAGCATGCTTCTTTTCATACTAATGAAAAATAAACAAAAAAAAAAAACCGGCTGGCTCTGCATTACAAGAATTCGAACCGCTTGTTTGAGGGTAGGTCGGTAGATCATCAAGAAGGTTCAATCATCAAGATAAGATATTTTCTAAAGGTTTTTCTATGGTTCAATGCGTACTTTTGTTTTGTTAACAAATACAATGTAGATATATCTTCACTTCACGGATATATCACTTGTTTGTCATGAGTTCTATACTCCCATATTGAATATTTAACACATAGCTTATAGACATTGCTATTATTGCAATCATTTTGACGGTTTAATCCCCCAGTAAAAAATATATAACATAAATAGAAATCAACTCGTTTGCATTTTATTTTCCGCATTTTATTTTATTTTAAATTAAATTAGGAGAAATAATATTTTAGGGGAAAATCGAAATAAATTTAGAGGCTCACCTGGCCTCACCATCACTCAGCATCCAACAATGGATGCCTTCAATTAACTGTACCAAAGTGTATATGTTTACTTACCACGTGGTTATTAAAGTATTTACTTGAAATCTCAGACTTAATTTCCTTTTTATTGTAGGATATTTGCGTCTAATATATATACCGTACTTTGGGGTAACTGCACGAAATTCGGGAGTAATTGCACTAACTAAAAAAATGTACTCTCTATATGCGTGATTTCCAAACGAGCAATTTTAGCTAGTTGGCGCAATCACACCGGACTTGGCGCAATTGCCCCAAAGTACGATATATATATATATATATATATATATATATATATATATATATATATATATATATATATATTTCTTTTTTTTATAAATGGAGTCACCACTTATCAAGGCTCGGTGTCCACTCGAGGGTTAGGATTATTAAGTGTACAATAGTCAATGGGAAAATGTAGTAATCGTTAGTAGTGGAAATTTGTTAAATTCGATTACTTAAGGAGAACTTGTTTATGTTGGACTGGAAGACGACCATATTGTAGTCAGCTGGAAAGCAGGCAAACAGAATTAAGTTCCAACAACGTGGAGTTCTAAGAAAGAAGCTTTCATGGAATCTACCTTAAGGTTGACGCACATAAAGGGTGGGGGAAATTATTGATCGTGGTTTCAGCTAGCCGAGTGTTTTACGTGAAAGTCAGGCCATAGGAGACCATAAATTGAAGCTCAGACAGGAATTTGCCAGGAAAATAACGATAAAGCAGAGACAGGCTCGCAAGGTCTCTTGTGTAGGAAAGAGATTGGAGGGAAGAGAAAAAGAATCCCTTTTCTCTAGGTTACGACGTCTATTTTGAACTTTGTCAAGGCAGGGTAAACTGTTTCTAGCAGCCCCTGCCCAGATGTGGCAACAATACTCCATCTGGGAAGGGCATATATATATATATATATATATATATATATATATATATATATATATATATATATATGTGTATACATAGTAATATATATATGTATATATATATATATATATATATATATGTATATATGCATATATAAGTTTGGTGGTTAAATTTTAAATTCTGAAAAAACAACATATAGACACATATATTCGAATCAAGAATTTATTGTTTGACAAGTGGAATATATAGAAGAGGTTATGTTAATTTCCTTAATCCATGGATTTTCAATAATGGCTAATATCATCAGAGGAAATGAAATGCGGTTAGCAAAATGTTCAGCTGTGAATAGACACTTATTTTGCTTTTCAGCACAAATATTGAAAACATTTTTTTGAGTGGTTGTTGATAATTATATGGAGATAATTATAGGAAGAGTAAATTTGATACAACCTGGGCAGTCCATTATCGGAAGGAGTAACGATGTCCTTCGGGGTTATAATCCAGGTAGGCAGAGGATAGGTCCAGGAGAGAAGGTAGTATTTCCATATAGCAAAAAAGAGTATTGCTACTTATTGATTTTCCGAAAGGTATACGGGGCAGCCGTATTCGTTGTTACCTTGAGTGTGTATTGGTGTATTTAGTCCAAAATCTTTTTCGGTGTTGACACAGTGTATCCGATGTTGGATGGATATACTATTCCATTGTAATTATCCCCGTGGGTAATAGACTTTGAGCATTGACTTATGTATACAATGGACCTCGAAATCAATAGTATGGGTAGCAAAATAGCAAAATAATCCGGGAGATGATATTCAGAACGGTGATTTGGAGGACTGGCTTCTGGTGTGAATCTCGCTTTCTTGTTGATAGTGGGTGAGGGAAGCCTTTTAGATCAGGGAAAGAGGAGAGTAGGGTGAAGTAGAGGGGGCAAAGAGAGAAAGGGGGAGGGTTAAAGTTTGGCGAGCACACAGGTGCTTAATGGAATTTGTTCGGGAGGGGGAGGATTTGTATTTTAGTATTCGGTAAATATGTTGACCCCTTGATTTTAAGTTCAAATGGGAAATGGATATTCTTGTGATTTTCAATGGGAGTGTGCATAATATGACGTGGGCGTTCTGTTCTTGCTGTGCGGATGGGTGAGTGGGTTAGGTGGAGATAGAAATGAGTCATGGTCTGAATTTTTGGAATGGTTTGAGGGTTACTTATTTAAGTGAGTTTAAGGTTGAGCTCTTTTAATTTTGAGGGTATATTTAAAGGCAACTTCATTAACTGAGATACAATTTGTTCATTACGCTTGTTGTCGTAGTGTGATCTGATTTAATTAATTTATTTAAATTTGATTTAAAATGTATATATTTCTGTTTGGAGGCGATCTGTAGATGAGTAGGTTTTGCTGGTCGCTGAGTTGGGATCCATGTTTGAGTGAGTGCTTTATATACTGCGGTTAATTAGCTATTTTTATAGTGGGGAGATTTGATTCTAATGCGGGGCTGGATGTGAAGCTGCCCAAACGTGGTTGAATTTAACTATTTATATAATAATAATAATCTGTATATATATCTGCCAAACCTAAACATAAGTGCAGATATAAGCACATATACATCCACAGACACACATACACACACACATATACATATACAAACACACGCGTGCATATACATACACATAGTATACACATACGCACACACACTGATACAACTATGCAAATATAAATGCACACTTATATACACACGCATCCTTAATGCACATGTGTACTCACTTACATATATACACATCATAAAACATACATTCAAGCACACATAAAAGAAAAAGCGCACACTCAAGGAACTACATATTCACCCAGGTGCGCCTGCATGCGCGTGAACCCGAGTGTACAGCTGCGTTCATATGCACGGCCGAACATTCCTATAATCATGTGAAAGCATGCAAGTCACACCCGCATATGCATACCATCGTATACATACAGCAAATAAACATATCTACATAAGTGTTATGTTTAAACAGAGATAAAGGTGCGCACACTGATATATCTACACATAAAAATACAACGAGCGTGCACGTCACCGTTAAACATATATGTACGTATATATATATATATATATATATATATATATATATATATATATATATATATATATTAAACATATGCATATATCAATCAACATATATTGAGCCATTATTGAAAATCCATGGATTAAGGAAATTAACATAACCCCTTCTATATATTACTTTTGTCAAACATATTAAACCCCAACCATAAATAATTTTAAAAGTGAAAACAAACGATAAATAATTTTAAGAATGAAAACTAACGAAATTTGTTTTCATTCTAATATACTTGACACCACTTTTGTTTGAAAATAAAGAAAAACGTAAGTTAAAACACAGTTGGAACATTAGTAACTTATCTTGTGTTTGGTAACATTTATCTTTGGCACAGGATCACAGTGTAGTATCTGTTCTGATGCTACACTTCATTTGTTCTGTCCTCGGTCAGTGAAGGAGAACTCCTTCATGACTGAGACAATCTTTAATTTATTTTTGTTCATATCCAGAGTGCCCTTTTTGGGGAGATAGATTTTCCCACATTAAAAACCAACCTTGTGTCTTACTGTGCCATCGTGTGGAGGCAAGTAAATAAATAAAAAAATAATATTTTTGACAATTATTCTCATGTAAAAGTTATTTGTTTATAATTCTAAAAAGAAACAATCAATTTTAATATATAACGCTCAGTCACTGCTAATTTTCTTAATAGCCGTGTGGTAAATAATTTTAAAAGCGACTTTAGAAAAAAAATATAGAACTTTAAAATATTTGGAAATACTCAATGAAAGGTTTTATTTATTATTAAAAAGACATTTTGACAATTATTTTCATGTAAAAATTATTTGTTCATAATTTAAAAACTAAAACAAAATTAAATTTTCCACCTTCCTGATAGACATTTTAGCCTTATAAGAAAATAAACAGTTAAAAATATCAACATAATATTTACTATATTTGCAATAAATAGTATTGTTTCTTTAATTTATATTAACAAGGTTATCAAACGTTATGAAAGTTCTTTAATTTATTTTAACAATGTTATCAAACGTTATGAAAGTACTTGAATACAGTTCTAATTAAATACACGTTTAATTATTAACAATAACATTCCTTACTTTACTAAATTTGGTTCGAATAAAATTTTCCTTTCTAATGGCACGTATCCAAATTGAGACTTGCTCTTTCTCTTTAGGAAAAGAAAATATATGTACTTTGGGATCTTTGGAATAATTTCCCCGGCAATTTGGAACAACGCAAGAATAAACCATGTTAAACAGCAAATTGAAAACTAGACGAAACTGCTGCTGATAAGGGACCGTTAGCCTACACCATATACCAACAAGTGGATCTGATAATGACGTCACGCTATCATGTGCATCGGCCTTCTTTACTCTCGGATACCACGACAGTATACCTTTGATGATGATGAAAAATCATTTGCCTCCAATGAAATCACTGTATGTTCACAGCTTTGAAAAATCACAAGTTGTCAGCCCTTACATGAACCTGTATCTTACAAAAGATAATTCTATTATAAATTATTATAATTTTATTATATAAAAAATTAATTCTACCCTTTGCGACCAAGACCGCCAACCTTCAATATTTCCTCCTGTATCAGAAAACACGCTATGTGATATACGTATATCTGTACGTGATGTTGCGAAGCTAATCAAAAACCTTGATTCGAGTAAAGCAACTGGCCCTGATGGTATTCCAATTATAGTACTCAAAAAACTTCAACTTGAATTAGCGCCCATACTTACAAAACTGTTTAAACGTTGTCTTAAGGAGAATAGTTTCCCATCTCCCTGGAAAATCTCATCAGTATGCCCTGTATTTAAGAATTCAGGTGATCGCTCATCCCCCTCTCAGTACAGGCCAATAAGTCTCCTCTGCGTCATTAGTAAGTTGCTAGAATCTGTGTTAAATACAGAAGTAATCAAACATCTCAACAAAAATAACCTTCTTAGTGACACTCAATATGGTTTCCGTTCTGCTAGATCTACAGCAGATGTCCTTACAGTTATATCGCATAGGATTAGCAAATCTCTCGACGGTGGCAATCTTTCTAGGGCAATTGCTCTTGACATATCTAAAGCCTTTGATAGGGTATGGCATAAAGGTTTACTTCATAAGATCGCTAGCTATGGTATAGCTGGAAAAGTCTTCTCAATTATTAAATCATTTCTTTCTGATAGGTTCATAAGAGTAGTAGTTGAGGGGCAAAAATCAGAAGCTCACAGTATTAATGCCGGTGTCCCTCAGGGATCCATCCTGGGCCCAACTCTTTTCCTGATCTACATTAATGATCTTCCAAATCATATCCTTACATCATTTGTAGACATTTATGCTGACGACACTACCATTTATGGTACCACATCTAAGACAGTAAACGACCAAGTTCTCTCCAATTCTCTCTCCTCTGATCTTGAGCACGTAGTACAATGGGGAAAGGAGTGGCTGGTTACTTTTAATGCATCTAAAACCAAGCTTCTCTCTTTACATCATCAACATTCTAATTCACATTTGTCATCAATTGAAATGAATGGCTCTCGTCTTCAGGAGGCCTCAAGTTTTGACAAGCTTCTGGGCTTGACCATTACTCCTGATCTTAAATGGAACACGTATATCAAATCTGTTGCCAAGGCCGCTGGAAAAATGGTGGGATCTTTCTATCGATCCAGTAGATATCTCACTGCTGATGCTATTCTCTACCTATATAAGAGCCAGGTACGTCCAAGGATGGAATACTGTTGCCATATCTGGGCAGGAGCTGCTAGAAAGGACTTGTCCTGCCTTGATAGAGTTCAAAATAGACTTCGTAGCCTCGTAGGAGATGTCCTTTTCTCCTCCTTGCAACCTCTATCTCACAGAAGAGATGTTGCGAGTTTGTCTCTGATGTATCGTTATTTTCATGGAAAGTGTTCAACTGAGCTTCAATCTATGGTCCCCCCTCGCCAAACTTTCACAAGAAACACTCGTCTAGCTGTAAACACTATCAATAATTTCCCCCACTCTTTATCTGTGCCTAAACCTAAACGTAGATTCCATGAACAAAGCTTCTTTCTTAGAACTGCACGCCTGTGGAATTGTCTTCCGTTTTTCTGCTTTCCGGCTGACTACAATATGGTTGTGTTCAAGTCTAAAGTAAATAAGTTCTTGATGAGCCGTTCCATATAAGTTATTAAATTTACCAAATTTTCATTACTAATGATTACTATATTGAACAATTTCTACTGTACACTCTTTAACCCTTATCCTTGAGTGGCCTCTGGGCCTTGATAATGTGGTGATGCCTTTGTAAAAAAAAAAAAAAAAAAAAAAAGAGCAATATATATATATATATATATATATATATATATTATTTTACTTTTATTAATATTTTTGATTTTGACACAAAAAAATTATACGGAAAATCGAAAAATTAAAATACAGACTCACAAAGTCAAAGTGTCTCCGTTGCATTGAATATGTACACACACACACACACACACACACACACACACACACACACACACACACACATATATATATATATATATATATATATATATACTAACAGAAGTACTCGTCGCTGACTGGGTTCAAAAAAAGGCTACAGAAAATGGACTGTAATTGATGAAAGTATGATAGGTTATGAAAAGAGGGGGTTGTAAAGAGATAGGTTTTGATACTAAAAAATTTTACCCTAAGCAAAATATTATGAAAGTAAAGATAATTTTCGCGAAAATATATATTTTTTATATCAACTTCGTTTCCATTCGTAGCCAAGAGTGACCAACAAAATGATGCTTCCTTACAAAGATGAAATGTTATATATATAATATAAATATACAAGAAATAAATGTTACCATAGTCAATAAAAGTTACTTTTATGGTGGAAAAGTTCATTGGTTTGTATTTTTAAGTAGTTTGTAAAAATTTTTTTTTAAATTCACGAACCGGTTAAAAAAAAATCAAAATTGCAGCGACTTTGAAATGGAGAGCCCCGTTTTCAATTTGAAGGAGGGGCACCTGAACATTCTGTGTTAACAATTTAAGAGAGTTCCGTCAACGTAAGGAATATTTATAAACATATTTTAATGTTTTCCGTTATTTTGTGCTTGAGGAATATTCGATTATGGCATGTGTAGTTTATATAAAAATTCATTTAAGTAGTTATCGCCTCAAATTTCGTTTTAATTTCGGTTCGCTGAAATTATTTCAAGTAAAGAGCATTAAAAACTATTTCCAAACAAAAAAACATGAACTGAACTTTTATTGACTTTGGCAATATTTATTTCTTGTATATTTATTTTTTCGGATAGTCGTTTGTTGGCTTTTCTGCTAAACACTCTTACTAAATAATATCGACGAAATATCGAAAAACAAAAAAAACAAAAACAGTTTTGAAAAATAATGAAGCTTTACTTACTTTAGTAAAATAATCCGAAACAGCAAAATGGGATATTAAAAAAGTAAACACGTAATTACTTTAGTTTTTTAAAGCAAAGAATCGATATAAATATGAATAAAAAGAAAATGGTGCCCTTTTTAAACAGAACAGCTTCGTTTTAGTCTTGCAGTATGAACGGTGTAGTATTTCGCCATCGGATTCAGGATTGTACTATTGTAATGTAAAGAACACGCAGAAAGGGTTGTAATAAACTGAATTCCTTCTAGTACACTGACAAAAAAAGCTTAAAGAGATATATAAATAAAAATAAAAAGATTATGTTAATGTTTTTAAACAGACACGTAATCACGTGATCAGAATTTTTTCCTTCTTTTGACACGATAACAAGTAACGTTCTTATTTTTTATTATTTATCTATTTATCTATTTTCGAAAGAGTGCCACATGTAAGTGGAGAAGGAAAAAAACAGAGTTATGCAAAATTTGTGTCGAGAATTGTCTAAAGTTCCAACTTTTTTTTTGCTTTCATTTTAATAAGAACGTGAATTCATGAGGTGAATTTATTCTACACAATATGATTCAACTAAAAAAAATAAATAAAAGCTAACGTGAATTAAGATTAAAGTTAAGGTGTTATTGTGGACCTTCACCCCTTTTAAAAAACCTTGTTAAACTTTGTGACATATTTACATTATATGGAGGTCAGGCGCGAACGAACACCCAATACTTTTATTATACTATATTTCTCCAAATTGAAACATAATTATCAAAGTATACTTGCGTAAATAGATACGAAAAGTCTTTGTTAAAGTTTGTGCCATATTGCCATGGAGTACAGGCGCGAACGCAGACCCCACAATTTTATTATACCATCCCTATTTAAGTTGAAACATACTAATCAAAGTATTCTTATGTACATATATATCAAAAACACTTGTAAACATGTTTTTTTTTTCATTTTTTATTTCCATACTTTGTGGACCAGGCGCGAACGCAGACCCCACAATTTTTATGAACCACCGGTCTGCCAGATCAAACATAACCATTCCTGATCCTCGATACATCTTGTATTATTATATGTAATCAGTTTTTTAAAATAGTCAACTATATAGGAGCCTATTCGTGACCACACACACACACACACACACACACACACACACACACACACACACACACACACACACACACACACACACAAAGACGTTCAGCTTTATATTATAGATATGTATATATATGTATTTATATATTATATATATATATATATTGTTTTTCCAATAATTTCTCATAAGTTTTGGTTTAGATTCTAACTGATAGCACTGAAGTCATATATTTTTTTTACCTTTGAAAGCACTACTATATATTGGGTACAATATACCATGCAATAATTGAAAGAGAATTAATGCTATCATAATATATATGAAATCTGAATAAATCAAAATATATTTTAGCGTATTTTACGTACGGGCAAGACTGGGTGCCTCTGCTTGTATATATATATATGAGCAAACAGTTAATAAAATATGTTAAAAACACTTTGAAATGAGTTAAAAAAATATCTAATCTGAAAAGGAAACACTAGATAAATGGATAGTCCTTAATCCGCGGAGTTTCGAAGAAATACTCTCCTTCTCATCAGAGGGTAGGAATTAGCAAAATGAATATATATATATATATATATATATATATATATATATATATATATATATAGATAGATAGATAGATAGATAGATAGATATATATGATTAGTTTTTTTTGGAAAAAGAATTCCAGCAGGGTGCTCAATTAAAAGGAAAATCCAAATTCTAAGAGCGTACTTATATTTTGTGTACAGAAGTTGTTAGTTGAGACAGATCATTGGTACCTTCGGTTTCAAGCCCGATAATAAGGCCCGTTTAAGGTATCCTTATCAAGCTCTCTTCAGCCAATATTCGTCTCGATATTCGTCGAGACGAATATTGGCTGAAGAGAGCTTGATAAGGATACCTTAAACGGGCCTCATTATCGGGCACATATATAATATTAAATAAAAGATAAGGCATAAAGGCTATATATAACTTTATTAGATCATGGGAGCAATAATGAAAAGTTAAAGGAAAATAAAAAAAACATATTTAGGCCAAGGCATTTCGCAGCTAAATGCTTCTCATCAGAAGAGAAGAAGGGTCAGAATTATACAAAATGCAAATATAGAAAAAACAACTGGCTTAATGACATTTAGAAATTAAATGAAAATGAAGGAATAAGATAAAATAATAAATAGTAATTAAAAGTAGGTACAACGTATGACGCTAAATCGGAAGGATGGTACATATTTAAAGCAATATATAGGCCACCTTAAAATAATTGGGAATTGGGATCATTAAAGAGGAGACAATAATAAAAGAAGAAAGGAAAAAAAGGAAGATAGAAGAAAAAGTGGAAAAAGAAGGGAAGGAGATAGAAAAATTAAATAGGGAATATGGAAATACATTAATAAATAGATAAAAAATAAAAATAAAATTTAAACGTTATGAAAGATAGGAAAATGTTCAAAAAAGGTGTTGAAAATAAGTTCAAAAATAAAATAAAATAAAATGATACTAGTTCCAGTGAAATCTTTAGTGTAAGGTTCCAAGGCGAGGAATATGGGAACTGTTTACAAATACAATAAGGTAAAAATTTGTGGAACATCAAGTCCTATTGAAATCCTTGTAAATTCAGAAAGTATTTGTATAGTATGTAAATTGATGTGAAAATAAAAAGATCAAGGTCGGAAATTTCGGAGACTGGGAAGCTGGTTAGTGGAATTCCAAGAATGTGTCGGTTACAATGTGTCAAGGTAAAGATTTATATTCGAATATAAAATATTGGTGTATCGGACAAGATGCATATATCAAACCACTTCCAAAAAAGGGAGGGGCAGTAAAATACCCCCCTCCCCCCCAAAAAAACCGCATCGTGTTATCTTATTTCCTAAGGGATTTCCAAATTTCTTATGTCGGTTGTTTCTATAAAATTGGCCTCTCTCTCACTCTCTCTCTCTCTCTTTCTCTCTCTCTCTATCTATCTTTCTCTCTGTATCTCTCTCTCTCTCTGTCTTTCTCTAGTCAGAGATGGCTTCGTGGCCGTGTTCGAATCTCCCGATCGGCAGTAATCGCGAAACCCTGCACTGATGATCCCAGAAAGGACGAAACATTAGTGTCTATAGGAATGAAAAATGATTAAAGTAATAATAATAATAATAATAATAATAATAATAATAATAATAATAATAATAATAATATATATATATATACATATATATATAAATGTATGTATATATATGTGTGTGTGTGTATGGATATATATATGTGTGTGTGTGTGTGTGCGTATGTGTGTACATATATATCAAATTGCGTGCGAGAGATATTTAAAATCGCGTGTATGTATGTATATATATATACATACATATATATATATATAATAATAATAATAATAATAATAATAATATATATATATAATATATATACATATATATATATATATTGATCAATTTCAATTGGCATGGATTTATGTGTGTGTCCAGTACATATAAATGTGTGAGTACATATAAATGGACCTTTTCTAATTTCCTACACACAAATAAATCCTTGAAAAATCCCCACTTTCCCGCCATTCCCAAGCATATAGTTCCTATTTCCTTTCCATCATTCCATTGTGTCACAATGGGATTGAGCGGTAATGGCGGTTGAAAAATTGTGCTGATCAGAAAAGTTCAGAAAAGCTTTCTCGTAAATAGCCGGAGGAATGAAGTTTTCTACTCTTTTTCTTTGAAATAAAATAACAAAAAAAAAAAAAAACAACAAAAAACAAAAGCAAAAACAAAACAGCACATGAAAACAAAAATGCATGAGTGAAAATGCTTTTGAGTTATTTTAGGACGAGTATTGCTTGGAGAGAATGAGCGGCAAAGATGAGCGAATGTCTATCGGTCAAATTCTCTGGAGAATTGGGGCTAACATTCGAGGCTTAATAAACTACAACGAACTTGATATACATAGATGAAGCATACATCTATATATCTACACCCCCCTCTCTCTCTCATACTCATTTCCTCTCTCTCTCTTTTATCTCTCTCAACCTCTCTCAGTTGCCTGTCTAGCCGCACTGATGAGCTGTGAAACAGCGAAACAGTGGCTGGCTATATATATATATATATATATATATATGTATATATATATAAGAGTAGGTAGTAGTTTGCTTGAAGCATTGTTGGTAAAGAAATATATAGAATTTTTTTTTAAAGCCAAAGACAATGCGGGGAAAGACCGGAATTATGAAAGTAAAGAAAGAAAAACAAACAAATGTAGACGGGTATGCTTGAGTAGAGGAGTGTCTAGCCTTTATTCCTCACCTCAATGTATAATTATTTATAACCAAGTTTCTGGTATGTCCGGTGTATGTAAAGTCCGTGGGTGGTAGGGAACTTTGATTAATTTCGAGAGAAAGGGACCTCTCTTTTTTCAAAAGACAAAAGTGGATTCAATATTCATCTTGAATCCACTTTTGTCCTTTTGAAAATGTTTGAATCCACTTTTGTCTATATTCAAGCAAGCAAGCATTATTAAATGAGATACTTTGCTTCATTACTCTTTTGTATTTTTTCGATATTCCGTATAATCATTTTATATCAAAATCGAAAATATTAATGAAGGTTCCATAAATGTCACTGTCACGAGCGCTCTCGATTGGTCCACGAATCATCTTCAGGTGTTGAGGGAGTAAAAGTGAGAAGGAGCGAAAATATAAATGAAAAAAAAAAAAAGTAAACTATACATTAAACCGCGTTAGGTGATGGTAAGTTAACATACAAAATTCGATGAGAAATCGATTCAAATATAAATCTATTAAAAATTCGAGTATTAAAATTAGCAAATTCGTAGGCAGTATTAGTAAAGCCCGTCCATTACGCGCTACGCAAGACATTTTATTTTAACACATTGCTGCTTTTCTCGAATGCAATACTATTTCTAGTAGGGTGATGAGTTCTAATATATGACGCTTCAAGAATTTTGAATTTTTTAAAGATTATTTCCACGTTGTATAATTTTTGTGTTATCGATGAGAATTTTTCTAAGATTGGAGTGGGGATAGTTGTCTTCTTTTATTAAATTTTGATATATAGCACTAGTATTGTTTAAATGCATGGTGATTCGCTGGTACCATGTTGTTGTCGTATGCCCAATGCCTGTATTATTCTTATATTTATTTTCGAAGTTACATTCGCTTAGAGAGCATTTGAATTTATGTACCACATTGGTTTGTTCTAACGTTTTTATGATGATTTGCTTCTGACCATAAGGTTTTGTGTTCTGAACTTCACGTAGTAAACAATCAATCAAATTTTAGAGTTGCTGTCAATAGACGTCAAATATCTACGAACCATATTTTTAATTGCATTTTCTTCGATTCTAAAATTAGGCGTAATTTAATTTTGGTAAAATATATGAATGAAGTTTGCATTACTGTGCTGGCTAATATTATCATTAGGGTTTTCAATGTTTGCTTGAATGAAAATTTTTACCTAAATATACCAATTTCAAATATATATATATATATATATATATATATATATATATATATATATATATATATAATGTTTGCTTGAATGAGAAAATTCTGCCTAACTATACCAATTTGATATATAGATTTTAAATTGCTATATTAAGGCAGAATTTTTTAATTCAAGCAAACATTATTAAATATATATATGTATATATATATATACATATATATATATACATATATATATACATATATTAAGCAAACATTTTAAATATGTATATATATATATATATTACCTTAAGACAGAAATAATATATATATATACACACACATAATATATACACACATCCATAATTATATATGTATAATTATTTCCAGAGCCAAACAACGTCGCAGCTCACGCGAGCTATGCCAGCCAACGAATCAGAAGTCCAAGACTCAAGTTTTTTACTTGGACACATCCGAACTCGAGATTCGAGTACCCTGCCACCTGATCAACCCCCGCTACCCGCAAAAAGTCTATTAGCTAACACAGCTCAAGCAAACCGCGACGAAATCCGACTATGGAATGTATCTACTTGGTCTCAAACAAGGAGTGTGCTCATTCAATTATTAAGAATCCAAGCCGATGTCTCACAAGTAAGGATTTTACACTCGCTACACTTCTTTTTCTCTTTCCCCTTAGGAAGGTTTCCAGGTCTACGGAAGGAATCATACACATTTTAACATATCTATTAAGCTGTCCATATTCGAACTTATTTTTATTCAACCATTATCAAGCGAGACTAAAAATGAAGAATTCTAATTTGAATCAAAGTTCAAAACAATCATCGACAATTGACAACATATATGAATAAATGTATAAAAACTACTTTTCAAAACAACTACTAAACAACTCTGACTCAAAATGATCAAAATATCGAGAAGAAGGTTTTTTTGTTGTTGTTTTACCAACTTGTCTATATAAATAAAACAGTAAATTACGTGTGTGTGCCTGTCTGTCTGTGTGTGAATATACTGCCGATAAACTATTGCACTACTGGTCATATTACACTGAAATTAACAGGAAATACTAATCATACAGCAAGAATGATTTACAACAAGTAAAATCTTTGTTTGAATGAACGAATAACGCATACAGAAATATGTTGGCAACTTGAAATACAAACTGTTCATTTCAACTTGCCGACATAATTTTGCTTCTTTCTTCGCATGCCTAAATTCAATTCATTTCTTCAAATTGTTTAATATTAATATTTTTTAATTTTTTACCTATCTCATCGGTAGGGAAAGCGGCTGGAGCGCTATTTTTTTTTTGTTTCGATTCTATCTGATGGCATCCAAGTAATAAAAAAAAACTTTTGAAATCATTTTTATATATTAATTCCAATATTTACTAGCCTCCTGGATAGCATTCATTAAAATTCATCGTATACATTAAACCAGCTATATAAAATCCTGCTTGTTCCTTTTTTAATTAGTCCCTATGCTACGCTTTAAAAATGCCAGATGTAATTATTTAATACCAAACTATTTAAAAGAAAAGGCCAAATCCGTTAAATTTGGATGAAAAAGACTTATCTGGACACTCAGGACAAGAATATGAAAGTGACCCCCCTTTTATGTAGCCTCGTTTGCGAATATCACAATAATACTAATATATGACTATAATATATGATTAGCAGGACCTATGGAAATTCTACAGGACACTCATTCACATGTAATATATTGATGTTGGAATTCTGTAGATATTCAGTGTAAATGAAGACGTTCTGATATTATTTTAGCTATTTTGTTAAAACTTTGCATTATTTATTTAAGTATTTATATATTTTTTTACGCAGGAATCACCACTTATGAAGGTCCGGAGGCCACTCAAGGATAAGGGTTAATGGGTATACATGATTATAGCGTAGTAAACAAAAGTAGTGGGAATTTTGTAAATTGGATTACTTAGGCGGACGGTTCATCAAGAACTTGTTTACGTTGGTCTGGAAGACAATCAGATTGTAGTCAGCTGGAAAGCAGGCAATCGGAAGAGAGTTGCACAGGCGTGCAGTTCTAAGAAAGAAGCTTTGTTCATGGAATCTACATTTAGGTTTAGGCACAGATAAGAGTGTGGGAAATTATTGATAGTGGTTTTGGCTAGACGAGCATTTTTCGTGAAAGGTTGGCGAGGGGGGCATAGATTGAAGCACTATGAAAATAGCGATAAAGCAGAAACAGGCTCGCAACGTCTCTTCTGTGGGAAAGAGGTTGCAGGGAAGAGAAAAGGGTACCCCCCACTAAGCTACGAAGTCTATTTTGAACTTTGTCAAGGCAGGATAAGCTGCTTCTAGCAGCTCCTGCACACACACACACACACACACACACACACACACACACACACACACACACACACACACACACACACATATATATGTATATGCGCCTTAAATTTAATCAGTCTCCGTCAGACACCTGGTTGTCTGGGTTATTTGCGTATTTTCACAGTCATCTTATTCGTTCACCTCTCCCCTTTCAGCGCGTAGGTCTATTCGTTTGACTACCGTAAGGTTAATTTATTGGTTTTCGTCACTGAAGAAGTTTCAAATTAGCAAGCATAAATTAAAAAAGAAAAAGGGTGTTCTGTTATAAATAAAATATATTATACTCCCGCTTGCTATATTTCTTTAATTAAAATTGGTTATTTATGTCCCTTTTTTATTTTGACTCAGTTAAATTTATGATCTTCAATTTCAAGCAAACTAGTTTCTTAATTTAAACTACAGTTCACACATACACATAACTGTTACGATTAATACTAGCATGGGTGCCCAGTGTTTTGAAGTAAAAAAAAAAAAAAAAAAAAAAAAAAACGGTCAAGTTTTTAAAACTTTGGCCCTATTATGACCTCTGAAAATTTATTGTTTAGGGCTCAAAAATCCATGTCCAAGGAATCTATATCTAAAATTTCAAGTGTTTAGACCCAAAATTGTAGGAGGAGTTTGGTAGAGTTCTCAAAGGTCAAATCGTTGAACTTTGACCCCTTTATCGCCATATTTCTGGCCGAAAACCGATCTCATCGATTTTCCCAAATCTCAGTACCCTATATATCAAATCTCGAGTCTGTAGGCTTAAAATTGACAGAGTTATTGTGTAGGCAAATGTACACACACAGACACACATACAGGCTGACACTTTCACTTATATATATATATATATATATATATATATATATATATATATATGACTTAGGTGCATCAGCTTGATTAAAAATCGAAATCAAAACTTATGAAAAAATATATGTACATATTTATAACTTGAGAGTTCATTCAGCTATAATCGAAACTGAAACCAACACTTATGAACAATTCTTGTAAAATTATTTATAAAAAAAATAAATGAATTGAGTACCATCAGCTATAATTGAAACCGAAACCCAAATATTTGAAGAATTGTTGGTAAAATTATTTATTACAAGAAATGAAAGCCCATAACAATTAAATGACAGTCACTCGGATGTAAGCGTGACACACAAAATAAATAAAACACACGCTGTCCTTTTAATATATAAATCATTGTTGCAATGATGTGAGAAAGGATGTCGTTGTAATTTCGATGTGCAGCGATACTTCAGCGAAGTAAGAAGTCAGCAAAACATATTGTACAAAAGGGGGCATTCAAAAGAAACAGGGCGAAAAAGAACATTATGTGTCAAAATGTGCTGGACTGAAAGAATAAATTAAAGATGGACATTATTTTCACAGAAATGTTTTAAAATCATATTTGCTGCATGTTATTGGTTGTTCTGTCCCCCCCCCCCTAAAAACTATTTTTTTGCGTTTTATTAAAACGTATGTGTGAATTTATTTCTAATTACGTGAATGTCAAAGGGTGCTGCTAGTATCTATTAAGTTGTCGATGGGTAATCGAGAAAGAGAGGGTTGAGGAAAGGGGAAAAAAGAAAGATAAACAGCCGGTTAGAGAGAAAGAGAAAGAGAGAGAGAGAGAGGTTATAAATTATCTGGATTAATAAGAATAATCTATTGAGGAAGAATAAGTTTTAATATAAAGGTATTACAATAGTGTCGGGACGATTAACCGGAACCGGAATCGGGAATCGGAAAAATCGACAAATTTGGGTGTATCGGAATCGGTGTCGGAATTGAAAAAAATGGTACCAATTTTCCGATGTCAAAACGATTCTTATAATCGTCTTTTTTTTATAATTTTATTTTGTTTAAAGCATCATTTACCATTGCTGGTAATAATGATAAAAAAATAAATATTCATTGATTTTAAAATATCAGTAAAACTAAAATCTATAGATCATCCCCCATAAGTGTAATTTTACGTTTAGGAAAATATCTACAAGTTTAAAATGTGTTTATTTTACAGAAATCGGGGAAAACATTTAGAGATTTATAAAGAATCGGAATCGGGAATTTAGTACAGAATCGGTAATTGTATCAGAATTGGGGAAAAATATTGGAATCGTTCCATCACCATTTTACATACATTCTTAAACTTCTTCTTATCAGATCAACGAAGTTAAGCAATGGTGAGCCTGGTCAGTGCCATATAAGTAAACATTTCGGACTAACAGGGCGCTGTATGTAGGTGGAAAGTCTGGACAGTCCTCCTGATTTCCAATGTAAGTAGTGCTGGAGTGAACACACATCAATATGAAAAGTTTGTTGAGTTTACCGAACTCCATCATCTCGACTGCAGTCGCAAAATGATGATAACTCCGAGCAAAATCGAGTAACCTTGCAAGCCAACAATAAACGTAAGCAATGTAAAATCGTTTATATTTTGAGTCTTAATCTATGATCAAATATGCGAAAGAAGGTTGTGATAGCAACCTTCTGTCTAATGAGACAATGGTGTTCTGCATTTAGTCTGGTGAACTTTTGCATTTGCTGTGGCTAAAAAGTCGAAACTAGATAATCGCGAAAAAACTAGACGAATTTACCGATCGGAGAAAAGAAGTAAGTACTGATTTTACGCATATAACGTAGCATTTGTAATAAAGATAATTGCTTCGTGATACAATCATTTGAGAAATATTACAAAATTTCATATGTAGTCACCGTAAAATACATGGAAGATATGACTTGTAAGTTAGATCATATATAATTATAGCTATCTAATTTTCATAAATAAACATTTTTTTTAGCAAATATATACAGTGGAACATCTAGATACGAAAGACTGTTTATGACATTTTCAGCTGACGAAACGTGATGTGAATTTTTTTTTTGTCCATGCATACGAAAAAATAATTCAGGATACGGAAGATATGAGTGATAGGAAAAACTATTTTTCAGGCACTTAATTCTTCGAAATAAAAAAAAAAGCACTTAATGCTTCGAAATAAAAAAGGCACTTAATTCTTCGAAATAAAAAAAGGCACTTAATTCTTCGAAATAAAAAAAGGCACTTAATTCTTCGAAATAAAAAAAGGCACTTAATTCTTCGAAATAAAAAAAGGCACTTAATTCTTCGAAATAAAAAAAGGCACTTAATTCTTCGAAATAAGAAAAGGCACTTAATTCTTCGAAATAAAAAATGGCACTTAATTCTTCGAAATAAAAAAGGCACTTAATTCTTCGAAATAAAAAAGGCACTTAATTATTCGAAATAAAAAAGGCACTTAATTCTTCGAAATAAAAAAAGGCACTTAATTCTTCGAAATAAAAAAAGAACTTAATTCTTCGAAATAAAAAAAGGCACTTAATTCTTCGAAATAAAAAAAAAGGCACTTAATTCTTCGAAAATCGTTGTCAATCAAATAAAACTGCGATTTGACAACGATTTTCGAATAATTAAGTGCCTTTTTTAAAAAGTAATTTTCTAGAAACATTTGTTCTGATTTTCATCTGGCAAACCTTTTTTCTTACACTTACATTTCATTATCTTTACATACCCACGACAAATTAAAATTATTTAAAACATTGAAAAATTAAAGTACGTATCTAACTTATTACCACATTTGGAGATTATTGATCGAAGATAGATTTTCTGTTTTAATTTTTATTGTATACCCTCTGAAACTTTTGTAACGGGTGGGCGTGTTTGTTATTAATTTTCTAATTGTTGTTGGCGTCCTTCCGTCTAGATAGATGATGGAGAATCGCGCCTGAAGGTTGTCATAAGTGGTGGCAGCTATTGCACGTCATGAGCGGCAGATTCTATTGCACGTCCCGCAGGCATACCTTCCGTCAGGCTCTGCCGATGCTGCTGACGATGCTGTCCTTTTACGCCTTTTTTTTTACACAGTGATCACCACTTATCAAGGCCAGGAAGACTCAGGGATAAGGGTTATTGCAAGTACATTACGTTAGTGTGGAGATTTGATGAAGTTTTTAATTAAGGGGGCGGTTCATTAGGAATTTGTTAACATTGGACTTGAACACATCCAAGTTGTAGTCCGGTGGGAAGCAGGCAGACGGAACAGTGTTCCACAGGCGTGCAGTTCTAAGAAAGAAGCTTTGTTCATGGAATCCGCGTTTTGATTTAGGCACAGATATAGAGCGGGGGAAATTTTTTACAGTGGATTCAGCTAGACGGTTGTTTTTCGTGAAAGATTGGCGAGGGGGGACCAGAGATTGGAGTTCAGACGAGCACCTGCCAAGGAAATAACGATAAAACAAGGATAGGCTCGCAACGTCTCTTCTGTGGGAGAGAGGTTGCAGGGTAGAGAAAAGGGCATCCCCCCACTAAGCCACGAAGTCTATTTTGTACTCTGTCAAGGCAGGATAGGCTGTATTTAGCAGCTCCTGCCCAGATATGGCAGCAGTATTCCATCCTTGGACGTACTTGGCTTTTATATAGATAGAGAATTGCATCAGTAGTGAGATATCTTAGAGTAGAAGGATCCCACCATCTTTCCAGCGACCATGGCAACAGACTTGATGTACGTGTTCCATTTCAGATCAGAAGTAAAGGTCAAACCCAGAAGTTTTTGCGCACATCCTTAAATCTGAGGAGTTGGTCTACCGGTTGGTCTGCTGCCAGTTGAGAGCTAGCCATACATATGTGGTGAGCCTTCTAATAAATCGCAAATTAGCTGTAAGAAAGTAAATAATCTATTTCACTAATAATAATAATAATAATAATAATAATAATTTCAAATAATCTTTTTTCTTCCACGCGCCTGGATGTCCATAGAATGATTGAGATCATGACCTTACGATTAATGATTAAAATAACGATTAAAAATTGTCATATCTCTCAGTCTTTTTTTTTGTAATTAAATAGAATTGATATTTGAATTCCAAAGAAAAGTAAACAAAAATAACAAGTGAATGTACTAACGGTTAAGTACTATTTGGCTCTTCTTTCATTCTGGTTTTACCCTTGTCATAAAATTGAACGCGCGTTTTAATAGGGCTTGGATGACGGATTAGACAATTAACATGTAAAACGCCTTTCAGGGTACGAAAATTTCGAGATACGAAAGCCAAGCCGCAACCAATTAATTTCGTATCTTGAGGTTGCACTGTATTTCATAAACTAAGGTAACGCTAGAACAGTTTTGAAATTTAACCAAACAAGAGTCGTTTATTTTTACCACAGGTTTTGTACCACATATAAATAATCAATAACAAGTAATGCACACGTCATAATGCAAGCATTCTCCCTGCGGCTGTCGTTAGACATTTTACAATGTTTTCAGTAAATTGTGTACTAAATGTCCAGGCACTTGGCAGAAAGGTCTCCATCGATCTGTCGACAGTCAAGTGTAAGGTATTCTCACTAATTCCTGTATTAACGATTCAAAACGCACCAAATCAGTTCAGCGACAAGACAAGATTCTTTAAGCGGAAAAATGGCCGATGTTCTAATTCGATGTCTAAAAAGGACATATTGGCGTGTTAGACGTTATCGAAATTCAGCAAATCACAAGAATTGTCCACCGGAAGGTGTGTGGGACAGAAGATAATTTCTGCGACTGGCGTGCCAAAATGTCGCAAGGATAGATTTTATCTGGAAAAATCACAATGCCCTGAAATAATGATAAAAGAATGGGGGACCGAAACATGAATTTAATAAAACGGTTGTTATATTTATGTATCTAACTGACTACGTAGGGCTGTGAAGATTTTTCTAGGTAATACCAATACTTGACTAATGACTACATCAGCTTTGTCGTATATTTTTTATAATCAAAATCTGCGAATTAGAGTTTAGATACAAAAATTAATACCGCGAAATTAAACGCTTGTAAATAAATCGTAACATCCGTACAAGTACAGATTTTGAACCTGACAAAACCGACCATTATTGACACGGAGTTATGTAAAATGGCAAAAAAAAAACAAACAAAAAAATTAACAAAAGAAAAAAAAAACGAATACAAACGAACCGGTCTTAAAATAAAAATGAAACGACACCACAACTAAAAGGTAATGCAAAAAAAAAACACCCACTGTATGCTTAGTTTTAATACTAGCAAATCAGCCCAGCTTTGCTCGGTCCCTATGTACTGTCATAACTTTATGTGAATATATATATATATATATATATATATATATATATATATATATATATATATATTAAAATTTGTCATATATATTAAAAATTGTCATATCTCTCAGTCTTTTTTTTTTTTTAATTAAATAGAATTGATATTTGAATTCCAAAGAAAAGTAAACAAAAATAACAAGTGAATGTACTAACGGCTAAGTACTATTTGGCTCTTCTTTCATTCTGGTTTTACCCTTGTCATAAAATTGAACGCGCGTTTTAATAGGGCTTGGATGACGGATTAGACAATTAACATGTATATATATATATATATATATATATATATATATATGTATAAAGTTTGACTTATGTCCAGGTAACCTACATATAAAATTTCAAGTGTTTAGACCAAAAATTGGCGGAAGAATTTGATAGAGTTTTGAAAGGTCAACTCTTTGAACTTTGACCTCTTGGCAGCCAAATTGTCGCCCAACAACTGATTAAAAATCTTGCTGCATGTCTGAATACGTTTTATGTAAAATTTCACATGTTTAGACCCAAAATTTGCTGGATAGTTTGCTAGAGACCGCAAAGGTCAAATCGTTTGAATTTTAACCCCTTGTTAGCCAAATATTTGGCCAAAATCCGACTAAAAAGCTTGCCCTATGTCTGAATACACGTTATATAAAACTTAAAATGTTCAGACCAAAAATTGGTTGAGAGTTCAATTTTTTAAATTTTAACCCAAATTTTGATCCCTTAACATTTATCTTTTAGGTTCAAATCAAATTAAAAATTTGATCCATGTCCAAGTATCCTACATCTAAAATTCTAAGTGTTTAGACACAAAATTGGCGGAGGATTTTGGTAGAGTTTTCAAATCGTTAAACATTGACCCCATTGACAGGCAAATTTCTAGCCGAAAACTGATTAAAAAAATATTCCAAAATCTCAGTACCCCTTATGTCAAATCTCGAGTCGGTAGACTGAAAATTGACAGAGTAATTTGGTAGGGAAACGCACACACAAACAATTTCATTTTATAGATACATAGAGTATTTATTACTAGCAAGCTGTCTGGCGTTGCTCGGTTGTAAGATGCGTTTAAATATGATGTTTTAATTCATGCAGATTACGTATTTATAATTATAAAACCAATCCTTTATCAATTATTATATGGTACCATATATATAGTAGTGATATCAAAAATAACAAAAAAAACACGCAACCCTTTAGCCTCATTCCCTAGCATTTGAGCCACACCCATCCGCATATAAATACTTAAAATATAACGTTGTTTCACTTCTGAATGTAGGTTTGTAGGTTAACTTATGAATGTAGGTTTGTAGGTTAGTTTATAAATGTAACAATGTAACGTTCTTTAACTTATGAATGTAGGTTTGCAAAAAGGTTTCGTCGACTCCTCCTACCAAGGTTAACTGTTTTGTTTTCAATTTTGACCTCGTAGCAGCAATTTTTCTCGGCTAAAAAGCAAATCGAAAGTGTGCCACAGTCCTTATATCAAATTTCAGTTATGTAAACCAAATATTCAGAGAAGAGTTAGGCAGAGACTTTTCGCACAATACATACAAGGTCACTTATATATATATATATATATATATATATATATATATATATATATATATATATATATATATAAATATACACACATACAAGGTCACTTATATATATATATGCATACAAGGTCACTTATATATATATATATATATATATATATATAAGTGACCTTGTATGTATATATATATAAGACGGACGGATGTTTATTTAAATAGACATTCGGACAGATTAGTTGCGGCCACCGCTTCCGTAGTCAGGGGGTAGAACTGCCGACTGTCATCACGACGATTCTAGGTTCGATCCTCGGCTTGGGATAGGTGTTAGTCTAGCGGCACTGATGAGTTGTGAAACAACGAAACAGGACTGTATGTCGATGACTAAAATATATTTTATATATATATATACATACAAGGTCACTTATATATACATATATACATACAAGGTCACTTATATATATATATATATATATACAAGGTCACTTATATATATGTATATATATATACATACATACAAGGTCACTTATATATATGTATATATATATATATATATACATACAAGGTCACTTATATATATATAAGCTAGACGAATTTTCACGAGAATGAAACGCGAAATATTTTTTGTAGCTTAATTGCCATATATATTTTCATAACACTATATATATATATATATATATATATATATATGAATAACAGATAGTAAGGGAGAAGGGGAAGGAGAGAGAAAGAGAGGGAGAGATAACTCTTATTCCTCGCTTCGACAGGCATTCTTTAATATCGATATGCGGGAAGCACCAAAGACAAAATCATGAAAGACATTGGTATCATTTTGTTTACACACCATTTATTACCAAGGAACCGAGTGGATATCACGAATTGACACGCGGAAAAATGTTTCCTCGGAATTTTTCTTTTAATTCTGCTTCGTTTCCTCGTTATAAAATCAGGCGATATTTCTGTAAACTCTGTCGACTTGCTCGTCTCGTGGCTCGAGATTTCCGATTTAGCTTCTCGTCTCGTATGACATATTTTCACGTAAGGGCCAATCACGATCATCTGAGGGACACTTATATTTATTTTCTTAATATTAATTAGTGATAGAGCGATTCCAATAGTTTTCTCGATTCCAATACAATTACCGATTTTGATTCTTTAAATAACTATGAAATATTTAGCTATAGGTTTAATTATTTTTTTTCCAGATTTTTATAATACCCTATGTGCAAGCGTAAAAACTACACTCGTGCGAGGTGATCTATAGATTTTAGTTTTACTGGTAGTTGGCAGTTAAAAAAAATGTGATCATTTTACCATTCGTACTGCAATGGAAATTTCAGTTTTAAACAAAACAAAAAACGAAAAATAATAGAATTTTTTTTAAAACAATCGTTTTAGCATCGGAAAATAGGCACAGGTTTTTCCGATTCCGATATCCACAAAAGTTCCGATTTTTTTTCAAACTCGAATCCATTTAATCGTTCCAACGCTTTTAGTGTGGTGTTCCATACATTTGAGATGTCAATCCCGCAAACACGTTCTGAACGACGAAGATCCAAATGAAACTGTAATATTACAGACTTAGTTGTAATAAACCCTTAAAGAAAAAAAGTATTACCTCCATAATGAGCAAAAGTAAAAAGGGAGATGTTACGGTGTGATGGTAATTTACCTTTTTCTCCTGACTCAATGGACGCATTCAAACAATCAAACATTTCTAGACCACCATGTTGTCTTATTTATTATAGGCCATTCTGTAACAGATCCGTTGATGCTGGTAGCAACAGCAGCTAACATATGCAAATGACCAAGCTGGTTGCACAATGCGAAGTCACGGCAGAGACAAAGGAAACACTTGGACGAAGAAGCGGTGTCCAGAGAAGCACTTGTTCGAGACGTATTCGGAGAAGCAGAGGTATTTGAGACGTGTTCAGAGACGTGTTCGGAAAAGCACGCGCGTGACGTCACAGAAGAGACGAAATGTCACACGCGGCCAGACAAGATTTAGAAAAAATACGTTGTTGGAAATACCAGATATAAAGGCTTTTGTTAAAAACGAAAGAGAATCGAATTTTTCCTTTCTGTTTCCTTGCGACTGAGTCTACAACATGTAAAGACACCGTTAGAAAAGTGTATAATTCGAGGTCACAACAAAGATCACACAATCAACTCGTTAGTGGCATGATAAAATCTATCAAGTCGCATATAAAGATTGATACTTGGCTGTTTTAATTGCTTTCCAGCACATACCAAAATAAAAATATGTTTCTATTAACATTCGGTGTTACCGGATGTTGTTCATTTCATGCATCAAGTGAACCACGCGAAACTCCTTTGGAGGCAAACTTTAATTATAAGAGAAAACTGATACTAGTGATGCGACGATTCGATAATTTTTCTCGGTTTTGATTAATATTACCGACTTTATTCTAAATTCTCGATTTCAATATAATTAGCGATTCCTACACCAATTTTTTGTAAATTGAGATATATTTAGTTGTGATGTCTCCCCCCCCACCGAATTGCTGTAAAACTCCCGTTTAATATCCGTATCGTCCTACCACTAATTCAAACAGTCTCCTATGATAAGGGTGTTCTTCATTTACTCACTGATGTTGCCAGATCAGGCTACCTGAAGATATCGCATCAAACATTGATGCTATTTTTATCCTTTCCCTTTGCCAAACTTAATCATGCTCCACAAAATCAAAAACAAAAACAACAATTTTCAATCAAACCAAGCACCATGAATAAAAACTTCAAGAGATCAACGAACTTGAAGCATGAAAACCTATTTCGAAAATTACTAGATTCGGCAATAACAACCACAGAAGGTTGATATATAGCAAAACAAAACACCCAAACCAAATACCGTGAATAAATATTTCAAAATGTAAAGATGTTGAAGCATGAAACTTTTTTCCAAAATTAATAAACTCAGCATTAAATAACCCAAATCGGTTGCAATACCATAAAACTAAACCTTGTTTACTCTCTTCTCGAACATCATCCCATGTCTGCGACAGGTGCTTTGTTTAATTCACCTAATAATAAAAAATAACTCAACGCGTATTTTTGTAAATAAGGGGAACAAGTTGATTGAAAGTGAACTCTGCCTATCATATGTCAGGAATTGTTGAATTAACGCTGGACTTACAGACTAAAAATGACTTAGGCAGGCAAAACTGAGCGGTAAATGACGGATCGATCAATCGATAACAATTCAACGTCTAAACGTAAGGGCATGTCAAGAGTGAGAAGCAAAGAATGTAAACTTAAATGGATTTTCATAATTATGTGTTTCCTTTTGCAATATTCAGCCAATTGGTTCGCATTTGAATCGAAGATTTAATTAGTTTTGTCGGAATATATTTTTTTCTTAGCTCTTGCTCACTTCTTTCAATCCACTGCATCTATAAATCAACATTGGACATTTTCTCGTTCTTGTTCCCGTCGTCGTCGTCGTCGTCGTCGTCGTCGTCGGTCCTTCTTCTTCTTCTTCTTCTTCTTCTTCTTCTTCTTCTTCGTATTAATATTATTAATATTATTTGTATTATTCTTGTTGTTCTTTTTGTTCTTTTTCTTGTTCTTTTTGTTACTGTGGTTGTTGTTGTTTTTCGTCCTTTTCTTTTTTTCTACTTCTTTCTTCTTCTTCTTCGTCTTCTTTATCATCCTCGTCACCATTGTTGTTGTTGTTGTTGTTGTTGTTGTTGTTGTTGTTGCTGTTATTGTTGTTGCTATTGTTGTTGTTGTTCTTATTATTATTTTATTTCTTATTATTCTTCCTCCTCCTCGTCGTCATTGTTGTTGTTGTTTTTATCCTTCATCTTTCTCCTCCTCGTTATTGTTATTGACGTTCTTTTTTTCCTTGTTCTTTTTGTTCTTGTTTTTCTTTATCTTCTTTTTCTTTCTCTTGTTCTTCTTCTTCTCCTCCTACACATTCTTTTTCCTCTTCTGCTTTGCTTCTTTTTCTTCCTTTTCTCATCCTCCTTATTTATCTTCTCCTTTTTGCTTTTTGTTCTTATTGTTCTTTTTAATGTTGTTATTATTATTATTTTCTTGTTGTTCATTCTTCTTCTTCTTCTTCTTCTTCTTCTTCTTCCTCTTATTTTTCTTCTTCTTATTGTTCGTTTGTCTTTTCAAAGAAAATGCCTGTAAATAAAGAACTATTGACAAAAAATGTATAAATTAACCTTATGACATTTTTTGTCCCTCGTTGGTGGACAGTTCTAATTGCCGAGTGACACGTCATTGCCTACCGCTTCTTTCTTTGACTCTGCAACCAAAGAATGTCCTTGATCACGAGTCACACGATATATCCCGCCGTAAATCTCGCCGGTAAACACCGTGTTATGGCAATTCGAAACAATTCCCGCTGTTTTGTCACGCGCAAACACGTCCCTGCTGCACAATTAAATACAGAACACAAAAAGCAAAACAAGTATACGCGAAGTAAAGATTGGATAACAGACTGAATTTTATTTGCGACATGTTTTATTTGTGATATTTGCGAAAAAACGTTATGGAAATAAATCAACTTATCACAAGGACGCGCCAGTCGATGGACAGCTTCATTTTTTTTTTGGGGGGGGGTGTTGGCCTATTATCATCTCGGTTTTAAATATTTTATTGATACAAAAAAATTACAATTGCGTAATGATTTAACTGCGCAAGCTAATGAAATCGCTGCCTATGGATATTCGCACACATACAGGGACAAGTGATGGATGGGCTAAGATAGATATTGACTTAACTTACTTCGATTTAAGCATTGAATTGCGAAACATTCGTCGGCTCAGATGTGTAAATGAGGTTACTCTGTCGCGCTAATACATTATTCCATTTATTTATTTTGCGGCAACTGTCGCCAATAGATTGTACATACGTGCAGAAATAGATATAAATTAACCGATATATATATATATATATATATATATATATAAAGTATTAGTGTTCGTGTTTGTCGGTGTGTACAACTCCCTATGATCAAAGAAATAGAAAGTGTATATAGTGCGTGTACACCTCTCCTGGTCAAGAAATATAACGCCCTATGATAGGATACTTCTGTCAAAGGAGACATTTATATTTTATCTGTAATTTCTATATATTGCATTCTTCAAACCACATCTACATTGACTGGGTTACGGTCATTAGCATATCACATTAAATTAAATCTATTTAAAAATTAGTTCGATGATATTACTTATTCGACATAATAGCGTCGTTAATACTGTACTATTTAAAAATATAATTTAAAATTTAATTATTTAGTTTATTTTCATTTCAATTTATATTTAATTTAACTTAAATTTACTTATTGTTATCGTAAATCTGAAACCTTTTAATTTTCAAACCAGAAAACCAAGGGGAATAACTGTGATAGTTTAATTCTTTGAACACGTTATTAAATATTTTCTGTAATAGATTTGTTTTCATTTCGAAATATTCTTCTAAGTTGAATTAAATTTTTTTTGCTTATTCTTAATGTTTAAGTAACCTATTTTATTTGTTAGTGTTGAGTATTTAGTAGTTTTGCGCCGATATAATTCATCGTTCTGTTTATAATTGTTCATTTTTGATTAAAAACATACAGCCATTGAATTATAAGTGGTTTGCCATACTTATATGTAAATGTGCACTGAACAGATACCATAATACTTAAAGTTAAATTCACATTTTGATATATCTTTTAATTTAAACGCGAAAAAACAAAACAAAACAAAAAACAAACAAACAAACAATTGGGACACTGAAACGGTACACAGTAAAACAGTACGTTGTAAAATGCTCTTATGGTTGTCAACGGGTTAATGCAGATTTCTTTGTAAGAAAATTGCATTAAAATAACTTAAACGTAATATGGAAATGAACGAAAAAAATGCAGAACGTATTAACAATTGTTTATTTGAATAATTTAAACGGGAAAAACAAAAAAACAAAAACAAAACAAAAAACAAAACAAAACAATTGGGACGCTGAAACGTACACAGTAAAACAATATGTTGTCAACGGGTCAAAGTTGATTTATTTGTAAGAAAATTGCGACAGTATAGTTGTAATACAGAATAGTTGCAAAACATCCCCACTCCTCTCATGTTAAATAATAATTTCTAAATAATAGCGTTAATATTTTAGTACGCAGGTCAAATTCTGCAAAAAGTAGCGATTTGTGTTTATTTGTTTACGTTGTTATGGGTTTATGTTTATGTACGCATACGCAACCGGAAGTCGTAAACCGGATATTGGGTTACAATACCCGTTACAAGGTCATTTTATTTTTATAATTATATAGATTTAATATAAAATATAATTTTTTTTACCATATATGATATCACATAAATCGCTATGGTATAATTATTACCATAAATCGGTATTTCTTAGTTTACCGACCCCTCGGCATTCACCTTTTACTTGTCGACTTTTAAAGGTTTTGGGGGACGCTGAGAACGAATATCGCATTTATTTCTTGAGCAAACGAGCAGTTATTCATATTTGAAGGCATTCAGTATCCACAGTTTGGCAAGCAAGATGGCCGCCCGTGCATTTACTAAAAAACACCAAAAAGAGCCAAACGAGCCAAAAAAATTACCCCAGTCCTCCCTTCACTTTTTCATGATTGGACAAATAATTACTTTTATGATAAAAAAAAATATTTATTTTCGTTTTTTGACACAAACCAATTTTTTTGTTCCGATACCAAATCTGATAATCAAACCCGTCGCAAATTTACCGTTGGCATGGTATGAACTCCTGGACCCTTGGAACTTTTTGAAGAAATGTTAGTTTCAATAAAGTGGGGAATCACTTTTCTATGATAATTTAACCTAAAATGAGCACCCACACGTTGACCCCCTTCCCCAAAACAACATTTTGTTTACATTGGATCTCGGTGAGGGGGGATGATGCGGCGTTGTTGTAATTGTACTATATAGAAATGTTTCCTGTGAAGGTGCGTTTTGCAAAGAGCATAAATAAAAGTCAAGATCAGACGATTAAAACCATTGGCGTAGACCTGTCATCAGACTGCTTCAGTCACGGTATGTTCTACGTCTCCATCAGCCGGACAGGAAGTTCAGAAAAACTCTACATTCTGGCTCCAAATCAAAGAAGCAGAAATGTAGTTTACCACGAGGCTCTCTAATGAAAAGTTCTACAAAGGGATATGATGAATAACTGATCTGATCTGATTGTACTATGTTTTCAGTATTCAATGTGTTAGATAAGATTTAAGCATCGAGGTGAAATTTACTTCCCCCTTACAACGTCCACTTACTGGAAAGATGCAAAGTCCCGTGCGATGCGCGGGTATCTTTGCTAGTATATATATATATATATATATATATATATATATATATATATATATATATATATATGTATGTGTATGCGTGTGTGTTTGTGTGTGTGTATTACAAAAAATAAGAGGAACATCGTACCATCGGTTTCATATCCAAAGAAAAGATAATTTTAATGTTTGCGCGTATAAATTTAAGTAGAAAAATAAAAAAATGACGTTTTTAGCTTTTTGTTCTATTGCATTTTAACCCCAAACAAGAGACAGTGCCACTTTAATGTAGGCGGGAGCTACTATCTGGGACATAATTGCAGGGAAACTATGTAGGGAGTTGAGCAGCAAGATCTCTGTTTATTTTATACTTTAACTGCTGCCTGTTAGCACAGTCAAGAAAGCAGGAAGCAGGAACCTGAAAGGGAGTTCCAAAGTCTAACAATCGTAGGGAAGAAACTATTAGAGTAGACGGCTTTCTGGCATCTGAGGATCTCTACCGTGTAGGGGTGGGATTTTGCTGTTTGTCGGGTTTGTCGGAGGTATTTACGTCGAGGGGGTATAAGGGCTTGTAGTTCGTCGAAGCACCTACTATAAAAATACTTGCAAAACAGGAAGACGAAATGCTTAGGTGTTTCCCCCCCCCCCCACACACTTATTTATCGTAGGTAACTGACAGTTATTTTTTTCCAACGGGGTCCTCTCCCCTTTTTTCCTTTTTGGCGTGTGAGGCAATTTTGGATTTATATAGTTTAGTTCTTAGGGAGCGGCATATGTATTATTTTAAAAATATAATTAGCCAATGACACTTTCGTATAAATAATTGAATTCATTCAAAACGTTTCGCTAACAAAAACAAATAAACAACATCTGCGTAAAACGCAATATATTCAGTACTCGTGCGAGATAGCACAGTGGAAGTGGTTTCGACTTCTTATCATGGCGTCCCGATTTCGAATCTCGCAAGATTCAGCCACTCTGATGAGTCGTAGACGACGGAACACATGTCAGTGGATAATTGTATTTTAAAAGCACTATATATATATATATATATATATATATATATATATATATATATATGTATATATATATATACTATCATTTCAGCCTGGCATTCCCCGGGTTTTTGGAGGCGTATGTTGAGCAAAAAAAAAAAAAAACACAAAAAAAAAACAGCGGTCAATTTTTTTAAACTTTGACCCCTATTATGACCGATTAACATTTATTGTTTTGGGCTCAAATCAAGTTATTAAGTTAAATCCATGTCCAAGGAATCTATATCTAAAATTTCAAGTGTTTAAACCCAAAATTGTCGGAGGAGTTTGGTAGAGTTCTCAAAGGTCTAATCGTTGAACTTTGACCTGTTAACAACCAAATTGCTGGCCGAAAACCAATCACAAAGATTTTTCCAAATCTCAGTACCCTGTATATCAAATTTCTAGTCTTTAGACTTAAGATTGACAGTTATTGTGTAGGGAAATGTACACAGACACATAGACACTCAACCAGACACGTTCTCTTTTATAGATATACTAGCAGTTCCGCCCGGCTTTGCTCGGGCCCTATGTACTGTTCATAAAGTTCTGTGCATATGTATATATTAAAAATTGTGAATATTTAAAGTAATGCCTTTCTGTATAATTGGCTTCCTTAACTACCATTGAGAAAAGACAGACAAACATTTTCTCTTTTATAAATACATAGATATATAGATAGATTGGATACAATATATAGTAATGATTTAAAAAGTATAAAAAAAAAAAAGACTCATGCGCCACCACCGAGAATCGAAACCAAAACGATTTATTTTGCCTCCGCCATCAATGACTGGGCTATGAAAACATGTTCACTGCAAGGCTAAAAATAAAACCATGAACCAATAGCTACTACGTTATGCATTCGTAATGCCGGCGTTCGACCTTCACCTGGTAAATTTCATTCTTTTTTAATTTTCACACTTTTGTACCGATTTTTTCGGGCTAAAATCCAAATATAAAGTTTTGCACGGATTCAAATACCTTATATATGAAATTTCATGTCTGTAGACCAAAAACTCTGGAAGGCAAAATTTGTTAAACAAAAATATATACGTATACATAAATATATATGAAAACAATTTTGTGATTACTATAAACTTTTTTCGCAAATATTATGCAAGTATAAATCATGTAGAATATCTGCATTAATATAATTACACGTAATAGTTAACCGCCACCTTAGTTAAACACTTCCTCAAATCTCCACACTAACGTAATGTACTTGCAATAACCCTTATCCCTGAGTGGCTTCCGGGCCTTGATAAGTGGTGATCACTGTGTAAAAAAAACAAAACAAACAAACAAAAAACAAACAAACTAAACATGATTATCCCATTAGAAAACCGAAGCAACTAATAGGGAATTAATTAAAATGAATGTTTAAAAGAATATGCAAATTAGCTAGATCGTTTTTTAGTGAATGCAATTCCACAAGCTATATTATAAGAAAATTGTATTTTCTTTGTAAATAAATAGAAAAGAAGGGTTTTAATATAAATATCAATACACACAAAAGAAAAACGAATTTATAGGAGAATATATATATATATATATATATATATATATATATATATATATATATACATATATATATACATATATATACACATATATATATAAATAGAGAGAGAGAGAGAGAGAGAGAGAGAGAGAGAGAGAAAGAGAATAATTTATTCAATTTACAATTACAAAATGACTATTTATTAAATTACTATTGGCCGCAACAATAAATCCATCCATTTAAAAAGATCCCATCTGACGACCTACAGCTACTCATTTAATTACATAACTAAAGCCACCTACCATTGAGTCTAGTAGCTGCTGATAAATCACCCCCCCCTTTTTTTTCTTATGACCTCGACACACGTCTCCAATCGCCCACAATAGACATAATAATAATAATAATAATAATAATAATAATAATAATAATAATAATAAAACCGTTCCCAATTTTTTAAAATATTTAATTTTCTTTTCGTTAAAACACTGGCCTCCATGAAGACCTAAAGCTTCGGACTCTTGATAAGATCTTTTTTGATTGAAGCGGATTTTTTTTGGTATAAATTGAATAAAATAATATCTTGCTCTTTTTATTGAACACTATTATATATATATATATATATATATATATATATATATATATATATATATATATATATATATATAAGGTTAACTATACCTTCGTCCTGAAAATACCCGCGCATTGGCTGATTAAGATGGGCTCGGTGGAGACTAGGAAGCTTATTAGCTAACTAAAAATACATATATATAAAAACTATATATAAAAACGCAAGGTAACCACAACTCTTTGCATAAGCCTGACGAATTCTCACGAGAATGAAACGCGGAATATTCTGTGCAGCTTAATTTTCATATATATATATATATATGTATATATATATATATATATATATTATATCTTACTAAATGTATATATACACTGCTGATCAAAAATTTAAGATCACTTAAAAATCTTTAAAAAGAAACCTTTTTTGAAGGATAGATTTTAAACTCTTCCGACTTAAGGTTACTAATACCACACTCTAAAAGATTATGGAAACAAAAAGGTACATTCCAAAAATTTTATTTAAAAATTTGCATTTTTATTTAATTAGACTATTTACACATGATGAAAATTATAAGACCAAGTGCATAAATTGTTAGATTTATGATAATTCTAATGTTTGAAGTTCAGTTAGAGATTAGCAATCACTGTGTAATCTGAAATTACCATGCCTAAAGCAAGAAAACTAAACGAATTTGAGCACTCTCGAATTCTAGGATTCCATAAGCGACGATAGCAGCTAAGCTAAATTGCAATAAAGCTGTTATTTGCAACTTTCTAAAGAACACTGAGAATTATGGAAAAGCAGAATCCTTTGGTAGCCCCCCCCCCAAAAAAAAACATAAAAACAAAAAACATTTCTCCTGCACTGAGTAGAAGAATCAGACGGGTTGTTATGAATGACAAAGAATTTTCTTCTAGTCAAATTAAGGCGGTTACAGATGCTAATTGCAGTCCAATAACCATCAGATGACACTTACAACAAAAAGCATAGTAAATAAAAAGCGTAAACAAATTCCTCGATTGCTTCCACGTCACAAAGCGGACCGCTTAAGATTTTGTCATGAATACCAAACCTGGGACGTTGAGAAGTGGAAGAAAGTCCTGTTTTTTATCAGAAAAAAAATTCAATTTAGATGGTCCTGATGGTTTCCAGCAATATTGGAATGAAAAAAACATGCCACTCGAATTTATTTCCACACGTCACAGTGATGGAGGGTCCGTAATGGTACGGAGTACCTTTTCTTACAGAGGGACGATGGAGCTCCAGGTGATGCAGGGTCGTCAGATAGCAGCTGGTTATGTTAGCATGCTACAAAAAGATACTTTGTGTGGGGATGAATGGTTATTCCAACAGGATAATGCTGCAATCCACACTGCAAGACGGACCTTGAGCTTTCTACAAGAAAATGGAGTCCATCTCGTGGGGTATCCTTCATGCTAACCGTACTTGAACCCAATTAAAAATGTTTTGGGATGGATGACAAGAGCAGTTTATCGAAATGGCAAAAACGAAATTTCACAAAAAATGAACTTCGTGAAGCTATCTTCAGAAACTTGAGCAGAATCCCCCGCACTTTAATGGAAACCCTTATTTCTAGAATGTCCCCAAAGAATTTTTGAAGTCACCAAAAACAGTGGAGATTAAACTTATTATCAAGTTTGATTTTTGAATGTTTTCATACACTTTTCATACACTTTTTGTACAATTTAATAGTATTTTTCTCTGGTCTTATAATTTTCATCATGTGTAAAAATCCTAATTTAATAAACATGTAAATTTTAAAGATAAAGGTTTGGAATGTACCTTTTTGTTTCCATAAACTTTTAGACTGTAGTATTGTGTAACCTTTAGTCGGAGAGTTTAAAATCTATCATTAAAAAACATCTGTTTTTAAAGATTTTTAAGTGGTCTAAAATTTTTGATCAGCAGTGTATATATATATATATATATATATATATATGTATATATATATGTCTACATATATATATATAAATATATATACATTTATATTTTTTTTCGTGTATGAAGATATAATATTTAAGGTGATTTAACATAAATATGAATTTTCAGTATTTAATTAAACATTACTCAATACGTTAGTATAGCTTGTTAAAAATGTATGATGTATATTTATTGCAATTTAGTAATAACCTTTTAGATTGTAGTATTGGTAACCTTTAGTCGGAGAGTTTAAAATCTATCATTAAAAAAATCTTTTTTTTTTAAAGATTTTTAAGTGTTTTTTAATTTTTGGTCAGCAGTCTATATATATATATATATATATATATATATATATTTTTATTTGCATATATATGTCTACATATATAAATATATATATACATATATATATATTTATATTTTTTCGTGTATGAAGATATAATATTTAAGGTGATTTAACATAAATATACATTTTCAGTATTTAATTAAACATTACTCAATACGTTAGTATAGCTTGTTAAAAATGTATGATGTATATTTATTGCAATTTAGTAATAACTTTTTAGATTGTAGTATTGGTAACCTTTAGTCGGAGAGTTTAAAATCTATCATTAAAAAAATCTTTTTTTTTTTTAAAGATTTTTAAGTGTTTTTTAATTTTAGGTCAGCAGTATATATATATATATATATATATATATATATATATTTGCATATATATGTCTACATATATAAATATATATATACATATATATATATATTTATATTTTTTCGTGTATGAAGATATAATATTTAAGGTGATTTAACATAAATATGAATTTTCAGTATTTAATTAAACATTACTCAATACGTTAGTATAGCTTGTTAAAAATGTATGATGTATATTTATTGCAATTTAGTAATAACCTTTTAGATTGTAGTATTGGTAACCTTTAGTCGGAGAGTTTAAAATCTATCATTAAAAAAATCTTTTTTTTTTAAAGATTTTTAAGTGTTTTTTAATTTTTGGTCAGCAGTCTATATATATATATATATATATATATATATATATATATATATATATATTTGCATATATATGTCTACATATATAAATATATATATATACATATATATATATATATATTTATATTTTTTCGTGTATGAAGATATAATATTTAAGGTGATTTAACATAAATATACATTTTCAGTATTTAATTAAACATTACTCAATACGTTAGTATAGCTTGTTAAAAATGTATGATGTATATTTATTGCAATTTAGTTCCAAAACATGACGATTCCATACGCGAAATTAAACACCGAAATCTTTGTAACTTACTGCCATAAATGTGATATATATATATATATATATATATATATATATATATATATATATATATATATATATATATATGCAAAGGAGTCTGAAAGGCGAGAAAACATGTGTATGTTGATGACAATATACCACAAAACATGACACGGAATAATTATGCCTTTTTGTGTGATTCAAATTAACGTATTTAAAACATAAACAATGTGAAACTTGCTTTGTCACGCTTTCCTCTGTAAATTTCACATGCTTTGCAAAATTTTGATGAGAGACCTTTTCCCAAAACGAGAGAACAGCGATTTCCGCCATTTCGAATAACAACAATACAAATATTTATGGGAAATTAAAGGAAATGGTTTTCTATAAAGTAATTCCAAACAAAGTTTAGATTTATAGAATGCAATAACAACTGAAATAAAATGTACGTGTTATTCGACGATTGTGAAACAAATAAGCAATAAAATCGAAACGCTGCGTTTTCCTTCCACTTTCATCTTTTACGAGCAACTTCAGGTTTACGCACCGACATATGCATGTGACTAGATAATAAACTGTTATGGTTTAAGGAAGCATTGTGGGAAATAACATCATCATATTTTCTAAAGACTTATCAATGCATATTTTGAAAACGAAACTCGAAAGCGCAGATGTTAAAATATCTTCTTATAATTATTAGTCTTTTACGATATTTCGAGATAACATCCCGTTTTCAAGTAGAATTAAAGGCAGTGAATTTTTATCATTTCGTTTTTGTTTGTATTTCCTGTTATTGTATATCGGGTATAGAAGGTGTTATCAGTTCCACATTAAAGAAAGTTAACTTATCTGTGATTAATCTGTTGTTAATAGTTGTTCGAATATACTAAACTAGCTTAGGTCAAGAGCAGAAATAAATAGATTCATTTAAGACCCACAATATCTAATAGTTATTTATAAAACAAAGTGTATATATAAGTTATGTGTTATATAAAATTCGGTTGTCTGTGCGTTAGTATGTTTGTGTTTCCATTTCCACTAAGAACTTTTATCCCCCGAATCGAAGCGGCACGACAATGGTCTTGTTAGGAACAGCCATCTCTCGGACACATAATATCAAGAATGAAAAAAAAATCGTCAATTATTTCATGTAAAAATGTCTTTTTGTTTGGAAGGGGGTCAGTTAAAAAGATTGGTTTCGACACTGTTTGTAAATCGCACACGGTCGATTCATTGTTTGGTTTCCAAAAGCTAAATTTTCAACATCATAACGTCTGTGTCATCGTGGTCTGGTCGATAACGTGTTCGCTTACGACCGTTACTTTTGCGAGTTCGCGTCCACCACGTGGCATTATTTTTTTTTTTTTTTGCTTATAAAATTTTGCTTTGATTTCGCCTCTGGCTGATGGCACCCAAGTCCTGTTTTCTATTCTTATTTAATTATATTTTACGACTGGACAACGCCGGGCGCTCGATCCGCTTTGTTATTATATAGATCTCAGTCGTCTGTGTATTTCTGTGTTGGTATGTTTGTGTGTTTGTATGTCGGCTAAAAACTTTTGTCATCCGCATTGAAGCGGCACGAACCTGGTATCATTCAAAAGAACGATTTCTCGGACACATAATATTGAAAAATTAGAAAAAAAATAGTCACCTACTTCCTGTAGAAATATCGTTTTGTTTTAAGGAAGTCAGGTAAATACATTGGTTTCGACGCTGTTTGTAAATCGTGCATACGCGAACGATCGATTAATTGTCTTGTTTTAAAAAGCTAAATTTTCAATGTAGTTTGTAGTTTGTGCTATTCCATCGGTTATTGACACAGATGAGCTGGAGCTTCACTGCATACAGACTGTCCACTTCATACAGAGGTTCAGTCCACTGGACGATTGCGGTTTAGACTAGAATAGCCTGGTGTTGGTGGCTGGTCATCTATCTTTTCCAGCCAGATGTCTAGGTGTTTCTTGATAGTGTTGGGGGACACTCTCCTTATATTTCTTATTGCGGCTGGAATACAGTTGAATGTTCTTGTGCCATTGTAGGTGAAGCTGTGGTGGATCAGGGACTTGATCCTCTATGTAGTCCCAGGTGTAGTTTTTTATAAAGCAGAGCCTTCCTCGCCACTGGGGGTTATTTCTACTATTGTTATGTTTGGAACCCTTCCTTCCAAGATTTTCCCTATGTAGATGATAATATATTGTTCTCTTCGACATTGTAGTGAATACAGTTGCAGCTCCTTCAGCCTCTGCCAGTAATTCATTTGGTCTACTCCATATATTTTATTGATGAATGTTCTCTGGGGTGCTTCTATTTTGCAGATTAATTTCACTTTTTGAGGAGACAACAGCTGACAGCAGTACTCCAGTCTTGGAGGGATAAGGGATTTCCTTAGTATGAGCGTGCATTTTCTATTCCTACTCCTGAGAGTTCTCAGTATCCATCCAGTTATTTTTCTTGCGACCGCTGTGGTGTTGTTAATATGTTATGTAAAGGTCTGTGTCGTCGTGGGTCGGTCGATGACGTATTTGCTTACGAACTTCGATTTTTGAGAGTTGCGACGACCACTCGGCATTTTTTTGCTTACAAAATATTGCTTTCGGTTTCACTCCTGGCTGATTGCACTAAAGTTCCGTTTTTCTTTTATTTAACCGTATTTTACGACCGGTAAATCATAAAAATGTAAATGATTACATAAAAGGAAAAAAGTATCTAAAAAAAAAAAATCGAAAAGAAAAATCATTATTTATGATTCGTAATTATATATATACACACTAGCTGTTCATACCCGGTATTGCCAGGTAAAATATATATTTCTGGGCGGAGGGTTTAGTCACAATTAAGACATTTTAAAATACACCAAATATCCTAAGTTGTTACGATTTTCCTGAAAGTTTTGAATTTTTTGGAAGCATAAAACATAGTAATCTTCATCTATGAAATTCAAGCAGGGAAATAAAATCCCATAACTAAAAGGGAAATAACTCACATTTAAATAAAAACTTACTTCCGTTTTTAAACGCAGTTGATGTTTGTTATACTAATACTTAAAAATGAATTAAATGGAAATTAAATAAAAAATTAAATTAAATAAATCAATTTTATATAATATTTCTAAATAGAATACTTAAAACTAATTTCCATTAAAAGATTAGAGATAATTATTAAAAAAAAGAGTTTCTTTAATGTAATATGCACTTAAGATAACCACTTGAAAGTTGATTCGTTTGGTAATAAATAGAATGCATATAGAAATCACGCAGCAATAAAAATATTTAAGCGTCTGTTTTCAGCATTAAAATCTATTTGTGAAATAGTGTACCTTTTGTATATATGGACCAAAATGTGAACAAACAAATGGACAGGAATACGACTTTATTATAATATATAAGGAAGTGTTATCCTTGAATTGGGATTCCACTGAAACATGTATGCACATATGTAACCAATATATATATATATATATATATATATATATATACACACACACACACACACACACACACACACATATATATATATATATATATATATATATATATATAATAAATTCTACAGCCAAACAACGTCGCAACCCACAAGAGCCATGACAGTCAAAGAACCGGAAGTCTAAGACTCGAATTTCGCCCTCATTTGGGCTCATCAGTTAGACAATTATATATATATATATATATATATATATATATATATATATATATATATATATATATCATCAGTTAGAGAGTTATATATATATATATATATATATAGTGTGTAAATATAACCACTGGGACGTCTGTAAAAAGTTGAATATCGAATGTAGCAGTTAGTCCTGGGCACAAATACTAAAAAAAAAACAGTTGGAAAAAGGTCATACAACATCCACCATGACTATATTATTCCTACAGCCACGTATCTAGAAAGCGGAACTATTAAACCTGGTCTAGTTATATGGGACAAGAAAGGGAAAGTAGCAACCTTAGTATAAGTTAGTGTCCCCAATGATGCTCGGTAAAACAGAGGTGAGAGGGGAAAGTAAACGAAATACCAAAATCTTATGAAAAGAAACTGGAATCTTAAAAAGATCTGCATCATTTCGAACTCATAAAAAAGAATGTCAAAACTGCCTGGCAAATATGCCCTGTGAACCAAGTGTAAGGGAGATTCGAACAATTACGCTTAAAAGGATGGTTAGAATCTTAAAAGAAAAATCTCCTGTTTGGAATGTATGAGATAGCGGATGAAAGCCTGGCATTCGGGAGAATGCTTCATCACCACCAGAAACAAAATAAGAAAATTATATATATATAGGAACATCTACTAATAAGTACTGATTCATAGTAATAAGTTTTGAGATTGCACTTCAGAAAACAAAAATGGGATTTAGAGGGCAAAAATGAATGCTAGAATTTTGGAAGGATTTGTGGTGTAACGGATAAGGTACTAAGTTAATTTCAGTTGAATGTGACACTCCTCTGGAAGTTGAGGGTTCAATCCTCAATGCGAGGGATATTAATACAATTGCAAATCGTATAATACTTTAAAACCTAGTAAGTGATGCCTTTTTCTCTTCCTTGCAACCTTTTCCCCGCCGAAGGGCCGTTGCGAGCCTGTCTTTGCTCTATCATTATTTTTATGGGAAGTGTTCGACTGAACTCTAATCTATGGTCTCCTCTTTTGCCAAACTTTCACAAAAAAACACTCGATTAGCTACAATCACTATATACGATTTCCCCCATTCTCTATGTGCCTAAATCTAAACGCAGATTCCATGAACAAAGCTTCTTTCTCAGACCTGCCAGTCTGTGGAACACTGTTCTGCTGGCCTTCTTCCCGGTCGAATACAACATGGTAGCTTTCAAGTCCCATGTAAACAAGTTCTTGTTGAGTCGTCCCCATAAATAATCAAATTCTACTCAATCTACACCATTAACGATTACTACCCTACCACCTTACATTTATTAGCTCTTATCCTCGAGTGGCCTCCGGGCTTTGATAAATGGCGACTTCCAAGTAAAACATAAACAAACAAACAAACAAACCTTCTTTTCCGTCATGATTGACGAAACGAGAGCATGCTAAGCTCGTGGATTAAAGAAATTGTTCCGTTCGACATTCCGTGCAGATTCCTGCCGGTCAATAACAAAGGAAGATAACGCATACATACGCAGATAGATTCACACCAACAGGAAAATTAAGAAGAGCTTCCTGAGGTTTCATCGGCCAAAATGTTGTGGACATACTGAAGATGAGAACAGTTATTCTAACAAGCCAAACAACACTAAAACAAATCAGTATTAAAGTTTTCTATATACCTACAAGCTGAACCCTTTTTTCTCGCTCTTACATTGATATTAAAGGCCTAAAATTTCTATTCAAAAATTATTAAAGCAACCTTTTAGTATACTAAGTCACAAATATGTAAGCGACTACATAAAGGATCATTAATTGAAATATTATACTATAAATAGCTTCTATTAATTACTTGTTCATTTTTGTATGATTTTTATTAGATGATTTGGTTTCATTTTACTATTACGCTGAATTCCATTTATGCATGGCTTCTAAATTCTACACTATTGCATAGAATTTAAGATGGAGACGTTCCGGCACACAGAAATATTTATATTTATATATAAGTGATCTTGTTGCTGTGTGTGCGAAAAGTCTATATTAAACTCGTTTCTGAATAGTTGGTCTACAGAGTAGAAAATTGATATATAAGGTATTTAGACATGTAACACTCTCAACTTGTATTTTAGTTGGAAAAAATCGCTGCTAAAAGGTCAAAAATTTAAAAAAACAAAACAAACCCAAAAAACAGTTGACCTTGGCAGCAGTAGTCGAGTAAACATGCTTACATGCACAAACCTACAGTCATAGGTAAAAAAAAACGCCATTTTTTTTTTTACCTATTTAGATGCTTATGGGTATGGCTCAGAGGCTAAGGAATAAAATTGGACAGCTGTATGTTTTGGTTTCGATTCTAGCTGATGGCATCCAAGTCATATATTTAAGTTTTGAAATCACTACTATATACGGTAGAATATAATAACTAGGGCTATAACAACAAAATATTCTTTTTATTGTTTGGGCTCTTTAGTATATACCCTACACAGTTAGACAGAGTTAATCAACCGAGAACCACATTACTCTATATAAAATCATATAAGATATCAACAGATACACACTCGAGAGTCAAAAGAATAAAAAAGAATATGCTGTTGTCGTAGCCCTGATGATAACATATAGAGAATTGGCCCTATAATAATACGTATGTAATTTGCATGGATTAAAATATCATATTTAAGCGTACGACCGGGCAAAGCCGGGTGGTCTGCTAGTATTATTACAGAAATGTGTTTAGAATTAGAAACCAATAAACTGAGAGTAAAGAGAAATTAAAAAGGTACTGACTGAACAATCTCGGTAAACTTTTGTTTTTCAGACACAATAATTGAATAAAATTCACTTCGGCGTACATAATCAATAGACAAAGCTTTTATTCTTCGATTTGCAGCTTGCTGTGATCTAAAACTTAATTAAAAGCCGATGGCGACCAGAAATATTATCTATTGTATTTCTGAACCAAACTTTAGCTAGTGATTGTTCTTATCAACCCAGAAAGTAAAATCGGCATACACTTCTATTCGGGTGTGTTGCACGCCCATGTATTTCTCTTCTCTACAATTATATAAATGCAACCTTGTCTGTGTGTGTGTGTGTGGGGGGGGAGTTCCTTCCTTATAGACTCCGAAACGGCTGAACAGATTTTCTTTAAAATTTACAGAACTTTAGTGCATAAGAGATCTTAGTCAAGTTTTGTCTCAGAATAGCCCCGATAATTACCGATAATCGATAATCGAAACCGTTATTTTAATTTATCCATCATCGGTAAAGACAGTTTTTCCATGTCGTCGCTTATCAACAACGACAGAACAAGAGGCCGTGAAAAGGATTTTATAAGACTTGAAAATTTACGTTCTTTTTTTTATTTTTTTGCATGACGTGGTCTGTAGGTTCAAACCCCGCACGATAATTTCTTAATGATTCTTTTCGTTAACTGGAAAAAAGTTTATACAAAAAGAATAATTTTATATATAAAAAAAACAGTAGGTTCTCTAAAGTGCAATGTAGAATAACATATATTTTGAATTAAGTTACTGCATGGAGGCATGTGAAGCTTCCTCCCAGGCGAGTTCACGGATTTCGATGACAATAAAAATACAGGTGTGTGAAATATTCGTCGATCATCATTCAATCTCAGGCAACATCGGATCTCCCTGCCAGTATATATATATATATATATATATATATATATATATATATATATATATATATATATATATATATATGGCGTTTAAGCCACAGTGAATATTGCGCGTTTCATCCACTTAAGCCTGAAGAATCCTAGAGTGAATAAATTACTAACTAGCTCTACCTACGTATTGAGCACTTTTGAAGTAAATACTAAAAGTTTACGCATAAATTTATACTTTCGTATATAAATTTATATGAGTAAATGAAGTAGTTATATATATATATATATATATATATATATATATATATATAACGTTTGGAAAGGTATGAACCCTAACTTACTATGCACAAAATAAAATTGGGTACGTTTGCAGTTAACGACCCAATTTCCGGTCCCTTCGCGACAGCATATTTCGAGAGGTTTCAGCTGGAAGATACTAAGGCGAAGACTGGCAGACGTTTAATTTAAAACGCGCCGCCCTTTCCCATGTTAAGAATGGCTTTCTATTTAGAAATCTGTTCTTTACATGATAAGAATATTTTTTCTATTTAGAAAACTGTTCTTACCATGTTAAGAATTGTTTTTATTTATAAATCTGTTCTTAAAATGCTAAGAATGTTATTCTATTTAGAAAACTGTTTTTAAGATTTTAAGAATAGTTTTTTTTTATTTAGAAAACTGTTTTTAATATGTTAAAATGGGTTTCTATTTAGAAAACTGTTTTTAACATATTAAGAATGGGGTTCAATTTAGAAAACTGTCCTTAACATGTTAAGAATGGTTTTCTAATTAGAAAACGGTTCTTAACATATCAAGAATAGTTGTCTATTTAGAAAACTGTTTGTAACGTGTTAAGAATGGATTTCTATTTAGAAAGCTGTCTTTAGCATGTTAAGAATAGTTTTCTATTTAGAAACCAGTTCTTAGCATGTTAAGAATGGTTTTTCATTCAGAAAACTGTTCGTAAACTGTTAAGAATAACTTAATTCCCCCCACTCTTTATCTGTGCCTAAACCTAAACGTAGATTCCATGAACAAAGCTTCTTCCTTAGAACTGCACGCCTGTGGAATTGTCTTCCGTTTTCCTGCTTTCCAGTGACTACAATATGGTTGTGTTTAAGTCTAACGTAAATAAGTTCTTGATGAGCCGTTCTATATAAGTTTTCAAATTTACCAAATTTTCATTACTAATGATTCCTATGTTGTCCAATTTCTACTGTACACTCTTTAACCCTTATCCTTGAGTGACCTCTTGGCCTTGATAAGTGGTGATGCCTACGTAAAAAAAAAGAAAAAAAAAGAAAACTGTTCTTAGCATGGAGAAATAGAATTTTTATGTTGATATAGTGCGTGGAAAGTCATTTTTTTTTTAAATTCTTAATTTAATAAATTTCACGTTTTCATTGAAACTTATCCTCTTCTACCAGGTAATTCATTAGTCGCTTCAGTATCTTCCTGTAGCTTACGTAACCCGTCGGGAGATTCCGGCACAATTTATTTGGTGATTTGGTTGTTAACTGGATAAATACCGAAAATTAAAAGAACATTTTTTGCATTACCCCTCTCTTTTTTCGTCCTTGCGATCTAGAAACGAGCTACCATGTTTCTGTTCTGCTATATTAAAATGTGACACACGTGGTCGTAAAATAGCATCATTGTAAAATACTAGACAACAGGAGTTTAAATTTCAGATCTTTATTTAATATTCCCCCAGATGAAAAAGTTTTAGAACCCAGCTACTTGAGATATCCGATCTAACGCAAATCAAATAAAGATCGTTTGAGTATTCTGCTTCCTCTCGTGCTCTATACATGTATTTATCTCCAGTCGACTCATTTTTATTTCCTGGCATATTTCCAGAAATGTTATGGATGCTGCGTCACTTCGAATCAAGATTCCCGACAATAGAATGAAAGGATTCATTAGCAGAGCAAAATATAAAAAAGTTAGATAAGGAAAAAGATGATGGGAGCTACTGAGATGTTTTTTGAATTCTCGAGACAGGAAAACGCCGAATGGTCGGCGGTCAGTTTTTGATTAGTATGCTGCAATTGGCTGATAGAGAAATGGCAGGAATTCTGTTCCCACTAAAAAATTATGGCAATAACTAATACAAAAACCGGACATAGGATTTCCGATTTCGAGTCAATAAATTTAGGCGTCAGTGTTAGTCACTCAGAGCACAAGTAATTTATGCACGATGCACGGAGTTACGTTTTCTATTGTAAGTTTGCGTTGTTTTATTTTTCTATATTTGTAAATCAGTTCCCACGCCATCGCCAATCGCAAAGACGACACGAGAAGAGATAAAGACGAAGGGGAGACCATGGCAAACACGTTGTGGGCGGTGATTATCATAGCTTCACATACCTAGAATACATCAATGAATAGAAAGTAAACACAACCCTTTTTCCGGCGGATTATTAAAAAACCAAAAACAAAAAAAACGAAAATTCTAATGGAGAAGACCAAGATGTTACAATCATTCAATTTATATTTGCAACTTAAATTTCAAAGAGTTCATGTTTTCTGTTCTTTTAAGAATTCTATGTTCTGTTACAATTATAGTGTTTCCTAAGAAAAAAAAAATAATAAAAGTAACCAATAAGAAAATAGGAATTGCGATCTGCAATACTTTTATCACGTGACATGCACAGATTATTTTTTGTATTTTTTCCACCTTGCTTCCCATTAAATAAATAAAAAGAAGATCTGATATTCTAATTAAATGTCGCCGAGTCATACTCGCAGAAGACACTCACCATTTTCTTAAATCAGTCTGACAGGGTCGAGACTTCTTTGGCAGTACCAGATCCTCTTCAGTCGGGATGAGCCATGGCCCAACTAGGGCTGAAGCGGTTAATTTTGCCGGGCAGTAACTTAATTTGAGATGTTATTTTACCGATCGCCTTAGGTTCCTCTACCGGGCAATGACAACGTGTTCGTTCTTGGTTATTTGTATACCCAATTAGACTACCACCTTTGCGAAGGACTGTTTCCGCCATTTGGCCTTGTGTCACATCATGCTTTAACGGGCATCAAGTAAATCTTAATTGCTGTGACTTTCTCGCTAATATAGAGCAAATTATTTGCATCTGTTAAAAGTGTGTGTCTCGCTCACAGCGCGATTTTGACAGTTTTATCATCATGAATTACTTTCGATTTCGGTAGACGAAAGGTGCAGGTAATCTATCCGCCTTCAAACACGAAATCACGCCGCACAAAACCGAAGTAAAAAATCTGGAGCTTTCCTGGTGCATCAAATTTTTTTTTTTTTTTTTTTTTTTTACAAAGGCATCACCACATTATCAAGGCCCAGAGGCCACTCAAGGATAAGGGTTAAAGAGTGTACAGTAGAAGTTGGTCAATATAGTAATCATTAGTAATGAAAATTTGGTAAATTTAATAACTTATATGGAACGGCTCATCAAGAACTTATTTACTTTAGACTTGAACAAAACCATATTGTAGTCAGCCGGAAAGCAGGAAAACGGAAGACAATTCCACAGGCGTGCAGTTCTAAGAAAGAAGCTTTGTTCATGGAATCTACGTTTAGGTTTAGGCACAGATAAAGAGTGGGGGAAATTATTGATAGTGTTTACAGCTAGACGAGTGTTTCTTGTGAAAGTTTGGCGAGGGGGGACCATAGATTGAAGCTCAGTTGAACACTTTCCATGAAAATAACGATACATCAGAGACAAACTCGCAACATCTCTTCTGTGAGATAGAGGTTGCAAGGAGGAGAAAAGGACATCTCCTACGAGGCTACGAAGTCTATTTTGAACTCTATCAAGGCAGGACAAGTTCTTTCTAGCAGCTCCTGCCCAGATGTGGCAACAGTATTCCATCCTTGGACGTACCTGGCTCTTATATAGATAGAGAATAGCATCAGCAGTGAGATATCTACTGGATCGATAGAAAGATCCCACCATTTTTCCAGCGGCCTTGGCAACAGATTTGATATACGTGTTCCATTTAAGATCAGGAGTAATGGTCAAGCCCAGAAGCTTGTCAAAACTTGAGGCCTCCTGAAGACGAGAGCCATTCATTTCAATTGATGACAAATGTGGATTAGAATGTTGATGATGTAAAGAGAGAAGCTTGGTTTTAGATGCATTAAAAGTAACCAGCCACTCCTTTCCCCATTGTACTACGTGCTCAAGATCAGAGGAGAGAGAATTGGAGAGAACTTGCTCGTTTACTGTCTTAGATGTGGTACCATAAATGGTAGTGTCGTCAGCATAAATGTCTACAAATGATGTAAGGATATGATTTGGAAGATCATTAATGTAGATCAGGAAAAGAGTTGGGCCCAGGATGGATCCCTGAGGGACACCGGCATTAATATTGTGAGCTTCTGATTTTTGCCCCTCAACTACTACTCTTATGAATCTATCAGAAAGAAATGATTTAATAATTGAGAAGACTTTTCCAGCTATACCATAGCTAGCGATCTTATGAAGTAAACCTTTATGCCATACCCTATCAAAGGCTTTAGATATGTCAAGAGCAATTGCCCTAGAAAGATTGCCACCGTCGAGAGATTTGCTAATCCTATGCGATATAACTGTAAGGACATCTGCTGTAGATCTAGCAGAACGGAAACCATATTGAGTGTCACTAAGAAGGTTATTTTTGTTGAGATGTTTGATTACTTCTGTATTTAATACAGATTCTAGCAACTTACTCATGACGCACAGGAGACTTATTGGCCTGTACTGAGAGGGGGATGAGCGATCACCTGAATTCTTAAATACAGGGCATACTGATGAGATTTTCCAGGGAGATGGGAAACTATTCTCCTTAAGACAACGTTTAAACAGTTTTGTAAGTATGGGCGCTAGTTCAGGTTGAAGTTTTTTGAGTACTATAATTGGAATACCATCAGGGCCAGTTGCTTTACTGGAATCAAGGTTTTTGATTAGCTTGGCAACATCACGTACAGATATACGTATATCACATAGCGTGTTTTCTGATACAAGAGGAAATATTGGGGGTTGGCGGTCTTGGTCGCAAAGGGTAGAATTAGCTGCAAAGTTCTTGACAAAGAGTTTGGCTTTGTCTGATGCTGACGAGATTACCTCAGATCCATTGATAATAGTTGGGATGGAGCACACGCTTCTGTTCAGAATTCTGTTTGCTATTTGCCAAAACTGGTGGGAACCAAGCCGCTGCTCAGCTACTTTGGACTTAACAGATTGAGCATACAACTCTCTTGCGTTCCTTATTACTTTCTTACAATGGTTGCTGGCAGTCCTGAAAACGGCTTTAGTTTCCATACATCTATTACGTTTGAAGCAGTGGAAAAAGTGATTTCTGTGCGCAATGGCAGCAGCACATTCTGGAGAGAACCAAGGCTGGCTGTTAGGTTTTTGCTGAAACTTTTTAGAGGGTATGAAATGGTCAATACCTACAATTAACCATTCAGTTAGGTCTAATACTATAGAGGACACATCCTTTTTAAACATGGAATGCAGAGGTAGATCAGATATAAATGTACGGAAGCTATCCCAGTCAGCCTTAGTGTATCGATATACTGTACGATGAAGAGGTACGTCTGGGGACTTATTACATTTCATTTTTATCTTAATTGATACAACAGAGTGGTCGGAAGATCCAAGAGGCGACAGAACAGAAACTGAACATAGTTCAGGGCAAGTTGTGAGAAAAAGGTCTAGTAGGCTCGCATACTGGCCGTCATTATCGGGCACACGGGTAGGTTCCTGAACAATCTGAGTGAGGTCATAGGCAATGGAGAAATCATGACAGAACCTCCCCTCATCATCGGTCTTGTTTGAGTGGGTCAACCATTCGACGTTGTGAACATTGAAGTCTCCACATACATGAATGTTAGCTGAAGGATAAGTAGAAAGGACTTGGTCAATTTTCTCAGATATGCTTTGAAAGATAGTAACTCCGCTGTTGTGGGGGCGATAGAGAGTAAATATAAATGCAGTAGTGTGAGCTAAAGCAACCCGGAAGCACATATAAGGTAAGTTAGGATCTTCCCTGGAGATGTCCCTCCCACATGGAAAGCTATCTTTAATATAGGCACATATTCCATGCCCATGGCGATCTTGGGGGTCAGATTTAGAAGTTAAGTTAGAGTATCCTGTAATTGCAAACTCATCAAGGGAAATAGCCTGTCCAATGCCAGTTTCACTTAAAAATAAAAGGTCTGGTTTAGTCTCCTGTAATTGGGTTTCAACCTCTGGAAGGTTAGAACGTAGACCCCTGATGTTGGAGAAGGAGACATGGTAGTAGGGGTCTACGTTGGAAGTTGGAGAACCGGGTTTAATCGAGTATTTTTTCTTGAAACTTGTCATGATGAAATTTTGGAATTTGTGGACTAGGTCGACAGATTTACTTAGAGCAGGACAGAGAGGGGAAACTAAGAGAGAAAAAGAAACGAAGAATTTTTTTTTTTTTTTTTGTACCACATGATAAGGTAAAGCCGTAACAATTACCCACTAGTATGGCATCGAGAGGCCCCACCAGAAACTACTGCATGGTCCAGATTCCATTCACCAAATGGCAATACAGCAGCCCCAGTACTTTGCACCTGCTGATAGGACAGCCTCCTTAGTGGTTAATCCAAGGTTCGGGTCCCTGACTATCAGGCGGATAACGTCAGCCCAGACAAAACGTTTACCTCCAGCACCCTTACTAGTGACATGGCTACAAGGATAGACATAGAAACAGAAAATTTCCACCAACTCTGCCAACTGTTCGCGCAAAAATACTGCCAACCTAGAAAACAGCTTTTTCTTCTCCCTTTGTCAGAAAAATCACTCATTTAAAAATGAGGACTGAATGCAGATAATCATAATAAATATAACCCAGACTATCTCGGGTCTTCTCTTTTTGTGGCGCCCCGCTCGTTAAATATCGATTTGGCGCATAAGCTGAGCATGGAATAAGATATTAATGCAGAGAAAGTTTATTAAGCCAACCCATAAGTTCTGTCCAGGTTTCTATTTCCTTTTTCTTTACATGTTCGTTCTATACTACAAACTCGTGTCTATTCAAATTGATAACGTGCAGACATTATATAGGTGATAAACTTTATTTCCCGTTTTCTGTCTGCAATCGATTCCTTTTCCTATGAAGGATGTCGTCGGTCTCCAACATACATTACTGGGAGGTGACATTGACTAAGTGTTTAACAACCCGAACTGACAACCTGGGTGTGCTAAGTTCGAATATAGAAAAATTCTCACTTTAGGATATTGGCAACCTTCGTGTGCCCCCCTCCTATAAGTATTAAATGTCTTTCTAAAAATAATTCTAAATAGAGAAAAGAATGAAGATAGCAATCATCTAATTGATACAAAATCAATGAATAATGCTGAACAACATACAGCATTTATTATCCACAAATGGTCACCCATTTTAGTACTGACCAGGCTCAACTTTGCTTAACTTTGGGTTATTGAATGGGAACCGATGTATTAACATGGCTACATTAACCAAATGATATTTATACATCATGCGTATATGGATCGGGACAAATTTACTTTGATTAAATGTTTTTTACAGGAAAAATATTTAAAATTTTACAATTATATGATCCAAGTGATTTATTTCTGCTAAAAACAATGACGACAAACGCTGATTTACAAAAATATAACAATGTATTTTTTTTATCAATGTATTTTTTGTCAGTGGTTGTGAAATGGCTGATTACTTTTTAGCCAGTAGACAATCAATCTTAATTTCAAAGTAGTTTAAATAATAATTTGCGACGCATTCACCTGTAAAAGCCCATACTGGTATTTTGTTTACGGTGTCATTATATCCTACTTTATTTAGAGACGGAATATTTTCTATTGCAACTAACCTTGGTGATTTGCATATAGTTTTGAACTAATCATTAACTATTTTATTTCCGACAATCAAAAGTGTTTCATTTGCTTCGGTCATTAGCTGCATTTTGATTCTTCCGGCTATGTGGGTTTCTGTGTAGATCACATTTTATTCTTGCTAGCGGACATTTCCTGCTTGGTATTTTATACATTTTTAAGCATTCTATCATCCATGCTTGGAGGATCCTGCCGTACACTTTTTTGTAGTCGATCCATGCCATGGCTAAATTCTTTCTCACTCTTTTTACCTCCTTTAGGATCTTTTGATCTATATATAACAGATTAGGTAGATTTGCTCCCTCAGTTGTGTTGTTAGTATTTTTCCAATTATTATTATTATTATTATTATTATTATTATTATTATTATTATTATTATTATTACTGGCTGACAAGGAGCTTTCACACAGGTCATCAAATATCTCTCCTTGAAAACAGCCTGTGGTGTTCTCTGAAAGCTGAGTGACAACAAGTCTCCCCAGATTTCCAGTACTCTCTAACTCTTTCGATAACATTTGCAAATAAATTTGCATTATCGCAACAGCTGCTTGTCATTGATTTCTCGTTGGCAGCGGCTATTGGTCTTCATTTGAGTGGCAATAAACCTCCCCAAGACCCCAGTTCTCTTCGTACTTATTCAGCGGAGGTCTGGTTAGTTCCTCCTTGACTCTAGTTGGTTATTTGGTCTCACTTGGGGAGAAGCAATGATGTGGCAATGGGAGGATGATGGTTGGGTTAGAGAACTTATAGATATGCGGCTTCAGTGTTCTTGTTTCCATTTAGTGCTTCACGTTTTGCCTTTGGAGCAGTTTGTCTGGCCCGCGGTTGTTGCTCCTCTGTGTTAGTTTCCACGTTCAAGGGGTTTTCTTAATATTTCAGCTGTTTTCATTATTGTTGTTCGTTGTATTTTTCCAGTCCTTCCTTTGATTCCAATTTCTCCTATTCTTTTTTCAAAGTTTGTAGGGATTGTTCCTAGTGCTCCGACTATTATAGGTATTATTTTGATTTTCTTCATCTTCCATATCCCTTTCAGCTCTCTGGCTAGCTCTGTGTATTTGCTCCGTTTCTCCTTTTCTTTAATATCCACCCTGTGGTCAGCTGGAACAGCAAAGTCTACGATTTAACAGGGCTTTCCTTTCTTTTGAATTATTAAGATATCCGGTCTTCTTGCTTGGATGGGTTTATCAGTTTGTATGTCCATGTCCCATAGGAATTTGTGATTATCGTTTTCAAGTACTGTTGCCGGCTTATGTTTGTACCACTTGTCTGTTCGTTCAAAATGAAGCTGTTTGCATAATTCTCAGTGTACTACTTTTATTATTATTATTATTATTATTATTATTATTATTATTATTATTATTTTAATTATTATTATTATTATTATTATTATTAAATCTTTTCCAAACTATATTTGCTTTAAGCAAATTTGTAAATGCTTGTCGCAAGGTTTCCAATTGATATCTTTCCAATCATTAGTAATTTATTGTGTTTTCCTTTCTGAAGATAAGAGTAATTTTTGGAAAATCCGTGAATGAAAAATCATTTTATTATTTTTTAAACGCATAATGATGTAATAAACATGTATCTTGTATGTAATAACGTACACTTTTACACCCCCACACACATGAATACATATGTATATATAACATTGTTGTATGTGTGTATATATATATATACATATGTCTTGAATATATATATATATATATATATATATATATATATATATATATATGTCTATTCTCTGGTGAGTAGATTTTATGAGAGTGTATATACGTTTGTGTATACATGCCACAATCATCTATACGACGTGTGTATATATGTGTGTTGTCTATGACCGTCTCGTGTTGTGTCTAATCTAGAGTTCGTTGTGTGTGTATGTACATTTAATTACAATTTATGTCGGGAAAAGAATATACATAAATACCTTTGCAATACAAAGGACGAATAACATGTATACGATGTTTTACATCGGCTAATGGAGAAACACAGCTTTTCCATTTTTGGTCTTCAACTAATAGATCCTCGGAAAGCTGCAAATGAAGATTCGTACAACTCGAAGCATTAGTGGCATTTAAAGTAGCTTTATTCCTAATATTCCCTCCCCATTGGGAAGCTGCAACAATGATCCTAGACTTTTTCATTCTACATTTTCCCCTACTTGTGTTACATGATAAGGGCTGTCCCCTTTTCATGTAAGTATAAAAATAGAGAGATTTAGTAAAAATGAAAATGAAATAGAATAGACGAAATTCGAACCTCGTAAATTAGGTTTAGAAATAGATTACGTGAGAGAATTAGAAAATGGAATGTAAAACACACCATTGTTTAGCTTAGAGATAAAATAGTTTCAAGAAAAGAATGTGTGTTGTCAATTCTGGTATGAAAAATTCAATTGAGGAATGCAACTACAAGATAATTTAATAAATATGCTTTTAACATATTGGAAATATAGGTTACTGGGAATATAGGTTAAAATTCCTTTTGTAAACAAAGGAAAAGTTTTGGACACGTATGTCCAGAACACGTGAAAGAAGACACATATTTTAACATGTGTATGACGTCATGGAAAATGGGAAGTTCTAGATATAGTTAGAAACTTGAGAGAAACTGGGGGAGAAACTGGAAGAGAGTTTGAGGACGACAGACGATAGTCTGCAGTTGGGATTCGAACGTCTAGAAGCGAGACGGTCACTTTTGAAACTTAATATGTGAAGCTTTGAATTCTTGATGATGAAAACCACGACCGGTCGTGAGAAGAAATAAACCCATCATGTGTTTTTATAAACGTCGTCTTTGTGTTGTAATTCTACCAAAAGGTAAACTGAAAATTGTTATTATATGTCTTGTATATCATGTGGTTTAAAATTTCTTTACATACACATCTTACATAGACAATATGAACACTAAGACTGTCTCCTCACTCTAAGAGCTTCCATTATACTTCTAAGTATGAACATTTTTTATAAATTGAATCTCGTCATAACACGAACAATCTCTCGAACAAAATCTCTCTTACAACAACATCTCTCTCTCTCTCTCTCTCTCTCTCTCTCTCTCTCTCTCTCTCTCTCTCTCTAAGACTCTAAGACCCTCTAAGCATCACTTTTAATAAGACTTAACAACGAACAATAAATATAACAACAATATTTTGATTATTCTAAAGCGATTAACATAAATAATTTTATCTGTAAATATTTATTTTGCTGTAATAAAATTCTTTGTGAAACTCTATTTTTACAAATATTATAACGATCATAAAAATCGTCGATCAGCACATCTTCAGGCATTGCCCGACAAATATGTAACATATCTATTTGAGTGGAATAAAAATACATAAGGTATTTCTTTTGGAACGTCACTCGCATGTATATATATATATATATATATGTATATGTATATGTATATATATATATATAAGACCAAAATATTTATAAATATTAATTCTTTAATATTAATTCTTTAATATTTATAATATACTTCAGTTTTAACATCTTGGATCATTTTGGTAAATTTAATTGTAATTTTGATTTTATATATATAACTACTTAATTTACTCACATAAATTAATATACGAAAGTATAAATTTATGCGTAAACTTTAAGTATTTACTTCAAAAGTGCTCAATACCTAGGTAGAACTAGTTGGTAAGTTATGTACGGCGATTAAGCTACACTGAATATTCCGCGTTTCATCCACTCTAGGACTCTTCAGGCTTATGCGCATAAGCCTGAAGAGTCCTAGAGTGAATGAAACGCGGAATATTCAGTGTAGCTTAATCGCCATATATATTTTATAACTTACTATATATATATATATATATATATATATATATATATATATATATATATATATTACAAGGTAGTCACCACTTATCAAGGCCTGGAAGCCACTCGGGGATAAGGGTTATTGCGTGTACAGTACGTAAATATTGGAGATTTGATAAAGTGTCTTACTTAAGGGGGCGGTTCATCAGGAATTTGTTTATGTTGGGCTTGAAGACATCCAGGTTATAGTCAGGTGGGAAACAGGCAGCAGGCGTATATGTATGTATTTTTGTATTCATACATTATATATAATGTTTTTTATTCCGCCCAAATAGATCATAAGGGACTTCAAATTACATTGTTATAATGACAAAACTTATACATTCATGACCTGAAAACTTTATTTCTCTGTTGCAGATATTGACTCTTTGATGCTCTCAAAAAGCAGCTCCTCTCACAGATGTGCGTCAAAAGCAAATTGCATCATTGATTTACTCCACGTAAAAAAAAAAAAAAAAAAAATGAACCGATCAACATTCATCGACTCCTATTGAACGTTTACAAAGCCGACGCAGTGGATTTCAGCAAATAACAACAGATATGTGAGTAAAAAAGCGCGCTTCCGAGTTTTACCCCGTGACATCAAAAGAGTCTGGAACAAGTGCACTGTGAATAGTGATTACTACGTAGAAACATAAATTCTGGAGCAGAAATTGTTGCTCGCTTTAATAGTACCACTCTCTTTTTCATAGCTCTTCAACGTTTTAGTTTTTGAGTTAAAAAAGAGGCATTATTTTTGGAACGATTCTCATGGATTATTATATCTAGTTATCTATTAGTTAGAATTATTATTCAGGAGAGATAATCTTCAGAAAATCCAAGCAAGCGACCTGATAAATTTGAATTGTATCATAGTCATTGTTCCAATACAAAGACGATCATTTTGATTTAATAAGCTTAAGAAACGATTCGCTTATTTTTATCCTTGCTTCTGTAAAACTTGTGAAGGAAAGTGAAAGTAAAGCAAAAAGCAATTACTGGACCCAATCGATCATCTGAAGATGTGTCTTTCAAGATAGATATCGACAGGAGGATATATAAGCGAAAGTTAATTTAAATGGCTACGATGCGATGGATATGAATATAATGGGCCACACACACACACACACACACACACACACACACACACACACACACACACACACACACACACACACACACACACACGCCCCCATATATATATATATATATATATATATATATATATATATATAGAGAGAGAGAGAGAGAGAGAGAGATAGAGAGAGAGATAGACAGAGAGAAAGAGAGAGAGAGACGAGATAGTAAATACTTGGTTAGCTAGATAGATATACAAAGTAAACAGATATAAGTACTAGTTGCAGTACTCGGTCAGAACCCGATTCATAACACCGGAGAAAATATGACTTGATTCGACCCAAGTCGATACTATACACTCTAAACACACTAAAGACGTGCGATACAGCAAAACAGCCAGAGAATGACTTCATATGTACTATAAATGAATATATATAAGTATTCCCATAAGCAAACAACGCTGCAGTCCACACTGACGACGAAAGCCAGACCGGAAGTCTTAAACTTAAGTTTCGTCTTCATTTGGGTTCATCAGTATGTAATATGCAAACTCAGAATATAGATATGTTCTACTGATGAGCCCAAATGAAGGCTAAACTTAAATATAGAACTTTCAGCCGGTGACGTTCATAGTTTGTGCGAGCTGCGGCATTTTGTGTTTATGGAAATAATCCGAAAGAGTGGGAATTGTGGTGTAAATAATGACGAAGTTTCAGTTACAGACATATAATCTCGATTATAATAAGAGGACATTTTTTAATCGCATGTCCCTACTTTTCTCTTTACTGTTTGTCTCAACAGAAGCCATTTCTAAAATAGTATTGCATCAATTTTACAAGGGCACTTGCTATAAGGAATATTGTAGCGTTATATTTATTTTTATCCCTCTGCTTTTCATTCTCTCTACACAATGTTGAATATGCGACGGTTAGCATTTTGTCATATGAACATAGTTCCAAAAGTAAAGCCTTATATCTTTTCTGACTCCAAAGTTGAAAGGCTTCGAAGACAAGAGCAGTGCCATAAAAATGATCGACCTTTTGTGCTCCATAATTTATATTTCTACATAGTCATCGGCATTCTCAGTGTATTTTTGTCAGTAATTCAATGATGCATATCCGTTATGTTTATTTTTACCCCTCTGCCTTTCATTCTCTCTACACAACGTTGAATATTGGTTTTTGAAAGCGTTATTGCATCATTTTGAAAATAGTTTCCATTTATTTTGTGATATTCTGTCTTTCATATTCATCGTTTTTACGCCCGAATAGGCCTCAGGTGTCCTCATTTCGACGACTTCAGTCCCGTGTATGACACTGAATAAATATAGTGATTATGATTTTGTACCAAGTTATTTGGGATGTAAGGAGCGTGAGATGTAGAAGCAGAGATGTTTGTATGGTAAATTGTCTGGTGGCTCTTAAGGTGGATGAGGCTGGGATATGGGATACCTACTTTGATTCGAGTTGGAAGTGTTGTGCCATGACTACTGATTTTTTTGTCTGCTAAAAATGCGGTAATTATGCGTAGTGATAGTGTATCTGTGCTAGTACGTCGCCACCTGTCTGCGACGGTTAGCATTTTGTCATATGAACATGGTTCCAAAAGTAAAGCCTTATATCTTTTTTGACTCAAAAGTTGAAAGGCTTCGAAGACGAGAGCAGTACCATAAAATTTATTGCTCCATAATTTACATTTCTACATAGTCATCGACATTCTCAGTGTATTTTTGTCAGTAATTCAATGATGCATATCCGCTTCTGACGAATTTCTATAACAGGGATTTGTTTCTTAGAGTCTCACAACGTAAATATCTGCAACATAGAGATGAAATCTTCAGATCATGAATGTATGAGTTCAGTTATCAGAGCTATGCAATTTGCAGTCCCCGTCTTATCCATTTTATGTGAATAAAAAATAGGAGGATTTATTTTTGGAACGCTCCTCAGATATATATTCAGCTTATATCCTTATTTATTCACATTATTGTCTACGTAACGTGTTGTATATGGAAGTGGAGGCAGATCTCGGTAATTAGAGAAATTAAGTAAATACGATTCAAAATAATATTTTTAAAGGAAAATGCTAGAATCGAACCCAATAATGAAAAGTTAAAAAGAAACCATATCGCAATTTAGTTACGATGAGAGGGCTATGAAAACTTGTCCATTATATTAGAAATAACAATACAACCACCTAGGCACGAGCAAGTGGAAACGGGCAATGTAAATTAAGGAATGTCTTTTTTTTCCAAAATGTTAAGTCACATGAGAAAACATTCACATGGTTGAGCACGTTCTGATGTCACAAAGAAAGATAAATTACAATTAAGGACTACAACTTGGATGTCTTCAAGTCCAATGTTAACAAATTCCTAATGAACCGCCCCCTTAAGTAAACACTTCATCAAATCTCCACACTAACGTAATGTACTTGCAATAACCCTTATCCCTGAGTGGCTTTCGGGCCTTGTTAAGTGGTGATCACTGTGTAAAAAAAATATATATATTCAGTTAAGTCAGTAAGAGAGAAAAAGTCAGAAGAGTTCGGAATTGACAGAGTTGAGTTAGCTGAACCCCTTTCGGAAGTGAACCAGAAAGAGAGACAAAACAATATAATTCTGCAAGGCATCAGGCACCGAATCATCATAACCAGCTGGAATAAATATCTTCATGCTATAATTAAGCCTATGTCTTCATTTGTCATCCACCGAAAGGTAATGGTTTTTGTCTATCGTCTTTGTAAATGAACATTATATGAAGCATCCTTCCAAAGTGTTAACTGCCTGTCCCCATCATCAATAATGAATTCCCTTCTCCGTGTTAAAAAGAACTGCCCATTACGTCACCTCTTCACATTCATATCAATCCTATTAATAATATGAAATCTCCAAGAATTGCGTTATTGTTGTTGACGTGTACACTGTTATATAATGTTTCATCCTCTGTTTATGTCTTATTCCAGCCATGTACCACGTTACACAACAAAAGGGCTGTATTCCTTTAGGAAGATGTGTACATTTAGGCTTAGTGGAAGTCAGCGATCTCAATTACCATAAGAGATGGAGAGAAAAAATGTATTTCGTCATCCACAAATAGCTTATGTATATGTGTAGTTTATTTCTTTTTACCACATACACTTGTTTTTTCTTCTTTATTTGCAATTTCCGTTTTCAATTTCCAGCATTAAATTCTTCAATTCATTTGCCCCCTCTCTTTTACATTATTCCCCATATTTTCTTTTCTTATTTTCCATTTTTCAATAATTACCCTTCATTCTTTTTCACGTTTACGATTCTTTACTTTTTTCTCATTAAAATAAGACAACCCTTTTCCCCTGTATATTTTGATCCAGTTTTTTTTATATTTTAATGCTGTCCATATGTAATAACTATCCGAACTATATGTAATAACTATTCGATCTTTAAACCGTCTTTCATCTTGACAATTTCCTTTGATATTTTTCTCCCATCGATGTTCATCTTAATTTGTTTTCTCCCTGTAATTTTATTGTCGTTTTCTTTCCCGTTCTTGCAAACAGATCCAATTTCGTGTTCCATTCAATAACGGACAAACGATAAAACCTTCCGCCATCTTGGGCAGGTCGTTGTGAAAAATGTCAATTCAAGTTCAAAACAATTTTATTAGTTTTTCATTGGGCGAAATTCATTATGCAGATCCCTCCCCATTTATTTGATCGATATATTTTCTGCATTTAAGTTTTCCTTTTTAGGCTTTTTATATTCTGTCATTGACTTGTTTCCTTTTCTTTCATGCTCTTTAAGAATTTATTCGTTTTTTATCTTCTTGCTCGTATCGCTTCTCTTGTTATTTATTGACCCCATAGTTTTCCTTCTCACTTTAATTTTTTCTAATGTTTTCGTTCTTTGTTTAATGTTTTTCACATTTTTTGATTTTTAAATTTTTTTATATATGCTTTGCTTTCGTGCTTTTACTCAATTTGCTATTTTAAGTTAATCACTGTCCATTACTTGTATTTTAACTCGTATTTTACTTACATTTCAAAGCAATTAGATATCGTTTCCTCCTTTATGTTCGTTTTCAAGTTTTACAATTTAGTTTTTACTATTTTGTCTAATTTTATTATTTTTTTTGTTTTGTCTGTTTTTTATGTTAAAGTTTTTACTATTTTTGTTTATTTTATTATTCCCAGTTTTATCTGATTTTTATGTTTTAGTTTTTACAATTTTGTTTTATTTTATTATTATTTTATTTATGTTTATTTTATTATTCCCAGTTTTGTCTGTTTTTTTATGTTTTAGTTTTTACTATTTTGTTTTATTTTATTATTATTTTATTTTTGTTTATTTTATTATGCCCAGTTTTGTTATGTTTTTTATGTTTTAGTTTTTACTATTTTGTCTTATTTTATCATTATTTTATTTTTATTTTTTTTTTATTATTCCCAGTTTTGTCTGTTTTTTATGTTTTAGTTTTTACTATTTTGTTTTATTTTATTATTATTTTATTTTTGTTTATTGTATTATTCCCAGTTTTGTCTGTTTTTTAAGTTTTAGTTTTTACTATTTTGTCTTATTTTATTATTATTTTATTTTTGTTTATTGTATTATTCCCAGTTTTGTCGGTTTTTTAAGTTTTAGTTTTTACTATTTTGTCTTATTTTATTATTATTTTATTTTTGTTTATTGTATTATTCCCAGTTTTGTCTGTTTTTTAAGTTTTAGTTTTTACTATTTTGTCTTATTTTATTATTACTTTATTTTTGTTTATTGTATTATTCCCAGTTTTGTCGGTTTTTTATGTTTTAGTTTTTACAATTTTGTTTCATTTTATTATTATTTTATTTTTGTTTATTGTATTATTCCCAGTTTTGTCTGTTTTTTAAGTTTTAGTTTTTACTATTTTGTCTTATTTTATTATTATTTTATTTTTGTTTATTGTATTATTCCCAGTTTTGTCTGTTTTTTATGTTTTAGTTTTTACAATATTGTTTTATTTTATGTTTATTTTATTTTTGTTTATTTTATTATTCCCAGTTTTGTCTGTTTTTTATGTTTAAGTTTTTACTATGTTGTCTTATTTTATGTTTATTTTATTTTTGTTTATTTTATTATTCCCAGTTTTGTCTGTTTTTTATGTTTTAGTTTTAACTATTTTGTTTTATTTTATTATTATTTTATTTTTGTTTATTTTATTATGCCCAGTTTTGTTATGTTTTTTATGTTTTAGTTTTTACTATGTTGTCTTATTTTATTATTATTTTATTTTTAATTTTTTTATTATTCCCAGTTTTGTCTGTTTTTTATGTTTTAGTTTTTACTATTTTGTTTTATTTTATTATTATTTTATTTTTGTTTATTGTATTATTCCCAGTTTTGTCTGTTTTTTAAGTTTTAGTTTTTACTATTTTGTCTTATTTTATTATTATTTTATTTTTGTTTATTGTATTATTCCCAGTTTTGTCGGTTTTTTAAGTTTTAGTTTTTAATATTTTGTCTTATTTTATTATTATTTTATTTTTGTTTATTGTATTATTCCCAGTTTTGTCGGTTTTTTATGTTTTAGTTTTTAGAATTTTGTTTTATTTTATTATTATTTTATTTTTGTTTATTGTATTATTCCCAGTTTTGTCTGTTTTTTAAGTTTTAGTTTTAACTATTTTGTTTTGTTTTATGTTTATTTTATTTTTGTTTATTTTATTATTCCCAGTTTTGTCTGTTTTTTATGTTTTAGTTTTTACAATTTTGTTTTATTTTATGTTTATTTTATTTTTGTTCATTTTATTATTCCCAGTTTTGTCTGTTTTTTATGTTTTAGTTTTTACAATTTTGTTTTATTTTATGTTTATTTTATTTTTGTTTATTGTATTATTCCCAGTTTTGTCTGTTTTTTAAGTTTTAGTTTTTACTATTTTGTCTTATTTTATTATTATTTTATTTTTGTTCATTTTGTTATTCCCAGTTTAGTCTGATTTTTATGTTTTAGTTTTTACAATTTTGTTTTATTTTATTATTATTTTATTTTTGTTTATTTTATTATGCCCAGTTTTGTTATGTTCTTTATGTTTTCGTTTTTACAATTTATTTAATTTTATTATTATTTTATTTTTGTTCATTTTATTATTCCCAGTTTTGTTCTGTTTTTTTATGTTTAAGTTTTTACTATATTGTTTTATTTTATTATTATTTTATTTTTTTTATTTTATTATTCCCAGTTTAATCTGATTTTTATGTTTAAGTTTTTACTATTTTGTCTTATTTTATCATTATTTTTATTTTATTATTCCCAATGGTGTCTGTTCTTTTTACGTTTTAGTTTGTACTATTTTGTCTTATTTCATTATTATTTTATTTTATTTTTTTTATTATGCCCAGTTTTGTCATCTTTTATGTTTTAGTTTTTACTATTTTGTCTTATTTTATTATTATTTTATTTTTGTTTATTTTATTATTCCCAGTTTTGTCTGTTCTTTTTATGTTTTAGTTTTTACTATTTTGTCTAATTTTATTATTATTTTATTTTTGTTTATTGTATTATTCCCAGTTTTGTCTGTTATTTATGTTTTAGTTTTTACTATTTTGTGTTATCTTATTATTATTTTATTTTTGTTTATTGTATTATTCTTACTCGTGTCTGTTTTTTATGTTTTAGTTTTTACAATTTTCAACTTTTATTTTATTATTGTTTAATTTTTGTTTATTGTATTATTCCCAGTTTTGTCTGTTTTTATGTAAAAGCTTTTACTATTTTGTCTTATTTTATTATTATTTGTTTATTGTATTATTTCCAATTTTGTCTGTTTTTTATGTTTTAGTTTTTACTATTTTTTCTTTTTTAATTATTTTTTTATTTTTGTTTATATTATTCCCAGTTTTGTCTGTTTTTTATGTTTTAGTTTTTACTATTTTGTCTTATTTTATTATTATTTTATTTTTGTTTATCGTATTATCACCAGTTTTCCCTGTTTTTTATGTTTTAGTTTTTACTATTTTGTCTTATTTTATTATTATTTTATTTTTGTTTATTTTATTATTCCCAGTTTTTTCTGTTTTCTATGTTTTAGTTTTTACTATTTTGTCTTATTTTATTATTATTTTATTTTTGTTTATTTTACTATTCCCAGTTTTGTCTGTTTTTATGTTTTAGTTTTTACTATTTTGCCTTATTTTATTATTATTTTTGTGTATTTTATTATTCCGAGTTTTGTCTGTTTTTTAAGTTTTAGTTTTTACTATTTTGCCTTATTTTATTATTATTTTACTTTTGTTTATTTTATTATTCCCCGTTTTTTCTGTTTTATATGTTTAAGTCTTTACTATTTTTCCTTATTTTATTATTATTGTTGTTTATTTTACTATTCCCAGTTTTGTCTGTTTTTTATGTTTTAGTTTTTACTATTTGGCCTTATTTTATTATTATTTTACTTTTGTTTATTTTATTATTCCCAGTTTTTTCTGTTTTTTATGTTTTAGTTTTTACTATTTTGTCTTATTTTATTATTATTTTATTTTTGTTTATTGTATTATTCCCAGTTTTGTCTGTTTTTTAAGTTTTAGTTTTTACTATTTGGCCTTATTTTATTATTATTTTACTTTTGTTTATTTTATTATTCCTAGTTTTTTCTGTTTTTTATGTTTTAGGTTTTACTATTTTGCCTTATTTTATTATTATTATTTTATTTTTACTTATTTTATTATTCCCAGTTTTTCTGTTTTTTCTGTTCAAGTTCTTACTATTTTGTCTTATTTTATTATTATTTTACATTTGTTTATTGTATTATTCCCAGTTTTGTCTGTTTTTTAAGTTTTAGTTTTAACTATTTTGTCTTATTTTATTATTATTTTATTTTAGTTTATTGTATTATTCCCAGTTTTGCCTGTTTTTTATGTTTTAGTTTTTACAATTTTGTTTTATTTTATGTTTATTTTATTTTTGTTTATTTTATTATTCCCAGTTTTGTCTGTTTTTTATGTTTTAGTTTTTACTATTTTGTCTAATTTTATGTTTATTTTATGTTTGTTTATTTTATTATTCCCAGTTTTGTCTGTTTTTTAAGTTTTAGTTTTAACTATTTTGTTTTATTTTATTATTATTTTATTTTTGTTTATTTTATTATGCCCAGTTTTGTTATGTTTTTTATGTTTTAGTTTTTACTATGTTGTCTTATTTTATTATTATTTTATTTTTATTTTTTTTATTATTCCCAGTTTTGTCTGTTTTTTATATTTTAGTTTTTACTATTTTGTTTTATTTTATTATTATTTTATTTTTGTTTATTGTATTATTCCCAGTTTTGTCTGTTTTTTATTTTTAGTTTTTACTATTTTGTCTTATTTTATTATTATTTTATTTTTGTTTATTGTATTATTCCCAGTTTTGTCGGTTTTTTAAGTTTTAGTTTTTACTATTTTGTCTTATTTTATTATTATTTTATTTTTGTTTATTGTATTATTCCCAGTTTTGTCGGTTTTTTATGTTTTAGTTTTTAGAATTTTGTTTTATTTTATTATTATTTTATTTTTGTTTATTGTATTATTCCCAGTTTTGTCTGTTTTTTAAGTTTTAGTTTTAACTATTTTGTTTTGTTTTATGTTTATTTTATTTTTGTTTATTTTATTATTCCCAGTTTTGTCTGTTTTTTATGTTTCAGTTTTCACAATTTTGTTTTATTTTATGTTTATTTTATATTTGTTTATTTTATTATTCCCAGTTTTGTCTGTTTTTTATGTTTTAGTTTTTACAATTTTGTTTTATTTTATGTTTATTTTATTTTTGTTTATTTTATTATTCCCAGTTTTGTCTGTTTTTTATGTTTAAGTTTGTACTATTTTGTCTTATTTTATTATTATTTTATTTTTGTTTATTGTATTATTCCCAGTTTTGTCTGTTTTTTAAGTTTCAGGTTTTACTATTTTGTCTTATTTTATTATTATTTTATTTTTGTTCATTTTATTATTCCCAGTTTAGTCTGATTTTTATGTTTTAGTATTTACAATTTTGTTTTATTTTATTATTATTTTATTTTTGTTTATTTTATTATGCCCAGTTTTGTTATGTTCTTTATGTTTTCGTTTTTACAATTTATTTAATTTTATTATTATTTTATTTTTGTTCATTTTATTATTCCCAGTTTTGTTCTGTGTTTTTATGTTTAAGTTTTTACTATATTGTTTTATTTTATTATTATTTTATTTTTTTTATTTTATTATTCCCAGTTTAATCTGTTTTGTATGTTTAAGTTTTTACTATTTTGTCTTATTTTATCATTATTTTTATTTTATTATTCCCAATGGTGTCTGTTCTTTTTACGTTTTAGTTTGTACTATTTTGTCTTATTTTATTATTATTTTATTTTATTTTTTTTATTATGCCCAGTTTTGTCATCTTTATGTTTTAGTTTTTACTATTTTGTCTTATTTTATTATTATTTTATTTTTGTTTTTTTTATTATTCCCAGTTTTGTCTGTTCTTTTTATGTTTTAGTTTTTACTATTTTGTCTAATTTTATTATTATTTTATTTTTGTTTATTGTATTATTCCCAGTTTTGTCTGTTATTTATGTTTTAGTTTTTACTATTTTGTGTTATCTTATTATTATTTTATTTTTGTTTATTGTATTATTCTTACTCGTGTCTGTTTTTTATGTTTTAGTTTTTACAATTTTCAACTTTTATTTTATTATTGTTTAATTTTTGTTTATTGTATCATTCCCAGTTTTGTCTGTTTTTATGTAAAAGCTTTTACTATTTTGTCTTATTTTATAATTATTTTATTTTTGTTTATTGTATTATTCCCAATTTTGTCTGCTGTTTATGTTTTAGTTTTTACTATTTTTTCTTTTTTAATTATTTTTTTTATTTTTGTTTATATTATTCCCAGTTTTGTCTGTTTTTTATGTTTTAGTTTTTACTATTTTGTCTTATTTTATTATTATTTTATTTTTGTTTATCGTATTATCACCAGTTTTCCCTGTTTTTTATGTTTTAGTTTTTACTATGTTGTCTTTTTTATTATTATTTTATTTTATTATTATTTTATTATTCCCAATTTTTTCTGTTTTCTATGTTTTAGTTTTTACTATTTTGTCTTATTTTATTATTATTTTATTTTTGTTTATTTTACTATTCCCAGTTTTGTCTGTTTTTATGTTTTAGTTTTAACTATTTTGCCTTATTTTATTATTATTTTTGTGTATTTTATTATTCCGAGTTTTGTCTGTTTTTATAGTTTTAGTTTTTACTATTTTGTCTTATTTTATTATTATTTTACTTTTGTTTATTTTATTATTCCCCGTTTTTTCTGTTTCATATGTTTAAGTCTTTACTATTTTTCCTTATTTTATTATTATTGTTGTTTATTTTACTATTCCCAGTTTTGTCTGTTTTTTATGTTTTAGTTTTTACTATTTGGTCTTATTTTATTATTATTTTACTTTTGTTTATTTTATTATTCCCAGTTTTTCTGTTTTTTATGTTTTAGTTTTTACTATTTTGTCTTATTTTATTATTATTTTATTTTTGTTTATTGTATTATTCCTAGTTTTGTCTGTTTTTTAAGTTTTAGTTTTTACTATTTGGCCTTATTTTATTATTATTTTACTTTTGTTTATTTTATTATTCCTAGTTTTTTCTGTTTTTTATGTTTTAGGTTTTACTATTTTGCCTTATTTTATTATTATTTTATTTTTACTTATTTTATTATTCCCAGTTTTTCTGTTTTTTCTGTTCAAGTTCTTACTATTTTGTCTTATTTTATTATTATTTTATTTTTGTTTATTGTATTATTCCCAGTTTTGTCTGTTTTTTAAGTTTTAGTTTTTACTATTTTGTCTTATTTTATTATTATTTTATTTTTGTTTATTGTATTATTCCCGGTGTTGTCTGTTTTTTATGTTTTAGTTTTTACTATTTTGTTTTATTTTATGTTTATTTTATTTTTGTTTATGTTATTATTCCCAGTTTTGTCTGTTTTTTATGTTTTAGTTTTTACTATTTTGTCTTATTTTATGTTTATTTTATTTTTGTTTATTTTATTATGCCCAGTTTTGTTATGTTTTTTATGTTTTAGTTTTTACTATGTTGTCTTATTTTTTTATTATTTTATTTTTATTTTTTTTATTATTCCCAGTTTTGTCTGTTTTTTATGTTTTAGTTTTTACTATTTTGTTTTATTTTATTATTATTATTTTATTTTTGTTTATTGTATTATTCCCAGTTTTGTCTGTTTTTTAAGTTTTAGTTTGTACTATTTTGTCTTATTTTATTATTATTTTATTTTTGTTTATTGTATTATTCCCAGTTTTGTCGGTTTTTTAAGTTTAAGTTTTTACTATTATTTTATTATTATATTTAAGTCTTTAGTATTTTGTCTGATTTTATTATTATTTTATTGTTTTTATTGTATTATTCCCAGTTTTGTCTGTTTTTTATATTTTAGTTATTACTATTTTGTCTTATTTTATTAATCTTTTATTTTTGTTTATTTTATTATTCCCAGTTTTGTCTGTTTTTTAAGGTTGTTTTTACTATTTTGTGTTATCTTATTATTATTTTTTAATTTTGTCTATTTTATTATTCTTACTCGTGTCTGTTTTTTATTTTTTATTTTTTACTATTTTGTTTTATTTTATTATTATTTTATTTTTGTTTATTTTATTATTCCGAGTTTTTTTTCTGTTTTTTTTATGTTTTAGTTTGTACTATTTTGTCTTATTTTATTATTATTTCTCGATTTTTAGTTTTTCTTGATTTTCTGTGTTCTCGCTTTTTATATTTATTTTCACATTTATTCCTGATTTTACTATTTTTATTTTTTCTATGTTCATCTGATGGATTTCTTTTGTTATTGTTTTAATATTTGTTGCTGTGCTATTATTTTTGTCTTTTTTCTTTTTACTACTTGTAGCTTTGCTATTAATTTTTCTTTGTTTTCTTGCTTTTTTTTTTGCTTTTTCTCTTTTCCTCTCCTCTGAAATCAATTCTTACTTTTTTTCTGTGTTTCTTCTAACTTTTATCTTAGCAGTGATCTTACAATATTCTAATCTAAACTCCTTAATTTTCCACAAGTAATACGGTTAAAGAAATATAAATCACGAAAATATATTTTTATAATTATATTCTTGTCCTTTCATCTTATTTGCCGCTGTAATGTTTCCAGATTGGCCTCATATTTAACTTCCCTACATATATATATATATATATATATATATATATATATATATATATATATATATATATATATATATATACAAGCTAAAGTACCCGTCGTTGACTGGGTTCAAAAGCAGCCTACAGAAAATGGACTCTGATTTATGAAAGCATGATAGCTTATAAAAAGGAAGGGTTGTAAAGAGATAGCTTCGAATTTGGGGTATCAAAACCAAAGCAAAATATGATGAAAGTAAAAATTAAATAGATAAATCACATTAATTATTATACTATACCTCTTCAAATTGAAACACTTATCACAATATTCTGTGGATCTATATTAAAAAACCTTGTTAAACTTTGTGACATATTTCCATTCTATGGAGTTCAGGCGGGGGACGAACACGCCATAATTTTATTATACCATATTTCTTCAAACTGAAACATAATTATCAAAGTATAATTACGCAGATAGATACGAAAAGTCTTTATTAAAGTTTGTGCCTATTTCCATTTTATGGAGGCCAGGCGCGAACGCCGACCCAACAATTTTATTATACCATCCCTATTTTCGTTAAAACATACTTATCAAAGTATTCTTATGCACATCTATATCAAAAACACTTGTAAACGTTTTTTTTGTAATTTTTAAATTTTTAATTTCCATACTTTGTGGACCAGGCGCGTACGCAGACCCCACAATTTTAATGAATCATCATTATGCCAGATCAAACATACCCATTCCTGTGTCTCGATACATCTTCTATCATTATATATGAGATCAGTTTTCTATAATAGTTAACCATATACGAGCCTATTCGTGACCAGACACCCACACACATTCAGCTTTATATATATATATATATATATATATATATATATATATATATATATATATATATATATATATATACTAACTGGAAGCCCGGCATTGCCCAGTCGGACAATACGCTTAAACATGATATTTTAATTTATCCAGATTTCGTATGTATTATTATAGAATCAATTATCTATTGATTATTATATATTACGAGGAATAATTTGCCCGGTTGCAAAAAATAAATAAAGTAATAATGATAATATTGTTCATCTTATACCGTTTGTTTGTTTACAATATCATGTTAGTTGTTATTCGGACTTGACGATAACTGCCCTGGAAAATTCGCTTCTGATTAATGATTAATTTTAAAATATGCAAACGAAGAAATGGTTTGGGTTGATTTTAAATGGTACTTCTTATATCGTAAGATGAACTCATTAACAAGAAAAAGTTTAAATAAAATGCTTAGGTACTACCAGACTTGAACAAAGGATCATTCAATCTGTTGTCGAATGCCCTACCACTAAACTATATTTCCAGATAACAATAAATATGTTTTTTTTTAAACAATAAATGATTTCTCTTTACCGGTGTAACATAAAATATTCCCCGTTAAAAATTCATCTTTTTATCTACAAGAGAGAAAAGACTATTTTAAGATTGAATTTTCTCGATGTTCAATACTTATCGGATTAATCTCTGTACAAAATATATCTAAGAACACTGCCAAACATATAAATTAACTTTCTGTTAAATTTGCACTAAGTAGGCTCAGCCGTTTCGGAATCTATGAGAAAGGAACTGACACACACACACAAAGTGACTTTTATATAAGTGTAGATATACTAGTAGGTGTACCCGACCTTGTCGGTTGTAAAATATGCTGAAATATGTATTAATTCAAGCAGATTTCGTATTTATTATTACAGAGCCAATTCTCTATTGAATATTATATTTTACCTGATTTCCAAAGTAAAAATGACTTGGCTGTCATCAGTTAGAATCGAAACCAAAACATTTAGCGTTCCAGACACGTTCATTACCGTTTGAGTTAACTCGGAAGATAGATGAGTAATTTTCACAAGCAAATCACTTCTAGCTATGACTATGATGACTATGATTGAATTTCCGCATGCGTAAAACTAATAAAAATATGTGGGCAACTTGACATTTCATTTCATCTAAAGGAAGATTGTAATCGTTAAAAAACAATCCTTAGTGTATGATTACTACTTCCTGTTAATTGCACTGTTATGTGACTAATTGTTTAATAGTTTATTAGAATAAGCACGCCCCCCCATATATATATATATATATATATATATATATATATATATATATATATATACTTTCATGTATTAACATATAATTTAATCTATAGATTTTCAGTATTTTCTTTAACAGTGCTCAATAAGTGAGTTGAACTCTGTTGTTAGTTATGAAAATATATATGGCAATTCATCAATACGAGAGGCGTTCAATAAGTAATGCCCCTGACCCACTTCTTCTAGAAGTAGAGCAACGACACTTGGCACAGTTATAAGTCTTTCTCCACATAGGAACCACTCAGAGTTATGCATATCTCCCATCGTTTGGTGCAGCTCTGGAGACCGTTTTTGTAGAACACCATAGGTTGGTCCTCCAACCACGACGTGACTTCAGAAATCAATGCTACATCATCTGGGAAACGCTTTCCTTTAAAAAAACAACTTCATGGCTGGGAAGAGGTCCAAGTCAGAGGGCGCAATGTCAGGAGAGTAGGAAGGATGAGAGAGGACTTCATAACCAGACGCCCGTGCTTCTGATCTGGCGACATGCAAGTTGTGGACCGGAGCGTTTCCTGCAGGAGAAGGGTACATTTGCTGATCTTGCCCCGCCTCTTGATTTTGATAGCTTCCCTTAATTTCCTCAAAAGTGAAGCATAATAGGCTCCTGTAATTGTGGTACCCTTTGCCAGGAAATCTGTCATCACTACTCCGTCCTGGTCCTAGAAGACTGTGAGCATGACCTTGCAAGAGGAGGGCGGCACCCTTGCCTTCTTTGGAGGTGGTGAGTCCAAGTGCTTCCACTACATTGACTGGGCTTTGGTCTCTGGATCATAGTGATGGACCCAGGTTTCATCCTGTGTAATCAGTTTTTTTGAAAAACTTGGACTCATCTTCATGGCACATCTCCAAATTCATCCTCGAGCCCTCGACGCGTTCTCGCTTCTGGAATGGTGTGAGCAACCTGGGAATCCATCTGGCAGACACCTTATGCATATGCAAATGGTCATGAATGACAGTTCCCACAGACTCTGTACTAATCTTGACATCTTGTGCTATTTGGCGAATAGTAATGCGCCGATCTTCCAAAATGACAGCCTCAACTTGACAGGCAGATGCCTCATCAATGACAGAAGGGCGGGACGAACAGGTCTAGGAGCTGTTTCCACAGACTTCCGGCCATGTTTGAATTCATGATGCCAGCATTTTGCAAGGTCATATGATGGGGCATTATCACCATAAGTTTCTTTCATTTCATCAAAAGTCTCATGTGGTGTGCGTCCTTTCAAATACAAACACCCGATCACAGCTCGACATTCAACAGGCTCCATTTCACACCGACTCAGTTCAAACACCTGTAAAACAGAAACCGCAATTAGTGCAGAGCTGTAATTTTCCACATAACCCGTAGAGATATAAATCATTGCACATGCAAAATTTCAGCTAGATCAGACAAAAAGAACTGGGGCAGGCGCATTACTTATTGCACGCCCCTCATATTATAGTTAAATTCACATTTTGATATATCTGCTTTTTTTTACATCCTTCATTTCTGTATTACGTTTAAGTTATTTTAAACTCCACTCTTCCCATGTTAAATAATAATTTCGAAATAATAACGTTAATATTTCAGCGTTCCAATTCTTCTTTTTTTTTCGCGTTTAAATTAGCCAAATAAACAATTGTTAATACTATCTGCTCTTCTTTTTTTTACATCGTTCATTCCTGTATTACGTTTAAGTTATTTTAAACCCCACTCTTCCCATTTTAAATAATAATTTCGAAATAATAACGTTGATATTTAAGTGCGCAGGTTATGCGCGCATGCGCAACCGGATTTCGTAAACCGGAAGGTGGGTTTCATACATCATTACAAGGTCATTTGAGTTTTATAATTACATAGATTATCCACTGACATGTGTTTCGTCGTATACGACTCATCAGAGTGGCTGAATCGAGCGTGATTCGAAATCGGGACCCCACGGTAATGAGCCTAAACCCCTTACCGCTGCCCCATATCGCACGACTGTCTGGATATATCGCGATTTACTTAGATGTTGTTGGTTTTGGTTATAGCGATATGTTTTTTAATGAATTCAATTATTTACGAACGTGCATTTTTACCTAAATGCGAGTTGGGAATAATTTTCCCTTTAACCAATTTAGTATCCCCCACATGGGGAGCGGTATATATATTATTTTAAAATATAATTATCCACTGATACGTGTTTCGGCGTCTACGAATTATATTTATATATAAATTATATTTTAAAAATAATATATATATATAATATAATATAATATAAAGCTGAATGTCTGTGTGTGTATGTGCATGTGTGTGTGTCTGGTCACGAATAAGCTCATATATGGTTGACTATTTTAAAAAACTGATTATATATAAACATTATATATAATGATAGAAGATGTATCGAGACACAGAAATGGGTATGTTTGATCCGGCATAATGATGATTCATTAAAATTGTGGAGTCTGCGTTCGCGCCTGGTCCACAAAGTATGAAAATTAAAAATAAAAAAAAAACAAAAAAAAAACGTTTGTAAGTGTTTTCGATATAGATGTACATAATAATACATTGATAAGTATGTTTTAACTTAAATAGGGATTGGTATAATAAAATTGTGGGGTCAGCGTTCGTGCCTGGCCTCCATAAAATGGAAATAGGCACAAACTTTAATAAAGACTTTTCGTATCTATCTGCGTAATTATACTTTGATAATTATGTTTCAGTTTGAAGAAATATGGTATAATAAAATTATGGGGTGTTCGTTCCCGCCTGAACTCCGTAGAATGGAAATATGTCACAAAGTTTAACAACATTTTTTAATATAGATTCACAGAATATTGTGATAAGTGTTTCAGTGTGAAGAGGTATAGTATAATAAATTATGTGATTTATCTATTTTATTTTTACTTTCATCATATTTTGCTTTGGTTTTGATACCTCCAAATTCGAAGCTATCTCTATCTCTTTACAACCCTTCCTTTTCATAACCTATCATACTTTCATAAATCAGAGTCCATTTTCTGTAGGCTGCTTTTGAACCAAGTCAACGACAGGTAATTTTGCTATTATATATATATATATATATATATATATATATATATATATATATATATATATATATATATATATATATATATGTATATACATATATATATACATATATATATTTATATATAATTTCATATATATATATATATATATTTATATCTAATGTATAATTCCAAAAATGTTGTTTTTCGCGAATGTCCCTAATAATTGATAATAAAAAACAACAACAGAAAATGCTAGAAAACATCCAGACTTTTCGAGAAGGTTCTAAAAATTGAGAAAGATCAAGAAGAGTCTCTATTGCTGGTAAGTGGTATCTATATAAAGAACCCATAGTCGAATACTGAATTTGAAAAAAGATGCCATATGAGTAAGTAATTGTTACGGCTTTACTTTATACAAAAAGAAAAACATATATTTCTTTGTTTTTATTTCTCCATTATTTCCCTCTCTGCCATGCTCTAACCTAGTCTGTCGACCTGTTTAAACAAATCCCCAAACTTAAAAAAAGTTTCCAGAAAAATACACAATTAAACCCAGAACTGTAATTTCCAACGTGAACCCCCACTACCATGTCTCTTTCTACAACATTATTCCAACATTCAAGAGGTTAAAACGCAATTACAGGAGACTAAACCAGACCTATTGTTCTTAAGTGAAACAGGCATTAAACCAACTATTTCCCAAGATGAGTACGTAATTAAAAGATACCATAACTTAACATAAAAATCTAATCCCCAAGCTCGCCATATGCATGGAATTTGTGCCTACATTAGAAATGTGGTAGGGACATTACCTTACATCTGCGTCCGGGTTGCACTTGTTCACACTGCTGCGTTTATGTTTGCCCTCTATTGCCCCCACAACAGCGGAGTTACTATCTTTAAAAGCACATAAGAGAAAATTGTCCACATATTGTCTGCTCATTCTTCGGCTAACATTCACGTCTGTGGAGACTTCAATGTTCACAATGTGGAATGGTTAGCCTACTCAAATCGGACAGATGATGAGGGAAGTTTCTGTTACAATTACTCTATTGCTTATGACCTCAGATTATTCATGAACTCACCCGTATGCCTGACACTGATGGTCAGTATGCAAGTCTCTTAGACATTTTTCTTACAACTTGCCTTGAGCAATATTCATCCTCCGTTCTGTCTCCACTAGGATCTTCTGATCACTCAGTTGATAAAAACAAAATGTAATTAGTTCCCAGACGCAGCACTCCATCATACAGTATATCGATAATCTACGACGGACTGGAAAAGCCTCCGTACATTTATATCAGATCTACTTCTGCATCCCATGGTTAAAAAGAATATTCCCTCTATAGTATCAAACCTGAACGAATGGTTAACTGTAGGTATAGACTGCTTCATTCCAACAACACAACAGCCAGCTGTTGTTCTCTCTAGAATGTGCTACTGCCATTGCGCACATAAATCACTTTTTCCATTGCTTCTAATGTAATAGATGTACTGAGCCTAAAGGCGCGTTCGGGACTGCCAGCAACCACTGTAAAAAAGTAATAAAGACCTCGAGAGAGTTGTGTGCTCTCCCTTAAGTTCAAAGTAGCTGAGCAGGAAATAACAAACAGGATCCTGAACAGAAGAGTATGCTTTATCCCTAATCTATTGTTCCTTCTCGCCAAACTTTCACTAAAACACTCGTCTAGCTGAAAGCACAATCAATAATTTCCCCCACTCTTTATCTGTGCCTAAACCTAAACGTAGATGCCATGAACAAAGCTTCTTTCTTAAAACTGGATGTCTGTGGAACTCTCTTCCGTTTCCCTACTTTCAAGCTGACTACAATATGGTCGTCTTCAAGTCCAATGTAAACAAGTTCTTGATGAGCTGTCCCCTTAAGTAATCCAAGTTACCAAATTTTCACTACTAACGATTACTATGATATTGCTCCATTGACTACTGTACACTCATTTACCCTCATCCTTGAGTGGCCTCCGGGCATGGATAAGTAGAACTCCTTAATAAAAAAAAGAAAGAAAGATTATACATAAGTATCTCTTGGTAAAAATGGTAAATATCTTTTGATATTTTCTCTGACCAAAATTATAATATCTGTATATATATATATATATATATATATATATATAAGCGAAAACGTGTGTGTGTATGTATGTATGTATGTATGTATGTATGTCTTTTAACCTTGCAATTGATGTTATTCTGCCAGGTGATAAAAGTTTGCCTCTTGGTGTCTATAAGCTGTTGGATTTCAGTATCGTTTTCATCGTACCAATCCTGATGTTTCCGCTTTTTCTGCCCTAGGATGCTTATACTGGAGTCCATGATGGCAGAAGACAGCTTGTCCCAGTGCTCTTCAGCGTCATGCGGATACTGCTTGGGCAGGTCCGCGCTAAGAGCCGCCTGGAGGTGTTGTTGGTAGGTGATATCGCCCAGCTGCTCGATGTTGAGCTTTGGTCGGCTCTGTCTTTTTTTGCATCCTTTGCTTCCGCATTAAATGGATAGACATGATGGAGCGAATAAGACGGTGGTCGGTCCAACAATTGTCTGTACTGGTCATTGCCCTGGTGTTCAGCACATCACAGCGGTCTTTGGCACGGACAATGACATAGTCAATGAGGTGCCTGATTTTACTTCGAGGGTGCATCCATGATGTTTTGAATGCGTTTTTTTGTCGGAAAAGTGTGTTCGTGATGATCAGGTTATGTTCTGAGCACTTTGTCAGTAGGAGTGTACCATTTGAGTTAATGTTCCCAACTCCTTCTCTTCCAAGCGTTCCTCTCCAGTGCTGATGGTCTCGTCCCACTCTGGCATTGAAATCCCCAAGTAGGATTATCTTGTCCACAAAGGTGCTGCGCTTTATAGTAGTGACCTAAATCAAGCTGCTGAGGATAAACGCAAGCACAGAAAGGACAGATTATTAACCAGACACACCCAACCCCACCCCACCACCACTACCTTTATCTGCCCAAATTGCACAAGACAAATTGGGTCTAGGATAGGGCTCTATGCTCACCTGAGGACCCACAGAAGCCACAACGGAGGACAGTCTTACTCGGACACGAGTGACCGCCGATGATGATGATGATGATGATGATGATGATGATGATGATGTATGTATGTGTGTTCGTTTTTTGTGTATGTCTGTAAAAGGCTTTTTTTGCTGAACTTTTCGGTCGGATCATTCCTTCTTAAAACTTTTTATATCACGTCTAAATGATAATATATATGAGTTACCAACGGGGGTCGCCTGTCTATTTAATTTGCCCGACTTTCACGCATTATTTTTTCCAGATTTTTAGAGCGCCCCGTGTATCTTTCGCTTTTCAGTGTAAAACAAGCGAAAACTGGCTTATGATTAGCTTTGCAAATTTCATGTCATTTCCAGCATCTCATTTATATTTAGCAGGGTTACTTTACCAAAAAGAGATCATCTGACACCGAACCATTGTATTATATATCTGTCACGTTTACCGAAGAAGTCGATATTTAATGGCGGTGTATACTCTAAAATTGTCCACTTCTAATAAAGGACCTGCTCGAATTATTTTCAAGAATCGTGACGTCGGTTTTAATCAATAAACGCAATAAGAACAATGGAGAGAGAGAGAGAGAGAGAGAGAGAGAGAGAGAGAGAGAGAGAGAGAGAGAGAGAGAGAGGAGGGATATAATTTACATTAAATTCCAGGTTTTTATTTTTGGTGCGCATGCGCTTTAGGCATACATAATCAATTTTAAATCTTTTCAATGAAATAGATTTGTTATTTTGAAAATATGAAAATTGTTTCAGAAAATCACCCAGTGGAAGGGGGGGGGGAAGACAAAAGTATTTTCTCATATTTGAATACGAATTTAAACGCCGAACTCATTTTCTTAGAACCAAAACGTTTTATTTTAACGTGTGACGAGGTAATATAAAAATATAAAACTTAGAGATGTGTGTCAATATTTTGCCTAGGTAAAGAGTAACTAATTAAGTGTTATAAATGGTGATTGAAAAAAAAATATTGTAATCTATTTATGAATCATATATATATATATATATATATATATATATATATATATATATATATATCCAATTATATTTTTTTGGTAAAAGGATTCTAGTAGAGTGCTCTATTATAAGAAAAAAATCCGAAAATAAGAGCGTATTATAAAACAGATGAGTATCGGAAGAAGACAGCTTCATATGGGTATCTAAAACGTTCTCCTATTATCAGGTTTGAAACCGACGGTACCGATGTCATGCCTCATCTAAACTTCCTGTAAATATGTAAATAATTTATGAATCATATATATATATATATATATATAAAATAAGACACCTTTATAACCAGCTTAATTACAAGTATAAATACATTTATAAGGAACTTGAGATGGAAAGCCTACCATTTTGATAATTACCAAAGTGAAACCACAGAACCAATACACCACCAACCTGGAGAAATAAAAGAAACCATCCTCAGACAAGACAATGAAGAAAGAAAAGCAGCGAAATACTACAGACTAAAAACATACAAAAACCCTAAGAGAAACATAGACACTGAAAATTTTGAAAATGACTTAATCAACCTGATTAAAAATATTAAGTTTAAGAAAAATAAAAAATATATCACTCCAACACTTAAAAAAATAAATAAATTTTCAAAATCTATTTCTACAAGCCACCAAAATAAACTCATAGTACCGGCAGATAAAACTGGAAATTTCTACACAATGGACTATATACAATATAAAAATCTAATATATAAAGAACTTAATAAAAATTATAAAACTACTAATAAATCAGCACTAAATAAAATAAATAATGATGCAAAAAACATTTTAACTAAACTTAAAATAGATAAATACACAGAAATAACAGTACCAGGTACCCCGAGATTTACTTTAAAAGACCACAAACACAGCTTCAATATCAACCCTACTATTAGACTCATTTGCCCCTCGAAATCAGATATAGGACTGGTTAGTAAAAACATATTAGATAGAATTATCCCCAAAATTAAATCCATAATAAAATACCCACTATGGCAATCTTCAAACCAAGTAATCGACTGGTTTTCTAATATTCAAAATAAAAATGATATTAAATTTCTTTCTTTTGACATTGAATCATATTACCAATCTATATCACCTATCCTACTTAATAAATCTCTATTAATGGCACGAAAATTAACTAATATAACTCAAGACGAAACTAAACTAATACTTATAGCTAGACAGTCTTTAATAACATTTGATAATAAATATTGGACCAGGAAAAATACCCCTAACCACTTCAACATTTTAATGGGATCGACGGACTCGACTCAGGTCACTGATCTAGTTGGCCTTTTCCTTTTAAATGAAATACATTGTATACTCCATAAACAATTCAAACTTGAAGGAGGGCTATATAGAGATGATGCACTTTTCATAACGAATTCTACTAATAAAAATTATGAAAATGCAATTAAAGCTCTACATAAATTATTTAAAAATTATGGACTTAGTATAAAAATCGACCCTAATAAAAAAATTGTTAATTTCTTAGACATAACCTTAAATCTTGAAAATTCTACCTTTGAACCATACCATAAACCTAACCAATTACTTCTATATGTCCACAATCAATCAAACCACCCTAAATCAATATTAAAATCAATAGTTCCCAATATCGCTCTAAGAATTTCTAGACTGTCTTCTACTAAATCAATATTTACCAAAAATGAAAAATACTATAATGAAGCCCTTAAAAACTCTGGATATAATTCACAAATTAAATTCATAAATGAAAATGATAGAAACATAAACTGCATTAAAAATAAACCTATTAAAAGCGTAATAACATATAATATGGCAATGTCTTCCCGTATACGAGTTAAGAAAAATAACCAGGAGACAAAAAAAGATAAAACCAAACTACAAATATTAGATAATAATATAAATAAACAACAAACTAAAACCCGCAAACGTAAGAATAGACACAAGGAGATCCTATGGTTCAACCCCCCGTATTCCAAAAACCTAGAAACAAACATAGCTAGAGAATTTTTTAAAATATTAGATAAGAACTTTAAAGCCCCCCATAGATATAATAAGATTTTCAATAAGAACACAATTAAAGTCTCTTACTCTACTATGCCTAACCTTCATCAGAAAATAATTAGCTCTAATAATAATAAAATTAATAAACTACAAAATGCAACTATACAAAATACATCGGACTGTAACTGTAGAAGAAAAAATAAATGTCCCCTACAAGGCTCATGTAAAATTAAAAATGTTATCTATAGCTGCACAGTATCAAAAACTCCAAATATACAAGAACCTATCAACAGCCATAACTCAACTACCGAATTAAATAATAACACCAACTTAAATCAATCTACCGATCAATTATTAACCAACCCACCACATTATAATCCAACAATAGACCTAACGGAAAATAATCATAATAATCAAGAGGTAATATATATTGGTTCCACATCTGGCCCAATAAAACATAGAATTTCAACGCACAAACATTCTTTTAAAAATAACTCTCTATCAAACCAAACTACTCTATCCAACTATATTTGGCAACTAAAAAATAGCAATATTTCTTTCAACTTAAAATGGCAAATAATTGAGACTTGCAAATCATATAAACCAGGAGATAAATTTTGTACATTATGTACAAAAGAAACCGTAAAAATTTTAAAATATGAAGATATAAAAAGCACAACCAAACTAGTAAATTCAAGACACGAGCTTCTATCGTGTAATCATAAACGTTGGTTTAAATTTAATAAATATAAACCACCTTAAATCATTAAAAATTACTCATTAGTAAAAATAGATTTTTTTTTTTTTTTTTTTTTTTTTTAATAAATTAAGTTAAACCAATTACCGCCCTTAGACTCGTAAATCAAATAATAAATAAAGCCATGACAATTATCTCCCCTTAAAAACTTGCAAAAAAAAAAAAAAAAAAAAAAAAAAAAAAAACTCTCTCTCTATAGATATTAACTGTAGCGTCTCTAAATCAAAATACGCTAACGGAAACAATTTACTGCACGAGCGTCGCCCTTTTAAAATTCATCATTCAATAAAATAAAAAGCTATAGCAAACATCTAAATGACTACTTTAAATACAGTTCCTGATTTCAAAAAAAGGAAAACCAAAAGGTAATTATATATATATTTTTAAATCAAATTTATTATGTAAATTCAAAAATATATATATTTTTTCTACTCATTTCTATCTCTAACCTATACCAATTTCCTTATTAATTTTCTTATAAATTTTATATCCAAACCTTTTACTTCAATTTTTCAGATTCATCTGCCTTACTTTTAATGCTAGGTTTATTTTTGGTGTCTTTTCAATTCAATAAAAATCCTCCTAAATTTGCTGATGAGGAGACCGTGCTTACCAAAAAAACTATGTATAATTATTCTACGTGACTTCATGTATACCACAAATAAAAAGCACGGATTTCCGAAACGATCGTACAGATAATTGACTTTGTTGTTGTTCCTTCTTATGAAACTGATTTTTAATTTAATTAAATTTTGATTTTTAAATTTTAAAAATTTTAAAACTTTTAAATTATAAATCACATTACTTAATATTGAATTAGCTCTAGGACATTTAACTATCGAGCTTATTATATATCTAAATTACAACGAGCATTTCCTGTATTTTAATTAAACTAGTAATTTCACTATTACATTAAAATACACTTAGCTCTTTAGACTATTATTCTAATCTCCTTTAAATTATATATATATATATATATATATATATATATATATATATATCCAATTATATTTTTTTGGTAAAAGGATTCTAGTAGAGTGCTCTATTATAAGAAAAAAATCCGAAAATAAGAGCGTATTATAAAACAGATGAGTATCGGAAGAAGACAGCTTCATATGGGTATCTAAAACGTTCTCCTATTATCAGGTTTGAAACCGACGGTACCGATGTCATGCCTCATCTAAACTTCCTGTAAATATTATATATATATATATATATATATATATATATATATATATATATATATATATATATATATATTATAAAACCTGTATGAAAACAACATATATAATGTTAGGTTTTATTTAAAACTAGCAGGAGTACTCGACATTGCCCGTGATTGAATGAGGACAAACAAATTGATTCACATTTCCAATACTTTTATTGTCATGGGAATCAGTGAAATCGCCATCTTTTCAGTCAAATCGATTGATTGCCTGCACTAGTCGGGAACCTAGAGCGGTTCACTAGATAAAAGCTTCACAGGCCGCCCCGTACTCTACAATACATTGTAGTCTACCTTGCACTATAGAGAACCTACTGTTGATTTTTATTATTTTTATTTTATATAATAGCTTAAGTTTATAAAATCAACAGTAGGTTCTCTACAGTGCAATATAGACTAGAATGTATTATGGACAAAGTCACCGCGATTGGTTCCTAACTAAAGCAGGCAATCAATTGATTTGATTGAAAAATGGGCGATTTCACTGATTTCGATGACAATAAAAATATAGGAGTGTGAAATATTCGTTCATCATCATTTAATCCCTGACAATATCAGGCCTCCCTGCTTATAATATAATGTAACTACTTGAGATAGTAATTAAATATGAATAAATAATATAATGTTCTTATTTAGATAGCCAAATAGTGCGATACTAGATATATAAACATCTTAAATAGATCACGTTAAAATAAATAGACACACAAGTATTTATTAATTTTCCAAACATTTATTGGTAACACCTTGCGCACAATTGTATAAACTCTCAGTGCTGGTATATAAGTATATAACAGTTCATCATAATTTGTACAGCTTAGACTTCTTCAGCGCGCAGAAAAAGAAATTATTTTTCAAAAGTTTTACAGCCTACGAATAGGACCTTACTTGTTAACATAGCGGGAAATTCATTTTGTTTTACCAACAACATATATACACAATATCAATTATTTTATCTGCTTTTTTAGATTAATCACATTTGCCTTGCAATAATCCTTCGCGCGCGCACTCACACACACACACACACACACACACACACACACACACACGCACACACACACACACACACACACACACACACACACACACACACACACACACACACACACCAGCCAAGAACAAGTTTAATATGCAGACATCTGCAGGCAAAATGATGCATTCGTTCGATAGTGATAGGTTCGAGAAATTATGAATCACTCACACACACACGCATGCGCGCACACACGCATATATTTGTGCGTGCATATACATCTCATTAAAGTACTAGTAAAACAGTCACAGGAAGTCAACACTACAGCGATGGGACAGAGGTTGGAGATTGACCGATAGTACGGGACCTACTAAATTTGAGACTCTTTTTCAGACCCTGTTCAAGAAAGAGAGACTAGTACTGGATTCACCAATCCAAATGACGCAACACTACTCCGTGCATGGGTGAATGATGGCTTTGTAGGAGTATAAGATACTCTCACATGTGAATAATTTACTAGCATGTTTGAGAGAGCTAAAAGGTAAAAGGAGCCCATCTTAGCAATCTTCTCCATATATTTCTTTCGATTCTTTTTTGCTTGTAAATGTTAAATCGAGCAGTTTCAATGTTAGCTCACACGGGGTGTGCTATTTATCATAGCGATCGGTAGTTGAGAAGGTTTATTTATGATAAAGGAAAGGAGCTTAATCTTAGTAGCATTAAATGTCACGTCCATTTACGACCCCATTCCACAACAGGCTAAAAGTTGTTTTCTTCGATTTCTGCCATTGCACACGCATACACACATTCGTTTTTCACTCATGTATATTATAACGCGTGGTGTCATCAGCAAATATACCCATCTCGGACACAGTATCATCAGAGAGGTCTAACTAATAATTATCCTCGCGTGGCTTTATCATTGACTGAATTGGTCACTCACTATTAAAATAAACGTATTAAGTGCTGCCCATCAATAATTTTTACTTAAGATGTAGATGCTTTTTTTTGGATAGAATCATTACTGGATATGAACATGAATAATTGTCTCCTATTGTAAACGAAAACATCAGCGGCCTCGTACGAAGTAGTAAAATGCGAGCTAAGTAACCATACATTCTCTGTATGCATGGAAGTTTCTTTTGCGTGTACAGAGTGATATGCGTAGAATAATTAAGCACAACGTAATAGGCCCTACCTAATCACGAGCATGTCAACTAGTGTAAAATATGAAAAGGGTCACACTTAAACTATGTCATAATAACACTAACCTGCAAAACAAAACCGTTCCCAGAGACGAGTGAAGTGAATGTAAGGCATAAATTTAACAAAAGAGTCGAACGATGACGAATGATGTCACGTTTTCGAACGAAAGAAAAAAATTTCAATGTCATTCCGTGGAAACCGTTCAGAAGAGGGACATCGTCAATAATGTAAAAGCTTTGATAACCAGGGTACGAAATGTTACTTCGATTTCTTCGTGCTTGCGTCACTCATTTGTGTTAAGATCGGAAAGTAAGTATATGACTAATTAGATAAGAAAGCATCAATCTCTGCTAAGTCTATTCTAGCCGAAATAAAACTCCGAAGAAAACTCTCAGCGAACGTCTCTTTGTGTTTTTCTTGCATGAAAAGAAGCGACTACAACAGAACACGCAAAAAAGACATCGCACGCAGGTATAAATGCTTTTATTTATTTCATTAATAAAAATGTTACATATACCAAATAAAAGTAAATCAATATACTCCCGTTATTTTTAATGATCTTCTTGCTGCTTCGGTTACTTGTAGACATGGGTAGAAAGTACCAGTTCTAGCAATCAGCTCGACAGGTGATGCGCCATTTATGTGCTCGCTTCCTGTCAGACTGAGGCACGCCGCTTGTGTATTACCTAGGAGGTCCATCCTCTCAGGCCTTTCCACCCGGCTTTCGGTTTGGTACAGTTTATTGCTTATTGCCTTGGGCGCCCCCACTGGTAAATGCCGAAAAGGGATGCTAAGGCATTTTTTATGCCAGAGTGCTCTACTTACTGATCTTGTGTCACATCTTTTTGACGATAGCAGCAAGTCAATATCTACAAATAAAAGTCGAAATTTATTGCCATCTGCTAATAAGTTAAAAAGCAGTATTGCCCGAAAGCTGTCGATCATTAACAAATATGAAAAGACACATCGTTTATTAGGACAACGTTAAACATCACACTGTACAATAACTGAGTCTATCTAGAAAAATAGATTCGGGAAATTATGAAACATCCACCATACTCTACGAATCATGTCCCCAAAAATATGCATCTCTTCAGAAGTTAACAAAACAACCTTAACGATCCTAGATTTACTCTAATAGAAGAATTCGAAAATAAAGTTCCTTTAGATTGTCGGTTCCAATTATAAGGACTTTCATGAATGCGTCCTTAAAACATTATTGAAAGATAAAAATTATTATAGACTGCAATTGAGACTAGATTAACGATTATATAAATTTGGTATTGCCTTTTTCAATGTTATTTAAATACATAGATCAGTTGCGACAACATATTAAGTGCAACATCTTTAGTATCATATATACGATATCTCTCCTGAATTATACCAGCAACGAGTAAGGACGATTCTTCAGTTTTGAGCGAAGAAACAGAGTAGCTCATGATTTGTTCAAGACGTGAAAACGAGGCTTTGTCACTTTCTGACATGTTGAAATAGCTTCTCTTCGATTTTATATAGTTTCGTCAGATCCTATTTCTCTGGCAGTTCAGACGGAGAATAACCATTTCACAAATGGTGCTAGAATTCTCGTAGAGAACAATTATCTGACGATAAAATGTATGTTGTGATAATATCACATAGACAATCATATTACCTGCGCTTACTCTGGCAATTAACTCGGTATTATGTACCCGTTACTGTCTGTAATATTTCCTGTCTTTTTTTACGTTTGGCTTCGACAAATCGCAGTGTATATATATATATATATATATATATATATATATATATATATATATATATATATATATATATATATATATATATATATATATATATAATAGGACAACAAGAGAATGAAATGAAGACACAAAACTATATATAGGTAGATATAGAGTGGATCATTTATTGAATAATGGAATACAGGCAAAATTTTGGGGATAGAAGGGACTCTTTATGCCAGGGCATTTCGAAGCCTAACGCTTCTCATCAGAAGAGTAGAGAAGGTGCTTGGTAGTATGGTGGGGATGCGGCGTCTAGCGTAAGATTCGTTAGTGATGAAAAAGATTAAGAGGAAATATAGTGTAGGGGGAAGCTTTAATGAATTCTAAATAAATAAGGAGAAGCTTATTATATATAGTATGATATATAAGAATATAAATTGTATTTACACTTAGTATTTAGATTAAGGGGTAAAAGTGTTATGGTTATCCTATTGTATAAGCTCCAATAATTATTGTTGAACTTGGCATTATCCGGATAAGTCTCCTTTTGTGGAATTGATCTTCATCTTTTCTCTTTTACTTAAAGCTATATATATATATATATATATATATATATATATATATATATATATATATATATAGTAATTTATAAAATATATATGGCGATTAAGCTACACTGAATATTCTGCATTTCATCCAACTATAGGATTCGTCAGGCTTATGCGCATATTCAGTGTAGCTTAATCGCCATATATATTTTATAAATTACTAACTAGCTCTACCTACGTATTGAGCACTTTTGAAGTAAATAAATCTATACTTTCGTATATTAAATTTATGCGAATAAATGAAGTAGTTATATATATATATATATATATATATATATATATATATATATATATATTATCTCCTGGTCTTACCGAACTCCAGAAAAATAATCCATCTAGTCTGGTGGAGTATTCGG
>NC_136490.1:119649783-119867283 GCF_053919585.1 Euprymna scolopes | reverse complement strand
ATTAGATTACAGGTTGGTGAATCTATTGGTTTCTTGTCTTATAGAACACGTGAAGGAAATAGTCATATAAGACAATCCCGACAAGGAGAATTGCTCAATATACTAGATAGAGCAAAATGATTCTAGTTCATATGTTCAAATTTCATTTAAAAGGATCAATTTTAAAATAAAACTTAAAATTTATTACTTGAATCAAAGAATACAATGGTTAAATTAATGTCTTTAACCCATGAGTTTTCAATGTAAGCACCTCTCCCCAGAGGAAAATTTCTAGCAAAATACTAATATTGGCTCGCAATAATTTTGCTACGTAGCACATATAGTGAAAAATATTAAAAATTAAATACCTTTAATTTACATAGATAAACGAAATGAATGTAGAATGTAAAGAAAGGACATGATGAATGACATCCAAATGCAGAATTAATCCTTGAAAGAAACTTAAGCTCCATAATGTGTAAAGATTGGTGAAATGTGGGTAAAAATCAAGAGTTTCTAATAATATCCATGGTAATTTTTTTGCGAGAATTAATTCGTTTCGATAATGGTAGTTTTCCAAGGATAGAGGTAAATTTCTTTTGTTTAAAGTTTTTAAATTTAGATGATGCGGTTGAAGTTCAAAATAGACATTAATAATAATAATAATAATAATAATAATAATGATAATAATAATAATAATAATAATAATAATAATAATAATAATAATAATAAAGAGTACAAACGTCGCCATGAAAAGTATGTGCAAATCTGCATTTGAGTTTTGCCGAAAGTTTGGAATTCAAGTGACAGACAAGTGGTTTCGACATCACCATGAAGCGGCCGTTGAAAATGAGGACGTTAATATTCTCTGAGACTTCATGATTCAGTGTGACCAAAAGATAACTCACAGGAAACCGGATATTGTAGTTATGACCAAAATAACCAGTCGGTGCTCAATTATTGATGTGGCTTGCCCAAACGACATCAACTTAAGCTTGCAAGAAGAATGAGAAACTACGGAACTATTAGAAACGGAGGGAAGGGGAGGAGATTGCTTGGTTGTTGAATAAGAAAACGTCCATCGTGCAAATCATCATAGGTGCACTTGGCTCAATTCCAGATGATATTAAGAAACAGTTGAACCCCTTGGGAATTAAGTACAACATCACCGTACTCCAGAAGTCAGTTGTGCTTGGCACGGCAAACATCATACGCCAGGTGCTTTCCATTTACTTGACTCTTTGACTATGCTCAACAGTTTTGATGTAAAACCCTGCTCTTGAATGAAAACAAAAAAACGGTATAAAACATCGCAACACTGTGAATTTAACGAACATAATAATAATAATAATAATAATAATAATAATAATAATAATAATAATAATAATAACAACAACTAGCAGGACACGTGGAAATTCCACAGCGGCATCTTTCATATGTAATATATTGCTGCTGGACATTCTATGGGTCTTCAACATGAATGAAGACACCATCCTATTATTCTAGCCCTTTTGTTAAAATTGTATCCCCTCCTTTCTGAAATAATAACTTTTATATATTGCCTGGGCTGATTATTTCATTAACAAACACATCAATCAATTAACTCACATTTCATCACTTTTCATAATTCTTGGATATGTAACTAATTTCGACAATCATTTTTTATTATTTAAACCCACATTATCGCCCAATCTTACTAAAATAATAACTTTGATATATTATCAAAATTATAATGAAGTAAAGTAATGTTTAGTGCGTAAACAGTTTCAGCTGTTTCCGGGACTTATTTCATATCTCTCACCCCACTGTTAAAATATGCATGAAATAAAGTAATGTTTAAATCGTAAAAGGTTTCAGCCATTTCCGGGACGGATATCATATCCCCCACCCCACTGTTAAAAATATACTTGAAATAAAGTACAGTTTAAATCATAAGCTTTTCGAAATTAATATATAAAAACATTAACAGTGCTAGGAATTAGACAGCCATTACATCGACATGAATTTCTGAGTGTAGTATCAGCCCCCGCATTCCAGTGACTTTGATAATATATATATATATATATATATATATATATATATATATATATATATATATATATATATAGTAAGTTATAAAATATATATGACAATTAAGCTACACAGAATATTCTGCGTTTCATCCACGCTAGGATTCATCAGGTTTAATGAATCCTAGCGCGGATGAAACGCGGAATATTCTGTATAGCTTAATTGCCATATATATTTTATAACTTACTATCTAGTTCTACCTACGTATTGATCACTGCTGAAGTAAATACTAAAAGTTTACGCATAAATTTATACTTTCGTATATTAATTTATGTGATTAAATTAAGTAATCATATATATATATATATATATATATATATATATATATATATATATATATATATATATATATACTATAAAAAGTACCCGTCGTTGACTGGGTTCAAAAACAGTCTACAGAAAATGGACTCTGATTTATGAAAGTATGACAGGTTATGAAAAAGAAAGGGTTGTAAAGAGATAGCTTCGAATTTGGGCGTATCAAAACCGAAGCAAAATATGATGAAAGTAAAAATAAAATAGATAAATCTCATAATTTATTATACCATACATGTTCACACTGAAACACTTATCACAATATTCTGTGGATCTATATTAAAAAACCTTATTAAACTTTGTGATATATTTCCATTCTATGGAGGTCAGGCACGAACAAACGCCTCATAATTTTATTATGCCATATTTCTTCAAACTCAAACATAATTATCAAAGTATACTTACGCAGATAGATATGAAAAGTCTTTATTAAAGTTTGTGCCTATTTCCATTCTATGGAGGCCAGGCGCGTACGCAGACCCCACAATTTTATTATACCATCCCTATTTAAGTTAAAGCATACTTATGAAAGTATTATTATGTACATCTATATCAAAAACACTTGTAAACGTTTTTTGTTAATTTTTAATTTCCATACTTTGTGGACCAGGTGCGAACGCAGACCCCACAATTGTACTGAATCATCATGCCAGATCAAACATACCCATTCCTGTTTCTCGATATATCTTCTATCATTATATGTGATCAGTTTTCTATAATAGTCAAGCATATAGGAGCCTATTCGTGACTAGACACACACAGACGTTCAGCTTTATATATATATATATATATATATATATATATATATATATATATATATATATTCGGGAGAATTGTGTTTATTTTTAACTACAGACTAACTATTAAAATCTGTTACTTTTGCATATACCAGAAAGATAAAATCCTAAATATTTTAGAATTAAAAACAAAACAATATAAAACATTATCTAGAATTGTTAATCGAGTTTGAAATTTGAAATTTTCACTAAACTATCAATGAACACTTTTTCACACTCGTATTAAATATTTTTTAATGTTTTAACATCGATTAAACTATTTTTATGTCTAAATAAAATTTGAGAACATTTGTTATAAGAATATGTAAAGTAAAACTTGTGAATAAAAAAAGCAAATTAATAATTACATTTGTAACGAAATTAATTTTATTTTGTTTCGATAGACAAATAATATAATTATTTCTTTTTATTAAACAAATAAGAAAATAGAAAATTAAATAAAACCAATAACGACTATTATGAACCAATGTCAAATCACTTGCACATATTAAAAAAAAAAATACTAACAAAATAACCTATTTATAACAATAAACAGGCATTTTTTTAGTTTTGGAAAATTTTTGCAAAGTAAATCGTTTAATTGATCTGTCAACGATACAGAGTTACTTTAAAAGAAAGATAGATAAGAATTAAACGACAGCCATTTGGAAGAAAAAAGATGTAAGCGTAACACACAAAATAACACACACTATCGTATTGATATATAAAGTATATAGAAGATAGCGGATTCAGTGTAAATTACATGAACTGATATTTTCAATACTAATTATCTTGTTACTAACTTGTATAAGTTTGGATAAAATGTGATGAGATTTGAGTTGACTATACAATTTAAAAAATGAACAATACATAAAATAATTTACAAAACTTCTTTATATACAGTATTTCTAGTGAAGGTTGTTCCTCTTCTCTGGCCATGAGTAGATTTATTCTGAGGACAAATTTTCACTTTTACACGGTTCATAGACATTGCTCGTGAGAAGGCTACATAAAGTTGTCCATGAGTAAAGCAAGGTTGTGGTGGGTAGATCCCAACTTTATCGAATGTCTGTTCTTGAGCTTTATTAATGGTCATTGAATATGATAGGTGGACGGGAAATTAAGTCCTGTGCAAAACAAATGGAATATTGGCGTCACTGGGATTAAGTTAATCCTTGGAATTAAAACTCGTGCTTGAGCATTGTATCCACTTATGATTAAATCTAGAATACTGTGGTTATAAAGCTCCAATACTTCTAAACGTGTTCGATTGCATAGTCCTCGCGTTAATGACAGGTTGCGAAGCAGCAAAATGATACATACAACTTTGAGATTGAGATGATGAGGAGACATCCCCAAAGGCGTAAATGAGTTTATGAATTCCATCGGATAATTATTAGCTCCCATTTCATTGTCTGCTGATACTGAACCTATATTTAGATATGTTTTGCTCTCAGTTGGTAATCTTCGTAGAATATCTTCATTAACTTCCAAGCAATCTGCATTTTCTGGCGGCAAAATAACTCTACTTTTCATTTCGTCTTGTGTGCAATTATCAAATATGTCTGCCACTAAAGAGTCGCATACACATTGTTCTGGAATATCATGAGAAACATTATCAAGAGTGAACTATGAACTCGACCATTTCCAATTTGTAAGAGCCATTGTGAGAAAATTTGTTCGTTTTCATTAATCCTCATATTCTGAGAGAGCTTTAGTTGATGAAAATGGTGCCACATTGGAGACTTCTTTAGGCATACATCCAATGCGGCAGCAGGTGGAGCTCTAGGAATCACAGGCGGAATTTACCTGAAGTCTCCTCCTAATATGATGACTTCACCACCAAATATGCTATTATTATTCATAATATCCTGTAAACAATTATAAATGGCATTCAATGCATATCGAGGGATCATTGACACCTCATCAATAATGAAAACTTTCACCTGCCTGAGAATATTTGCTTGGTCAGTGGAATATTGCATGCAATTGTCTCAGTCAAAGGAAAAGGAAATTTAAAGATAATGTGAAGCGTTTTTCCATTTTTCAATAGAATTGCTGCAATACCTGTTCAAGCAAAAATACTAACAACCACATTTTGAGCCATCAGGTAATCATGAATCATATCAGTTTTACCAGAACTGCTGTCGGTGTTTAGTCTCTAATCCTCTATCTATTGCACTTACAGTGTTAATAGTATTATCAAATACGTTTCTTTGCTCAATATTTAGTACTTCCGGATTAACTTCTTGAATGTTTTTCCACATATTGAATGACAGGACAGTTATTGATTGATTCTGGCAGACCAAGCATCGCACAATTCATGTCATTTTCATTCGGAATCATGCAGAGCGATATTTTCAGCAACATTATTATCATATTGGCGTAAAAGTTCCTCTATCATAAGGTGTTTGTTATCATTCCATAATTGTAAGGCATTTTGTGGTGTATTGAATAAACAAATCATTGCAAAAATGTTACGAAGCTGCCGTGGCATTTGATATACAGCTGCCTCACTCAAAGCCATTTGTAGTTCGTTGTCATCTTCAAGTAGTTGTAATCAAATACAGGCATCCTTAAAGGTCGGCTATTCTTCACCTCCTACAGTTTTCAAGTCATAAAAGAAGTTGCATGTGGTACATGAGGAAGAAGCATCCTTAAATGGAATTTCTCAGCATTTCTAGGACTGGCAGTTACAATCTGGCGGTAACATTGTCTTCTGGTCCAGATGTTGCTTTGCTTATTAAAGACATAATATTCAGGGATACCAGTATAAAGGTGGCCTATTGCATCCACGTAATTTTGGTTAAGTTTGAACCATGCAGTTAATTGCGTGTTGCGTCCTTCTGCGCGGGCAGCAGCCTGTTTTTGATCACCTGGCCTATAATAAACTTGTTGCTCATCAGGTAAATGGAGCGCCAGTCGATAAACTGTGTGTGACTGTCCATACATTTTATATTCTGACAAACGCCAAACTGCTTCAGGCGGTGATACGTATCTACACGAAATATATTGCTTAATTTCATTATATTCATGTTCATTAGTTTCATTGTTATTTATATTCATTTCCATCATTGCGCAATCATGTCCTTTATAGACATATTTGAAAATATATTTCACACTTTTAACCGAGATACACTCTTCTACATTAATGTAAGCATCATATTTTCTGAGTAAATATTTATTATATGGTACTACAAACCCGCAGTCAACCTCATCGACACCCACTCTAACAGAATCTCCATTATTTCTGCGTCTATATAGATGATATCCAGAAACATGTGTAATAGTCTCCTCTTGATACGATATAGGAAATTTCTTCTGACGGTCTCCCTCTACCATACAGATTGAGTTGGGATTAAACGTACCACAGGGTCCATGAATCATGAGTTTTTTCACTAATTGTCTCAATTCATGATCAGGTTCTGATGGTAATTCAGCTGAAACAATATTATCAATTTGTTCTTTAGTTCTAATTTTATCTTCTGTACGCAGCATGATTAGCATGTTTAGTATGTAACAATGTGGGAGACCCCATTTCTAAAATTCAGTTACATGTATCGCAGCAATAGGTATCCCAAGTACATGTCTGTCCTTTATGTCAATCATTAAAAACTCGTGTCAATAAATCAGGTTTATACTGTGCATTTTCATGCGGCTGTAAATTTTTGATTACTTCTAGACATTTTGGATTGCAAGTATATGTTATAAATAAACCAGACATTCAATATGTGCAAACTATTGCCATTGCGTCTTGATAGCATTGTTGCATATTTCGTGGGCTCCCTGTGAAGGATGATGGTAAAATGACAGGTATTCCAGGATCTTCAGTTTCATTATGTCTTGCAAGGTGATCCATCAAGCCAGAATACATTGCAACTCTTAGTTGTTTTTGATTTTCTGCAATGAATTTCAAACGACAACCTTCTACTTTAACATAAGCATCAACTATATATTGCTGAAATTGTTTGTCACCACTGTGTATTGGACTGAAACCACATCTTATAGATAGACGATGCATAAAACTTCTGCATGGAAACCTTGTTACGAACTGTGGTTTGACTATTTTCTACATGAGGAATGTTTATATGTCATCCAAATTCAGGAGAGGGAAGAGGGTAAATCACTGCATCAAGATGGCCAGAGAGGAAGGATACCCTCTCCCTCTGTTGTCCTTCTGGGTACACTATAATGTAACGATGGACAGGAGGTGCTCCATCATCATCGACAAATATTACTGCAACTTCATTTGTTGGATTATTATATCTCATTGTATCAGGGCCTGCAATAAACTGCATGGTTATTTTTCTGGGGGAACATTTTGTAATGTAGCCCTCTGTTGCACTTCAAGTTCGACAATTCTCATATTTTTATAAGCTCCTACATAAAGATCATCAACCATTGCTTGAGATATTTTTTTCGAAAACTGAATATAAGCAATTAGAATTCTGTTTAACATTTAACCTCAGATTTAATGCTTCATTTTTCTCAATTATATAGAGCTGTCCATATTTTCTTTCTACATTTTCATTTGGATGTAAATTTGTTGCATAATGATATATTCGTCCTTGCAATCGAAAACAATATGGACCATGTCCTGTGGGGTGGCTTCATTGCAGCGTAAAAGAAGCAAAGGCAAAGAAGAAGTTATAATTCCTAATGTTTTTCCTAAAGTTGGTTGAATCCCTGTCATTTCCTTGAAACAATTCCGTTAGAATGACCGGATATTCTTGCAGGGGCTCAAGTGAAACTTTTCCATTATGATAGCAATTTAGAGACTCTCCCTGAAATCGGAGAGCCTGGCAGTTTTCACAAATAACATTCATTGGCCTAATATAGAATCTATCAGGATTCATGAATTGAAAATCATCTGCATTATTTTTTCCTATGTTGTTTCTAGTTCTCCTATTTTCAAGGTTCATTAGTCGTTTTCCTTAAGTCATGTAATTTCTTCTAACTCTCATATGTTGCCTGTTGATGCTTCGTTGCTCTTGTCTTTCTTTTTCGCCCATTGCATATCTTGTTCGCAACCGTTCTCTTGCTTGAGTCTTATACAATTCTCTTTCTTCTTCATTCATTTGAGTCATTCTTCTCTGCATTATTTCTCTACTACGATTATTATATGCATTTCTCTCCTCCTCGCTCATTTGACTCCTTGTTCTTCTCATTTGTTCTCTTTCTCTTTCGTTGGGTTTGTCTTTCATCCGCCGTGAACTGATCCCGTCTCTTCTCTTGTTCTCTGGCTGCCTGTCTTCGCTGCCTTCTTCGTTCATCCATATTTAAGGTAAACAACCACAGTAGGTGAAAATTATTAAAACACGCTTCAGCAGGAAATGATAATCTATAAAGGCCGTGTAATAAGTATCTAGCGTAAAAAATGATTCTCTGTCAGCAATAAAATTTTTTAAATGTGACCAAAGTCCGTGAACCAAATCCAAGGTGATCGTAATCGTCTGTTCAAAAAACTGTCAACTTGATTACTAAAAATAGTGAATCGCCGGAACATGAAATAAAAAACGCAACGGTGCAAAATTGAAAGTTTGAAACCAAAAATGCACTCTGAGAAACAGCTATAAAATATTTTATTGAAAACAATGTGTTAACAAAAATAATATATATTGAAAAAACAACTGGTATTTTCATGAATTGTTTTTTTTGCATTTAATGTTTTTATTAATATATTTTATGTACCAAAAACAGTTTTTCATGAAACTATTTTAGTTAAAAAAAAAGGTGTTAATAAAACTAATTTATTAGGAAAAAAGAATTGTCATTTAATATATATATATATTTTAGGTTTAAAGTTTTTATAAAAATATTTTATGTACAAAATCAGTTTAGTTTTGGTGATAACGTGTCGCTTTTTTTTTTGTTAGAAAGGTCAAAGCTTTTCATGAAGTTCAAGGTTTCATAACAGATGGGCATCTTGGTTTTTGTTTATATGAAAATGTAATAGTAGCAATAATATTTTAATCAACGAAAATACCACCTCCCTCTTTCTCACCCTCTTTTTCTCTCTCTCTCAATATTATAGATATTATTACAAAATATAGAACTGCAGTGATGCATCAATTTTCGTCCATAATATTCTAAATTATAAAACTTAAGCGTCCGCCGGCCGAGAGATTTGTGTTATTGTTTTTTTTTTTTTTACTACGGAATAACTTAAAATCAATTATTTTTTAACAACTTTTGCATTTACTGGAAAAATAAAAATCTAAATTTTATAGAATTAAAAACACATATAGCGGTGAGAACACGCTAACCGAATGCTGCATGGAGCGTGTGTAAATGTGTATTCCAAAATTAATGTGTATTCCGGAATTAAATTTCAACCAATGAAATTTGCCGGAAAGCGTGACACTCAAAAGAACACGCATGCTATCGGATTAATATATAGATAATAATAATAATAATAATAATAATAATAATAATAATAATAATAATAATAGTAATAATAATAATAATAATAATAATAATAATAGCAGCAACAGCAGCAGCACTAGGAACGATACCGAAAACTGTGAAAAAAGAATAGGAGAGATTCAAATCAGAGCCACGACAGAGAAGATACAACGAATTTCAATAATTAACACCGCAGAAACATTAAGGAAAGCCATAGAATGTGGAGACTAACACCATACATATACTGCACACAAAATGGACACAGAAACAGCTACAGATGCAAAACACAAATTGACATCATATGGAATCATGAGGACTGAAGCTGTATAATTGACAAATACCGCTCCTTTCTCTCTCTCCCCCCTCTCTCTCTCTGTGAGGGTCACCATAAACAGGCACCACACCAAATAATGAAGGTCAAGAAGATGGAAAGACTGAGGAGAGAAAGCATTAGCCATACCTCCGCTGGATGAGTGCAACGAGGACTTGGACCTTGGGGAGGCTTATTAGCACCCAAATTCCAGTGAAGACCAATGGTCGCCGCTAATGAGAAATCAATGGTAAGCGGTTGTTGCGATAAAGCAAATTCTTTTGCAAAAGTTATTGAAAAAGGTGGAGAGTACTGGAAATCTGGGGAGACTTGTTGCTACTCAGACTTCAGGGAACACCACAGGCTGTTCTCAAAGAGCAATCTTTGATGATGGCTTGTGTGACTGCTCCTAGTGAGTAAATACTTTATGTGTGTGTGATATATATGCAAGAAAAGTTGAAATTGAAGAATTTCAATAATAACAAGAATAACATAACACAATTTATATATTTAATAATATTAAACTCAATGGTTAACACCTGATGCCAATCAGAAATTTCGTATTTTGATTTAATAAGTTAAAAATTTATAGCATAATTAACAGTCTATCATCTTGCTTATTATAACAGTGATTATAACAATTTCCTGATACGAGCGGCGTACATTAAGTAATGACCTACTTTTTATAGCAACGAAATTAAAGACAGTTCTTAATCTTTCTCTACATAGAAATTGCCCAGAGTTATCCATTTATTCTATCGTTTAATGCAGTTCGAGACTATTTTCGTAGAACACACCGAATTAATCCATTAAACTTTAACCACAACATGATTTCAGAAATCAAGGCTACATTATATAAGAAACGCTTTTCTTTTCAAAAACAAATTTCTGGCTGGAAAGAGGTAAAAATCAGAGTGTGCAGCATAACGATACTAGGGTAGGAATGAAAGTCAGAGGGTTTAAGGCGAGGGAGTAGGGTAATAGCTGAGGATTTCATAGCCAAATTCTCGTGCTTCTGATCTTGCGACATGCACGTTGTAGACCAGAGCATTTTCTTGCAAGAGGGGGATACCTTTGCTGATATTCTCCCTGTCTTTTGTTTTTAATAGCCTCTCTTAATTTCCTCAAAAGATAAGTATAGTATACTCCTGTAATTGTTGTACTTTTGGCGAGGAAATCTATCATCACTAATCCGTTTTGGTCTCAGATGACTGTGAACATCACCTTGCCAACGGATAGCTACACCATTGCCGTTTTTAAGGTAGTGAGTCCAAGTACAACGGTTTCATTGACTGGACTTTGATATCTGTATCATAGTGATCGAACTTGGTTTCATTTTATGCAATTAGTTTTTGAACAACTTCGACTCATATTTTGGCACATTTATATTCAAGTTTTCGACGTGTTCTTGTTTCTTGAAAGGTGCCAGCAACACGAGACTTAATTTGACAGACACCTTATCCAAATTGAAATCGGTATGAATGATAGTTTCCACCGACCCTGTACTAATCTTGACTTCTTGGGTTATATGGCCTCCTCAATGGCAGAAGGGATATGGGCAACTGGTCTGGGAGCTGTTTCCACATATTTTATTTTTTTTTACCATGTTTGAATTCAAGATGTTAGCTTTTAACACGTTCATATGATAAAACACAATTATTATTTTTTTGAATTATTTCAACAAAAGTATCCTGTTGTGTGCGTCCTTTCAAATACAAAACTCAGATCACTGTACGACACTCAACGGGCTCCATTTCACACCTGACGCAGTTCAACCACCTGTAAATCAGAAACCACAATTAGTTCAGACCTGTTATTTGCCACATAACCTATAAAAGCATAAATTATTAAACGTGTAAAATGTCAGCTAGATATGACAACTGGAAATGAACCAAGGGAATTAATTAATTTGACTGCCTATCTTAAATTTTGCAAAATCATTAATTTAATGTTTGGCTACAAAATATTAATTAGGTTATACTTTTTGTGATCTAATATGCATATTCTTCAAGATTTACACCATCATGAAATAACACTCAAAAGTATAGAGTTTCTACAGTTGTTTCAAAGTTTACAGCTGTTTCAAGACGTATTTCTTTTTACTTATACAATAAAATAGTAAAAATCAAAAACAAAACAATATTAGAATAACGTCTGATAAACAGATATTCAACTCTGCAGAAATATACCCGTGAATGAGAAAGCATTATAAAAAATAAAAACATTTTAAGCATTGTTGAATATCAACTATTTTCGGGAAACCATGAATGGAAATATTGAACATTCAAAAATACCTAAAGTTAATTTATTTATTGCGGACTATTATCCTCATCTTTATTTTGTTGTTGTTTCACGACGTTTCGGCCAACTATTCCTCTGGCCTTCATCAGGTGATAACCGCGGCGGGATAGGAATTCTGAATCTCCAAATTGCATTCTCAGCAACTACTGCCTTCCATAGTTGTTGTCGTCTCGCCACGTTTCTATGGTTCCATGTGAGCATTGTCTGAAGATAGCGGTTTCAATCCTACCCAAAGCCGGCCAGAGGCTTACTTGGCCCAAAAACGGTGTGAGACAACAACAACTATTGAAGGCAGTAATTGCTGAGGATGCAGTTTAGAGATTCGGAGTTCCTATTGCGTCGCAGTTACCACCTGACGAAGGACAGAGAAATAGTTGGCTGAAACGTCGTGAAACAACAACTAAAAGAGATGAGGATAATAGTCCACAAATAAATAAATAATACTCATCTCAATAATGAATTACAATTAATTAAATTATACCTTAAATATTTTACGTATCATAAATACAAAGAAACGTTCCAAAAGTAATGTCTCCTATTTTGTATTCTACTCAAATGGACCGAAAGGTATTGTAAAATGGCGTTGTTATGATGATAGAACTTGTGCATTCATAATCTGAAAATTCCATCTCTCATCTCTCTGTTTCAGATCGATATTGACGGCGTGAGACTCTAAGAAAACAACCCCTGTCATGGACGTGCGTCAGAAGCGGAGATGCGTCATTGAATTTCTATATGCAGAAAAAATGAACCGATCAACATTCACCAGCACATGTCTATCGTTTACGAAGTCGATGCAGTTGATTTCAGTGCAGTTAGGAGATAGGTTCACCGATTTCAGAATGGTAAGACAGATGTGAGTGATAAAGCGTGCTCCGGACTTTTACAACCTAGGCATCAAATGAAGCTAAAAAAAGTGCATTGAAAATGTTGGTAACTATGGAGGTAAATAAACCCTGGAACCCAAAAGCCTGTTAGTTTTAATCTTAACACTTCTGTTTTCGTAGCTCTTCAACGTTTTAATTTTTTTGAGTTACAATATAGTTCTTACTTTAGGAACGACCCTTGTACATCTGAAAGGATATTGCTACTAAGTAATATTTCACAGCATACTACACATATATAATGTTATATAATGTTAGGATGCTGGAAATAATCACACACCCCATTCTTATGATAATGTGTTTTTATTGCAGCTGATTATCTGTTACTAAGACCGTGATCGTTATGCTGAAGAATAATGTGTTATGCATGCCATTCTTGCGCGACGAACAGTGTTTTTTATTGCTGACTTTCCGACACATATTGATGTTTTTTTTTTAAACCATGTTTATCACGCCTTCCAAATTTATTCTAGCAAGGAAACGGACGTTAAACGATGGCGATGATGATGATGAAAAAGATAATATTTTTTTTTTTTTTACACAGTGATCACCACTTATCAAGGCCCGGAAGGCACTCAGGGATAAGGGTTATTGCAAGTACATTACGTTATTGTGGAGATTCGATGAAGTGTTTACTTAAGGGGGCGGTTTATTAGGAATTTGTTAACGTTGGACTTGAACACATCCAAGTTGTAGTCCGGTGGGAAGCAGGCAGACGGAACAGAGTTCCAAAGGCATGCAGTTCTAAGAAAGAAGCTTTGTTCATGGAATCTGCATTTGATTTAGGCACAGATAAAAAGTGGGGGAAATTTTTCACAGTGGATTCAGCTAGACGGGTGTTTTTCGTGAAAGATTGGTGAGGGGGGACAAGAGATTGGAGTTCAGACGAGCACCTGCCATGGAAATAACGATAAAACAAGGATAGGCTCGCAACGTCTCTTCTGTGGGAGAGAGGTTGCAGGGTAGAGAAAAGCCACGAAGTCTATTTTGTACTCTGTCAAGGCAGGATAGGCTGTTTTTAGCAGCTCCTGCCCAGATATGGCAGCAGTATTCCATCCTTATTATTGTGATTGTGGTGATGATGATGATGGCGATGATGTTGGTGATGATAATGATGATGATGATGATGATGATGATGATGACGGCGATGATGATGATGATGATGATGATGATGATGATGATGATGATGATGAAAACCCACTCGTTGTTTTAATTATTTTATCAACTCGTCAATCGCCGGCCAAAAAGTCCAGCCTAAAAAATACCGGTTTCTCATTAATTAATTACATGGATATTTGTGTCAAATAGGTGTCGCTTTATAGCATATCACATTATTATGGCCACCGAAGCGGCTCTCACCTTAGGCACATTCAACCGACTTCCTCTGAAGGGGAAAGTTTCGTGGGAATATCAAATTTTACAACGTTCAATCACTTGTACATTCCTGTAAAATGATATGACAACGTTAGGTTTTTGTTATAGTTCTTGCAGGGAGGTCGGTGTTATTCTACGTCACGTTGCATAGTATACCTAAACAGCCACCCATCTGGTACTGACATGGCTAAGCGACACTTAACTTCAGTAATCTAACGTGATTATGTCGACTTCATTATATTATCCACTTACGAGGAGCCACCATACATATCATAAGCGGCGAACACTCACTGACAATAACCTGTGGAGAGATGAGTGACAATAAGCATTGTTATTATTATTTACTCGTTAGGAGTACTCACACAAGCCATCAAAGGTTGCTCTTTGTGAACAACTTGTGGCGTTGTCAGGAGTTTGAGTGACAACAAGTCTCCTCAAATTTCCACCTCTTTCGATAAACTTTGCAAAAGAATTTGTGTTATCGCAACAGCCGCTTACAATGGATTTATCATTGGCAGCGACCATTAGTCTTCACTGAAATGTGGGTGGCAATAAGCCTCCCCAAGGTGCCAGTCCTCTTTGCACTCATGCAGCGGAGGTCTGGCTGGTGCTTTTCTCCTTGGTGTTTCCATCCTCCTTGATCCTCCTCACTTATTTTGTGTGGTTCTTGTTTATGGTGGCACACAACACAAAAAGTGGGGGGGGGTGTTTTACAGTTTCAGTTTTCATGATTCCATGTGATGTTCCTTTGTGTTTTACAACTGTATCCGTATGCCCAGTTTGTGTCTGTAGTTCATTTGTGTTAGTTTCCACAGTCAAAGGTCTTCATTAATATTTCTGCAGTTTTATTATTATTATTATTATTATTATTATTATTATTATTATTATTATTATTATTATTATTATTATTATTATTATCCGTTGTATCTTCTCAGCAATCTCTCTGATTACAATCTCTCCCATTCTTTTTTCAATTTTTTTTTTTTTGGTATCGTTCCTATCGTTTCTACTATTAGTGGTGCTATTTTGACTCTTCATTTCCCAGGGCCCTTTGAGCTCTCTAGTGTATTTGCTCCCCTTCTTCATCTCTTTGATCTTCACTCTGTGAGTGCTGAAACGGCAAAATTTACAATCTGGCAAGACTTTTCCTTCTTGGTTATTATTATCATCATGATATCCGATTTTCTTGCTTAGATGGGATCTTGTGACTTTCATTTTCCAGTACTTCTGACGGTTTGTGCTTGTACTATTTGCCTGGGTGTTCAAGATGTAATCATCTGTATAATTGCTAGTGTATTACCTTTACCACTTGTCTATTTTTATATTCTTTTTGAGCTAGTTTGTTGCATTCACTTATTATGTGCTTTATCGTTTCGTCTCTTTGCCCACTAAGTTTGCATTTGCTGTTTTTTCTGTCTTGTCGATCCTTGCTTTGATGTTGTTGGTTCTAATTGCGTTATCTTGTGCGGTTGTTATTAGGGGTTCAGTTTTTTTTGCTTAGGTTTCCTTTTTGTAGCCATTTCCAAGTGTTTTCGTTAGTCTCATCTTTTGTAATCCTTATGAATCGTCTGTCTAGCTGTTTCCCTTCCCACGTTATTTTCCTTGCCTTATTCCTCGTCTTTTCTTCTTTCTTTTGTTTGTGCTTTCAGTGTCTCTTGCTGCAGTAATTATTTCTTCGGTGTTCTGCATTATGTATTTTTAATTATTTCTTCGGTGTTCTGCATTATGTATTTTTCAAATATTTTGTTATTTACGCAGTCTTCTGGTCGTGATTCCTCAGTTCTGCTTTGGTCCAGCTCATAAACGGTCAAAAGTATCTTATTCATGACACTGCCAACGTGTTCATTCCTTTAATTAATTTTCCATTATATAGTTTAGTTTCGAGGAGTTTTCTTGTTTGTTCGAGGTATTTGTTTCCAATTTTCTCTTTCATTTCTGTTGCTTCATGTTGCCTGCGTCCAGCACTCCCAAGTATTTGTAGCTATCATGTTCACCTAATGTCCTGATTCCTGTTTGATAGGGTAGTACCTTACTTTCTGTTGCTTCCAGTTTTCTCCTTTTTATAGTCACCAGTGCGCAATTTTCCATACCGAATTCCATTCAGATATCCTGATTAAAGAATCTAGTCGTATTTATCAGAGTCTCTAGTTCTGTCTTCCTTTTGCCAATATTTTTCGGTAACCCATGTACATTAGGTGGTTCATTCTTTCATCTGTGCTAGTGAACTTATATCCGGCTTCACATTTTCTTGTTCAGGGGTATCATAGTTATAATGAACAGTGATGGTGATAGGGAGGAATCACCTTGGGAGATTCCTCTTTGTATTTTAATTTCAGTCATGTATTGACTATCAACTGTCAGTTTCAGTCGCCATGTTCTCTTTGTATTTTCTATCAAATTGATTATCTTAAATACCGCTTTTCTTGGCCTTTTGGTCAAGATCAAAGTGTAGTATCTGTTCCATCAGATACTGCACTTAAGATAATTTGTACCAGTCAATGGAGGGGAAACCCTCTATACTGGGACAATTATTATTTTTGGTAACCAGAGTGACCCTTTTAGGGGAGCTGGTTTTTACCTCACATTAAAAACGGCCTTGTGCCTAATTTGCTCAGTGGGGGAGCAAATAAATACCATCTTACCTAGTGTTTTGTACATTCTCAAGCATTCTATTATCCATGCTTGCGGAACCCTGTCAAACACTTTCTTATAGTCTATTCACATGATGGCTAAGTTCTTTTCTTTTTTGTATACATTTGACCTCCCTCAGAATCCTTTTGTCTATGTATAATAGGTCACGTGCTCCTCTGTTTTCCTTTCTAGAATCCTTTCTGTTCGTCTGAGAGCAGTCCGCGATTAAGACGGGAATGTTAAATTTGTTCCCTTAGTTGTGTTGTATCTTCCACATAGTAGGTAAACATGTTATTGGTCGATAGTAACTGGGGATGTTTCCTTTTTCCGAATCCTTTTACACCAGGGTAGTTCTACATTTGGCCGTATATTCTGGCACGTCTGCTTTATAAATACATTTTTTCAGGATCTGAATTAATCTTTCATGTAGTGTTGAGAATTGCTTAAACCGTGTATTCCGTTGTGGTCTGGTGCTCCCCAGTTTGCCATTTTTCGGAGGTTTTTCTTGAGTGTTTCCTTGCTGATTACCTTCTCTGCCCCTATTTGCTATGATCTTCCTTCATGTCTTTCAGCCACCTGGCATCTCTATTATGATCCTTTCGCACTTCCCATATATGGCTCCAGTAGCGTTTTGTTTCTGTTGAGTCCGGTTCTTCTGTTCGCGTCTTTCTTCTGCTCACATTCTGATAGAATTTACTTTCATTGTTTTTCCTGGTTTTCTTGCACTATTCAGATTTGTATAGAAATGGCCATAATCTTTTTTTGCTGCTATTTTTGATTGAATATTCCCTGTTTCTTCTTGAACCTGTCCCCGCTGGTCACATTTCTACTTTTCCATCATCTTGTTTATCGCTTTCACTTCTTGTGTTTTTTTTTTAAAGTTTGTTGTTCTGGCTTTCCAGCATCACTTCTTATCACAGCTTTGTTGGTCCTTTTTCTTCCCCCGTTTTATCTACTTTAAACCTGATACTTACTGTCTTTCCACCTGCATAAATTGAATTGTTTAAGTCTGTAATGGTATCTGTTGGGATTTGTGGGAGGACTTTCTTCACCTTCTCTGTTTCAGCTTTTACTTTCTTTCACTCTTGAATCCTTTAGGATGGAAGCTTTGTTTTTTTCTCGTTCATAACTTGCCTGATGTTTTCTACTTCAGCTGCTTCTTTCTCGTTAAGTTCTGTTGTTTCATAGATCTCGGTCTTCATGTTTATTGTATCTAAGTATTACGTGTCTTCCACATCTGGAGTTCTTTAATTTGGGGTTCTAGCGAAGGGCGTTTCGGTGTCTGTTGTTGTATTTCACTTAATTCTAGATTTGAAAGCCAACTTCTTTTAGAATAAGCTTAGTCTGTAATTCTTTGTTCTGATGTATGGTAGCTACTGGATATGTCCTATAACTCTTTCATCTGTTTGCGATATCATCGGTCTTTAGGGTGACATCTGTAATAGCATTCCGTTACCAGTCTATTTTCTTTTGTTGTCTATTTCTTCCTTCGGGTTTTTGGTAAATGTTGGTTACTTTGGTTCCCCTGTGTTTTATCTGTATTGTTTTGAGGGGATATTTACGTGCTCTGTGTCGGTGATATTGTTGTTTCTGAAATTAGAAGAGGAGTCAGCATTCGCGGGATGAGGATAAAATCTCTCATGCTAGCTACCGAGGGAGCACCTGCCGTTCATGATACCCAGATCTTTCTTCTGGGTCCCACGTTGCGGATTATATGCGAGTTGCATATTTCATGGCGTGGTGTTTGTGGCAACACCAAGCCCAGAATTGTTTTACCTGTGGTTCTGCCACAGGGATAATTTTTACCTTTCACGTAGATGAGAAGCATTGTGCACTATCGCACATGTATAAAGAACACCGACAGATACGAGGACAAAAAAACAAAAACAAAACAATTAAATATTGTACTTAGTATGTCGAAATTTATGTTCTTTAAATGAAGATTGGTCCTCCTTTAACGGATGTGCATGGACAGAATGGGTAGCATTGATATTTTTCCTTGGTAATTAGTTCAGTTTTGTTTCCTTCCATAAAATACTAAAACAAATTCAGTAAGTAAGCAAGTGACAAAATAAAGATTAGAGTCTGCACGACTAAACAATTAATAAATAGAACTAGAATTAATGTACGTAGTTAAGAGAGTTTTTATACACAGAAAGACATATGGATATCAGTAGAAACAAAAAAGGATGAAATTAAAAGATCTGAGATAGACAGTTCATGCTTATATCAACAGAGTGATTTCCGGCGGCTTCTTTAACATTTAATTAATAAATATTTTCTTATGCTTAAACAAATCAGCAAAAGAAAATTTTTAAATCCCTCCTTTATATTTGATCACAGTGTTGGTGTTGTTGTTTCTTCTGTCTTTGTTGTTACCCATATCGGGTTTGCAAAGTAAGCGTAATCAGTGATATTCTGCAGATAAAATAATCAACTACACCAAATGCATAGGGGTTAAGGGTTCTTCCCTTTTACTAAATAGAAACATGCCCATCTTCAGGTGCGCATGCGCAACAGGAAACAGTTTTAATGTTCGTCCTGTCGTCGCAATTGATATGTAATTTATCTTGTTTTTTTTTTTTCGAAATCTTGTCTTTCGAAATGCATTCTTGAGAAAGACGAAGTATACATTGTTTTGTCCATATCGGAATAGGAAAACTTACATAAATCAAAGTGCATCCATGATTCATGAATTAAAGTAATCGTTTGTATCTATATGTAAATTATTAAGAGAAGATGGAGCAGGCTGACAGTGATGTATTTTAGAACAAATTGTATGGGGGAAAAGTCATGAAATCATTTTCGAAGCGAGCAATGCATAAAAATCGAAAAAAAAAGGAGAAGCGGAAAGAGCATTAAATGTCGACACGACAACTATGAAAGCACAGACTGACGAAATATTAAGAACCTATATTAAGAAATATTAAGAATATATATATATATATATATATATATATATATATATGTATATATATGGGGGGTTATATATATATAAAGTCTGGGTAGGTTTATCCATTAAAGGCGTTGAGTGAAATTTGAAAATCAAATAAGTGACGTGTTACATTTAACACTTTAAAGCCAAATAACAACGCGAATAATATATATATATATATATATATATATATATATATATATATATATATATATATATATCTTTAAAAATAAATATTCGTTTATTTTATAAAGGTTAAAAAATTCGCGTTGTTATTTGGCTTTAAAGTATTAAATGTAACACGTTAGGACATGAGTCTAAAGAGCAGAGTATATTTTAATGTATTAGTAAATTCATTAATACAATTAAAATAAAAGAAAAGAAAACAGTGCTCGTTGTAATGTAGATATATAATAAGCTCGATAGGCATATGTATCCTAGAGCTATTTTAATATTGAATAAGATGATTGATAATTTATAATTAAAATTAAAAATTAAAAATCGGTTTCATAAGGAAGAACAAACAAAATCAATAAATTGTACGATCGTTTCGGAAACGATGTTTTTATTGTGATAGACAATGAGTCTTATACAATAATTTTATCATATAGTTTTTTGAAAAAATGTCTCCTCATTAGCAAAAATATTGGGTGGGTTTTTTTCATAAACTACATTTACCATCCCAATGAATTCATTGACGATGATATGTATGACTTTTAGAAGGCGAAGCATTAAAAGATACATCTGCCTTACTTAATTTTTCGTGTCTTTAGAAAAAAAAAACCACCCAATATTTACGCTTTATAGACTCTAGAAAATTTATAGACAAACTCTTGTGCTTCGGCATACAATGTTGTAACTAAAGCAACATCGTCTGCAAATAGATTCCATTCATCACCAGTGCTTGGAATAGGTTTCATTATCACCAATGCTAAATACAAACAACACAAATACTAAACATTCACACATTCGCCGTCACTGTGTAGAGCTCCAGCTTAAAAACTTCCAGCAATGTCCTTCAGCTGTCCCCGCCGTCTTAATTGCCTCGCTGTTGAACGTTATCAACCTTGGCTAAAATTGAAACTGAGATGGTTTAGTTATGAGACGAGCACACTATAAATTGTTTAAAGTGGAGAATGGAGTGCGTGAAACCAGCTAAAACTTTTTCAAATCACATAATCACACGGGTTTCAGTTGATCTCCATCTAGTAAACTATAGTATACATCCATTATATATATATATATATATATATATATATATATATATATATATATATCCATTACTCAACAATACCTCCACTTCAAAAGCCACCATCCTAAAAACTGTCTAAAATCAATACCCTACTCCCTATCACGTAGAGTCTGCACCATAGTAACAGACAGACACCACCGTTCGACCAGACTGAATGAACTATAAATAACACTGTGGAAAAGAGGATATCCACTACCACTAATACAGAAAGGTATTGAACTGGCTGAAAAAAATTGCAATAGACCAACTAAGAATCCCCAAAAAACACAACAAAGAACAAATTTTAGCATACGTCTCTACACTCAACACAAAAAACCCAGAACTATTCACACAGATAACAAAAAACCTTATCCTCCTCAATCAGAACGATAAACTAAACAACATACTTAAAATAACAAAAATAATAAAAAGCAAGCGCCAACCCAAACACTTAAAACGCACCCTAACTTCCTCAAAACTCGTTCCACACACTACAAAAGGGGTTACAAAATGCAACAAACCGCGATGTGGAGTATGTGACATAATAATAGAAGGAAACACATACACATTCAAAAACCCAGCACAAACATTCAAAATAAAAAAGGATCTAAATTGCACCTCCAGAAATGTAGTATATGCACTTAAGATGAACAGCATGCAACAAATCCTACATAGACGCCACCAAAAATTTCAGCAATACAATGGCCTTACATAAGAGCAACATCAAAATTGCAGATGACAGACACCTCTATGTTTCAAAACACGTACACATATACAGTGGAAACAGCTTCAAAATAATGCCAATCTTCCAAACAGACAATTATTTTTATTTACTTACACAGGAAAAAAACTTTATCACAAGATTCACTCCTGAAATGAACAGAGCCTAATATCAACACACAAAAACATGAAATGCAAGGCACACTCGCATGCACATCCATATACATATACTAGCCCACACATAAATCAGAACCGACACATTAAAACACACACACACACGCGCATACAACCACACACACACATAACACCCCTATCTCTAATACAACACACTGAACAATACCAACCCTACTTAACCTCGAAACCAACAACACTAGGAAACACCTAGAACCATAGTATAATATCTGTTAAAACACACCGTTCCCCCCCCTCAGTCAGTGGAGGAGAAATCCCTCATGACTTAGACAACTATCATCCCCTTCCCATACCTATACCCCTCCAATTGGCTCCTCCCCTCTGGGGAACGAGATTTTCCCCACACTTGGAACCGGGGAGACAAATAAATAGAAACAGTAAAAACTCCCCTATACATATTTTTAAATACACCCCTCTATCTAAACAAATATAATACAAAGAATAATCGAAAAGACTGAAACGAAAAATCACAATACTAAAATCTAAGAATCCAAAAAATAAATATCAAAATAGAATGAAAGCACCCCTACCCTTATTTCAGAAGAGATGGTTTTCCCCCTCCTCCTCACACATACACATTAGTGACGACCTGGGATCACAGTCACCTTCCTAGGGAAGCAAATAACCTCATAATACTATAAAACAGTACACACATTTTCAAACCAATAAAAGAAAACACACACACACACGCACACACGCACACGCGCACGCACACACACACACACACACACACACACACTACCCTAAAGGAAAAGAAAAAAACACAAGCAGAAAGAGAGAGTGAGAGAGAGAAACACAACACAGGAGTGACTATAGCCGAGGTCGGCGGCCTCGCCAAAGCCCAATAAAAGAGTAATAAAAATTGAACATTCCAATGAATAGTAGACACTTACACCTTTCCATCCCTTGGAAACAGTTCAAATGAACTACGAACATGCTATTTTTACATCTCCAACACATTTGAAAATAATTTCTGAAGAGGACGCTTCACAGAACGCCTGAAACGCGTTAAAAACGATTTCAATGATTTAAAAACATTATTACAATGATCTAAACATAATTCTCAATGAAAAACTAAGACACGGAATAATAAAATAATGTTAAAAAATACACATTGTTGGTGACTACCCCCTTATTTAAATATACATCTTTCTTTCGTTGGGATTTCTTCACCCATTATATATATATATATATATATATATATATATATATATATATATATATATATATATATATATATATATATAATAGACGTACACTGTCGTACAGACGGTCGGGTTTCATCCTGGCTTGAGATAGTTGCCTGTCTAGCCGTACTGATGAGCTGTGAAACAGCGAAACAGTACTGTATGTGGATGACTATATATATATATATGTATATATATATATATATATATATATATATATATAATTGTTTTTAAATCCCAGAAACAGTGTTTCATAGTAAGCAACTGATAATCCCTTAAAAAATAAATTATTATTGGTACTATAGTGAATTCGCGAGAGCAAATTGATGCAGTGATTGCAGGTGATTGAATGACTTACTGACTAAATAGTTTTCTAACGACTGATAAAAATCATTTTTTTTGGTATAGTTTTAAAGGTTAAAATCTTCCAAAACTATATATATATATATATATATATATATATATATATATATATATATATATATATATGGTAATGAATTACTATTATAAATAGTTATCTATCAATCTTTGTGATTTCTCTTGCAACAGATACTAAAAAGGATAAATGGACGATCGATCAACTCATGACGTTTCCGTGATATTTATACATACTTGACGAAAATAGCTCTAAATGGATGCACATCACTTCAACACGTAGAAGGTGATGAATACTGACATTTATGAATCCCACAAAGACATACATCACTTGGAGTAATGATGTTAGTTTCTATCTTTTTTCTCTGCAATTCCATTTCACGGCCGCTTTCAAAGGACATTTTGCATCAACGGTAGGTGATTTCACAAAATACCGTCAATAGCATACGAATGTTAAAGAAACAAAAAGTTGCTAGATTCACCGGCTGTATTAACTTATCTCCAAATTTTATAATAAACGTTGGCACATATACATCATTCATTAGTTTCAATATAGATACAAATACACACACACACACACACACACACACACACACACACACACACACATATATAATGTAATTATATACATGTTGTATGACGTCTATACGGATCAATCAACGTCTCTACATTTCCATGTTATCCTCATACATATACGAGGGTCGTTCCAAAAATAGACTCCTATAATTTTCACTAAAAATGTTAAAGGTCTACGAAGACGGGAGTGGTACCAGTAAAACGAACAACCTTTTGTGCTCCAGAATATATTTTTCTACATAGTCACCAACATTCTCAATGAGCTGTTTTAAGCGATGAAAGATAATTGTGCGAGGCTGTTCGGAGAGCGCTTTGCCATAAGAAGTTGTTCCAAAAATAAAGCCTCCTATATTTTTTAATTAAAGAAATGGAAGCGCTATGAAAACGGAAGTGGTACCATTCAGCAAGCGACATTTTCTGCTCCAGAATTTATTTTCTACGTAGTCACCATCATTCTCAATACATTTTTGACAGGAATTCAATGACGCACCCCTGCTTCTGATGCACATCCATGACAGGGTTGCTTTCTTAGAGCCTCACATCGTTATTATCTAAGATATAAAACTTTGAAGTCATGAATACATAAGTTATGTCACCATAACAATGCAGTCGATAATCGTCTCTGATTCATTAAAACGGAACGCCCGTTGTATATAAACTAATTTATTTGTTAATTTTTGCGATACCTTTTTAAGTGATCCAGGTATATATATATATATATATATATGTATATATATATATATGTATATATATATATATATATATATATATATATATATATATATATATATATATATATACTAGCATGGGTGCCCGGCGTTGCCCGGGTGTTTTGAGGTGTGTGTTGAGCAAAAAAAAAAAGAAGAAAAATGGTAGTAGGAAGACAGGCTCGAACCCGTACGCGTAGGAGGAAAAGAACGGGGAAAACCTGACGTCTTTGTTGTTACGACCTCCACCAAACCGGAACTGACGTAGGTTTAAATTAAGGCAAGACAATTTAAAAGAGGGGAAGACTTTCGAAAATATCGGTGAAAAAAGCGACCCCTCCATGTAGAAACGTGCCATTTGAGGGTGAAGAAATTAATGCTTCTAGCCCATTTTTCGGTATTTATCGTCTGAAGGGTCCAGCTTCATAACGATACCGATCTTGTGAAAATCCGTCGCCTCTGTCGAAGGTTTTAGGCAGACATGCAGATATACATACATACATACATACATTTATATATTAGTAGCTCAAATTTTCGACCTAAACCGATTAAAACGCTTGCCCTACCTCTGAATACCCTTTATGTAAAAATTCAAATGTTTAAACCAAAAATTGTCTGAATAATTTGGTAGAGACCGCAGTGGTCAATTTTTTTTTAAACTTTGACCCCTATTATGACCCCTTAACATTTATTGATTTGGGCTCAAATCAAGTTATTAAGTTAGATCCATATCCAAGGAACCTATATCTAAAATATTAATTGTTTATATCCAAAATTGGCGGAGGAGTTTGATAGAGTTCTCAAAGGTCAAACCGTTGAACTTTGACCTCTTACTAGCAAAATTTTTGTTCAAAAACGGATTACAAAGATTTTCCCAAATTTCCATACGGTGTATATCAAATTTCGAGTCTGTAGGCTTAAAATTTTAGAGTTTTTGTGTAGGGAAATATACACAGACAGACACTTTCACTTTTATAGATATATAGATTAGGTTTGTGCAAGAATAATGTTTTTTTGATGTTCATCTTCAAAAGTAATAGTAAACTTTATTACTCGAAATAAGAACCATTAGAAACAACACATTTTTGCCAACGAGAAACAAGTTTATTTATCCCATTAGCATAGAAATCAGATGTTCTGAAAGCGACGATGTTAATGAAGGCCGAATCGACATCATCTTGACTTTTGAAGCATTTTTCGCGCATGAAGTTGTTAAGATGCTTGAAAAAAGTGATAATCGGTGGGCGAGAGGTTCGATGAATATGGCGGATGAGGCAGAGTCTCGTAATCCAATTCGTTCAGCTTCTGCAGTGTCAGTTGAGCAACATGCGGACGAGCGTTTTCATGGAGAAGAATTGATCCCTTCGTATTGACTAATCTCGGGCACACATGTTGGAGCTGCTAGTGCATTTCATCAATTTGTCGGCAGTACTTCTCCGCCGTAATTGTTTCGCCCGAATTCAAGAAGCTGTGATGGATGAGACCGGTTGCAGAATACCAAACAGTCACTATAACCGTTTTTTGGTACAATTTCGGCTCCGGGAAGTATTGTAGAGCTTCTCTGGCATCCAACCACTGTGCCGAACGTCGCCGGTTGTCGTAGAGGATCCACTTCTCATCAGATGTCAAAATCCGCTCGAGAAATGGGTCGTTTTTGTTGCGCAGAAGGAGCGCCGAAGACATCTGAAAACGACGATTTTTTTTATTATCGTTCAATTCATGCGACATCCATTTGTCCAACATTTTTAACTTCCTATTTGCTTTAAATGGCTCAAACGTACATAATTTTTATTATCTTCGGTTTTATATCGTTTTGTCTATATAAGAATTCTTAAAAAGTACTATATAGAAATTTAAGGAAAAAGATGAAATACGCAAAAAAAATCATTCGTAAAATTCCAATGTAAAAACACATTTACCGTCAAAGCATGAAAAAAATATTTGTATATTTTATCATTGCAAATAAAAAAAAAGTGACGCATTTAAGCGGAACAATTTTATTTATTTGTAACTGAAACCAATTTTATAAAGTAATTTTCGGTTTTATTTATTGATATTCCTTTTGTTTATGTGAGGAATGTAGTAAAATAATGTGTATAAATCTATTTAGAAATAAATCTAATAAGAAAGACGATCCCGTAAATTGTCGATTTAAAATAAAATTAAAAAAAAATATTTATGACTTTGTTTTTATTTATTAACGCGAGTGCAGAATTTTTAAAACCGGAACTTGTAAAGCGGAAGCGGATTGACAATTTCAGCAGCCAACCAAGACGATTTAAGTTTTATATTATAAAAGATAAGCGATTGGACGATTCCAAATTTGTTTTTGATTCCGATACACATACCGACTCTGTTTAAAAAAAATCTTTATTTTGATACAAGTGCCGATTTCGATTTTTTTATATTTCTAAATTGTTAATTAGAGATTTTATGCTTTTCTTAATGTTCAAATGATTGCAAAACGTAAAAATACACTTGTGGAGAAGAGCAGATGTTACAAGAGTAGATTTTTCTAAGTATTTTTCTCGAGTTTTTTCTTTGTAATTGATTGAAAATTGTGAGACAAGTTTCCTTTTTCTCTTTTAAAACAAACCCAATTTGCATTATTTCATCGTTAATGCTATTTTGAATTTTCATACTAAATTAAGAAGAATCGACGATTGGCGTGCAAACTAAGAAGACAGTGTAGGAACAGAATAGTTAACAAATCCCTTCCCCATGCCAATAATGAATTTCTGCATAATAATCTCATTATTGGAACACTCTTTGCCTTTCCTTTATGAAAGAATGTTCATATTTTTTCTTCTAATTATAACGATTTGACAGTTTTTATATTGACTTGTTTTACTGTAAAAGGAAAAACAACAAACAAATACTACGCCTACGAATAATAATAATAATAATAATAATAATAATAATAATAATAATAATAATAATAATAATTTATATATTAATACGATAGCTTGTGTGTTCTTTTGTGTGTAACGCTTTCCGGATAATTATATTGGCTGAGATTTAATTCCGGAATACACATTAATTTCGAAATACACATTTACGAACGCTCGTAATCGTTTATTGCTTGAGAGAGAGAGAGAGAGAGAGAGAGAGAGAGAGAGAGAGAGAGAGAGAGAGAGAGAGAAACCGACCGATCGATGCTGATGTATCCGTTAATGAAAATATTATTGCTACTACTACATTTTCATTTGTGTGTATGTGTATGTGTACTTACACATATCTATGTGTGTGTATGTGTGTGTATATTTCTGTGTGTGTGTGTGTGTGTGTGTGTAATTCCAGAATACACATTTACGAACGCAGACGGTATTCGATTAGCATGTTCTCACTACTATATTTGTTTTTAATTCTATAAAATTTAGGGATATATCTTTCTGATAAAATACAAAAAACTTCAAGATTTTAAGTTCTTACGTAGTAAAAAAACGATAACACAAATATCTCGGCCGGCGGACCCTATAAGTTTTCTAATTAAATATATTTTAGACTAAAATTGATGAATCTCTGCAGTTCTATATTTTGTAATAATATCCACAGCAGTTATTTGTTTTTTTTCATTGTTTATTTTTGTTTACTTTTTTATTGTTTGAAAGAGAGGGAGAGAGAGAGAGAAAGAGAGAGAGAGAGGGGGGGAGGGAGGGAGGGAGGGAGGGAGGGACCGAGACCGAGACCGACCGACCGAGACCGACCGATCGACCGACCGACCGACTGACCGACCGACCAACCGACCGATTCTGGTGTTTTTGTTAAATAATATATTATTGCTACTACTACATTTTCGTTTGTGTGGGTGCGTGTACTTACGTTCATCTATGTGTGTGTGTGTGTGTGTGTGTGTGCGTGCGTGCGTGTGTGTGTGTGTGTCTGTGTGTTTGGGAAAATTGATGCGTTCCTGTAGTTTTATTTTTTGTAATCATATCTAGACCAGTTATTTGTTTTTTTCATTGTTTAATTTGTTTATATTTGTTTATTGTTTGTGCGTGTGTGTGTGAGAGAGAGAGAGAAGGAGAGAGAGAGAGAGAGAGAGAGAGAGAGAGAGAGAGAGAGAGAGAGAGAGAGAGAGAGAGAGAGAGAGAGAGACCGACCGAACGACCGACCGACCGACCGACCGGCCGATGCTGGTGTTTTCGTCAATATGTATATTAATACGATAGCGTATCTGTTATTTGTGTGTCACGTTTACATCGTTTTCTTTCTAGTGGCGATCGTTTAATAATTTTTGTATCCTTCCATTTCTTGTAATAAATAATTTTGCCAAGAATTCTTCATAAGTTTTGGTTTCGTTATCGATTATAGATGATGCCACTCAAGTCCTCAATTTTTTTTATTTTTGAAATCACTAGTTTATATTGCTTTTTACGATCACGCTTACATTATTAAATAAGGAGAAATAAATAAATCGCCTCTTTTTTTTTAATTGTTCTATCCTTTTTAATGTTCTACACGCTACTGTATTAATATATAAACTTGCTTAGATAAGTATTTTTACAATTTTAGCAAAAAGGCTAGAATAATATGATGGTGTCTTCATTCATGCTGAACGCCCACAGAATGCACAGCAGCAATATATTACATATGAAAGATGCCGCTGTGGAATTTCATCAGGTCCTACTACTACTACTACTACTACTACTACTACTACTACTACTACTACTAATAATAATAATAATAATAATGACAAATGTGTAGATAAACATCTTCAGCTATACTACTCCCTGCTAAAATTAGATCGACCTTTTAGATTAATATGTACGGAAACAAGAAAAAAAGGTCAGTTCAAAATTGCGAGTAGAAAATCAGTTTCCTCTAAAAATTTAACATGATCCAAATTCTTCCTATTTAATCACCTATTCTTACATGTTAGTTGATTTACCCCGGAAAAAATGCTGCTAAGAGGGTAAAAAAAATGTAAAACTTGTACTTGCTGTTTATCGAATTTTTATCTGTTTGTCAACTCTTTCAATTGCTTTGAAAACACGTTTTAAAGATCGTGGCAAACTTGTCTGCTAGGAATCGTATTCAACTGGCTGTCTTTGGGTTTTGGTTTCGATCTCAGCTCGGGTATTTGTTTTTTTTTTTACTTACAAGAATTGAACTGTTTAGAAAAAACATAATTCTCACATATACATGTTTCAGTTTCTTTCTGTTTTTTTTTAAAAGGAATTTGACGTTACGTTTAATACCGCGCAATGCCAGAAACATCTAGTATATATATATATATATATATATATATATATATATATATATATATATATATGGAAAAAGCTAATATATAGATATATACATAAAACAATAAACGTGTTGGTCTATAAATATGAATGTGTTGCCCTATAGATGGGCTGATATATGGTACTTATAAACAAGTTACGTGTTACTTTCAATAATTTTACTTCCAAAAACTCTTAAGCTCGTTGTTGAAAGTCATGTATGCGTGTGAAAACTAATATTTATAACACTATGTCATTTCATGTATTATGCACCTGGAAGATTGACGCACTTGCATCTCTTTAACAAAGCATCTTATTAGCTCGTTATAACAGACTTGGCGTTATTCATTTAGCAAGAACTTGTCTAATTAACACGTTACTTTGTTTATTCCCCTACCTAACATAATAAGCCAGAATTTCATAAACAGGATTTCTTTCCAACATCTACCGATCCAACCTATAATATAATTCAGTAAAATGGCCAAAGTGAATAAATAGGTAAAAATGACGGTTTGGCAACGGAAGATTATGACCGCTCGAGAAGTCTGAGATAAACTCCCATTTCTGTAGTTTAAAATATTGGTAAGTCTTCCCACTCCTCCCCTAAAAAAACCCATAAATATTTTTAATAGGTATTTACACAGGTAGGAGTGAGGAGCTAAACTTTTGTTAAAAGGGCTATTCACGGTCGCCGTAAAAATGAAAACGCTTTCTACTAGTTTGACTGATTCTTTAGTGAGCCGGTGTGAAAAGTCTTTGAAGATGTAGAGATAAGAATTATAAAATTATATTACTCCTATATCCACTCTCTTAATTTCATCATAATTAATAACCCTAGCCAAGCCAGGAGCCAAACTACAGAACTGAAAGCAAAACCAATGACACCGTCTGATTTATTACGCTTATTCCTTTTATGTTATTTGTTTATGGCCCCAAAACATGTGATTTTTACAAACTGCTAAAAGGCCTCTCATCAACAGTTAACGAAAAATTTGCCAGGTGAAAGTCAAACGACGGCATTACTAATATAACATAATAGTTATTGGTTCATGTTTTAATTTTAAGCCTTGCAATCATGTCTTCATAGCTCAGGCATTAACGTCAAAGGAGAATGTTAATCGTAAGCTAAACGTTTTGGTTTCGATTCTCGGCAGTGGCGCACGAGTCATATTTTAAAACATGTTAAATCATTACTATATATTGGGTTCAATATGATATAATAATAAATACGAAATCTGCATCAATCAAAATATTATATTTAAGCGTATTTTACGATCGGGCAATGCCTGGCGGCCTGCTAGTATAAAACTAATTTTATATTATAATTTTATTTTATGTTCTCTACAGTGCAATGTAGACTACAATGTATTGTGAATTAAGTCACTGTGTGGAACTAGTGTACACACATATTAATGATGAGACAATTCCAATATTTTCCCGATTCCGATACAATTCCTTATTCCTTACTAAATTACCAATTCCGATATAATTATCGATTCAGATTCTTTATAAATTTATAAATATTTTTTCCCTGATTCCGTAAAAACATATAATGAATGTGCACATATTTTCTCAAATGTTAATCATATACATATCTATCTTTGTATGTACATTATATATATATATATATATATATATATATATATATATATATATATATATATATATATATATATATATGTTTTGAGAAAAATAGAAAAACCGAATGAAATTAAAATAATCAACGTTTCGTCCTTATTTCAGAGAACATCTTCAGGATAATTGGAATAAAAATGTAAGAAAAGAAAAAGTCATAGATCGTGCGAAAAAGACAGTTTTTGAATCCTACCCATGTCGGGAAGGACAAACATATGTGTTCGTATGGGAAGGTTGGGTTGTTCGATGTCTATATATACACTTTTAAAAATGCGTTAAAATAAATATGTACATTTTTTTTCTTCTGTAAACTTATTCATTTTCTTGAAATATTTAAGGAAAAACGGTTAGCCAGGATCTGTTTTGATATTTTGTTCTTTGATTATTATTTTCCCTATGCTAGGGGTTAAATGGTAGAAGCCTTTTCTTTGCGTAATAGTATTAGTATTCAATATTAGTGCTGATTCTAAAAGTCTTCTTTTAGCTCTATCTATCACGTATTTAATAATTTTCGCTTGATCTAAATTAAATGAATGATCGTGTTTTGCACAAGGGCAAAAGAGTGCATTTAGGGCGTTACCATTCCTTATATCTCTTCTGTGCTCGTTAAGTCTTAATTTCAATTTTCGCTGTGTTTCACCTATGTACGCTTGTTGACAGTTGTTACATGGGATGGAATATATACCGGCATCGGATGTGAGGGTTTTGGGAGAGTGCTTGGTAGTTTTTAATGTCTGTTTTATGGTTGAGGAAGTTGTTTGTATCAAGTGAAAACCAAGTCTATTAAGAGTGTCGTAGATTTTTGTATTTTTGGTGTGGGTGAGAATGAAAAGATGTCTGTTTAATAGTGAGGTATTTGTTTTATTTTTCTGTGTGTTTATATTATAGTGTATTTTCGTAGCTTTTTTACAATAGGATGGATACTGTAGTTTTCTTAAAACATTCGTAATATATTACATATTTGACAGATTATGGAGACTCACAAAGGTTTTTGTGGCAGGAGTTGCGCAATCTACTGAGTCGACATTGTTAAATATCAATGGCAAGTGAAGTGTCTGTACAGGACGACTAGAAACAAATGCCAAGATAAGCGGAAAGCACATACAGCTAGAATTCCCAAATGGTAACCCGTCTGGTACTAACCAGGCTCAGCGTTGCTTATGATTTTACGAGAATCAGTGTTAACATGATTATGCCGATATATATATATATTTTTGAATTTCTAACATCATTTTTCCGTTTCTCTGAAATAGAATTGCGTCACACTGTGCACGTGAAACATTTTCAAATATTTTGTACTGGTATATTTTTTGGTTTCTTAATCTCATTCATCCAGAGGAAGTCTCGAAATAAAGATGAAACGTTGATGAACACATAATATGGTTTGTTCCTTTTTATTTTCTCTCTCTCTCTCTCTCTCTCTCTCTCTCTCTCTCTCTATATATATATATATATATATATATATAAATGTATGTATGTATATATATTTTTTTTTTTCAGAATAGTTTTTATTTAACAATCAGTTGTTATGGAAACGTGAGATTGTAAGGTTTACAAAATATTACTGGCAGTAATATTCTATAAGTTATCCCATCTAAACAAGAATTGCTCGATATGCAAGATAGAGCAAATAAATGTATATATAAATATATATAGCACTTGCCCGATTCGGATATCTACACAGCTATGCGGATTACCTAATATATAACTTGGACCTCATTACCAAATGGATGTAAAGAACGCATAACAAAGATTTTACCAAGCAAGCTGGATCTAAAAAGACTTTCGTATCCTTTTTGTCCAAATCCTTCTGCTACAGGACTTCTGATATATTTATTATTTTGACTTTAACTTTCCATGTCTCACTGACTTTAGCAAATAGGGTGCATACCTTATAAATATTTGCTAATATTGTCTCTCCTCTGATGAGATGGTAGACATCGAAACCCTATAGGTTAAGGAGATTAACTTTCTAAAGCATTCTTTGTCTTGCTTAGAATAATAAAAATTCTTTGATATGAGATTCATTTCAATGAGAGTTTTTTGAAATTCATTGAATTACAATTGAATATATACATATATATATATATATATATATATATATATATATATATATATATATATATATATATATATATATATACGCAAATCTATATACTTCTACAAATCCTCATAGGAATAAACCTAGCTATCAGATATTTTCTACGCTGCTTTTTAGTTTACAGTAAAAATATATATAATAGGCGGGGATATATTATTATTTAATTACAGTAATTTAATTTGAAATCGATAATCGAAAATAAATAAAAAATAGTGTAAATTTAATTTAACTAGAATAGATTAATGACAAAGCTATATTTCATGATAATACAGGGTGACCAAAAATAAACAAAAGCTAAATGGAGACCATCTAGATCATATGCTGTAGAACGGAGAAAAAGATGCCAAAGACCCTAGTGTTTTTATGTGATGTTTTGAATATAAGAAACTAGTCATGACTAAAGTTAAATTTAATTCGGACAAAACATTAAGAAACGGAGCTTAATTAGAGTTTGGACCCATTTATTTTGGGTCACCCTATATGATGTAAAATTGGTGTAAAATTCTAATGAAAATGACAATAAACCAAAAATATGTGCATATATCTAAATTTATAAGTATAAAATTTATTGCTAGAATTGTTAAAGAAATTATATTCAAATGTATCTCAATATTATAATAATTCAAAAGAGAATTAAAAAGCTATTCTAAAGAAAATGTTTCTATGCAATTAATTTTTTTTAATTAATTAAATTAATTCATTTAAAATAAATTAAATTAATTCAATATAAGCAATCAGTCAATCCATCATAATAACGAAACATGTGTAAGACAGCATTGAAGAAGGTACGATACATTTGCCTAAGTGTAAGAAAAGTAAAAAAATATATATATATATAAAGATAAAAATATTGCTCTTTGGAATGTAACGAATTCACACGCATACACGCACGCACACACACACACACACACACACACACACACACACACACACACACACACACACACACACACACACACACATATGCCTGTATATTTCTTCATTCTTCTTTTGTTCAGGTATCTATCCGCAAGGACTTATTTCCCATCATATAAAAGCGGTGTAATACTGAATTTGTTTGTCTCTTTACTTCACCTGTGTTCCTCTTCACGCACGTGTATGCGTCTTTCTTTTGCGTCTACTTCCAAGATTTCGCCAATATTATTTCCAGAAAGGACATTCCTTTATTGAAAATAATATAAAAATTCTCGAAGGTAGATTCGGTAATATATTGCGCTCTGGATGCTCTAGCGCTTTGTCTTCACATTGTGTTCTCAGATAGCGCCTTGTCGCCATCTTTTTGTCAATATATATGTCCAATCATTCTACGTATGATTCATCCCGGGGAACGAGTGTTAGACTTCATATTGATCCTCGTTCACCTCGACCAGCATATTTCCAATTGTCGCCATTGATAAACACACTTTATGTTCAACGGATGTATTTTCTTTTTTCGGTTTCTCATAAAACGTCTGTTCTTAATTTGAAACATGCATTGTCCTCTTTTTCCTCTGGCAAGCCTTGCACAAGGTTAGAAAATCAATCTTTAAACTCCACATTTATGTGCACGAGTGATATAGATTGGTAGCTAGTTATACATTATGTATAACACATTGATAAAATGTATTATTGGATGTGTTATTGTTTTTTAGTAAAATACTATGTGTCCATTTGTAGTTTGTATCATGGCTCGTGTATAATATAAACTATAGTCTCATCTTTTCAAATGACTATTAAAATATTCTAAGTACGAAATGTAAAAAAAATGTATAATCAAAAAAGCTAAAAAAAGATTAACGATCACAACATATTTATAGATGTACAGATTTAAAAAAAACACGACAAATATTTTATTGTTTCCTATAAAAGCTAAATTTTTTTAAATTCAATTTTCACCCCAAACAAGGCACAGTGCCACTTTGAAGTAGGGGGCTACTATCGGGGACATACGTTACAGAGACATTATGAAAAGAGATGAGCAGCAAGATGTCTGTTCACGTTGCACTTGAACTTCTGCATCTTAGTACAGTTGGGAAAGCAGAATCCCGGAAGGGAGTTCTAAAGTCTAGCAGTTCCGGGAAAGAAACAATTGGAGTAGAAGGGTTTCTTACACCTAGGGATCTCTACCTTATAGGGGTGGGATTCAGTTGCTTGTCAGGTTTGTCGGAGGTATTTACGTCGAGGGGGTACAAGTGCTTGTAGTTCGTCAGATCATTCACCGTGAAAATACTTGTAGAACAGGCAGAGGGATGAAACATTTCGTCGATGGGACAGAGGCTGGAGCTTAGATGACAGTTCAGGACCTGTCAGGTTGGCGACTCTCTTTTGAACCCTATCCAGGAGGGATAAACTTGTAGCAGGTATACCAGCCCAAATCTGACAGCAATACTCCATACATGGGCGAATAGTGGCCAGGATACTTTCAGGCGTAAGTAGGTTTCTAGCACGGTAGAGAGAGCCCACCTTCTTCGCAGCGGCCTTAGAAATGCTCTCTATGTATCTGTTCCAACTCATGTTCCCTGTGAACGTTAGACCGAGGGGTTTAAAAGAAGTACTTTCAGGTAATGTGTTTTCGGCCATTGCTATTGATGGTAGAGAAGATTTCTTGTAATTATTGAAAGAAACAAGCTTAGTCGTGGCAGCATTGAATGTGACTATCTATTTTTGTCCCCATTCCACTACAGATTGGAGTTCTTTCTCTAGTGTTTCTGCCATTACCTTAGATATGTGCTAATTTGTTTTCCCAACTTGCCTGTTATAGAGCATGGTTTCATCAGCAAATATACCCATCTCAGAGACAATTTTATGAGGGAGGTCATTTATGAATATTAGGAATAATAAAGGTCCAAGAATAGACCCCTGAGGCACTCCCGCATTTATATCATATTTGTTTAGATGTGCGACCATCGAGAACAACCTGGATTTTTCTCTTAATTAAGAAGGATTTAATTATGTTATGTATTTTTCAAGTAATACCATATGATCTAATTTTCTGGAGAAGACCATCGTGCCATACCCTGTCAAAAGCCTTAGATATATCTAGAGCTACCGCTCTACCCTCCCCTGCCTTGTCTAGTGAATGGTATATACGTTCAGATATTACAGTTAGGATATCTGCTGTGGAACGGGCTTACCTAAATCCATATTGTTAGTCGGTCCGGTCAAAAGTTTAGCAGCTTTAAGGTGATGGAATAAAGCTTGATTAATTATGAACTCAAATATTTTGGCGAAAAGCGAGAGAAGGCTAATAGGGCGATAATTTAATGGGTAAGTTCTTTCGCCAGAAAACTGGTATAAAAAAAGCAGTTTCCCAGCAGTCAGGAAAGCAAGATTCTTTAAGGCATTTGTTGTAAAGTTTGGAGAGAACTGGAGCAACCTCGGCGAAGCATTTTTTAAATAACATAGCCGGAATGAGATCGGGTCCATATGCTTTTGAGGTGTCTAGGTTTTTTTTATGATACCATCGACTTGAGAAACGGTGATTTTCAGATCATCTAGTATGGCATGTGTTCGCAAAGGAAAGCCAGGGAAGAAGTGGTTTATTGGGTCCTATGTGGAGTTTGAGACAAACCGACTGGAAAACATGTTAGCCTTCCCTGTTGCTGTGCAAACGACATCAGGATTGTTTAATAGTGGGGAAATTGTAGACTGTCCATTATTGTTGTAGATTTTCCAAAAATCTCGGGTTCCTAGTTTCTGTGCTTCGATGCATTTTCTGGTGGTTTTAGTATATTCTCTCTTAGCTGTCGGTTTCTCTCTCTTACAATAACTTCTAGCTTCTATAAACTTGTGTCTGTTTGTACTGGACTTATGTCGGTTAAATCTGCGGTATACATGCTGCCTTTGAGCAGTGGAAGCTGCATAAGTAAGAGTAAACCATTGGCGAGAGTGGGGTTTGCTATAGAATTTCCGGGTGGGAACATGTGCAGTTTTGATCCATTCAGTGGTCTCATTTGCGCACCGTTCAGCGGGAATAGAAAAGATATTTCCCCATGAGGCATCTCTGATGAGTTCCCTGATGAGGTCCCTGATGGCTTCCCTGTTAGCCTTTTTATAATATCTCGTTGTTTTGAGCAGAGGTTCTTCAGTTATGGGTCGAGAATTTTGGGCGATTTCTATCATTATCATAGCGTGATCAATATTCCCGAGTGGGTTGTGAGCACTCCTTACACAATCATCGGGAACTGTTGTCAGAAATAGATCTAGAAGTGAGGCATGTTGATCTTGTTGGTTTGGGAAACGTGTCGGAAAGGTAACCGTCTGTGATAGGGAATGAGAATTTTTCGTGATTTTAAAATAATCGAAATGTGCATGTCGATATTCTTGTCTCCGTCATTTATATTTGACAGAGTGTAGCATTCTGTGTATATTTGTTCTTCTTTGTTTGTCAGTGTATGCATATATATGACGTTCTGTAACTGATGGATAGAGCAGCTACCACCTCTCTAAATCGACAATGAATGTAGAAATAACAGAAATTAAGCAGACACTCTACATTTCACAAATTGATAAAAAGAGAGTATAACCACCGGATTAATTTTAAACTTGAATGAAGCAGAGGTTTGACAGTGTGTGTATATGTGTGAAGTTCTTTGTCAGTGAGTTGAGAGTTTGCTTTTCCTAGCTTCGTAGGCAGAGGTGCGTAATGAGATAAACATATCTACTTATTTCAGTCATAAATGAGCGAAAATAAATATAGTTATATCTAAAAATCTATTGCTGACAGATATGGCCCCAGAATCATGACGTATAATTATTTAACATACTTTTGTTAATACACACTCTTTTGTAATTGAATGAATGTGTTTGTCTTAATTAGGGCACAAAAGTGTGATGTGTTTAATGTCTCGTTTCTCGCCCAACCGCGTGAGTTGTTTTTGCCTTATACACAACAGTTGTATTTACTTTCAGAAGCTCAAAATGATATCATACGCGAACGTCGTACACATTACATAGCCATAATATTCGTTATTTTTTCAAATTTTAAATTGGAACCTCCTTCTACACGAAATAAACAACTGCTATTTTGTGCGTCAGATTGTATCAAGCGACCCCTACCTTATGACCGCCACGTTGTGTGTAGATTTCGCTTTTATATATAATTAAGAAAAAAATAATTATATAAAATTAGCGGGACCTCTGGAAATTCCACAGAGTACTCACTCATATGTAATATCTTGATGTTGACATTCTGTAGATGTTTAGCGTAAATGGACACGCTGTGATATTATTGTAGCTCTTTTGTAAAAAAAAGTATTTTTCCAAACTAATAGGGACGCCAGGCGTAGCCCGGTCGTAAAGCACGCTTAAATATGATATTTTAATTCTTGCAGATATAGAGTTAATGTATCGATCGATTTTTATATAGTATTAAGTTACGATTTCAAAAATAAAATAAAATATCCCTATGACTTAGGGGCATCAGCTTGAATCAAAACCCAAACTTATGAAATATATATATATATATATATATATATATATATATATATATATATATATATATATATATATATCTTGAGTTCCGTCAGATATAGTCAAAGCCGAAACCAACACTTTTGAAGAATTCTTGGTCAAATTATTTATAAAAAATCGATGACTTAAGTGTCATTAGATAAAATAGAAACCGAAACCAAAACTTATGAAGAATTCTTGATAAAATTATTTATAAAAAAATATATGACTTGAGTGACATTAACTATAATGAAGAGTTGTTGGTGAAATTATTTATTACAAGAAATGGAAGTCCATCTATAATATAAATCTCACCTGTCTGTTTAAATGTATGTATGTATGTATGTATGTATGTATGTATGTATGCATGTATGTATATATGCATGTGTGTTTGTATATCTGCTAAAACTTTCGACAAAGGCGACAGATTTTCACGAGATCAGTATCGTTTTAAAACGTGAGCCTTCGGGCGACAAATAGCGAAAAATTGGGTAAAAACATTAATTCCGTGACCCTCAACTAGACACTTTTCTTTTTTTTTCGCCGATATTTTCGAAAGTCATCCCCCTTTTCCAATTATCTAGCCTTAATTAAAACCTTCGCCACTTCCAGTTTGGCGATGGACGCAACGACAAAAACCTCACGTTTTTTTTTTCAAGTTCTTTTTCTCCTTCCCGCTCCGGAGTCGAGCCCTCCTGCTTAGCACATTTTTTTTTTTTTTTGTTTTTGCTAAACACACACCTCCAATCACCAGGTCAGCGCCGAGCACTCAGGCTAGTAGCAATTAAAGACAGGCACTCAGATGTAAGCGTGACGTACAAAATAAAGAACACACGCTATCTTATTAATATATAAATGACTAGCATTCAATATATATATATATATATATATATATATATATATATATATACTAGCAGTTCAGCACGGCTTTGCTCGGGTCCTATTTACTGTTCATAACTTGATGTGCATATATATATATATATATATATATATATATATATATATATATATATATATATATATATATATATATATTAAAAAGTTTGACTCATGTCCAGGTAACCTACACCTAAAATTTCAAGTGTTTAGACCCAAAATTTGCGGAGGAGTTTAGTAAAGTCTGCAAAGGTCAACTCTTTCAACTTTGACTCTTGGCAGCTAACTTATCCAAAAACTGATTAAAAAGCTTGTGCATGTCTGAATACCATTTATGTAAAATTTCAAATGTTTAGACCCAAAATTATCTGAATAGTTCGCTAGAGACCAGAAAGGTAAAATCTAACTTTGACCACTTGGAATTCTCGCCCAAAAAAAACAGTTAAAGAGCTTGCCTTATATCTGAATACACTTTATGTAAAATTTCAAATATTTAGACCTCAAATTGGCTGAGTAATTTGGTAGAGACCGCAGAGGTCAATTATTTGAAAACTTTTAAACTAATTTTGATCCCTTAACACTTATTGTTTTGGACTAAAATCGAATTAAAACGTTTGATCCAAAATTTGCGGAGGAGTTTAGTAGAGTTTTCAAAGGTGAAATCGTTGAACTTTGACTCCCTGACAGCCAAATTTCTGTTCGAAAACCAATTAAAAAGACTTCCCCAAATCTCAATACACCTTATGTCAAATCTCGCGTCTGTAGACTGAAAATTGATAGAGTAGTTTGGTAGGGAAACACACAAACAATTTCCCTTCTATAGATATATAGATATTTATCTATATATAATGCTATAAATTCGTTTTTCTTTTGTGTGTATTGATATTCATACTAAAAACCCTCTTTTCTATTTATTTAAAAAGAAAATACAATTTTCTTATATATAGCTTGTGGATTTGCATTCACTAGCAAAAGATCTAGCTAATTTTCATATTCTTTTAAACATTCATTTTAAGAATTCCCTATTAGTTTTTTCGGTTTTCTTATGAGATTATCATCTTTAGTTAACTATTACGTGTAATTATATTCATGCAGATATTCCACATGATTTATACTTGCGTAATATTTGCGTAAAATATTTACAGGAAACACAAAATTGTTTCCATATATATTTATGTATACGTATATATTTTTGTTTAATCCATCTATCTATCTATCTATCTATCTATCTATCTATAAAAGTAAACGTGTCTGTGTGTCTGTGTGTCTGTCTGTGTGTGTGTCTGTGTACATTTCCATACGCAATAACTTTGTCAATTTTAAGTCTACAGACTCGAAATTTGATATACACGGTACTGAGATTTGGAAAAATCGTGATCGGTTTTCGGCCAGGAATTTGGCCGTTAAGGAGTCAAAGTTCAAGGGTTTGACTTTTGAGAACTCTACCAAACTCCTCCGACAATTTTGGGTCTAAACACTTGACAATTTAGATATATGTTTCTTGGACGTGGGTCTTACTTAATAACTTGATTTGAGCCCAAAACAATAAATGTTAAGGTGTCATAATAGGGGTAAAATAAAAAAAAAATTGACCGTTTTTTTTTGTTCAACATACACCTCCAGACACCCGGGCAACGCCGGGCACCCATGCTAGTCTATCTATACATCTATAAAAGTGAAAGCGTCCGTCTCTGTGCGTAGCTGTGTGTCTGTGTGTGTACATTTCCCTACGCAATAACTCTGTCAATTTTAAGTCTACAGACTCGAAATTTGATGTACAGGGTACTGAGATTTCGGACAGAAATTTGGCGCTTAAGGGGTCAAGTTCAAGGATTTGACCTTTGAGAACTCTACCAATCTCCTCCGACAATTTTCGGTCTAAACACTTGAAATTTTAGATATAGGTTCATTGGACATGCATCTAACTTACTTACTTGATTTGAGCCCCAAACAATAAATGTTAAGGGGTCATAATAGGGGTGAAATAAAAAACAAATTGACCACTTCTTTTTTTTGTTGCTCAACATACATCTCCAAATACCCGGGCAACGCCGGTAACCCATGCTAGTACATCTATAAAAGTGAACGTGTCTGTATGTCTGTGTATCTGTGTACATTTTCCTACGCAATAACTCCGTCAATTTTAAGTCTGCAGACTCGAAATTTGATATACAGGGTACTGAGATTTTGGAAAATCTTTGTGATCGGTTTTCGGCCATAAATTTGGCTGTTAAGGGGTCAAAGTTCAACGATTTGACTTTTGAGAAATCTCCCAAACTCCCCCGACAAATTTGGGTCTAAACACTTGAAATTTTAGATATAGGTTCATTAGACATTGATTTAACTTAATTACTTGATTTGAGCCCCAAACAATAAATGTTAAGGGGTCATAATAGGAGTGAAATAAAAAAAAAATTGACCGTTTTTTTTTGTTTGTTAAGCATACCCTTCCAAACACCCGGCCAACGCCGGGCGTAAATGCTAGTATATATATAAAATAAAATAAAATGTTCTTAGAAGTTCCCCGAAAAATGGACAAAAGCTACCCATTTCTTACGCACCTTAAATTAAATTAGCCTCCGTTAGACACCTGGTTGTCTGGGTTATTTGCGTATTTTCACAGTCATCTTATTCGTTCGCCTCTCCCCTTTCAGCATTCGTTTGACTACCGTAAGGCTAATTTATTGGTTTTCGTCACTAAGAAAGTTTCCACTTAGCAAGTATAGATTAAAAAAGGGAAAATTATACTCCTGCTCGCTATATTCCTTAAATTAAAATTCGTTATTTATGTTCTTTTTTTTTATTTTGACTTAGTTAAATTTATTATTTTCAATTTCAAGCTAACTGGTCTCTTAATTTAAACTACAGTATACACACACATATAGATGAATAAATCAAATAGAAAATAGATAATCAAGATTCCATGAAATAAATATAAAGAGATCAGTTAAAACTTGAATACATGTTAACATCTGTAAGCAGACACCCAGTCATCAGCTGATACATAAACTTACATACCCACTTGTGTACATGCAAAACCTCTCACATACGCATACATTTTTTTTTACAAAGGGGTTACCACTTATCAAGGCCCAGAGGCAACTCGAGGTTGAGGGTTAATAAGTGTACAGTGGTCAATGGGACAATGATGTAGTAATTGTTAGTAGTGGAAATTTGGTAAATTGGATTACTTAAGGAGAATGGCTCAATAAGAACTTGTTTACGTTGGACTTGAAGACGACCATTTTATAGTCAGCCGGAAATTAGGCAAATTGAAGAGAGTTCCACAGATGTGCAGTTCTAAGAAAAAAACTTTGTTCATGGAATCTACGTTTAGGTTTAGGCAGGGATAAAGAGTGGGGGAAATTATTAATAGTGTTTTCAGCTAGACGAGTGTTTCTCGTGAAAGTTTGGCGAGGGGGGACCATAGATTGAAGCTCAGACATACACATATATACACATACATATATATATATATAGATATAGATATACGTATGTATATACACGCATACATATATATAACATACGTATCCACAACATACATAAAAACGTGTGTAATGTTTGAAATTTGCGGAAGGAAATAATCTTACTCGTCAGGGTATACCTAAGAAGGCGCAAAATGGTTCGTGTATATCTCCTCTATATTTATACATACACAATAAATAGACAGATACATAGATACAAATGTGTATATACATATCGTAATCTCCGGCATTACTTCTTTCATATATGTGTACATATATAGACAGTTCACACAAGCACATCCCTATGCCTCTCTGTTAGTAAGGCTTATATATATATATATATATATATATATATATATATATATATATATATATATATATGCCTCTCTATAAGTAACGCTTATATATATATTCTAAACCAGCTCAAGGCCAATTTCCTATCATTATGGTTGAATTATATTAGTTGGCGACCGAATATATTGTTAATCAGTACTAATCAAGATCAACTCAAGACGGACCAATGTAAAACCTCAGAGGCTGTTGTTTGTACCTCAAAGTTATAATTATATGTTACATGTTAGCTATTTATACTTGCATAATATTTGCGTAAGAAGGTTATAGTAAACACAAGCCTCTTTTTATCTATATTTATGTATGCGTATATATATTTGTTTAAAAAATTGCCTAACAAACTCCTCTGTCAGTTTTTGGCCTACATACATGAAGCTTAATATATATGGTATTGGAACCCATGCAGAGCTTTATATTTGGGTTTTACCCGACGAACATGGGCGCAAAAGTGTGAAAATTAAAAAAAAAAAGATGAAATTTGCCAGGCCAAGGTCGAAAGACGGCATTACGAATATGTATGCGTAACGAAATAAGTATTAGTACATGTTTTAATTTTTAGTCTTGCAGTAAACATGTCTTCATAGCTGAGGCATTAACCTCAAAGGAAAAAGCAAACCATAAGCTAAAGGTTTTGGTTTCGATTCTCGGTGGTGGCGCACGAGTCATTTTTTTTTTAACTTTTTAAATCATTACTATATAATAGGTCCAATATAATATAATAATAAATACGAAATCTGTATTAATCAAAATATCATATTTAAGCGTATTTTACGACCGGGCAATGAGAAATAGGTTTTTCGATTTTGAATTTGATTTGTATCTTATTTTACATATGATACACACAATGCGTTCTCATCAACCATGATTGATTATTAAGTTTTCACGTTTTAAGAATTGCCCCAAAATGACTCTAGTCTGCACGATTATCGATATCAATATAATAATACTGGATGATCCCGACATTGACTTTTCCATCATATTTCCGTAACGAAGTTCCAATAGTAATCTATGAATACGCATATTTCAAGGTTGCTTCATCTCTTCAGCGTAGCTTGACTGTCTTTCTAGGAATCAAAACCTGAACAATATATATTACATACAGTCCGGTGCGTCATCCGTTACGCAACGATTTCTTGTTGATTTTTTAAACGATAATACGATTAAGTAGCCTTAATATATATATATATATATATATATATATATATATATATATATATATATATAATATATACATATATATATATACAATATACATATATATATAATATACATATATACAATATACATATATATAATATATATACAATACACACACACACACACACACACACACACACACACACACACACACATATATATATATATATATATATATATATATATATATATATATATATATATACTGGGTGACCAAAAAAACGGGCCCCAACTCTAATTAGGCCCCGTTTCTTAGTGTTTTGTCCGAATGAAATGAAACTTTGGTCATAACTAGTTTATTATATTCAAAACATCACATCAAAATACTAGGATCTTTGGCTTTTTTCTCCGTTGACTGTAAAATGCTCAGAAAAACAATTGAATGCCCTTGTTTTTTTTGTGGTCACCCTATAGTCTTTCTTACATCGACGTTCACTTGGCTACAGCATGCAATATTACCAATATTTCTTCCACACTCCTCTCTTATCATTGTCTTGATTTTAACAGCGATTAATAATCTGGTGATTGCTTTAATAGGCATTATCTTTGGGGTAATCCTAATGTTATATAGTGTTTAATATTTGGTGAGTGTGAAACCAATCTAATGTAGTAGTGGGAATCCCAGCTTAATTGCTATATAGGTAGTTTTAGAAATAGAAACTTATGTAAGTATATTTTAATTTCCCATCAGCGAGTTCGTAGGGTCACAAAAGGTTAGGTTTGACAGGTATCAACCTAGAGAGAATGAATCGGAAATTAGGGGTGGCATGCACCGGAAATTAGGGGTGACACGGGAATTGTGGTCGTAGGCTTCCGGTTGACGACCACATGGGCTGGGAGAGTGGTTTAGGCAGCAGAGGAATGCAGATCGGAGATCCGGCTCTCCGTCAACCAGGGTTCGAGATGATAGGCTTGCCTTTAATAAAAGATTGAAGCTTAAAATCTGCCTTGTTGTTTATCAATGCATCTGTCTGCAGTGATCACCCCCACGAGATGGAGACCAGCTTCCAAGAAAGCATCATCCGCTGGCCAAGGCAACCAGGTATGTACGCATTATATATGGCACATACACGTCTCGAAGACTTTCAAGGCAAGAAACAGTGTAAGGATAAGAACACGCATTCACACACATATAACAGTAAACTGCACGTAAGATACGTAAGAGCATACACACACCTATATATGTAAGAACACACTTGGATAAAGAGGTAATCATTTTAAGATTGATCTTCTAGAATCGAATTTAATTCAGACAAAAATGTTACCGTTCCCTAACAAATCAGGCTCTAGGATCAGAGTGTTTCAAGAATTATTCGCATGGTATAATATAAACAATTTACAAAAAGATAAACCTAAGACAGGCCTTTTTCTACGAATGAGATTAAGTTAGTGAAGTCATAACTTTTATATTTTTGTTTTACAGATTCTAAATTTAAAGATTAAATGACTCAGCAACAAGATAGCAACTTTGTGCGTTTCTAATCAGTTATTAAAACAATTAAAGAATAATGCATCGCCTCGGGATTGTGATAAGAGTATGAAGTAAAAAAAAAGAAGTAAAGTCACGTCGTCGCGTGAACTTTATGTTGACAGAATTCTGTTCAGAATTTAAATCGTAAAGAATGACTGTTTACCAATACTGAATCTCAAGGTAAAAAAGCAATAAATGATATTCGATCTTTCGTAGAGAAGATAATTTAACTCGTCTCCTGAAAAACAAAAACAAAACAAAAAACAGAAAAATAAAAAACAGAAAACAAAAAAAAAAACAAAAGAAAAAAACAAACGAAAAACAAACAAAAAAAAAACAACAAAATGCTGGTTGCAGCAAAGATAAATTTTATTTTCAGACAAAAGTATGCGCTCTATTCATTTTAATCAATATTTGCATAAAATTATAGTTTCCCTTATATTACTTTAATACATAAATAAACGCACACAAATAACTATTCAATATTCCCCCATGCGCTCTACGGTGGCATTTATTCTGCATTTTGTGCAGTCTATCCATAAGCAAAACCTAACACTTAATCTAACTCTAACAAACTTTGATCCTAACTCGACGCATGTCTATAAGACTAAAAAAACTATGCCAATGGCGTGTACACACACTGCCTATAACTAGCAATGTTTTTTCTTTTCTTTTTATTACAAAATATATTTTTTGACCGGCTGATAGTGTTATAAATGTTATCTTTAGACGAAAGATTGACTCTTAAAAATAGTCCACGGCATAAACAAAAATAATAACCACCGACATCTAGAGCCGTTTTTGTTGATGTTTCCATGTGCTTATCTGTGGATATCTTTTATTTCCCGGGGAGCTGGTTGCGTTCCTAGAACGTTTCTCAACGAAGTTATTCTTCCCGAGGAAGCGATAGTACCATATATGTAATTGGCGGAGGTCTTCTGTTGTTATATTATTGGATTAGATTTACGTTTTACAATAATTTGCAGTAAGTATGTATTGATAAACTGCACCATCCCCTACCAAACTCAGTATAGTGACGGTGAACTAGGAAACAACGATCACTTGATCACTTGAACGTCTAATTTCCAGAGGCGAAAATATTCTAGCTTTTATATCACGTATTACTTACCATCACATTATATTCTGTCACGTAGTCTTAATTTTACATTTTAACTTCTTAATAAAGTTTTTTTTTTTTAGTTTAATTTTAACTTTAAGTGGAAAATAGCATTTTATTTTCAAATTTATATTTAAATATTCCTGTATTTAAATATTCCTGCATTTAAATATTCCTGTATTTAAATATTCCTGTATTTAAATATTCCTGTATTTAAATATTCCTACTATCGTAATGTGTCTTTCAAATAAATATTTTTATAAAGCGAATAACACGAATTCATTTCAGTAAATTATCCTCAAAGCACACCTTTGACATTGTATTCACCCGAGAAGAAACATCAGAATTAAATCGCATTAAAACAAGAAGATTATGTATTCGATAAAACTAATGCCAGTAAGAGATTTAGAGAATTAAACTAACAAACATTTGTACTTTCCTAGCCATAGTACAACTACTCGCTTAACAGGGTTCCGGTAAAAATCCAGGAAAATCTATCGTTCTCCGGCTGTCTCTGCCTCTTCATATGGCAAGCAAAGCCATGTCAGGTACGCAACATCAAATCAATATAATGAAAGTATCATTCCCTTTGTATTTTCAGAGCCAAACATTTCCCGACTTTGTAAGCAATCGCAGAATCTTGTTGATCTCAGTTAATGTATAGTTACGACCAACGAAGATGTTTTCATGCAGATCATGAGGCACACTATTCGTGAGCCGTATGCAAAATTCTGACTTAACAAAAGAATAGTAATCATAAATAGCAGAGTTAATCACTAAGACCAATAAAGCTATCTTCTAGCCAGCTTTAACTGCCATGTTATAGATTGCGTTTAGCGAACACTTTCCAGTTGACTTAAAGTCACGTTAACGAACTGAGAAAGAAATCTTTAACTCGGCATCTCTCACAACAAACAAAGAAACCATTATATCTTATATATATAAAGTGCAGTGATTTTTCCCTATTTCATTAATCATTACAGCTTTTGAATCTAGAAGACTAAATCTACGATGCCCCGTTGCTGAACTTTCACAAAAATACAGGAGTAGCTACAACCACTATGATCAATTTCCCCCAATTTTTACTGTGCCTTAATCTAAACGGAACTTTCATGAACAAAGTTTCTTTCCTAGAACTGCCCGCCTGTAAAAAACTTCCGCTGGCCTGCTACTCGGCTTTACGTTCAATGTAAATATATTTTTGTGCAAGCGCCCTCTTTACTATTAAAATTCTACCTAACTTACGCCTTTTACGACTACTACACTATCATTCTATATTCATCAACCCATATCCTCGAGTGGCCCTGGGGATTTGATAAGTATTGGCTCTCAAGGAAAAAAGAAACAAAAGCTATATGCTCTAATGTTTATAGCCAGCAACTTGGGATAATTTCTGATGTGTATGTTCAGAAAATATGTTTTCGTTTTGTTCCCTTCCAAAATTTGTTACATTTTCCGGCTCAGTGGCTTTTCTTAACACAATCGGTCAGGGGTATTTTTACTTTCCTTCAAGCATATACTCCCACATACACTAATTTCACTGGGGCTGTCCTTAATTGGTTGATTATTTTATTTATTTTAAGATACGGCATAATGCAGTTGATACAACGGTTCTCGTCAGATCACTGAAGTTAAGAAACGTCGAGCCTGGTTAGTACCAGACGGGTGACCATTTGGGAATTCTAGGCGCTGTATGAGCTCTCCGTTCATCTCAGCATTTGTTTTCAATAGTTCTGTACACACTTCACTGGCTACGTATTAAACAATGTCGATTAAGGAGAGGTGTGGTTGGAGATTGCGTACCTGCTGTCAAACAAATTTCACGCGCAGGCACCCCTTTTTGGGTATCCATAGTCTGTCAAAGACTGAAGGAGCCCCTAATTTTATTTTACACTATCACCAGTATTATTTCATACTAGCAGTTCAGCTCGGCTTTGCTTGTGCCCCATGTACTGTTCATAACTTTATGTGCATATGTATATATTAAAAAGTGTGAATATGTACGGTAATGCCTTTCTATATAATAGGCTCCCTTAACTACCATAGAGAAATGTTGGTAGAGAGCGTAGAGGTCGGATTTTTTCAACTTCACTCTAATTTTGACCCCTTAACATTTATTGTTTTAGGCTCAAATGAAATTAAAATGTTTGACCCATGTTCAAGTAACCTACATCTAAAATTTCAAGTGTTTAGACCCAAACTTAACGGAGGAATTTGCTAGAGTATGCAAAGGTCAACTCTGTCAACTTTGACCTCTTGGCAGCTAAATTTTCGCCCCAAAACGGATTAAAAAGCTTACTGCATGTCTGAATACCATTTTAGTAAATTTTCAAATGATTAGACTCAAAATGGGCGTAATAGTTTGCTAGAGAGCGACAAAATAAACTCTTTTGAACTTTGACCCCTTGGAAGTCAAATTTTTAGCAAAAAATAAATTAATTAATAAAATAAATAAAAACGATTAAAAGCTTGCCCTATGTATGAAGACACTTTATATAAAATTTCAAATGTTTAGACCAAAAATTGGCTGAGTAATTTGATAGAGACGGAAGAGGTCAATTGTTTTTTAAACTTTGACTTCAATTATAACCCTTTAACATTTATTGTTTTGCGCTAAAATCAAATTATAAAGTTAGATCCATGCCCAAGTAACCTATATCTAAAATTTCAAGTGCTTAGACCCAAAATTGGCGGAGGAGTTTGGTAGAATTTTCAAAGGTCAAATCGTTGAACTTTGACCCCCTAAGAGCCAAATTTCTGGCCGAAAACCGATTAAAACAATTTTCCCAAATCTCAATACTCCTTATGTCAAGTCTCGAGTCTGTTGACCGAAAATTGACAGAGTTATTGCGTAGGAAAATGTACGCACACAGACATACACACAGACAGACATTTTAACTTTTATAGATATATAGATATTTGTCCTTTCGATATATTGTTTTTATTCCACACTAGATGTTCAATCTAAATACAGGCCGCTACCTTCATTAACTATTTCTTATTTCCGGCAGTATTACAGAATGAAAGAATAAAGGAATAGCAGTTTCGCATTAAAAAATCACTATGTCTTAATTTATTCATAATGTAATCTATGTTTTCTCATTTGATTTTACTCTTTTCGGTCTTGATAAAATTGACTTCGTAACTTAGCGGGAGATGTGTTTGTAGTTTGAAAGTTTGTTTCAATAAATTTTAATGTTGTATGTCTTACTAAAGCTTTCCTCAGCCACATCGGACCGGGTCAAAACTGATACAATCTGAAAGAGCGATCCTTCCTACGCAGAAATATCTGAAAATTAGAAAAAAAGATTAATTCTGTGGTGGTCAACTTTACCATTGTTTGCAAGGAGGAGGTCACTTCTTGCGTCAAGATTTTCGCAAGTTACGCACGCCTAGCAAACTGAATATATGTTTAAAAATATTATTTTGCAGCTGCATGCACTTATAAGTCATCATGGCCCTGACAGCTAACGCGTTAGCCTTTTTTCTCCTTCTTTCCCTCTTTCACGTTTTAGGTTCGAACCTGCCTGTCTACTAATTATTTTTTGTGTTTGTACAGGTATTCGCTGCTATTTAGGTTGAAATAAAAGTTGTTTTGATTTTAGATTTTTTAGGTGGGGTTCCAGCACACAGCCTGTTGCGAATTCTTTCGTTCTTTTCTGAGTGTTGCTCAATATTCTTAGTATAGCAGCTGTCTCCAAACTGAACTTCATACTAACCCGGACAACGCCGGGTATCCATGCTAGTCTATGATATAAATCTCAATCGTCGGTTTGTGTGTATGCATGTCTGCCAAAAACTTTCGACAGACGCGACGGATCCTGACGAGATCGGTACCGTTTTGAAGTTCCACGTCTCGGACGACAAAAAAAATTTGGCCCAAAACATTAATTCCTTCACCCTGTACCGAGCAGTTTTCTACAAAGAGGGGGCCGGTTTTCGCCATTTTCGCAAGTCATCCTATCGGGACTACGTTAATTTTAATGTTCCGAACATCCGGTCGGGGGTGAATAGAGATATCGGCTATGACGTTACGTATTTTAACTTTTTTTTCTTCCTCGCGTTACGGGTTCGAGTCTGTCTGCCTACTACCACTTCTTTTAAACACCTATACCTATTGTTGTTCTGATCCCCATCCCAGCAACTACCACATTTTTTTACACCCACCGGGTTTCCTTACTACACCAGCTATAGACACCTGGCCCCCCCCGCTACTGTTGTCTTGACGCCCACCCCGGGGGTCCTTACTACACCACCTAAACATCCCGGCAACACTGGGCACTCCCGCTAGTAATAATTAAAATTCAAACCATATACTCCAGGGTCCAAGTCTTGTCCCATTAATTTACTAAACCCCAACCCTAACCCTAATCATCAATTTGAAATAACTCTCACATTTCACATAACTAAAATAAGTGTAATTCCCTATCCTTATTTGCTTGGGATTACTATGTAAATATTAATATTTATATTTACTCTAAGCTTACAAAACCGTTAGACTTCTAAACTTAATCTTTACTGATTGATTTATTCCTAAGAATTTGTCTTTTGAAATGAATACCCCCTTTTCTATTTATTTAGTTAATTATTTCCTTCCCCACGCGAGCAAATTAGGCACAAAACCGTTTTTAATGTAGAGAGAGAGAGAGAGAGAGAGAGAGAGAGAGAGAGAGAGAGAGAGGAGAAAGGGGGACCAGCTCCCCCGAGGTGGAACTGGTAGTGACAATTGGTATAAAGGCCTTCTCCTACATTGACCAAAACTGACTGCAGCATCTGCAGAACAGATACTACACTTTGAGATATTAAATCTTTTATTCAGGCTAAAAAGTAAAACAAAAAACTTAGGCACAAGGCCAACTCAAAAGGGGAGAAAGTGAGGGTCGTTGGTAATCCTTGTTACACCAGAACTAAATAAAATTTCTCTTAGTATCGTCTTCTCTCATAATACCACATTCATGGGTGAAGAAAAAATACAACAGTGGTTAGTAGGACCTTTCCCACCTGTTCTAGTTGATGGACCGTCCGTTCCACTTTGGTTTGTAAAGGAACCTGAGCTCTTTTGGGACAGTCTCTAAATGGAGATGCCTTCTAGATGGGATGAAATGGAGAAAAGAAAAAATTGTGTATGGGTGGGTAGTGATTGATTTCTTTCTCTCCAAGATAGGTGAAATTTAGAAGGAAGGCTGAAAATAAAACATTGCAGTTAGGAGGAGTGGGGATCTTGGAGGCTACCTAGTTGGGCAGGGATGGAGCACTCACTTGGCTAGTTAAGAGGCTAAAGATTATAGTACACTTGATGGAACTGCGCGTTCCACACCTAGGCGGGGAAAACCTATTCAAATTTTGTTACATGATAAGGGCTGTCCCCTGTTCATGTAAGTATAAAAATAGAGAGATTAGTTAAAATGAAAATAAGAGAAAGCAGAAATCGGACATAAGTTTTAAAGAACAATAGGTTTAAATGGAATGTCCAGTAAATTGTTAATTCGGATGAAATAAATAATAAATAAACTATTCAATTGTTAAAAGAATGTGGATAATAAAATATGAGTTAAATAAATTAGATATGTAGGTTAAATTCCTTTGTGGAAACAACACAAGGAAAATAGGTTATTGGGAAATCAATGTCGAAAACGTGCAAAGTCGCGCATGTTGAGACACGTGAATTTTGCTCACGTGGCCGGGATGCATGGAGTTCTCAATATAGCAGGTGGGAGTTAGTTGGTCGAGAGAGAGTCAGAGACAGTCAGAGACAGTCAGAGAGACAGTCAGGAGAGACAGTCAGGGGAGACAGACAGGCGGACGTCTGAAGCGAGACGTCACTTCAGAAACTTAGATGTGAAACTTTGAGTTCTTAATGAGGAAATCCCGACCGGTCGTATTAAATAAACTCACCATGTGTTTTGGATAAAGCTCATCTTTGTGTTGTGATTTCTACAAAAAGGTAAATTGTATCGTTATTATATGTCTGTGTTATAAAATGTCATTACAACAACATCTCTCTCTCTAAGATACAACATCATATGTAATAAGACAAGAACTCTCACTAAGACACATATCATTACTAATAAGAACTCTCACAAGAAAAAGCATCACTTATAATAGTCTCTCTCTAAGACTCTTTAATGAAACAACTATATAACAACTCTCAATTTGGTGTTCGTGAACTTTTTGCATCAGCGATGCAGAAACCGAACCTGGGGTCGATACCACGAAAAAAAAGAAAAAAAGAAACACAACGTTTTAAAGGGGTCCAACATAATTTAAAAAAATAAATAAATAATACCACGGAAAAAGAAAAGTTACACGATCACAGAATTCGAAAAAGAAAAAGAAACACAACGTTTTAAAAGGGTCCAACATAATTAAAAAAAATAATAATAAATAAATAATACCACGGAAAAAGAAAAAAAATTACACGATCACAGAAATGCGAAGAAAAAAAAAGGAAAAAAAAAAAATTGAACATACACGCACACAGAGAACAAAAGATACAAGAAATATTAACAATAAGAAAAAGAAGAAAAGGCCGATATGCCGTAAAAAGAAATTCGTAGTAATGAAAAAAAATAGTAAACAAGTCACCAAACGTAATTCATTGATAAATGAATTGGCCTGTTAAAAACACACACACACACATACACGCGAATGCAGAGATTGTGTAATCTATTATTGTCTTGAAATTTGTAGAAGTGCCATTAGAAAATGTGTGTCAATATGAAATCGTTTGGACGAATTGTTGAATTTAATCTGTCAAAACAGGAATTTTTCAAAGGTCGCATGTACTTTCTGAGACAGGTGTAAATTGTTGGAAATGCATTTTGAGTTCATAGTGAACTTTTCGGCTTTTTTGTGTTCATTTATTTTGTTTTTGAAAAAAAAAAAAGAGAGGGACAATTGTTTTGGACAGACTGTTGAATTGTTGTTTGTTACAGATGATTTTTTTTGTTGTTAAAAAAAAAAAAAGTTATAACTGTTGCAAAATGTTTAAATGTATTAAGGTATTTTTTTTTGAAAATGTTTTTATGATGTTGAACAAATATTGTAAATTGTCTTATGTATGTAATGTTATGATTTTCACAGCAAGAATTCAAAGTTATTCGTAAATATACATTAGATTAAAATGATCTAGTAGAAAATAAGTTAAGACGTATGGTTGGCTTACAGATTTAGTTAGAATTTTAGAAGGGGGACAAGAATTAAAATTACGTAAACGGGTATTTGGAGAGTTTTTAGATGTGATATGCCATAAGAAAGGTGTTTTGTTTTAGCATTTGGTTTTGTTGGTTTTTTTTAGAGATCCTAAAAAATTTTTCTCCAAGAAAAGTGACTTGGTAGGGATTGATAAGCACAAGAAGTGCCCCTATACGAAAAATTTGGGAACCTGGTTAATTAAGTGCTTAAAATAAGCTGGTTGCACGTAACGACTCCAAGCAAAGTAGTAAATAAGTCTTGGCTTAGTTAATAAACAGGCGTTGGAAAGAATACGAAAATTCTTAAGGGGACCAGTAAACCGATGAGAGGTAGTCCCGAGGCAATCACATATAGCTTAATGAAGTAAGAGACAGGCAAAAATATGCCGTAGATTACGTAAGAAAGATATAACCTTGTATTTTTTTTTAGAGAAGCATGAATGTGGGATATATCTGCTGGATCTTGGAAGCCCTGGTGAGAGAAAAGAAAAATCACAAAAAAATCGGGCAATTAGATAGAATTTAGGCGCAATTAAGTTGTTGGTCGCAGGAAACGTGTTAGTTAGTTAGGGGTGATATTTCTAAATCCTCGTCGAAGTTTCAAGAATCCAAGCAAGGAAATCCGAGTGAATCCGTATGAGAGAAAAAAAAGGTATATCATAATCTTCTGAAGCCAACCACAAAGATTTAAGTATATGAGCTTTGGTATGTCCCGTATGAGATAGTTATAGAATAAAAAAACAAAAACAAAGCCATACTTGATAAGACTAACCATGCGGAAAGAGAGATCAGAACACTTTTGAGACGAAGGAAGTCGTCCATTTCGAGAAAGGTGAAAACCTCTAGTCTGCGGCATATGGGTGGCTGGAAAATAGCTGATGTGTATCATAGGTAAATATCCTACACCCAAAGAGTAAATGCCACAAAGATCAGAAAGGTCCTGATCTTATAAAAAAATAAATAATTGTGAAGTCGGCCGTGAAGGGCTGACTGAAAGAGATTTTTTTTTTGTGTTTTTTTAGCCTGATCTTTCTAGCCGTGTGGTTGTGTAGATGTAAAAATAAAAAATGTACTAAAATTAGAAATGCATACATTTTTTTTTGTGAAGTATGGAAGGGAGGGATGTTACATGATAAGGGCTGTCCCCTGTTCATGTAAGTATAAAAATAGAGAGATTAGTTAAAATGAAAATAAGAGAAAGCAGAAATCGAACCCTGGACATAAGTTTTAAAGAACAATAGGTTTAAATGGAATGTCCAGTAAATTGTTAATTCGGATGAAATAAATAATAAATAAACTATTCAATTGTTAAAAGAATGTGGATAATAAAATATGAGTTAAATAAATTAGATATGTAGGTTAAATTCCTTTGTGGAAACAACACAAGGAAAATAGGTTATTGGGAAATCAATGTCGAAAACGTGCAAAGTCGCGCATGTTGAGACACGTGAATTTTGCTCACGTGGCCGGGATGCATGGAGTTCTCAATATAGCAAGTGGGAGTTAGTTGGTCGAGAGAGAGAGTCAGAGACAGTCAGAGACAGTCAGAGAGACAATCAGGAGAGACAGTCAGGGGAGACAGACAGGCGGACGTCTGAAGCGAGACGTCACTTCAGAAACTAAGATGTGAAACTTTGAGTTCTTAATGAGGAAATCCCGACCGGTCGTATTAAATAAACTCACCGTGTGTTTTGGATAAAGCTCATCTTTGTGTTGTGATTTCTACAAAAAGGTAAATTGTATCGTTATTATATGTCTGTGTTATAAAATGTCATTACAACAACATCTCTCTCTCTCTAAGATACAACATCATATGTAATAAGACAAGAACTCTCACTAAGACACATATCATTACTAATAAGAACTCTCACAAGAAAAAGCATCACTTATAATAGTCTCTCTCTAAGACTCTTTAATGAAACAACTATATAACAATTTGGCTCCTTTTCGTACACACAGACTTGCTACATGTATCCATCTTCTGTCAAATGCCGCGCGATGCAGCCTTCTTTTATCACATCTGATCTTCACCAGTTTTTGGTGTTTAAAGAAAGCGATCAAATCCTGATCAGAAAAATACAACACCCTCCGGCCACCTTGCAGTCTCGACCTCCAAATCACTATTCTTTCCACGGCCAGGATCGTAATATAGACCATTTGTCTTTCCCGGCCCCACGGCGACCTCACGTTGTCAACGACATTGGATACCGTAATCAGGCGAGGATGCTCGGGATCGATGCGAGCCGTCACCTTGCTGACATATGACCAGTACCAGCGGAGTTCGCGGCAATTGAAGAAATCGTGATCAGTCGTTTCTACGACTATTGTTTCGCAACGGACACCAGCGGGCACCTCCAAAAGTCGGAACTATATTGTATGTTGCTGAGTGAAAGTGCATTTCGGGCCAATCGCCAGGTCAGAGAGAACTCTGAATTGTTCAGATGACTCGAGCCCGGCGCCCAACTCCACGCAGAGCGGATCTCTCTCTGCTGCCAACCCAAACGGGCGCATAGCGAGTCGTCGGCGCCCCTCTCAATAAATCCCTACGGATAGCAGTGACAAGTTCGCTGGACCTTGGTAGTTGTTTTAGCGCGACTCGGCACTCTTTTACGAAGGCAGGATGTAGAGCAGGGGCGTCCCAGACGAACCGACTAAGAAAGAACAAAGGGTTTCGAGCACTTTCCGTTGACTTGCACGACAGTCGTGGGCTGGCGATACATCACGGAGATTCACTTGCGGTTTAAAACCGGCGGCCTCTAAGACCAGGAAGCGATGGTCGACCCCATCGAAAGCTTTGCACTGATCTAAATTGATCAACACGGCTTTCGAGTCGTCTTCTACCTCCCAGTCCCTCTAGTATGTTTTACATAGCTGAGACATTAACGTCAAAGGAAAAAGTAAATCGTAAGTTAAACGTTTTGGTTTCAATTCTCCGTGGTGGATCACAAGTCATTTTAAAAAACATTTGAAATCATTATTATATATTGGGTCCAATATTATATAAATACGAAATCTGCATAAATCAAAATATCATATTTAAGCGTATTTTACGACCGGGCAATGCCGGGCGGCCTGCTAGTGTATATATATATATATATATATATATATATATATATATATATATATATATATATATATATATATATAAGCTTAATAGCTAAAGTATTTCAAATTATGATGTAATCCGCTGCATGTGTAGAAATCATATGCACTTTAAGTTTGCCAAGTGTTATTACATCTGAGGAAGTACAGGTCAAAGTACTTTCCTGCCTTGATAGAATACAAATCAGACTTCCTAATTTTCTTCTTTACAGCCTCTTAACACAAACGGATTGTAGCTACTATTTTTCCACTCGTTATTTTCATAGAAGGTGTTCTACTTCGCCCCATTTTCTACTCCCTCGTTTTAAATCATTCAAAGCAAAACTCCTCTAAATACAACCACTGTAAACAACGTAGCCGTTTTTTTAAATTCAATGTTAACAAATGTTTTTCGGGACATTCTATTATGAACGTGATTAGAGAAAGCCTCGACCTACGAGGGTCGTTACAAAGGTAAAGTCTCCTATTTTTTTTAATCTAAAATAGTTTAAAAATGGAGTGGTACCTTAAGAACGAGCGACATTTTGTGCTCCAGAATTTATTTTTGTACATGGGCACCGCCATTCTCAATTCAATTTTACTAGACATAAACAATAGCTGTGCATGACCGTTCAGATCATGCTTTGTCATTCAAAAGGTTGTTTAATGCATTTTTGCCAGAAATTCAATTACACATCGCAGTGTATGAAATTGGTTGCTTACCTAGTGTTTCGCACCTTCAATATTTATAATAGAGACATTAAACTGTCAGGTCAGGTGACTTAGTATTGCTGAAAAAAAAAAAGAAACGAAATCATTTCAGATACATCTAGGAAAAAAATTAAGTATTCTGTGTGTGTGACAGTGTTGCCATTCATCCAGAGCGATTCCACAGGATACTATAACAAGGTAATATTTAAATCTACTTTATATACAGATACTATCCCAAGTGATACGTCCACTCAAATAAACTGTATCCATTACTAATCATTGCTCTCGTAGCAGCCACTTTTATTCTTAGATTCTCTAAACATAGTTTTATTTTTGAAGAATCTGATTTCACTAATCAAGTCATTTCCATTATTGTTGGTGCCTCCTAGTCTTTGTCTCCTGCAATATCTCTACTCCCCAAATAAGCTAAGATCATAATATCCAAAAATTCTTGTACTTTATTTACTATATCTATAAACTCCCCTTGTGTAAACGTCTCACATACACACCATGATTAAAAAAAAAAATAAATACAGCTCTTATAACGTAATTTAACCGTGTTATATTTTTACAGTGATTACAACATCATGTGCTACTTTTTACATATTACAAATATTTAATTTCATTGATTGAAAAGAAAAATCAACCAGTCGTTACCTCCAGTCGGCAGAACTTGGCCCTAACCGTGCATAACAGCATTTTCTGACTTTCTCTGTTTTACATAGCAATTACAAATTATATTTTTATTTTTTTATTTATTCATTCATACGACATCAAGACATTATAAATAAAAATCCGACATTTTAGAAAATAATATCAAATCAATGAACAACTCAAGTCCATCCCCACACAAAGCCAATAATAAAATATATTTATCGCAGTTAGGATTTGTGTTCCTTGAATAGAAGCGCTGGTTGAGCTTGAATAAAATAAATACGTATTAGATACGTTTGAAACCATAACAACGCATTATTACAAAATAAACATATTTATTTTGTTTGAAATTTATATTGAAATTTATAAATATATTTCGAAGTAAAACTTCATCTTCAGTATGTGTTTTATTTTTGCCATGTTGTAGTTGGAGCATAGAATCAGTAGAAATCCGTTTGTTGTTTCTGCGGTAGTCTTTAAAACGTCTCATAAAAGAAAATCGTACAAACGACACAAAGAAAGGAAACTTGAGTATTATTTTCGTTTGTTTAATTCTTTATACCATATTTTTATACGATTTAAGACAAAAGAATATGTCTTTGTTTTGTATTCTGGAAAAAACCCCGATTATCGAATATCAAAATCGTTGCAAGGCACACATGCATTTACTATCGCGCGGACAAAAATGTGACTCAAGCATAAGATTGGGTCTTTGGCAATGTTGCATGCTGAGAACGGTTGATGAATCGTCTCAGGTGTTGACCTTGATGATTTCCTCACAATCGGGTGGTGATGTCGAAAATTCAAATCTCCAGAGGCTACATTTCTTCGACGGCGTTAGTCACGAATATCGTGAAGCTTATCGGATACACATGAACACGCACACACATACATTCAGCCATGCATACATATATACAGTTCTCTGTCTTACACCATGTTTAATTAAGCAGTGCATAGAAATAAAATTCAAACACGACTTTTTATTAACAGTCGCAATTCTTACCTCTATCTTTCCCCCATATCTCCTGCGCACTATCTCTATTATATAGTTGCCAGTTAAAACTTGATTCATTTAATAATCTTATAAGTAAGAATCTTTCCCAAATAAATTTGAATTACTCATGTATAAATACATTTAAATGAGTTCAAATATAGTGAACTAAAAACCGATATCTTTTTTCAAAGTGCTCAATTTATATGTAGAGCTTTTATAAGTAATGTCAAATAAACATTGTAAAAATCTATACTGTGATTAATCTACGTTTTGATAATGTTAATCTCTCCGTAAGGGTTCAATAATGACTGATATAATTAAAAATGATTACAAATGTTTTAATAGTATTATAATATTTATAATTTTTATTTATATAAGTAATATATATTATTTTAATCATACCCATATATATGAACGTATATTAATGAAATAATTACAAGATTTGGAGTTGTTGGCGAGATGGTATTTTGATAGCCTAATCTTCTACAGGATGGAAGGATACAATTGTCGTCTTAGAAAAGACGACATGATTCAATTTCCGTTTGATGAAAATCGGTTTTCCTTTTTTGTTACCGACCGTCTACTAGTTGGCTAGTTGTGTACATATCCCAAGAGTGATAGGAGTTTTCTATCATGTCTTAAAGTGACACAATGTTCAACGAGCGAGGTCAGAGATGCGCCGCTGTACAACTCATGCTCTGTATTGGCAACAGGATCATTGAAATCACCCTAAAAATTCATTGGTAGGTTGCCACGAATAACAGGAACGTTCCCAGGGTGATGAAAACAAAGTTTTGGGCCACAGTTACGGTCTTTTGTGTAGTTTCAAGTAAGGGTCACATCATACCACCCCACATGATCGAAGTCGGCTTGAAAGTCAACCCTAAAGTGTACCTGGATATGCTTAAGAGTACAGTGATTCTCTGGTGCAATCAGGTGGCCGCTGACAAACCATGGGTGTGGCAGCAGGAATCCGCGCCAGCCCACAAGTCCAAAAATATCCAGGCTTGACTTCAAAAGAAGTACTACGACTTTGTACCTTTTCTCACTGACCATCCCCTCCTCCCTCGAACTAAACTCACTGGACTACTTCGTTTGGCCATACATCGAGAAGATCACCAAGATGACCTCCTACAACACCAAAGCCAGCTTGATCGTCGCCTTCCGCCGAGTATTCACCGAGTCCTGCTGGCGCTTGCGGAAAAGGCATCCTCCCAGTTCCGAACATGTATCGAGGCGGTGATTGGGAGCTGAAGGCAGCTACATTGAATAGATGTCAGCTCTACTACATAAACAAGTTACCAGAATCGAATTTTTATATAAAAGTTTTCAAATAAAGCTGCAGTTATTTTTTTTTAGGGCGACATTTTTATTGTTTCACTTTGTAATTGTTGTAATGGGCACAAGATAGTTCTGAAGAGTAATAGTGTATTATTATTATTATTATTATTATTATTATTATTATTATTATTATTATTATTATTATAATAATTAACTTATACATGTGTATATACACATTATATATAAATATATATATATATATATATATATATATATATATATATATATAAATATATAAATAATAATTGAATTGTGTTTTCTTTTGATTATTGGGAAAAATGAGATTTTGATGAATATCACTGAATAGCCGCGAATTTAATTGCTTTTCTGTTTTAAAATCTCCAAAACAGGTACATAGTAAACAGCTGATGGTACCAATGTACTTTTCACAATTTAAGTAAAAATGCTTTCAGTTTCATTGCGATATAGTTATTTGTGTAATTGTGATTATTTCAGTGGTTTTTAAAATGCACATTCCTCGTTTATAAATAATTCAATATTTCTTTTGACCTTTTGACTATATATATATATATATATATATATATATATATATATATATATATATATATATATATAAACATTTTGGATGTGATAACTAATGGCTACACATATGCAAACATGTTTCAGTGACCACCCTGCCAGGGAAAATCCCCTCATCAGGCCAAGAATATCCACGGGAGTATCCGTCAAAAACATTACCTCTTTTTATAATCAAAACCAATAAATGGCATAATATCATTTCCAAGGTTAAGACAAGGGTAACAGGTTATCACATTATACAAATTGATGTTGGATATAATTTTATAGTTATGCTCTTTTTTTTTCAACCATATTCATTTCTATTCTGTACATTATACACATTCATCAGTTAAGATTAATAATCCAATCTTTATTAATCATTTATTTATATTGCTTTCTCTCTCTTAACATTGAGCACTCTTTGGTTGACACATTTTGGTTTTGTGTAAATAATACTACCAATATATATATATATATATATATATATATATATATATATATATATATATATATATATATATATATAATAAAATACAAAACTTATAACCTTTGTAATAAACGTTATAGTTTTGAAAACGCAAACGCTACTCAATATCTGTCGTAGGTTTTATCATTGGTTATTATACAATCTTATATTAATTTCCATGAAAGTCACGTTCCGCATTAAGTCATATTTAACGGTTATAGCACGATTTTCACTCACTATTAACACTCTTTTCTCCATCTACCCACCGCAACTGGGAACTCCTCCACATTAGTTACAGTTTTCAACCAAGACGCCGTTCATGTTTTCTTTTTTTTTCTCATACATTTCACATTAATCTTTTCTCCAACACTGCTTGAAATAAGGAACACTCCCTGAACAAGTTTCAGACATTTCCCATTGGCTGTTTGCATGCGCGCTTTCGGATTTAGTGAATAAGCGAATTACGAATCGTCGTTCAGCAATAGTAATTCGCTTATTGTGAACCTAACAGGAGCGACCTTTTCCGAAAAAACTAAAATTCATGTATGCTTTGTTTACATTTTTCAGTTGTACATACTCATCAACCATTTCTACATTAGAACCAGTAGCAATCCCGAAATAGAGTTAATATATTTTTTGAACATGGCACCTTCTGATTTCGCTTAGCCAAACAAATATTTAGCATTCCGTATCGTACATACACAGAATTTAACTTCTGTTTCTTCGGTTCCATATTGAAACCAGATTTTGCAGTACTCATTTGATTTACTCATCAGAGAAACAGAAACACGATTGTTCGGGCGTATAGTAATATGGGGAAAGTGTATGTATGGAAGCGCAATCCGGCAAAAACCTACCTTTTTATTCTCTTCAGATTGCATTTATTACTTTGACCACTAATTGATAATTATGTATCAGTTCTTGCCTTCCGTAGATACACAAACACTATGCTGCTACTGTAACTGTTACTATCAAACGTATTGATATTTGTAGTAGTACTAATACTACTACTTTTATATTTTGCTGCTATTCTTATTATTGTTAAAGCTACTATTAATAATACAACAGTTCTTCTTAATTCATACGTACTCAGTCTACGCTATATCTCATATCTACAATTTGCGTCATTCATATTTACAATAACACTACACGGCACAAAACTACGCGATCTTCTCTTTTGATTACATTACTATTATTGTTCTTGGTAATGTTGTTATTACTAATATTAATATTATTTATTGTTAGTAGTATTATTGTTCATGCTACTATTAATACTATAGCAATTTTATTTATTTTACAAGTACTCCGGTGGAAATCGGTCATTGGTTTTTATAACTATTCGATACTTTCATCTAATCCATCTCAAAAAATTGTAGTACGTAATTAATTTTTTTATCTATTAACATAATATGAAAATGGCTGACTTACGAAAACACAGGCTTCATGTTTTGGTTGTATTTTAGTCTACTTCATCTTCTTACTATTTTGATAACTTTCAAAAAGTACTAACTGACGTAGTTTTGTTTCATGATTGTTTAAAATATTTTTTCGTAAACAATTTTTATTCTTGAGTTACCATTATAGGGGTGGAACCACATTTTTATACGTTAATTAACCTGCTTTTAAATATTATTTTTTATTGGTTGGAACCTCAATTATTAACTTACCGACAACTTCACTAACAAAACAAAATGAGCCCCGTCTACGATAATGCGCTAGAAAATTAATTTGATGTATTTTGAAAAGGGTGGAATTCTTTCAGTGGAATCTGTTCTGGCTTTGTGCCATTTTTCCACCGGGCAACGCCGGTAGACAGGTCGTACTATATAATTAGTTATAAAAAAATATTTCTGTAAGTAAGCTACGCAGATGCTTTCCTTGTTTTATCACCGTAGGAAATTTTCTGACTAAAATGTATGGAATTTGTGTTACAGAGCAGTTTTATATATTTACCTCGGGTTTATTTAGCTCTCGTTGCTGATATACCATTAGAGGAATATAGTCAGTATAAATTAATTCAGATTAAATGATGGCCAACACACAAAGTAAGTATAATATTTTTATTGTACAAAAAAGGCACAATGTAAAAAATCAGATATTTATACTTGAATGTATCTTGAATGCCGTAATATAAAAATTTACTTACTCCCCGCTGGTTACCGCTTGTTAGCGTCTTTTATAGACTGAGTAATCCATTCTCAGAGGATGTCAGAATCTTCCACTATATCAGTAGCTAACCAATTAGATTCGTTTTCATTCCATCCCATGAGTTAATGCTTTCATTTAGCTAATGGCAAGTTTTCCCTCAAATAGAGGTTCGTCTGTTTTTACTTTCTCTTTTTAATATATTTCTATATAATTATTTTCAAAATCATGCTCACACACAAACACATACACTCGCACATATACACTAAAACACTTGCACATACACACACTCATATATATGCATACATGTTAGGGATGTGACGATTAATCGGAATCGGAATCGGGAATCCGAAAAATCGGAGCTTTTGGGGGTATCGGAATAGGTATCGGAATCGGAAAAAGTTGAGCCTATTTTCAGATGCCAAAACCGATGCCTTAAATTATCTTTTGTTATTTAATTTTGGTTTAAGAAACATCTTCCACTGTTTGTAGTAATAATAAAACAATAAATATTTATTGATTTAAACTTCCAGTAAGACTCAAATCTCTAGATCACCTCCTAACAAGTGTGTTTTTACGCTTGAGAGAATATAAGCACATTTAAGAAGTGTTTTTACATTAATCGGGACAAAATAACACTTTTATAGTATAATATTTAGAGATTTATAAAGAATCGGAATCGGCAACTGTATCAGAATCGAGAATTTAGTACGGAATCGGTAATTGTATCGGAATCGGAACAAATATTGGAATCGTCCCATCACTAATACATATACTAATAGTTGTAAGTATCGGCTTTTGGAACCGCTCGAAGGTTTTGATTAGCATTTATTACGCAAAACAAAGGAGCAAAGCGTGAAATTTACTGACAATTCTTGCATGACAAAACATGACGACCTATAAATAAGAATTGGTAGAGAATTTACTGGGTACTGCAACTTAGCAAATGTTATTTCAATAAAACCTTTTATGGGAATGATATTTTAAATCAGATTACTTTGCTGAGCTATTAGAAAAATGTTTAATATATATTTATGGAAAGGAAAGCGATGGTGCAAAAGAGTTTTCAGCAGAAACGAATTGATACGGAGTACGGATGTAACTATGATGTTGTCGATTACAACTAAGTTGACAACAACTAAGTCCATGGTAGCTATTTACTTTCTTACCACTGCAAGAAGATGTGAAACAAAGTCGAAAAGTGGGGAGAGTCAAGCCAGCGCTCGTAAAGGAGAAGCACCGTGACCTTTTAAAAATTGCTGAGCAGTTCCGTCATCATTCTCTGATAAAAATGTATTGTTTTATATCGTAGTCACCACTTATCAAGGTCCGGAAGCCACTCGGGGATAAGGGTTATTGCATGTACAGTAATCAATGGGATAATATCGCAGTAATCGTTAGCAATGGAGATTTAATAAAGTGTCTTACTTAAGGGGGTATCAGGAATTTGTTTATGTTAGATTTGAAGACACCCGAGCTGTAGTCAGGTGGGAAACAAGCAAATGTCTACAATAGTAAGCAATAAACTTGCTCCACGCGAAACATGGCAGGCAACGACCTGGGAGGAGGAACTTCCTAAGTCTATCCAGAACGATACATCAACTCGACAGATACAAAAAGAGGCAAGATTATGCCAGATTTTGTTGAGGAAGTATCCTCGACTGGTGTTACCCGCCTGTCGAACTTTGTTCCCCTTTTCTGCTTTCTAACTAACTACAATATTATTGTTTTAAAGTCTAACGTAAACAAATTCTAATTCAATTGTCCTCGTAAATAATCTATTTATATCAAATCAGTACTACAAAGGATTATTACGCAACTGTCCAAATGACTACAATACACACATGGATTCTTATCCTTGAGTGCCATCTGGGCCTTGATATGCAGTAACCCCTTTGTAAAAAAATATAACCTACTGTGCACATACACGCACTCATATATATGCATACATGTTAGGGATGTGACGATTAATCGGAATCGGAACCGGGAATTGGAAAAATCGGAGCTTTTGGGGGTATCGGAATAGGTATCGGAATCGGAAAAAGTTGAGCCTATTTTCAGATGCCAAAACCGATTCCTTAAATTATCTTTTGTTGTTTAATTTTGGTTTAAGAAACATCTTCCACTGTTTGTAGTCATAATAAAATAATAAATATTTATGGATTTCTAAATCACCCCCTCACAAGTGTGGTTTTACGTTTGAGAAAATATAGGTACATTTAAGAAGTGTTTTTACATTAATCGGGACAAAATAACACTTTTATAGTCAAATATTGTTACCCGCCTGGTATTTATTACGTAGACCGTCTATTACTAAGAGCAAGAAACAATGTCAACTAAAACACAATCTTCTATTTATGTTCAAACAATAAAATGTATTTCGAAAAAAAAATATTTGTAAATTCGATATCACGCAAATTTCAAATTCAATTTAGAAACATAATCCATAATTACTTCATTGTATGGCATATAATTTACAATATATTAAAACTAAATTATTCAAACAAATTGCATAACAGAGCCAACAGAGATCATAAAAAAACATATTATATATTCATGTTTAGATGCGCCCAATAACTTGGATATTTGAAAACAGAAAAATTGAAACAACAATTTCGTTTCTGAATTTTTGAGATAGAGATTGATTATTCGTATTATTTAGATTCTTTGGACCATCCTTTCCCTCTTGAGTGTTATTTTTACAATGTTTCGGTCAATGTAGCCCCCACAAGAACCCCTGGCGTATTAGATAAAATATTTGGTTAAATTCAGCGGGTTCAGTTCGGGGAAGAACGGGTCAAGTAAGAGAAGGGAACAAAGTCGTGGAACTCCTTCTGAAGCCAAGCCTGGATTTCTTCGGACTTGTGGGCCGGCGCTGAGTCCTGCTGTCACACTCAGGATCTATTAGTCTTCGAAGTCGGTTTGAAAGTCAATACCCTAGCGTAACTGCATGTGCTGATTACACTAGTGGATGACCATACTCTTCAGTACATCCAGATATACTTTGGTATTGACTTTCAAGCCGACATCGAAGATGTGAGGTGGCATGATGTGGCCCTCAGTTGAAACCACACCAAAGACCATAACAGTGGCCGAAAACTTCGTTGAGCTGTTGCCTCAAGCGTTCAATCGCTCGGATTTGCATTTCGAGAGCGCTAGCAGTTACCATTAGGTGGATTGGTAGAGAGCGTGAGTTGTACAGCGGAGCATCTCCGATCTCGCTCGTTGAACATTGTGTCACTTTCACACATAATATGAGGCTTCTATCGCTTTTAGGTCAACTAGTATATGGTCGGAAAAAACAAAACAAAACAAAAAAACAACAACAAAAAAACAACAAAAAACAGGTTTTCATCATACAGAAATAGAATTATGTCGTTTTTTCTAGGGCGACAATTTATAGTTCCGTTCTCTAGTATTTTAAAAATTCTGTTAAATTTAAGTTTAAAAATCAATGTTTCTACCCTTTTTCAACCACCATGGAGATAAGGTGTTACTATATAGGATTATTTCTAAAGTGTGTGAGGATTTGAGTAGCAAGATGCCTGTTTGCATTATATTTAAACTTCTGCATATCAGTACTGTCCGGAAAAGCAGTAAACAAGAGTAAAAATTCTAGTCTAGTAGTCCGAGAAAAAAATCCCTTATAATAGAAGGCTTTCCGTCAACTAGCGATCACTACATTAAAGAGGTGGGATTTTGCTGTTTACGTTTGAAATAGCAATTTCGTCAAAGTATTTCGCTCAACATTATAGCAACATTTTAGATGCGTCCAAATATATATATATATATATATATATATATATATATATATATATATATATATATATATATATATATATATATATATATATATGGCAGCAAGTCGCTATTAAGGTACGTTTGATTAAATTACAAAAGAGTTTTCTTCATTAATTTCTCTGTTAATTTTGTCCATCTACCGAGCATTTTTCTCGTTTAAGCTCGTAAGTTGTGTATTAGGATGCTGAATTGTTTTTTTTTTTTTTTTTTTGTCGGCTAGTTTCCTCAAATGCTTTCGATAATTGATCGTCGTCAGGAGCAATTTTGCTGTAGTTAAAAATTCTTTTTACTGTTGCCTGTTTATATGTATTTCATTTTTTTCATTTGTTGGTTTAATTTTATGTAGTTATTTTGATTTAAATTGTCTGTTAAGGAGGGAAGAATAAAGAACGTTGTGGTTAAGTTTATATATATATATACATGTATATATATATCTTTAATTATTATAGTAGAAAATAATATATATATATATATATATATATATATATATATATATATATATATATATAATATGTCTTGTCCTTCTGACGGTCGATTTATCAATTTTTAAAATTGGATTTTAAAACAGCGTTAAAGTCACTAACCGCACAGACTGAAAGGACGCATCTTTAAAATACCTGCTCTTGTTTTCTCTTTCATGCGATTTATGTTTCTCATTAATGTAATCTGTATGGCAGTAAACAACTAAAAAACAAATATTACCATGCAGGCATTTGCTAAACAGATATTTTAAATAAATTCATATTCTAAGCAAATCTAATATTTTCCGCTATCATATATTTTGAGGACATTCTTTAATATTGTTTCCGACTTATGAGAGCGGAAAACAACAACACTAATTAATCCCATCTCATATATATATATATATATATATATATATATATATATATATATATATATATATATATATATATATATATATACTAGCAGGCCGTCCGGCATTGCTATGTCGTAAAATAAGTTTAAGTATGATATTTCGATAATTACAGATTTCTTATACTAAAACTGCAAAAGTATTTTTTTTTACATAGTGATCACCACTTATCAAGGCCCGGAAGCCACTCAGGGATAAGGGTTATTGCAAGTACATTACGTTAGTGTGGGGATTTGATGAAGTGTTTACTCAAGGGGGAGGTTCATTAGGAATTTGTTAACATCGGACTTGAACACATCCAAGTTGTAGTCCGGTGGGAAGCAGGCAGACGGAACAGAGTTCCACAGGCATGCAGTTCTAAGAAAGAAGCTTTGTTCATGGGATCCACGTTTTGATTTAGGCACAGATAAAGAGTGGGGGAAATTTTTCACAGTGAATTCGGCGAGACGGGTGTTTTTCGTGAAAGATTGCACGAACGCCCGGGATAGTCCGGTCGTAAAGTATTTGCGATTAAAAAAAAAAAAATATATATATATATTCATATAACTTTGTGCATCAGCTTGAATCGAAACCGAAAGCAAACTTATGAAAAATTCTTGATAAAATTATTTATAAAATATAGATTACTGGAGTGCCGTTTGCTATAATCGAAACTGAAACCAAAACCTATGAAGAATTCTTAGTTAAATCTATAAATCTATAAAAGTAAAAATGTATGTGTGTGTGTGTCTGTATACATTTCCTTACTATAATAACTCTGTTAATTTTCGGTCTAAAAACTCGAGATTTGTCATAAGGAGTATTGAGATTTGGGAAAATCTTTTTAATCGGTTTTCGGCCAGAAATTTTGCTGTCAAGAGGTCAACGTTCAACGATTTTACCTTTGAAAACTCTACCAAACTCCTCAACCAATTTTGGGTCTAAACTCTTGAAATTTTAGATGTAGGTTACCTAGACATGAGTACAAACTTTCACTCTATATATACATATGCATATAAAGTTATTAGGGGCCGAGCAAAGCCGGGTTGCACTGCTAGTATAATATAGTTGTATATTAAACGCCTGTTGAGAGTAGAAACTAAAAAGAGGTTCAAGTGTTAGGCGACTCTCATTTACTTGATTGTTACATCCTAACCGTTCAAATAACCTCTTGACACCGGGACGCTGATTGGAAGAGCTAGATATGTCTTTTAATTAAGAAAGGCATTGTAACGCGTAACGCGAATATCGGAGAATCTATCAAAATTTTTCGCCTATAAAACAGAATGACTATCAGTAATGACTTCGTCGCTATATTTTATATTCATATCAGGAAAACCTATTGAAGTTTTAACCGGACTCAACGTTACTTCACTTTGTGTTGATGCAAGTTCGCTTCGAGAGCTAAGGTAAGAATCCCAATTTATTTTGGACACGTTTAATCTAAATGTGGATATGATCTGATGCAAGTAAGAAATTTGTTTTAAGATAAAAAAACAACTCATATAATGTCTCGCATTCATCATACTCAATAAGAGAAAGTAAATTTATATAATTCGATGACAAAGTCAAATATAACGAAACACGAAAAACATTGAAATCGTATAAGACGTCCTCATCACACGTTGGTAACGCGCTGACTGAATAGGAACCAAACGAGAATATTTGAAGAATTTATGTTTTTTTAAGCGATATATTTAGAACAATACTTCCAGTTATGTTGATAATAGGCGATCGTCACTTTCGCCTGATACGTGGTCAACACAGTAATGCTTACATCATTTATTTTCATATAAATTTTATTATGTTTGTCCTAGACATTTTAGTTTGGGGCTTATTTGCTAATCGTCCGAGCGCATTTATTTTGATAATGGACAAAACAGAGAAAAAAAAAAAAAAACAACAACACACACACACACACACACACACACACACACACACACACACACACACACACACACACACACGTATATCTATAATATAAAGCTGAACGTCTGTGTGCGTGTCTTGTCACGAATAGGCTCCTATATGGTTGACTATTATAGAAAACTGATCACATATAATGATAGAAGATGTATCGAGATACAGGAATGTGTATGTTTGATCTGGCATAATGATGATTCATTAAAATTGTGGGGTCTGCGACCGCGCCTGGTCCACAAAGTATGAAAAAAAAAAAAATTAAAAAAAAGAAGTTTACAAGTGTTTCTGATATGGATGTACATAATAATACTCTGATAAGTATGTTTTACCTTAAATAGGGATGGTATGATAAAATTGTGGGGTCTACGATCGCGCCTGGCCTCCATAGAATGGAAATAGGCACACAGTATAATAAAGACCTTTCATATCTATCTGCGTAAGTAGACCTTGATAATTATGTTTCAGTTTGAAGAAATATGGTATAATAAAATTATGGGGTGCTCGTTCGCGCCTGACCTCCATAGAATCGAAATATGTCACAAAGTTTAACAAGGTTTTTTTTAATAAAGATCCACAGAATATTGTGATAAGTGTTTCAGTGTGAACAGGTATGGTAGAATAAATTATGTATATTTATTTTCTTTTACTTTCATCATATTTTGCTTTGGTTATATATATATATATATATATATATATATATATATATATATATATATATATATATATATATATACATATATATATACATATATATATATATATTTATATATATATATAGTAAGTTATAAAAATATCTATGGCAATTAAGCTACACAGAATATTCCGCGTTTCATCCACGCTAAGATTGATCAGGCGCGGACGATACGCGAGATATTCTGTGTAGCTTAATTGCCATATATATTTTTATAACTTACTACCTAGCTCTACCTATGTATTGAGCACTGTTGAAGTAAACACTTAAAGTTTAGGCATAAAATTATACTTTCGTAAAGCAATTTATCTGATTAAATTAAGTATATATATATATATATATATATATATATATATATATATATATATATATATATATATATATACAGGGTGTTCCAAAAGTCTTGGGCACATTTTAAGTCCTCATATCTGCTTAATGTGCCCAAGACTTTTGGAACACCCTATATATATATATATATATATATATATATATATATATATATATATATATATATATATATATATATATATATATATATATATATATATATATATACGAAGGGCATTCTATAGGTAATGCCTCTTTTATATTTCGCCTGAATAGATGAGATAGGGTTGCACATTGCAATATTATGACGACTCGACTTAAGAATTCATGACCTGAACTTTTCTCTGTTGCAGATAATAACAGTGCGAGTTGGCGCTATAAGAAAAAAGATTAAAAGGACACCACGTGCTTGGGAGAGAAAAAAAGTGCGGGTCGAAAAAAAGGGACGCGTGAAATCTAAGACGAGAAATGACTGGCTACAGCCGGCGTGAGCTTCGAGAAGAAAAGCGTACAGTGGCCGAGATGGTGTTAAGAGGGGAGAGTAACGGTAATAAAGGCTTCTGATAAAAAGAAAAAATTCCGACCGGATATTTATTTATTTATTTGTTTCGTTGGTTTGTTTATTTATATATTTCAGTTGTTTATTTGTTTATTTATTTATTTGTTTATTTGTTTATGTATTGATTTGTTTATTCATTTGTATATTTATTGGTTTATTTATTTATTTGTTTATTTATTTGTTTTTATTTACTTGTTTATTTATTTATTTGTTTATTTATTTATTTGCTTATGTATGTACTTGTTTATTTATTTATTTCAGTTGTTTATTTGTTTATTTATCTGTTTATTTGTTTATTTATTTGTTTATGTATGTATTTGTTTATTTATTTATTTAGTTGCTTATTTCTTTATTTATTTGTTAATTTGTTTATGTATTTATTTGTTTATTAATTTGTTTATTTGTTTGTTTATTTATTTGTTTATTTATTTTTTATTTATTTGTTTATTTATTTATTTATGTATTTGTTTATTTATTCATTTGTTTATTTATTTGTTTATTTGTTTATTTATTTGTTTGTTTAATAATCTTTTTATTTATTTGTTTATTTAGTTGTTTATCTATTTATTTATTTGTTTATATATTTGGTTATTTATTTGTTTATTTATTTATTGTTTTATTTATTTGTTTATTTATTTCTTTTTTGTTTATGTGTTTATTTTTTGTTTATTTGTTTGTTTATTTGTTTATTTGTTTATTATGTATTTGTTTATTTATTAATTTGTGTTTTTTATTTATTTGTTTATTTGTTCATACATTATTATGCATTTGTTTATTAATTTATTTGTTTATTTATTTATTATTTTGTTTATTTATTTATTTGTATATTGACTTGTTTATTTATTTATTTATTTATTGACTTGTTTATTTATTTGTTTGTTTATTAATTTATTTGTTTATTTGTATATTTATTTATTTATTTTTTCTGTCTTTATTTGTTTTTTATTCATTTATTTGTTTATTTATTTATCTCTTTATTTATTTGTTTATTTATTTATTTGTTTTTTATTTATTAGTATATTTATTTATTTTCTGGTTTATTTATTCATTTGTATATTTATTTATATATTTGTTTACTTATTAATACATGAGTTTATTTATTTATTTATTTATTCATTTGTTTGTATATTCATTTATGTATTCGGTTATTTATTTATTTATTAGTGGATTTATTCATTTATTTAAATGTTTATTTATTTCTTTATTTATTTGTTTATTTATTCACTTGTTTATTTGTTTATTTTCTTATTTGTTTATTTATTTATTTGTTTATTTATTTATTTGTTTTTTTATTCATTTGTTTATTTATTTGTTTGTTTATTTGTTTGTTTGTTTGTTTATTTATTTTTTTATTTATTTGTTTGTTTATTCATTTATTTGTTTCTTTATTTATATATTTATTCAATTGTTGATTTATTAATTTGTGTATTGGTTTATTTGTTTATTCTATTATTTATTTATTTGTTTTTGTACTTATTTGTTTTATTAGTTTGTTTATTTATTGCTTTATTTATTTGTTTATTTATTTATTTGTTTATTTATTTATTTGTTCATGCATTAGTTTATTTATTTGTTTGTTGATTTGTTTATTTGTTCATTTGTTTATTTATTTGTTTGTTTATTAATGTTTTTATTTATTTATTTGTTTATTTATTTGTTGATTTATTTAATTGGTTAGTTATTTCTTTGTTTATTTCTTTGTTTTTTTATGTATTGTTTATTTATTGGTTTATTTGTTCATTCATTTATTTATTTGTTTATTATGTTTTGTTTGTTTATTTGTTTATTTATTTATTGATTTTTTATTTTTTTTATTTGTTTATTGATTCATTTATTTGTTTATTTATCTGTTTATTAATATTTTGTTTTTATATGTTTATTTATATATTTGTTTATTAATTTATTTGTTTATTTATTTATTTATTGGTTTATTTGTTTATTTGTTTATTTATTTTTTAATGTATTTATTTGTTTATTAATTTGCTTATTTATTTGCTAATTTATTTATTTGTTTATTTATTTTTTATGTATCTGTTTATTTGTTTATTTGTTTATTTGTTTATTAATTTGTTTATTAATTTATTTGTTTATTTATTTATTTTTTTGTTTATTTGTTTTTATTTATTTGTTTATTTATTTATTCGTTTATTTATTTGTTTTTTATTTGTTTGTTTACTTTTCATTTATTTGTCCATTTATTTATTTATTAATTTATTTGTTTATTTATTTGTTTATTTATTTATTTCATTATTTTGCTACGTTAAATATTAATTCATTGTTTATTTTGTTTTTATCATATATCAACCCTTTTCATGTTATTTTCTGCTGAATATGATAACAATATGGCATCAAGTTCTTTATGTCTTCAAATATTCATTGTTTAGTTGGGTTGTTTTATCAAGAACACATTGTATTTCTTTTTGGCTTTATAGAACATGATTCAGCTTTGCAAAGGAAAAGAAAAATCAATAACATCAACGTTCGTTGCATTTAAGTAAGGCGGCCGATATCTTCACACAGCCTTGATCTCGTAGCGCCAGAAAGCTTCTGATGAAATCTAGAAAATTTTATAAATTGGTGTTCAAACCGAAAAACCGAAGCCCATTTATTAAGGTTCATCACATTCTCCCGAAAGATGGAGTATTGCTGTCACATCTGAGCAGGAGCTGCTGGGAAGCACTTATCCTGCCTTGACAAAGTTCAGAATTGACTTCGTAACCTAGTGGGGGATGTCCTTTGCTCTTCCCTGCAACTAAATCAAAACGCGGATTCCATGAACCTAAATCAAAACGCGGATTCCATGAACAAAGCTTCTTTCTTAGAACTGCACGCCTGTGGAACTCTGTTCCGTCTGCCTGCTTCCCACCGGACTACAACTTGGATGTCTTCAAGTCCAACGTTAACAAATTCCTAATGAACCGCCCCCTTAAGTAAACACTTCATCAAATCTCCACACTAACGTAATGTACTTGCAATAACCCTTATCCATGAGTGGCTTCCGGGCCTTGATAAGTGGTGATCACTGTGTAAAAAAACAAAAAAAAAAAAAAACCTCTTTCTCACAGAAGAGATGCTGCGAGCCTGTCTTTGTTTTATTCTTATTTTCATGGCAAGTGCTCGTCTGAGCTCCAATCTATGGACCCCCTCGCCAAACATTCAGGAGAAACACTCGTTTGAAAGACTATCAATAATTTCCCCCACTCTTTATCTGTGCCTAAACCTAAACGTAGATTCCATGAACAAAGCTTCTTTCTTAGAACTGCACACCTGTGGAACTCTCTTCCGTTTACCTTCTTTCCAACTGTCTACAATATGGCTAGCTTCAAGTCTAATGTAACAAGTTCAATGATATTGTCTTTTTGACCACTGTACACTGTTTAACCCTTATCCTCGAGTGGCGTCTGGGCCTTGATAAGTGGTGATTCTTTTGTAAAAAAAAAATAATCGTAAACAAGCAGACATTTCTCATTCTCTTTCCCAACAATTATCACAGTTACCTTCACACGAAAAATACAGAGACATGCAATGTTGTTGCAATTTTATCTCTACTATTAAATAAAAAGAAACTTAGTGTGCGTCTGTATGTGTGTGAGTTCGTTCCCTATGGACTGGAAAACAGCTTGGCCGATTTTATGAAATTTCACATGACGAAACATTATGTGTTTTTAGATAGGTATTGTATCGAAGTGTCTATGATAAGTATCGATAATTGATAATCGATAATCGATAATCGAAATAATTAAATGAAAAAGAAACAGGCGATTTTGACCAAAGTTACACAGCCTAACACCACAAGTGCATTTGAGAAGTTTTATTACAACACAAGCCGAAAGGCCTGACATATAAAATCAACAGTAGGCACCTTGAGATGAAAAGTGCGCGATCGAAATGGATGTTTCTATTTAAACTACAATTGCACCATAATACTTGACTTTTTCATTTAAAACTTAAATTCAAGCCAATATCTGTTTTTTTTTACATGAAAGTCACCACTTATCAAGGCCCGGCGGCCACTCGGGGATAAGGGTTATTGCGTGTACAGTAATCAATGGGATAATATCATAGTAATCATTAGTAATGGAGATTTGATAAAGTGTCTTACTTAAGGGGGGACGGTTCATCAAGAATTTGTTTATGTTGGACTTGAATGACATCCAAGTTGTAGTAAGGTAGGAAACAGGCAAACGGAAGAGAGTTTCACAGGCGTGCACTTCTAAGAAAGAAGCTTTGTTCATGGAATCTACGTTTTGATTTAGGCACAGATAAAGAGTGGGGAAAATTATTGACAGTGGTTTCAGCTAGATGAGTGTTTTTCGTGAAAGATTGGCGAAGAGGGGGGCAGAGATTGGAGCTCAAACGTACAAGCATTAAGGCCATGCATTTAAAATAAACAGAAGGTTTTTTTTAATACGACAGGGGGCGCATCTGAAATGAATGTTTCTGTTTAGAGCACAATTGAAACATGATATTCGACTTTTGCATTTTAAACTCAATACAAGCCATTATGTATAGAAAATAATTTTATAAAATCAGCAGCAGGTTCTCTACAATGCAATTTAGTCTACAATGTTTTGTCACTGCAAGGAGAGGCATACGAAGTTTACCCCGGTGCCCAGCGATAAGTTCCCAACTAGAGAAGGTAATAATCGAATTGATTGAAAATGGGCGAATGCTTCAGATTTCGATGAAAATAAAAATATAAGAGTGTGAAACATTCGTTGATCATCATTCAATACCAGACAACGTCGGGTCTCCTTACTAGTTAATAATAAATATCGGTTATAAAAATCATTTTCAAAATTTCTCGCATTTGTTTTTATTGTGTACATTTTCGGTTATTGACATTAATAACGTTTAACGAATGGATGTTTCCAATATTTCAAGACGAACTGAAGACGTAGTTATTGAGAAAAGTGCGGACAGACGAACGGACGAACGGACAAGGGTGAATTTACAGGCCCACCCTTCTTTTTTTCGGGGCACCAAAAAGAATGTTTCTTATATTCACGATGCCACCATACTTTTGGATACACATTATTTTCAATCTCTAACAATGTGATCGCAAACTAAAAATAATGAAAATGGATACCGCTGATCGAAATACGGAAGGCACGAAAGGAAAGCGAAAACTATACAGAAACACTTCATTTCATAAAACTATGACAATTTTAACACTTACCGTGTTAATATATTTAATATATTATTTCAAAATGGCTTAATTTATAATAATGTAAGACATAATTTTTCTTCCATTTTTTTTATTGTTTCGAGTGCGAAGTGCGAAACCATGTAGAGATGTTTGGTTTCAAAGAAATTTTCTTTTTTTTTTGACACTTTATGTGTTATCATGAAACAATAAAGAAATAATAAACTTTAATTTAAAAATTTTTAGTAGATGCGATTAACCGTAATTAAAAGAATCCAACAGAAAACAAAATCATACGTCTGTTGCATTTATTTAACACCGGAATTTCGTTAGAGGTCAACTCAATTATTATATACGATACGGCATTTAATTTTAACATTTTTATTTAATTACGTTTTTGAACTTTTCTACTGAAAAGCATTCACAGCAACGTTTACCTTTTTTTTTTTTATCGTTTTACCTTATTTAACATTAGAATAAGCATCCATCATACGGGCGAGATTTACAATCCCCGCACACAATAATACATTTAAATTGAGAATATCAATACATTAACACCGTTGAGAGAATCCAGCTACGTATAAATGTAAATAAGATATTCCCAATAGTGATCACATGGCTTCCAGGGTTTCCCGAGAAGCTTTAAGGGGGCATACAAAAGCAGTTTCTATTTATATCGTTTTGTTTACTAGATATCATCATCATCATCATCATCATCATCATCATCATCATCATTCTCATCATCATGATTTGTTACCACACCTGAGGAGAACACCCTTCCTGCTTTTTTCTACATATTCTACATCCCCACTTATCAAGGCCAAGAGGCCACTCGAGGATAAGGGTTAAAGAGTGTACAGTAGAAATTGAGCAATATAGCAATCGTTAGTAAATGGAAATTCGGTAAATTTGTTTACGTTAGACTTGAAGACAACCATATTGTAATCAGCTGGAAAGCAGGAAAACGGAAGACAATTCCACAGGCGTGCAGTTCTAAGAAAGAAGCTTTGTTCATGGAATCTACGTTTAGGTTTAGGCACAGATAAAGAGGGAGGGGGGGAGTTATTAATAGTGTTTTCAGCTAGACGAGTGTTTCTTGTGAAAGTTTGGCGAGGGGAGGACCATAGACTGAAGCTCAGTCGAACACTTTCCATGAAAATAACGATAAAGCAAAGACAAAATCGCAGCATCTCTTCTGTGAGATAGAGATTGCAGGGAAGAGAAAAGGACATCTCCTATGAGGCTACGAAGTCTATTTTGAACTCTATCAAAGCAGGACAAGTCCTTTCTGGCAGCTTCTGTCCATATGTGGCAACAGTATTCCATCCTTGGACGCACTTGGCTCTTATATAGGTAGAGAATTGCATCAGCAGTGAGATATCTACTGGATCGATAGAAGGACCCCATCATTTTTTCCAGCGGGCTATGCAACAGATTTGATGTACGGGTTCCATTTAAGATCAGGAGTAACGGCCAAGCCCAGAAGCTTGTCAAAATTGAGGCCTCCTCAAGACGAGAGCCATTCATTTCAATTGATGCCAGATGTGGATCAGAACGTTGATGATCTAAAGATAAAAGCTTGGTTTTAGATGCATTAAAAGTAACCATCCACCCCATTCCCCATTGTACCACGTGCTCAAGATCAGAGGAGAGAGAATCGGAGATAACTTGGTCGTTTACTGTCTTAGATGTGTTACCATAAATGGTAGTGTCATCAGCATAAATGTCTACAAATGATGTAAGGATATGATTTGGAGGATCATTAATGTAGATCAGGAAAAGAGTTGGGTCCAATATGGACCCCTGAGGGACTCCAGCATTAATACTGTAAGCTTCTGATTTTTGACCATCAACTACAACTCTTATGAACCTATCAGAAAGAAATGATTTAATAATTGATAAGACATTTCCAGCTATACCATAGCTAGAGATCTTGTGAAGTAAACCTTTATGCCATACCCTATAAAAGGCCTTAGATATGTCAAGAGCAATTTCCCTAGAAAGGTTGCCTCCGTCGAGAGATTCGCTAATCCTATGAGATATAACTACATCTGCTGTAGATCTAGCAGAACGGAAATCACATTTTTGCTGAGATGGTTGATTACTTCTCTATTAAACACAGATTCCAGCAACTTACTCATGACGCACAAGAGACTTATTGGCCTATACTGAGAAGGGGATGAGCGATCACCTGAATTCTTTAATACAGGGTATACTGTATTTTTTTCAGGGTAATGGGAAGCAATTCTCCTTAAGACAACGTTTAAACAGTTTTGTAAATATAGGCGCTAGTTCTGGTTGAAGTTTTTTGAGTACTATAATAGGAATACCGTCAGGGTCAGTTGCTTTACGGGAATCAAGGTTTTTGATTAGCTTGGCAACATCACGTACAGAAATATGTATATCACATAGCGTGTTTTCTGATACAGTAGGAAATATTGGGGGTTGGCGGCCTTGGTCGCAAAGGGTAGAATTAGCTGCAAAGTTCTTGGCAAGGAGTTTGGCTTTGTCTGATGCTGACTAGATTACCTCAGGCCCATTGATGATAGTTGTTTTTTCCACCTTGTTTTTCCTTTGATTAGTTATGGATTAATAGGAGCCAGTTGGCTACTAACGTCGTCTATCAATCGTATCTTTGACCTTCCTCTTATACTTTCCCCTTTTCATTGCCTCCAAATCAATTCTGTTGTTCCATATACCCATCTGTTGTCTGTATATCTCGAAAGATGATATGTCCATCTACGTTTTGTCGTTCATATGGTTGCTAATAGATGTACGTGCGTTTATTGAAAATCTGGAGGTTTGTATTTGCATCTTATGTTATGAATATAATGAACAAGATGTATTGATAGTTTTTACTAAATTTAAAACACCACACGCACTCACGCACATACACACATATGTTTGTGGGCATGAGTGTTTGTGTGTGTGTGTGTGTGTGTGTGTGTGTGTGTATGTGCCTGTGTATTTAAATCAAATATTCAGTCAGGGCTTGAAGAAATTAAAAAAATACTAACGTCAAATTCTTTTCTCACACGTTTTAACTCGGAACTAGACATAGTTGATTGCGAGGCTAGCCAATACGGTATAGGTGCATACTTGCTACATAAAATGCCAGATAGTTAAAAGAAAAGCAAAAAAAAAAAAAAAAAAAAACAATCGTATACGTATCCAGAACATTGCTTCCGGCAAAAACAAACAAACAAAAAAAACAAAAAAAAAAAAAAACAAACACTATTCACAGATAGAGAAAGAGGTCTCAGCATTATCTAACCAGTCTCGAAATGTCACCATTATTTGCACGGTAGGCACTTTAATCTTTAAACGGACCACAATCCTCTTTTAAAACATTTCGGAGTCTAAAAAGGATTACGCATCTTTACTGCCAACCGTTTATTAAGATGGGGGATCATTTTATTGAAATACTACATCAAATTAGAATTCCCATCTTCAAAATAAATCGCACATGAGGACGGACTATCTAAGTTTATTCCTATCTAAAAGGAGCTGCTCGAGGACTCCGTAATTGCTTCATTGCGCATAGCCAGTGAAATTAAAAATCTGCAAAAGAGAATACTTAAAAATTTCCACACGGACCATCTCGCACTAGAAGATGTAATGCCGATGCATAGTTTTATTTACTAGTCGTCCATGGATTAAGGTATCACCAAGATGGTTAAAACATAACAAAGACAGTATTAATCACAAATCCTGACCCAAATCTGAACAACCGTGGTCCAGAATACATGTAAACTTTGCGGGACCACTAGAAAAGTTTTATTACTCGATAGTAGTGGATAAGTTCTCCAAATGGCCAGAGGTGTAAGAAATCCACCACCTCGGTAATCATTAATTTCTTACGTGAGCTGTTCGGTATATTTTTTTGTTTGTTTGTGTTGTTGATTGCTTTGTTAGTCACAATGTCACTCAATTCATTATTTGAGAGTTGAAAGAATTCTACAAGACTTACAAAATTAACCTTCTCCCAACACCGTAATATCATGTTTGGGGCAACGGCCAAGCAGAACGCTTTGTGAACACAGTAAAAGCGACACTAAAGAAGGCTTCCAAATTTTTAAAAACAATAAATACCCTCCGTGTTCTTACCGTAAAGCAACTGTTAGCTAAATATTCTTCAAATCAATAAAACCGGTGCTTCTTTTTGAAAGGGATTTGTGCAAAATTGTATTGTTTTAGTAAACGGGTGGATGCAATTTTCTTTTGACACAATTCGTTTTAAAATGGGCACAGTCGGATATTTTACTTACCAACATTACATTAACCGGAGATCACCATCGATAATCTGACGATTTGGTTTTCTTAAAATGTGTGTGAAAGGAGATAACGTACGTACGAACATCACATTGTAAGCGTAATCTCCTCCTCCTCCTCCTCCTCATCATCATCATCATCATCATCAATATTAGTAGTAGTCTCAGAATTACCTTCACTGTGACATATTCTGTATGTCTCCGGTATTTTATGTCAATAAAAGTCATAATGTTATGAAACCAAAGAGAGTTTATTGTTTGTAACAGTAACAGCAATTCTAGTGGTAATAATTACATGTTCATCCGGCATTGTGTCAGAATGCGAAACATTTCTTAAAGAATATCAGCATATTTCTTTTTTCCGAACTCGCCGAAACTTTCCATAACTCCAAGAACGTGCGAGGAAAGCAGGGATAAACAATAAATAAATAGAACAGATATTAAGATATTCCAAAAGACATGGATCGCAGCTAATAATTATTTCGCAATAAATTAGCCGTAATTTGCAATTAATTAAATCATTATGTGACATCTCTCTGACTAAATATCTATTAATAATTTTCACCCTCTCTTAATGTATACTGCTTGCAACCCGTCTTTTATTCTTTCTGTCGTTTCTGACTCTTGCTTCCGGCATTCTCTCTCGGTCTATTAAGAATCAAGAGCAAATAAAAAAAAATGAAATAGTTTATTATAAACGAAAATTAATATCACTCAGTAACAGGAATTATCTCGTAATTGACAAGGAAAATTGTAAAATTGAGAGAGGGGGTTGAAGGGATTATATATATACATATATACATATATACATATAGATGCATATATATATACATATATATATACATATACATACACAAACACACACACACACACACATATATATATATATAGATAGATAGATAGATAGAGGATATAAATATATGAATCAAATTTTATATAATTCAGAGTTATAAAAAAGGAACGAGATGAAAAAGTGAAGTTCAATATTTAGAATATTCAGTAAAGCTTATAATAAATAAAGTATTAAATTAAAACTTCAAGTCCAATGTAAACAAGTTTTGCTAAGCTGTCCCCTTAAATAATCCAAATTCTACCCAATCTATACAATTAACTGTTACTAAATTACCACTGTACATTAATTAATCATTATCCTCGAACATCCTTCGGGCTTGATAAGTAGTGAATACCTCGTAATATATATATGTGTATACATATATATATATATATGTGTATACATATATATATATGTATACACACATACACACACACATATATATGTGTATACATATATATATATGTATATATATATATGTGTATACATATATATATATACATATGTATACATATATATATGTGTATACATATATATATATATATGTGTATACATATATATATATGTGTATACATATATATATATGTGTATACATATATATATGTGTATACATATATATATGTGTATATATATATGTGTATACATATATATATATGTGTATACATATATATATGTGTATACATATATATATATATGTATACATATATATATATATATGTATACATATATATATATGTGTATACATATATATATATATGTGTTTATACATATATATATATATGTATACACACATATACACCCCCCCACATATATATATATATATGTATTAGGTTGGCGCAAAGATAATGTCGTTTTTTGACGTATATATATCTGATAAAAAAACTACATTATTTTTGCACTAACCTAATATATATATATATATATATATATATATATATATATATATTCATAATAAATATAATAACATTATATATACTAGGAATCCGATGTGATAGTCTGATCATATTTCTGCCAGTAAAAATCATGAAAGATAAAACGAAATGGCAAATGGATTAATTAAACGGTAACGAGAAAAATGATGAAACGTAATAAAGAAAGAGAATCGAATTAACTGATGGAATTTTGAATTACATATGAAATATCCGGGGAAAATGGAATTGAGTTTAAAATATAGAAACAAAACAAAATAAATGTAATAAATCAAAGGAAATTAGCGAAAATGGATATACAAACACAACTATATTTGATATGTAGATATCTATCTAGATATGTCTAATAAAATTTGTGCCAGCCAAAAATACCTGGCAAGAAACCAGCAAGCAAAATGTATATTAACGACGCTTTTAATAATGATAAAAACGGAAGAAGAAAATTATAAGTATAAACTTGATAAAACTCTTAGTATATATATATATATATATATATATATATATATATATATATATATATATATATATATAATGCTTTAAAAGATAAATACGATAAAATTAGTGAAAAAAAATCAAAATTGAAACTAAAGCATTTATTTCTAGATAATTTTTCCCCTTCTGATAAGAGAATTTTTTCTTCTAAAAACGTTGCGTTTAAAAGACTTTTCCATATTTTATTCTATTTTTTGTTGTGGTACTATAAATTACTAAATTGTCAAACTTATAACTTTACATTTGTTTGTTTTATGTTTTCATTTTTAGCTATATCTGTATATCTTTCTCACTCTTTCTTTCTTTCTATCTCTCTCATCCTTCTCTCTCTCATCCTTTCTCTCTTTTTATATATTTGTTGTTTGATTACTCTATAACAAAATAAATGGTTGCACACACAAAAAATACGATCAAATAGATTATCGTTTCATCCTGCAATTCTCTATCTATATAAAAGCCAAGTACGTCCAAGGATGGAATACCATATCTGGGCAGGAGCTGCTAAAAACAGCCTATCCTGCCCTGACAGAGTACAAAATAGACTTCGTGGCTTAGTGGGGGGATGCCCTTTTCTCTACCCTGCAGCCTCTCTCCCACAGAAGAGATGTTGCGAGCCTATCCCTGTTTTATCGTTATTTCCATGGAGGGTACTCGTCTGAACTCCAATCTCTGGTACCCCCTCGCCAATATTTCACGAAAAACACCCGTCTAGCTGAATCCACTGTGAAAAATTTTCCCCACTCTTTATCTGTGCCTAAATCAAAACGTAGAATCCATGAACAAAGCTTCTTTCTTAGAACTGCACGCCTGTGGAACTCTGTTCCGTGTGCCTGCTTCCCACCTGACTACAACCTGGATGTCTTCAAGTCCAACGTTAACAAATTCCTAATGAACCGCCCCCTTAAGTAAACACTTCATTAAATCTCCACACTAATGTACTGTACTTGCAATAACGCTTCTCCCTGAGTGGCTTCCGGGCCTTGATAAGTGGTGACCACCGTGTAAAAAAAAAATCCGTTTAACCACACTGCTTCGGCGGTAACAGTAAGTATATACAAATTTTACTCAACGAAGACGGAAACGTTAGCAGTTAAGTTTATTGTATTATTTTATGTTATTTTATATCAACTGCAAATGTTAACATTAACTATTTGTTTCAGTTTTTAATTTATATTTGACTTGTTTTATTTAATAATAGATTTTCCCGTCCACGAATGTACTGATATCTAGCAAGTTCATTTTAAATGTTGCATAAATATTCGATAATTCTATTCTCTTTACACCCACCCCTTCCCTGTGTCTCTCATTCCTTATACGTAACTAATAAAACTTTTGGAACAAGATCAAGATTCAACGGTAATTTTTAAACAAATTTTTTTAGAACGCTGGACATATTTAAAGCGATGAGTCTTTAATAGTTGCTCTGAAGACGGAAGACGTTAGCAGTTAAGTTTGTTGTACTATTTAATGTTATTTTTAGTTTTTTATCAACTACAAATGTTAATATTAAGTATTTTTTTCAGTTTTTAATTTATATTGGATTTGTTTTATTTTATAATAGATTTTCTCGTCTACAGATGTACTGATATCTAGCAAGTTGATTTAATTGTACCTATTTACAATGCCTCCCCACGGGACAGTTAGACACCTGGGTCGTTTTTTAACATTGAGAAAAGGTACAGAAATAAAAAAAATTGTCTCAGTCGTGAAGGACTGCTCCTTCATCGAAAGAGAACAAGAAATGGAAGTGCAGCATCTTAAGAACAGATGGTATTTATTTGCTCCCCCACCGAGCAAATTAGGCACAAGGCCGATTTTTAATGTGAGGAGTGAAGGGGAAATGGGTACCAACTCCCGGGGGAGTAGGGGAGCTGGATAGTAACAATTGGTATGAAGGGTTGCCCCTACATTGACCAAGGTCTCATCTGTCGGGTCGCCCCCACATAGGGTCTTTGCTTGCAGTATCTGCCGAAACAGATGGTGTTTATTTGCTCCCCCACCGAGCAAATTAGGCACAAGGCCGATTTTTAATGTGAGGAGTGAAGGGAGGGGGAAGGGAAAAAGGGGACCAGCTCCCGAGAAGTGGGAAATGGGAGCTGGTTAATGGTCAGGCATGTGGGGTTGCCCCCACATCTGGTCTTTGCTAGTCCTAGCTAGTCATAGCTTGCAGTATCTGCCGAAACAGACACTTTGATCTTGATCAAAAGGCCAAATTGTTGATTTAATTGTAGCAAGACTTTCGATCCAGTGTCGACCAGCCCCTCTATCTGTCTATCCCTTATTTTAACTATACACTCCATTCCGGAGCCCTGTTTGGGGAGTTTATTTCTTCGGGTCTCTCTATTTTCTCGAGTTTCCTTGACCGATTTATTTCTTTGGCCCGTTTAGATCTGCTCTCACTGCTTTCTAGACATCCATGACCTCTGGTGTTTATCTTCCCAGGGTTCTGATCCCCATCTGGCATCAATTAAAATTAATGGCTCTCATCTTGGGGAGACTCCATGCTTTGACAAACTCCTGGGCTTGACCATTACTCCTAACCTGAAATGGAACACGTACATCAAATCAGTCGCCAAGGTTGCTGGGAAAATGATGCGATCCTTCTATCGATCCAGTAGATATCTCACTGCTGATGCAATTCTCTACCTATATAAGAGCTAAGTACGACCAAGGATGGAGTACTTTTGCCACATCTGGGCAGGAGCTGCTACAAAGATCTTATCCTGCCTTTACAGAGTACAAAATAGACTTCGTATCCTAGTGGGGGATGCTCTTTTCTCTTTTCTGCCACCTCTTTCTCACAGAAGAGACGTTGCAAGCTTGTCTTTGCTTCATCGTTATTTTCCTAGCAAGTACTTGTCTGAGCTCCAATCTATGGTCCCCCTCGCTAAATTTTCACAAGAAACACTCATCTAACTTTATTTGTGCCTAAACCTAAACGTAGATTACATGAACAAAACTTCTTTCTTATAACTGCACACCTATGGAACTCTCTTCCATTTGCCTGCTTTCCGGCTATATATGGTCGTCTTCAAGTTCAACGTAAACAAGTTCTTGATGAACCACCCCCTTAAGTAATCCAATTAACCAAATTTCCTCTACTAACAATTACTATGACATTGTCCCATTCACCACTGTACGCTTATTAACCCGTTTCATAGAGTGGCTCATGGGTCTTGATAAGTGGGGAATATTTGTAAAAAAACAATAACAATATTTTTATTTTCTAACATTAGTATAACAATATAATATTTTTACTAAGAATACATTCACGAACTTTTTTACTATTTCATTTATATTTTACTACATAATTTTAATATTGGAAAAACACGTTTTATTTAAAAAAAAATCGAACACCCATAAATATATTTTCATTATAGAAGTTGTATTTTGAAGCGGATTATATACAATGTTGGTCATCCGTAGATAAAGATTGGTCTATCGTCACTACAGCAGAACAATGCAGTGCGAATCTTAACTTTTACCGCTTCGGCAATATTTTTAATGCACTGGTATGTTTTTCTTTCATAATTAATTTCTCTTAAGAATATTTTTATTCAGATTTATATACGATTATAACAAATTAAATTATGAAGTTAATCAATAACATTTAAGTGATTTTATCAGAAACCGCCGCTGTTTTTTTTTTTTTTCAGTTGCCCATCTTTCCGATTTGCCTCAAGACTAATAATCTTTAGAATTGTTCAGTTGTTTCATCTCAACAATTGATAAAATGACCGTATCTTCATGTTTTATTACTAAACAGAAAAAACGATTTCATTTTTTTCAACTACGCTAATGTGGTCAGTGGACATGGAGTTTTAAGTCTATTCGTTACTTTTACATGACAATTTACTAAAAAATATTGTAACGTTATTATTATTATTATCATTATTATTATTATTATTATTATTAGTTGTCCTATTATTATTATTATTATTATTATTATTATTACTATTCTTATTATTTTCCGTCATTAAGTGACGTTAACCACCTTAAATGAACGATGAACACCATAGATGACGGTGCTCGCCAATGGATGGCAGCGCCATCCATTTGAAAGCACGCAATGTGCCCACCTGTGTCGTCCAGTGTCCACCCCTATCAAAAAGTGACGGCAAACACAGTCGATTTCATGTTCGACATAGACCGACAGTTGAAGACAGACAATTTCAGTTAGGAGCATTCCAATGGAGTCTGGCACTAATCATGACCGCCAATGAGTCCCACTTTCCAAGGCATCCGGTTCCCACCAGTAAACGACAGGACCCGCCAGGATCGATCAGGGTCCGCAAGTAATCTACCCAAATGTGCGTTTATTGCCAGTAACCTCCAGATTTCCCAGGGTCGGCAATTTAATTTATTTTCAGATATGGTACTTTACAAGATCTGTACTATTCTACCAAGATCTGCCCATTCCACCTAGCACCACGACTACACGGTTCCTTTTAATACACACACACACACACACACACACACACACACACACACACACACTTACACGCATATATATATATATATATATATATATATATATACAGAAGATGTTTTGTTAGGGATAAAAAAAATAACTGTTTCCCTTTCTTGTCAATCTGGTGAGTTCCATGTCAGAAAATAATTAGTATCCGCGGCAAATTATAATTGAGTGATTACTGTTTATTTCCGTTCATTCATACCATCGATCTGTTTGATGAAATGATTCTAGTTTGGTCGTAAAAGAAAAAGAAATGAATGAAACTAAAGCAAACTATCGCTTCAATCGTTGTTGTTCCGACTGCAACTGTTCACCTGAGGGATTCTTGATGAATGACATGTCAAACCAGTGAGTTTAAATTGTGCGGCAAAAAAAAAAAAAAAATGCTTTGCTATTTCTTTGTTTGTTGTTGTTTACACCATTGAAAGGTTTCATGAATAACGATCTCTGCTTTCTGTTGTTCTGCTATGAATTATGAGCGCGAAAATAGAAAAGAAAAACTGTGCAAAACTATCAAGAGGATTGCCAGATACCGGTTCTGTCTATCATCGACTGGAAAATGAAAGCTTTACAAAGAAAAGTCAATTTACAGTCGTATCGCAAATTTCTATTTTTAAAATGTTTGTATTTTTGGCAGATGATAACGAAAAAAATAAATATTAATGCCAGCCATTTCAATCAGATTACTAATTACATGATAAAAAATGATTAAATTCAAAGAAAGACGTGCTATATATATATATATATATATATATATATATATAATTCTTAAAAGATAATTATCCACTGACACGTGTTTCGTCGTCTACGAATCATCAGAGTGGCCAAATTGGACGACCAAGCAACGCCGGGCCTCGAGCTAGGATATATATATATATATATATATATATATATATATATATATATATATATATATATATATATATATATATGATGAGGATAATGAAAATAGTAATCCGAGAAATAAAAAAGGAACAAACCGAGTCATGCCGTGGCTACCGAGAACGAAGGCCGATGCATATGACAGCGTAACGCCACTTCCTGATTAAGCTCTAGGTATAGACGGCTTCGGTATTTAACCACGTGGTCATTCTAACAGGCATAAAAATTATTGCTACCAATATATGTTACCGATTGTCCATGTATGTTCTAAAGAGAAAAAAACAATTCTCCATTCGGATAATAGTTATTATAATGGCATATTTGGGATAATTTTAATCCAAATATCGTAAGTGAATTCGTGTTTGAACTTTTATTTTTATGGGAGAAAGTCGAATATATCATTTTATTTTATTTTTTTTTTACTGCAAAACAAACAATTTTTATATAATATTTTTCTGTCCGTTCTTTTAATAATAAATAAAACTTTTCACTGAGTATTTTCAAATATTTTAAAGTAAGCATTTTTTACGGCATTATTTTTTACGATCGTTGAATTATCAATATTTTAGCACCGGGCGTAATTTATTTCTTTGAAATATATTTAAAACTTCAATTTTTTGTTTTTTATAACATTTTAACTATAAATAATTTACATGGCGGGTTTGTTTTACTATATACATAGATTCGAAAAAGTTGTCAAAAAACAAATATATAGCAAATAAATGTTATCAAAGGCAAGATAAGTTTCTTTTCTACCAAGCATGCCGACATTTTTCTTTTTAAAATATATCGATAAACATTGTATGATTTTCGAAGCGATTACACGTGTTAAAGTTAGTAAAACCACTAAAAACCTTTCCAAATAGGTAGAAGAGTAACTTATCTTGCCTTTGATAATATTTATTTGGTATATATTTGGTTTTTGAGCACTTTTTGAATCTATGTGTATAATAATAAAAACTCTAAAAACATATCCATGTGTACAGTAATACAAACCCAAAATTTAATATAACTTGGAAACAATATTTAAAATACACGTGCGTACACTGCACAAGCACCCTTATTATTATCATAATAATAATAGTAATAATAATAATAAAACTGGTGTAGATGGCATCGACTGGCGCCACACCACACCACACCAACTTGTTGTGAAGTTTCAGGGAGGATGGAAAGACCGAGATGAGAGAGTACTGACCAAATCTCCACTGCAAGTGTGCAGTTCAAATCTGGCACCTTTTGGAGGCATTTTGTCACCCAAACCCTCAGGAAACATCAATGGCCGATGCCAACGAAAAATCAGTGACAACGGCTGTTGCGATAACATGCAATCATCTGCACAAGTGGTCAAGAGGTGGAGAACACTAAAAATCTGGGGAGAGTTTTTGCCACTTGGTCTTCAGGGAACACCACATGTTACTGTCAGTAAGCGATCACTGATGATGGCCTGTGAGACAACTAATACGCTACACATTTTGATGAAAAACATGAGAAAAAATGGGCATAGAAGAACAGAAAACCAAAACTTTAATTATAATTACTGTATTTAAAGTGATAGTTATTTAAGTATTTCAACATATAATCGTGTAGGGAAAATCCAGCTTCCCAATAAGGGCCACTCTGGATAGGAACAAAAATAATCTCAGCCATGAAATATACTACACTGTGATCTTGTTCCGAAGGCTAAAAATATTTGTTTAATGTATCTTTAATTGTTTGTCCCCTAAATTAATAATTCAGTTTTATCAGTATTAAATTGTATATTGCTTTAAAATTACTTAATTTTACATAAATAATATTTATATTTTATATTGAATAAAGTTCAGTTTCAGTATTAATCGAACTGTGTTCCTTTTTCTTTTAAAAATGTTTTATTGCTCTTTTTCAAATGGCCCTCATATAGTACTGACAGTCTGACAAATCTTACCTATATCGCCTGCAGAAATTTTCAGTAAACAGGCCTTCTTCTTACTCTAGGTGGCCGTGGTTATGTGTTCATCAACGTTTCGTCTGCATTTCGAGATTTCCTCTGGATAAATTTATATAATCTCATTCATCCAGAGGAAGACTCGAAATAAAGACGAAACGTTGATGAACACATAACTAGGTCTGTTTCTCTCTCTCTCTCTCTCTCTCTCTCTCTCTATATATATATATATATATATATATATATATAAAAGCTGGAGGCTCGGCGTTGTTCGGTCATACAATATGCTTAAACGCAATATTTTAATTCAAACAGATTGCGTATATATTATATAATAAATCTTTTATTGAATATTATATATTACAAGGAATAATTTCAGACGTGGACTAATTCGCAAAAAAAAAAATACTGAAATAAATAAATAAAAATAAAACAATAAAACAATAATAATGATAATGTCGTTCATTAAATTAATCTGTGTTTGTTTACAATATAACGTCAGCTGATATTTGGGCTTGACGATGAGTGCCATGGAAAAAGTCACTTCTGATTAATGTTTAGTTTTTAAATATGCAAACGAATAAATAGTTTGCGACGATTTTAAATTGTACCTATTCTTTTATCTGAAATTGAACCCTTAAGAAAAAAATTAAAATAAAATGATGAGGTACCTCAGGGGCTTGAGCAGGGTGTTACAGGAAAAAGGGCTGTTTCTTTTTCCTGTAAGTAAGAAGAACATTAGATAAGTGAAAATGAGATTGAGATAGACCAAGATTCGAACTTTGTAAGCAAGATTCAGAAATAGATTCACAAAATGGAATGTTAGAATTTTGCATTGTTAAATTTCATATAAAATAGTTTAGATATGTTTGTATTGTAAAAAGCATTTAATTGTTCATTCTTTTATGGAGACTTAATTAAAAAGGTCAGCTAAAAATAATGAACAATACAATTTAAAAATATAAGGAAAAATAAGTTAGGTTGACAGATAGATTAGTGAGAATTCTTTGTTGCAGAAGTGTGATTTGGAAATGTATGTTAAAGCCAGGTGAGTCGATCACGTTTTGAGACCACACATCAGACGTCACATCAAAAATTAATTCTCAAAATAGGAGCTAGGCAGTCGAGTCCGGATCGAACAACGAGCAGAGCCGGTCGGACAGAGCTGACATGATCAGAGGAGAGTCCCTTTAGAAGCGAAGAGGGAACGTTTAATCATGTCGTACGACTTTGAATTCCTTGACAGCATCATCATTCGCCCGGTCGATACGATAATAAAGAAGTTATCATCATGTTTTGTAAAACTGTGTCGTGTTATCATTCAACAGCAAAAGGTAATGTGTGAAACATCCTTATATGAACTTTGTCAACCTCATCGTTATTAGGAACTTTATGTAACTCTCACAAGAATGTGTATCCCCTATCTCAACCTTCCCTAATATATGTTACAAGAATCTACAGAACTGTAATACGTATAAACATCTTCTCTCTCTCTCCCCCCCTCATCATTATTATATACATGTCCGCCGTCTCCCTCCAATATGAATATCTTCTATGCAACAAGGGGACCAATCGATCAGCAGTCGAATGCTCTACAACTTATGTATATCTTCAGATGTCAATAATTCTTTTTTTTTTAAGAAATTGTTTGCTAAGATTTTGTTATCTTCTTTGCCGGTTTAACGTAAAATATTCCCCTGTACAAAATCTTTTTTTCACCTATATGTCAAAAATTATTTTTAAAATCGTATTTTTTTATTTTCGGTACTCATCACATACATTTCTTATATATCTATATATATATATATATATATATATATATATATATATATATATATATATATATATATATATATATATATACAGCCTTTGAGATTTAAAATATATATATATATAATTAAATAACACATACAATTACTTTCTACATAATTTTATTTGAATCCTTTCTAATCTTATTAATTTCGTCCTCCAGACAAGAACTCGCAAATAAATTTGCCATAATCACCGTTGATCCAAATTCATTTGACTCCATCGCCAAGAATAATAACTCCCAATATTTATAGAAGTGTTTTTTTTTAAATATTTAATAACAAGTGATTTACTAATAATCCAAAGGATACACACCAAAACATGTAGATAGGAATTGTTTGTGTTATTTAAAGAAATCTACCTAAATGGAAAGAATGATGCCTGACTACACGCACAGACAAACACAACCACACATACAGCTACAAAAAACAGCCACACACACAAACACTAACATACATATATATAACAATAGCATTGTTGTGATTTTCTAGAGGAAACTCCGGTTCTTATAAAATCGAACTCAATAAAAGGTAGAGTTGTGTTATTGTATAATTTTCTTTAATGCATATGTGAACACAATGATTTCTTTCTAAATTCAGTTTCATTAAGCCACTGGTCTTAACTGTTTTTTTTGCATTTAAAATTAGTTGACACTAGTGCATAATAACGCTGGATTTCTAATTATGAGAACTATTATACCAATGTTGGCTCTTATGCAGAGAGTGATCCAGACGTAACTCAGAGTCCACTCGGCTTTACCTGGAACATGATGTCAACAGCCGGAGTAAGCCGAGCGTCTCCGAGGAAATTAATCCGAGCGTCACCGATAAGAGCATAACAAGAAAAGAAAACCTACCTTAAATTTTAAGTTTTATTAACTGTAAAGAAAAATGTTATAACAATATCTATCTATCTATCTATCTATCTATCTATCTATCTATCTATCTATATATATATATATATATATATATATATATATATATATATATATGGATTTTCAGAATGTGAGAGATTGTATATAATAAATTCCACAGCCAAACAGCGTTGCAGCTCACAAGAGCCATAACAGTCAACAAACCGGAAGTCCAAGACTCGAGTTCTGCCCTCATTTGTGTTTAACTGCTGAGCCCAAATGATGTGTCTAACTGATGAGCCCAAATGAGGGCGAAACTCGAGTCTTGTACTTCCGGTTCGTTGATTGTTATGGCTCTTGTGAGTTGCGACGTTGTTTGGATGTGGAATTTATTATATATATATTTAACCTAATCTTTAACATTATATATATATATATATATATATATATATATATATATATATATATATATATAAATGATGTTAAAGACTTTTTGTTCGAGAAAAGGTTCAAAGGTAAGTCAAATAAATACGTTCAAGGAATTTGTTAAGTTTTTATTTTTCAAGAATAATTGAAACAATTTTCTTTTTTTATGGGTGTTTTTTTTTCATGGGTAAACCTGAAAACTGGAAAAATTGAAACAAAGCTGGGTCGGATATTTTTTTTTTCTTTCATATTAAAACAGATGTTGTTGTGCGTAGTGGAGGTCTTTCTGTGTTGCTCGCTCGAACGCCCACAAGTAGATTATTTTATTATTTTAAGTATGATCGCAATTGTCAACCTAGACATGGCAAACAAGGTACCAGTCAGGATTGATGTAAACTTTCGGCATTTGGTAGTCTGACACCTCCAGGCATAGCCATGGCTTACCTTTCCTCTTATAATAAGATTGCACCTGTGTCCACATGATGCACAAGTTTTCGTCCGTGCCAGTAATTTTTTTTACGCTCGGCTTACTCCGGCTGTTGACGTCATGTTTCGGGGAAAACTGGGCGGGCGCTGAGTTATGTCTAGATCACTCTCTGCATGCGTACCCTAATGTTAAACAAATGCTTGCAAAATTTAAACTGGATTAAAAAGCCTTCAGAATATCCCCATCATTTCCAATAATAAAATAATATTTATTATCTATTATACTGAATTCAAAACATAAAATGTATCTATTATAATAACTTACTAGCAGGACCCGTTAACCGGCGCTGTCCGGTGGAAGCATGCCCCACCCTCGTAGAAAGTTTAAGTACGGCTGTTGTTGGTAATGCCCAAACCCCAACCTCCAAAACCAACCTCCCTATGTTAAGAACGACTTTTGGAATAGACACTCCCAACTTAACCCTGTTAAGAACGGATGTCGGATTAGGTACCCCATTTTGTAAGGGTCGGTTTCTCAAAGTATCTGCCCAAAATTTAATCTTGATAAACGTTGTCATGATCCCCACGCGCAAATACTATGAACCGACCTTGTGATTTTGGGTACGCAGTGTCGGTCGAAAAAACGTAAATGTTTTGGGTGTGCAGTGTCGGTCGGAAAAATATAAATGTTAGGTACTTATTTACTTTTTGTTACCATGCTGAAATAATGTTATTATTTTGAAAGCCATTCTGAACATGCTAGTGGAGAGTGTTTTGTAAGTAATCCTTGTTTGTCAGATATCCGTGTTAACCTTTAAGATCCACTTTTAGTTATAGGATGTGCGTCGATCAGGAAAAAAACTGTAAAACTTATATTAGTCTTTTTATAACGCAAATAGGTTATAAATACGTATGCAAGCCAAATATTTATTTGGTCTATTAATTTCGCAACAGTAGGTTCTATAAAATAACTTTTTGCTTAATCACCTTTATTTAAACCAACGGGATCTTTTATTCTAATATTAAAAAATAAAGTTATAATATAATATTTTAAAAACTACCTATTCGCAAACAATGATAATGCGTTTTTTTTTATGTAAACGCAAATAGTTCACGAATAACGTAGGTAATTGATAATGATTTTATTTTTTAATCGGAAAACTACTTATTTGTGAATAATGTAAGTACGGTGTTGGCTCTCGTGATTCTTTTTCGTCTGGTAAAATATTAATCACATGATTATGGGGTAGCGACAATAAAAGAAACCATTTAATCTAGTACCACTTGTTATGGATGTAGCTGAATACGATATTAAAAATCACTTTTTTGGTACTTATGCACTTATTTTAACTGGCTGGCGAAAGATAATATATATATATTATATATATATATATATATATATATATATTTGGAGTGTTACTGTATTTTTTAAATATTTTTAGAAATAATAATACACCACTTTAAATTTCAAGCATTGTGAATTTGGTACTTGTGCATAATTTGAACCCGATGTAACTCAGCGTTCGATCGGCTTTGCTCGGAACATGACGTCATGCGCTCGAGTTTGATTGTAATGTGAGGTAAGACGTCAATCAGCCAATCAATGCACTGCAAAGTAGCAAACGTACTTTTCGAAATAAAAACTGGACGGAAATAAAAATCATATTAAATTTATTAAGAAGCATACACCTGTAACATCCTTTTTGTGAAAACTGGAAGAAAAAAAATGAATATATCTAGTTTTGAAAACTAAATGCTGACGCCGGGACAATCGTTCTCATATAGTCAAGAACAAAAATAATTGCTGTATGAAAAAAAAGAAAAAAAAAAAAAAAACCAACAACAAAAAACAAAACAAAACCAAAAAGAAATTGCATTTCTTGTAGCGAGAAGTGCATCATCGCCAAAAAAAGATATGAGAAGAATGGATGTTGGTGGAGATGCACGCCCACGTAATGCCCCCCCCCAATGTTAAGAACGGCTATCGAAATTAACACTCCTCAACCCATCCATTTTAAGAACTGCTTTCGGGAAAAATACCCCACCTAATCTCCCCATGTTAAGAACGTCTGTCGGAATAGACACCCCTGCCCAACATCTCTCTGTTAAGAACCACTCTTAAAAATAAAACAAAAAAAAACATGATTCATGAATCTTTTTGTTTAAAAAAAAAGTTTCATTAATTGTTACACAAAAGTAAAAAAAACAAAAAACTTTGCTTACGTGTTTTATTTTGAACTTTTCGTTGTACGAAGGAACAAAACCAATTACAGTAGAAAAAAACGTATTATATTACAAAATAAATAAATAAAACCGACAAATTGTTGCTGTAGGTCGTTGTTTCTTGGTTTCTTATTGTTTTGTTTATATCGCCTGTTTCAATTATTATGTTTACATGTTTCCTCCATTTTTTTAGTAGCGTTTGTTAAGCTTTCATAATCAGCTGAGCTCGACGGTCAACGTCGTGTTCTGAGCAAGGCCGATCTGACGGTGAGTTACGTCTTGTTTAAATTATGTACAAGCACGTGAATTTATTAAAACGGTCCTTAGTATGTAAAATAAATTGGTGCGTACCGCGTTATGTTTGTATGTTCAAGTTAAAATTAAGTCTTACAAATTAATTGTGTTTTTTATTAAATTGTTAGATGTATGTAAAGTATGAGAAGCGTGTTCGAATGGAAACAAAAACAGATATAAGGGCAGACGTACAGGAGTGAGTCTCCCCCATAGCCAAATACGCATCAGCTCCAATGTTGTACGCAGCGCTTTTCAGAGAGCTTGGATTATTTTGTTATTGTAGAATTAAAAAAAAATTATAGCATGTTCATGAAAAATATGGTAATTAAAGATTCTTAATAAGTTTTGGGAAAAACATGTTTTGATCAATTGAAATTTTTTTTTTTTTTTTTGAATAAATAATAATTATTAAAACAAAAACACTCGTGGTCTCGTCGAGTACATATTTTTAATTCCAGAAAATAAAAGTACTCACACATTTATTGATCCATGCTGAAATAAAAGCGTTAAAAAGCTATTCTTAACATGGTGACGGGAGGGTGTTGTGTGCCTCTTTCTGTACTTTCACCTAACAATTTAATAAAAACAGATATCGTAAAACTTTAATTAAACTTGAAAATACTATTTAAAAAATAGGGCGGATCAATTATTGCACTCCCACCAAACATAATTTCACTGTTTTTCGATATGAGAACAAGCACTACCACTGATGACATTCCGTGAGAGGAAGTACACGAGGACGGGTTTTATTTATTTTTTTATCGCCACAAGTGCTAATGTGGACTTGCACCGAATTTTCTGTTCATAATTACCTATAAATATAATCTCCAGCCAAGAAAATTAGTCAGCAACCCTCCAAACACCACCAAAAAAAAAACAACATATAATAACAAAAGACTCCACGCTCCCTGAAACGTGCTGCGTACAACATCGGACTCGATGTTCATGTTGCTATGTTGTCCTCATTCATGTACGTCAGCCGATATAAGTATATCTCTCATCCTCACTCCCTAAGTGTCTCTCTCCCCCTCTCTCTCTCGCTCTCTCTCTCTCTTTCGCTCTGTCTGTCTTAGTCACTACCGTAGTAGAAAACGCGTTAATGGATTCTCAGATAAGCCAACGATAAAGGTAACTTACGTGTTTGAAAGAAGTAATTTTTTTTGTGTGTTTTGGTGTGGAGTAACATTTTCAATAATAAACAATAAAATGTAAGAGAATATCAGAAGTAAAATGTCCATAAAATGTAAGAATATTGTGTACGTACAGAAAATGACGTTTTGATGTAGTTTCGGACTGTCGTTTAATGGCTGAATAATAGAATGTTGGAATTGTAGAATGAGTACTTCTCATCCAATCAGTAGCGCCAGATATTTAAAAGGGAGAAATCATTGTTCGTGTTAGATCAAAGCGGTAAGAATAAGCTTTTGTGTAGGGGATCTGTAGTTATTTAATGACAGTTAACACCCAGGAAAAGTGCAAAAACTATTAAAAAATAACTCGGTGTAGAATAGTGTCGTAAGAGAAGTCGGTACAGTGAGGGTGAAATTTGAGCTACTTTCTCTTTAGGCTGGGAAGATGATGGTCATGACGCTCCTCGGACTAAATGTAATTTTGTAATATTACGAAATAATGTGTATGTAATTGCGATAGTTAGATAACATAATGCTTAATGACGTAATCGTGGTTATCTATTATGTGCCATCTGTTGTTGTCAACCTAAGGTAGTTTCGTCCAAAGGGGAAAAATTGCATCTCTTTTATTACACACACACACACACACACACACACACACACACACACACACACACACACACACACACACACACAAACACAAACACACACACACATAATAAAATAAAATCATAATAATAATAATAATAATATATATATATAAATATATATATATAAAATAATAAATATATATATATATATAATAAAAATGATAATATATATATGTATAATAAAAATAAAATTAATAAAAATAATAAAATAATAATATACTCTATCTCCTCCGAAACTAAAAGTCACAGGGTGCCGCTAGGGGCCTCAAATGATTGGAATTTTGATGGGCTTTTAGCCAGTTAAAATAGTTTGTTAGGGGTCAAAAATGGGTCAAAATTGGAAAAATCTTAATACATTTTGTACGTTGATGATATTTCTTTTATTTTTCATCAGTTCATATGCGTGTCACGTTGGAAAAGTGGTAACGTCACCAGCTTTTAATGCTACAGTTTCGATTCTAGCTGATGGTACCTAAATACTCTTTTTTACTTTTGAAATCACGACTCAATAATAATATACACAAATTAATATACACAAATTAATAATATACACAATTAATTGGACAAATTAAAATATCATATTTAAGCATATCTTTAAGTCTGGGCAAAGCCCACCCCCACTAGTAAATATAAATTGAACAAAAATTGATAATCCCAATTTATCCGGGTCTTAGAAAATTTATTAACTCAAGCAAACTTTCTAATCCCAAGGTATTTGATGTTTCTTGTAAAATACAAGACGTAAAATCTTTTACAACTATTTTTGACTTATGTTTGTTAAATAAATAAATAAAGAAAGAACAAATATAAATCTCTAAAATATCGAAAATCGCGACTACGAATTTCTAATTCCTGATGTTTTTATATGATGTTTTCTATAAAAGGTTACAAGTATTTCTTACTGGTTTTTCATCATCCTAATGTGAGATAACCAATGAATATAAAGATTCCAAAACTTGAAACTTGCAACGTATCTAGACTTTACATAAATGGCGAACTTTGGTAAATTTTTTAATCTTGAGATGCATTCGTTTTATTTAATAGAAAATATATAGAACATAATTACAAAAGATATAGAACATAATTACAAAAGATATAGAACATAATTACAAAAGATATAGAACATGATTACAAAAGAAATAGAACATAATTACAAAAGATATAGAACATAATTACAAAAGATATAGAGCATGATTACAAAAGGTATAGAAGATAATTACAAAAGATATAGAACATAATTACAAAAGATATAGAACATAATTACAAAAGATATAGAACATAATTACAAAAGATATAGAACATAATTACAAAAGATATAGAAGATAATTACAAAAGATATAGAACATAATTACAAAAGAAATAGAACATAATTACAAAAGATATAGAACATAATCACATAAGATATAGAACATAATTACAAAAGATATAGAACATAATTACAAAAGATATAGAACATAATTACAAAAGATATAGAACATGATTACAAAAGGTATAGAAGATAATTACAAAAGATATAGAACATAATTACAAAAGATATAGAACATAATTACAAAAGATATAGAACATAATTACAAAAGATATAGAGCATGATTACAAAAGGTATAGAAGATAATTACAAAAGATATAGAACATAATTACAAAAGATATAGAACATAATTACAAAAGATATAGAACATAATTACAAAAGATATAGAACATAATTACAAAAGATATAGAAGATTATTACAAAAGATATAGAACATAATTACAAAAGAAATAGAACATAATTACAAAAGATATAGAACATAATCACATAAGATATAGAACATAATTACAAAAGATATAGAACATAATTACAAAAGATATAGAACATAATTACAAAAGATATAGAACATGATTACAAAAGGTATAGAAGATAATTACAAAAGATATAGAACATAATTACAAAAGATATAGAACATAATTACAAAAGATATAGAACATAATTACAAAAGATATAGAACATAATTACAAAAGATATAGAACATAATTACAAAAGATATAGAAGATAATTACAAAAGATATAGAACATAATTACAAAAGATATAGAACATAATTACAAAAGATATAGAACATAATTACAAAAGATATAGAACATAATTACAAAAGATATAGAAGATAATTACAAAAGATATAGAACATAATTACAAAAGAAATAGAATATAATTACAAAATATATAGAACATAATCACAAAAGATATAGAACATAATTACAAAAGATATAGAACATAATTACAAAAGATATAGAACATAATTACAAAAGATATAGAACATAATTACAAAAGATATAGAACATAATTACAAAAGATATAGAACATAATCACAAAAGATATAGAACATAATTACAAAAGATATAGAACATAATTACAAAAGATATAGAAGATAATTACAAAAGATATAGAACATAATTACAAAAGAAATAGAACATAATTACAAAAGATATAGAACATAATCACAAAAGATATAGAACATAATTACAAAAGATATAGAACATAATTACAAAAGATATAGAACATAATTACAAAAGATATAGAACATGATTACAAAAGGTATAGAAGATAATTACAAAAGATATAGAACATAATTACAAAAGATATAGAACATAATTACAAAAGATATAGAACATAATTACAAAAGATATAGAACATAATTACAAAAGATATAGAACGTAATTACAAAAGATATAGAACATAATTACAAAAGGTATAGAAGATAATTACAAAAGATATAGAACATAATTACAAAAGAAATAGAACATAATTACAAAAGATATAGCACATAATTACAAAAGATATAGAACATAATTACAAAAGATATAGAACATAATTACAAAAGATATAGAGCATGATTACAAAAGGTATAGAACGTAATTACAAAAGATATAGAACATAATTACAAAAGAAATAGAACATAATTACAAAAGAAATAGAACATGATTACAAAAGAAATAGAACATAATTACAAAAGATATAGAAAATAATTACAAAAGATATACACCATAATTACAAAAGATATAGAACATAATTACAAAAGATATAGAACATAATTACAAAAGATATAGAACATAATTACAAAAGATATAGAACATAATTACAAAAGATATAGAACATAATTACAAAAGATATAGAACATAATTACAAAAGATATAGAACATGATTACAAAAGGTATAGAAGATAATTACAAAAGATATAGAAGATAATTACAAAAGATATAGAACATAATTACAAAAGATATAGAACATAATTACAAAAGATATAGAACATAATTACAAAAGGTATAGAAGATAATTACAAAAGATATAGAACATAATTACAAAAGAAATAGAACATAATTACAAAAGATATAGCACATAATTACAAAAGATATAGAACATAATTACAAAAGATATAGAACATAATTACAAAAGATATAGAGCATGATTACAAAAGGTATAGAACGTAATTACAAAAGATATAGAACATAATTACAAAAGAAATAGAACATAATTACAAAAGATATAGAACATAATTACAAAAGAAATAGAACATGATTACAAAAGAAATAGAACATAATTACAAAAGATATAGAGCATGATTACAAAAGATATAGAACATAATTACAAAAGATATACAGCATAATTACAAAAGATATAGAACATAATTACAAAAGATATAGAACATAATTACAAAAGATATACAACATAATTACACAAGATATAGAACATAATTACAAAAGATATAGAACATAATTACAAAAGATATAGAACATGATTACAAAAGGTATAGAAGATAATTACAAAAGATATAGAACATAATTACAAAAGATATAGAACATAATTACAAAAGATATAGAACATAATTACAAAAGATATAGAACATAATTACAAAAGATATAGAACATAATTACAAAAGATATAGAACATGATTACAAAAGATATAGAACATAATTACAAAAGAAATAGAACATAATTACAAAAGATATAAAGCATGATTACAAAAGGTATAGAAGATAATTACAAAAGATATAGAACATAATTACAAAAGATATAGAACATAATTACAAAAGAAATAGAACATAATTACAAAAGAAATAGAACATAATTACAAAAGATATAGCACATAATTACAAAAGATATAGAACATAATTACAAAAGATATAGAACATAATTACAAAAGATATAGAGCATGATTACAAAAGGTATAGAACGTAATTACAAAAGATATAGAACATAATTACAAAAGAAATAGAACATGATTACAAAAGAAATAGAACATAATTACAAAAGATATAGAGCATGATTACAAAAGATATAGAACATAATTACAAAAGATATACAGCATAATTACAAAAGATATAGAACATAATTACAAAAGATATAGAACATAATTACAAAAGATATACAACATAATTACAAAAGATATAGAACATAATTACAAAAGATATAGAACATAATTACAATAGTTACTTGATTTATTTTCGATCATACGAATGTAAAATAAACATGGCGATTAGGTCTAGAAATATCTGAAGAACATTAAAATAAAAATGATCGAACGGTCAACAACTGTTTAAAAACACACAACTATTCGCTTCCTACACTAGACGAACTCCTTTCAAAATTGAATAGTAAAAAGATCTTCCCGAATATTGATTTATCCGAGGCATATTTGCAGGTCAAAGTCACGAAGGAATGTGCAAAATATCTGACGATTAATACGCATGAAGGATTATTTTCCTTAAAACGTTTGACTTTCGGTTTGAAAGTTGGCCCTAATTTATTTCAACAAATTGTGAATGCGAAGCTAGCTTATCTGTATTTTGCAGTGGCCTACTTGGAAAACTTTGTGTTAAAAAGTAAAAACGATGGAAAAACACAAAATTCATATTCGTGAAATAGTTAAGTACAGATTTAAAGTGGGCATTGAAAATGTGAATTTGCCGTGTACAAAATCAAATATTTAATAATTTATCATAAAGGGAAAAATCTAACATAAATAGAACAGAATCTTTAAAAGGCATGCTTAGAGTGGATAATATAACAAAATTACAGTCATGCATGGCTTAGCAAGTTACTATAGTCTGTATGTTCCAAAAGTGCAGGAATTTAGAACAACGTTAAATAAATTACCACGGAAAAGTAAAAATGGTGCTGGAAAAAATGCGAGGAAGAATTAACAAAAAGCGTTTATTATCGGATCTAGCTTTAACGCATTACGACCCGAAAAAAGGAATTCATCGTATCATCAAACGCAAGCGAATATAGTCTAGTAGCTGTGTTTATACACAGAATTTAAGAAAGATCAACCAAACCGATTGCCCATACTTCAAATACCTTATTATCGGCAGAAAGCAATTATAGGTAGATCGAAAATAAAGGTAGGCAATTGTGTGCGCTATAACAAAAATAACATGTTTATTCAGGGTAGATCATTCGTTTTACAAATGGATCAAAAACCAATACGTTCGATTTTTGGTTCAAAGAAAGGCGTGCCAACCCGAACCGCAAATAAACTACAGAGATAGATCATTATTTTGTTTAACTGAAATTTCAAAATAGAATATTTGCTATCAAGTGAAATCACACATTTGGCTTGGTTTTAGATGCATTTAAAGTAACCCTAACCTCGTCTCCCATTGTACCACGCGCTTAAGATCAGAGGAGAGAGAATCAGAGAGATCTTAGTCATTTCCGTGATATATATATATATATATATATATATATATATATATATATATATATATATGATTGCTGGATCTTTCCAGATGATCGCCGTCACATTGAGTTCTCCCAATCTTGTCGTCCATGCCATCTCAGATAACTCTGCACTCCCGCCGCAGATAGGCACATTTTGAAGCAGATGTGACATACAAATTGAGCAATTTCCATCGAATTGACTTCCTCTGGAGGTTGAAGGGTATTCCTATGAACAATCACATGTCTTCTCAAACGAACAGTAGACTTGAAAACTTTGCTGCATGTTAAACAGATCGTTTGGTTCGGACTAATGTGCAAAGCATTAGGACAAAATCCTCGAGTAACCTGTTTAATAGAAGTCATGCGAGAACTTTCCCAGCAGCTCCCAAAAGCATAAACCCACGGTAGTGGTCACAAACATTCTTCTGTCCCTTTCCTTTAAACAGAGTCACCAAGTCACCATCAATCCAATCCTGTGGAACAGGAGCACCTTCCCAGATTTCTTTAACAAAACCAAGGATAGCATTAGCAATATTCACACCCCAATCCTAAGAAGTTCCACTGGAACACCATCCAAACCAAGTGCCTTGCCACTACCGATTTGAGAGATAGCCAACTGCAACTCAACCAGATTAAGCAAACGATCCATTCTGAATATTATATCACATTGTGGTAGGCTATCAATTGCATCAGCATCTACTGCTGAGGGATTATGAAACACATCAGTAAAATTCTCTTGACAGCTTTTCAAGATATTTTCTGGATCCTTAATGACAGCAGAACCATCTTCTAACATCAGGGGAGATATCGAAGAGGTGGGAGGACCAAATATTAAGCGCAGGAGTCCATAAAATTCCTTCGAATTCTTTATGTCAAATGCCTTTTGGATCTGCTCTGTTATATTCATCCACCATTGTTTTTTTTAATCTTTCTTAGCTCATGTTGTAATGTGGCTTAGGCCTCTTTGTATTGTTGCAAATTTTTAGTGCACCTTTTGTAGCATTTTCCCAAGACATAGGGTGAGCAGTGCTCTCCCTGATTAGGGCTGCTCAGTCACAGGAACCCCCATCGGAGTTGGCCTCTGTCATGTGAAGGCACAACAACGATGTTAGATAGGGTTCCTGTCGCCTCTGTGCAGATTCGTGGCTGTGTACCCCATACTGGTCAAGTCTGTACACGTTGCCACTCCTCCATCGCCATAGAATTTGCAATAGAAATAAACGACAGATAAAGATAAGATAGAAGAAGATAAAAGATAAAAGATAGATCTCAATTAACATCTGTACATCGTTGTATTAAGGTGACAAGCGCTTGTACGACACGACGGCCACTCTCAAAGTCTAAGCAACAATAACCCAGTGACAAGCCATTGCAAGATGACTGGTAATTTATTTGACCGCAGATTTCTTGTAAGAGTTGTCCTCTCCTAGAAATATTGCCTCCACCACGGCTTACAGGAGCTCCTTCTACCCCGCTAATGTCATTTACACATGACTGGGACTAAGGTAGCTGGACACCAGAGCATGGTCCACACGCCAGTCGGTTATGAATGCTGCAGTCAACAGAACCTAAACTCCTCTGGAGGTTTCTGTAAGGGTTATCTCACCATTAACCTTTGGTTCATAAACCTTATCTCACAAGGCAATGGGGATAATTTTTCTGGCGCTGAACACTCGCCACTCACCAGAGCCCCGTTAGCGTGGCAGAACTCACGACATGCACGTGGGGAAAATTAGATTGGGAGAAGCTCTTAACCACCGCCCACACCAATCCTTGAGCTCCAATATATATATATATATATTTATATTGACCCCCCAATATATATATATATATATATATATATATATATATATATATATATATATATATATATTTGTTTTCACTTCTGTATCCTTTAAGAATGTAGCATACTTTTTCTGTTCCACTTTGTACAAACTCCTCCGAATGCCGAACAAACATCGCAGAATTTTATAATCGATTTCTGTTTAAAAGAATCCCACGGATTAGGAACACGTGTTCTGTTCGCAAGTCAAAACCCATCATAAAATTAAATTTCTCGTTTCGTGTGTTTAATTTTTAATTTACCCGAAAAGTTGGTGGACAATTAAATCCCTGTTGCTCTGGCATAAATCCAATTCGATTGTTTCTTTCAAAAGTATTAAATTGAGAGCACGCCGTCTCGGAGTCTTGTAGGACATGTCACACTGACCGTTTGTAACACGTTTACATTCACCACTGACATATGCGGGTATTTTACTGCATTCAGATGCATTGCAAACATGTTTTAGAACGTCGCCTACTGTACTGCAACGCTGGAATGCCTACACTAACAAGTAGGAAATATATTATTTTTTAACGTGTTTATCGTTCAAGGGATTAAACGCTGAAAGACATGATGCAGAGTTCAGAAACGATCAATTAGCTGCGGCATATGTGATGTACTACCAATAATTTTATGTGAATGTGGAAAACTAGATAAATGGAATATATGCCGCCGCACGCATATCGCAAGGTTCAAAGAGCAGCAAAAATCAGGAATACGTAGAGAGGTGGAAAATTTGGGCATGGCTGACAGCATATAGAGTAAATAGGGAAACTATCTACTCGGATGGAACAAAATAAATATTATAGCCAGAGAAGAAAATTGAAGAGTAAGACAACTCAAAGAAGCAGCGCTTAAGTTGGGTGACGATTGAAATATTAGTATAGAATTAAACACAATATGGGGATCATTTATGATAAATAATATTTATATATATATATGCATATACTAAAAATAGGTAATAATAAATATACAAAATATATATAAATAGCCATACAATTTTGATAGTAAACAGATATTTTTGTATATACAAAATATATATAGTCATAATATGCAGTAATATGTTATTCAATACAACGCCAAATTACCTTATTCACAAAAAATTGCAACAATTTTATGATTTGATATTAATTTGAGTCAACTCTATATGATATTAAAATATAGACAAGATTAAATTATATGAAAGTTTCAATTTTCAAGTTGGACATTTTCGACTTACACTTCATTTTTCCCCTCACGCTTTAAAACACCAACTATGGAGTAATAAATAGTAAATATACAGCACGCACGCACACACACACACACACACACACACACACACACACACACACACACACACACACACACACACACACATATATATACATATATATATAATAAAATTATGTATTAATTAATAGTAAATATACAATATATATAATATGTGATAATAAATAGTAAATGTGCTTCATATATATAATCATGATGATCATACATAGTAACATATGGTAAAAGTATAAAACTTATTTAATAATTTTATATATTAATAAATAGAAAATATGCAACATATATTAAGTAATTATATATATTAATAAATAGTTGATATACAAAATATATATAACAATCATTTGTAGTAATAAATAGTAAATATACGAAATATATGTAGTAAACATATGAAATAGGAAAAATAGTTAATATAAAAATATATAATGAAATGTATTAATAAATAGAAAATGTACTTAATATACATAATAATATTGGTAATGAATAGTAAATATAAAAATATATAATGACATATATTAATAAAAACAAAATGTACTTAATATACATAATAATATTGGTAATATATAGTAAATATAAAAATATATAATGAAATGTATTAATAAATAGAAAATGTACTTAATATACATAATAATATTGGTAATGAATATTAAATATAAAAATATATAATGACATATATTAATAAAAACAAAATGTACTTAATATACATAATAATATTGGTAATATATAGTAAATATAAAAATATATAATGAAATGTATTAATAAATAGAAAATGTACTTAATATACATAATAATATTGGTAATAAATAGTAAATATAAAAATATATAATGAAATGTATCAATAAAAACAAAATGTACTTAATATACATAATAATATTGGTAATATATAGTAAATATAAAAATACATAATGAAATGTATTAATAAATAGAAAATGTACTTAATATACATAATAATATTGGTAATAAATAGTAAATATAAAATATATAATGAAATGTATTAATAAATAGAAAATATACTTAATATACGAAATCATATTTTCATATGTATTAATGAATAGTTAATATTTAAAACGATACTCACACGTTTACACAGAGGATCCAAACATTGTATGCAATCTACGTCGCAAAGAGCAAAGGACAAGTAATAACTCGACTCCATTTTCTTTTGTAATATGTCATTTATTTCCCCATTTTCCCCTCCATTTGTGACTTTTCCTTAATTCTGCGACGTCTCTCACTTGATCGTCAAATCTAACGTTCTATCTTTTCTTTTTGTAGACTTTTTCTTACCGTGATATCATTTCGCTTACAGCTTGCTATTTGAATATAGCTACCATACGCACTCGGGAGTGTGGTTTCTGCTCAGATTCTGTACTCAAATCAATTGTTCTTAGTCAATGGAGGGGGAACCCCTTCTATAATAATTTTATTTTTGAAGAATGCCCCTTCTGAGGGGAATTGTTTATCACCCACAGTAAACCGACTTTGTGTCACATAACCATCTACCATACGCACTCTGTTACACGTATACCTCGCTCTATATATCGGTTATTCTTATATATATGTGTGTGTGCGCTTTTTTGTAGGTGTGTGGGTAGGTGCGTTTGCGTGTATATGTGTGCATATATGCGTAAGTAATATCAAATGTTATGAGTAGCTGTGCAATCGTTTGCCCATTATTTTCTCTTGTTCCGTGCTAGCATCGATGATCTGGCATTTTTACATAGCTAAGAGGCTTTCTGGATTATGTCCATCTTTAGCAGACTGTTTGAACTTCGATATTTCTTGATTATCGTTGAAGCCATCGGCCAAAACAAAGGAGTGGCCGAATCAATTCTCTACCGAGTCAATCAGTTCTTTTATAATTCTTTCTCTCAGTTTTAGTCTGAAAAGAACAGGTGAATATTTCAAAGCTAGTCGTCTGCGATTTGTTTCATTTTTTAAATATTTATTATATTCGAAAAATGTTGTCCCACTGGGAAGCGGTCGTAGATGTTCGCTGAAACCAATTTAAATAAAACTCTCTCTCTCTCTTTCTTTCTCTCTCTCTCTTTCTTTCTCTCTGTATGGCAATTAGAGTACACAGAATATTCCGCGTTTCATCCACGCTAGGATTCGCCAGGCTTATGCGAAGTGTTGCGGTATTCTCGCGTTTTTATATACGCACATTCTATTGTTTCTAGTTAGCCAATCAGTTTCTTAGTTTCACCCGACCCCTTCCTAATCAGCCAATGGGCAGGCCCAGTTGACCTTAGGTTTAACCCTTCCTTTATGTGTGCTTTTTTAGCGGGAAGAGTAGATATCTAGTGATCTGGTCTATTTTAAATCTAGGTCTAGTTAAATGTGTGTGTGTGTGTTTTTTAAATATTATGTTAGTTGATATATATATATATACATATATATATGTATATATATACATGTATATACACATTTATATATATATATATATAAGAGCAAATAGTTAATAAAACATGTTAAAGACACTTTGAAAAAGAGTTAAAACATATTTTATTTTTATATATATATATATATATATATATATATATATATATATATATATATAGACTTATATGTAACATACTGAGTTCGTTTAATTCAGTAAATTTTCATATACCAACAGGTTTTAAACCAAAAATGGTTGACTTAAGGATTAAGCTACAAAATTATCACATTTCATAATTGAGCATTAATATACTGTGTGTGCAAAGTCAAGACTTCAAGACAAGGTGTTGATGACAACAAAAAGTGTATTTCATTTTACGTTACAATTGTTTCAATGTCTAGTTCGAAAATTTCAAGCATTATATCGTTTGAAAATTTTCAAAACCAGCATTTTTTCAGACTTTATGAATAAACACACTTTAGGCAACGTAGCATTTTTTGAATAGAAAGAAAAAAGGCGGGGTGGGGGGATCCCTAACGGGAAAAGCATGCGAGAAATGGGCTTTTCCGTAAACACAATCAAGGTAAATGTTTCTCACTATCTACTGATTATAAGCAAACTACAAATGTAAAGATCGTCAGCTACATGAGTGCTCTTTTTTTTACACAATGAGCTATATATTTTAGCTGGTAAATGCTGGCCATTTCATTTACTAGAAAGGTCATTCCAAGAGGAAGAGGCATAAGTAGTTACCCACAGAGGCTCTTTTGCAGTATTATATATATATATATATATATATATATATATATATATATATATATATATATAAACCGTATTATGTGTTCATCAACGTTTCGTCTTTATTTCGAGATTCCTCAGGAAGTCTCGAAATAAAGACGAAACGATGATGAACACATAATACTATTTTGTCGGAATACTATTTTAATTATTTTCATCATATATATTATAAGCCGTACTCCTCTGTATGTTTACACACGTCATATATGACGTCATAGCAGGAGGTATATATATATGCAGCATATATAGTTAATGTCATGGAAGATGACGTCTTACATGACGACGTCACACGTGATTACCTCATATATGGTCATAGCAAAAAAATGTTTAAAAAGAAGGGTTAAAAATGAAAGTAAAGATTCCCGATCAACGCCGGGTAGATTATATATATACTGATTTCGACGTATAAGGTTCCGCCACAACAACTAAGTTGCTAGGACATCCACACAGATAATTGATTTATAGTGATTAACCCTTTTTGTATTACTTCTAATCTTGTCGGTGCAAAGACAGAGCATCCCGCAGGTATTTACATCAGAATTGTCCTTCTCCTAGATACATGTCTTAACGGAGACAGGGGATGCATATCTTGCAGTGGACTAATGCGCCCACAAATACTAACCTGGAAATTTCTACGACTCGACGAAGTACATACAGCACCTAGACTTCCCAAATGGTCACCCATCTTAACCCAGCCAGGATCATCGTTGCTTAACTTCAGCGATCTTGTGAGAACCGGTGTGTCCACTAGATTGTGTTGTATATATATATATATATATATATATATATATATATATATATATATATATATTATTTTATTTTATTTTATTTGTATTTTTAATTTTATTTTCATTTTATCTTACTTTGTTTATCAACATCAAAAAAGTAACTATTTTCCTTTATATTTTAAATATATTCCAGATACATCTACCTTACTTTAAAAAAATGCTAGGTTTATTTTTGGTGTTTTTATATAAAAAAACAAACCCAATATTTTTGCTGATGAGGAAACTTTGTTTCAAAAACTATATGATAAAATCTTTGTCCAAAACTTATTGCCTATCTCAATAAAAACATCGTTTCCAAAACGATCGTACGAGTTTGTTTGTTCTTCCTTATGAAAACGATTTTTAATTTTTAATTTTAATTATAAATTATCAATCATCTTACTCAATATATATATATATATATATATATATATATATATATATATATATATATGTATTTTTTTAACAATCAATTTTAATACCTTTTAAATGGTATTTTATTGATGATTGTACCAATATTAACTTCGGTTTAGCTCGATGAGAATTCAGAGCAATATAATTTATATAATCAGAAAAACAACACCTTTTATTTATTAGTACACAATTTTTGTTTTTATTATTTTTTAAGACATGTTATTATATATTTTTTTTCCTCCTTAGTCTGACAGCTGTTTCGAAGGGTAAAAAGACAAACGGTTGTTTTAATTATAGCATACCGAATCTTCATTCTTTACCGTTCTCTTCAGAGACAATTAAAATCAAATTAATTACAGTCAAGATTTGTTTTTAAAAACTCACATGGGGATGGAATTTTTTTATCGAGGTTGCCATCTTTAAAAATTTTTTCATGGGATTTTTATATATCTATATTTTCTTTTTGTTAGCCTTATTTTCGTATTTTTTTGGTTTTTTAATTTCTTTCAAATTTATGTATCTAATATCCGTTATGTTAATTCTGCATTCTTATTTTGTTTCTTCTTTTATTACGTTTGATTTATTATTTACGAAATTATTTAATTAATTTTTTTTTAACTTCTTCTTAAGCTAGTAATTTTTTCTTATTTTTAATTACGTTTGATTTATTATTTACGAAATTATTTAATTAATTTTTTAACTTCTTCTTAAGCTAGTAATTTTTCCTTTTTTATCGTATCTCTTGGGTGTTTACGTTTCATTTTATTTTTCTGGCCGTCTATACATATTTTTTCCTGTTATTGTTTTTTTTCTCATATTTATTTTATTATTAGGCTAAAATGGTTATCATTATGTACATATTTATTATTTCTTATTCTTATATTATGTTTTTTGTTAATTATTTTCGTTGTTTCCAATTTATAATTTTTAGTGTCAAGTTTACGGTCTTTTCTGATTTTGGTATTAAAGGGAATTAACTCTATCAATTCTTTGTTTCTTATTTATTCAGTCATTAACTTACGTCTTTTAGAATTTGTGCATTTACCTTATAATTTAGTAGTCAAAGGGAAATAACTTATTTATTTTTTGTTATTAATCTTTGTCATTTTTGCTAATTTTAATTTTTTTTTATTAATCATATTATTATTTATTGATCATGTGTATTTATGTTGTGTTCAGGTTTGTTATTTATAAGTTTATTTGCTATTCTAATATTTTTTATTCATTTATCTTAAAACTCGGTTTTTTTGGTGAAAAGAAAATATTTTTGTTCAGTTTTTTGTCTATCTATTTGTTTACTTATTATCTATATCTTGATATTAGGAACTTATTTTTATGCAGACATATTTGTATGTTGTCTGTACGGTGATTTAACAATGAGCTTTTATCAGATGTTAGTATTTTGTAGGATTCTAGTAAACATAAGGAACATTTGCCTGATTTTGATGGATGATAACTTTTTGCCCTACCTATCACGGACCATTTCAAAGTGTACTCTATGTTTTTGCTTTTTAACTCACGTATCCATTCCCCAAGTGCAGTGTCATTATTATTTTTCTTTCTATTTGTTTCCCTCCCACTATGGTTATTATTAGTATTATTAGTGTTTGCTGTGTTATTTATTATATTTTTGCTACCATTATTGTTTTTGTTAAATGATGAAATATGATTGTTTAGCCGGGTTTTAAACTGAGTGCTCGTACTACCAATGTATGCTTTTATACCTCTATTAGTTTTAACTTCACATTTATATACAACATCTGATACGAGGCAATTTCCTTCTAACGGGCATTCTATAGCTACACGGCAGTTGCATCCACGGTTTTCATTCCTATTATTTTCTAAGTTATTATTATTTGCTTTTTCTATTTTGGCTCTGTTCGTTCCTATTATATTTCTAATTAAATTTGGTGAGGTTGAGTAAGAAATTTTTACAGTGTTTTTGTTTATGATTTTACTTAATTTATTGCTTGGTGGAAAGTTATTATCTATTATTTCATAGAATTCTTTTGGAATATTATTTTTAATATGTATAGAGTATGGGATGTTGAACCATGTTTGTTGCTTCCTCCTATTCTTTCTATTTGTGTTAGTGTTGTTCTCCATTCTTATTGTTTTTTCACGAGTGCTGGTACTTATGTTGTTATCAGTTCTGTTATTTGTTTCTATTTTATTTCTATTTCTATTCATTACTCTATTATATGATATTATATTTACATTTGTCCTAAAGTTAGTGTGTTCAACATTATGGTTCTTTATGTACTGTATTTTTTTATTGTAACCTGATTTTTTTATTGCTTCGTTATAATACTCCCTATTTTTGTTAAATTTGTCTTCATTAATTGATATTTTAGATAGTCTTTTAGATATGTTTGGTATTATTGCAGCTTTCATGGATGGTGGGTGATTAGATCTATTATCAATGTAGTACAATGCCTGGTTAGGTTTGTGGTAAGGTTCATATGTTTTATTTATTATATCTAGGGTAAGGTCCAGAAAGTTAACGGTTTTGTAGTTTTCATTGAAGGTTATTGTTAGCCCTAAATCATTAAATATTTTCTTTATCTTAGTTTTGGTGTTCTTAACTATTCTTATACTACCATTTATGTAAAACAGAGCATCATCACGATATAGCCCACCTTTTAGCTCTGGAATCTCTTCACTTAGTTTCTGCAATATGTATAGGCCTACTACATCAGTTGCCTGACTTGAGTCAGCCGATCCCATCGTGATGTCGAAGTTTAGGTCCCTGTTATTCCTAGTCCAAAGTTTATTATCATATTTTATTATTGATCGTCTCGCTAAGTTAACTATATCTGTTTCTATTTTGGTTATGCTAGTGAGAGTTTTTGCAAATGATATTGCATCTTTAAAGAGTTGTGGTGTTATGGAGGGATAATATGCGTCTATATCGAAGCTAATTAACATACTGTTACTTCTAATACTTATATTTTTGAACCAATCTATTACTTCATCTGAGGATATCCATAGGTGGTTTGTTATTTTCTGTTTAATGTTAGGTATAACGCTATCAAGAATTTTTTTACTTATATTTCCTATGTCAGATATACATGGGGATATAAGCCTAATGCTAGGGTTTATATTAAAGGTTTCTTTGTGGTCTTTTAAATATATATATATATATACAAATATTATTGAATAGCACGGAGTTATTCTGTTTTACAATTTTCCTTTTATCTTCTCCAATCTGCGAATAGTCCCTTTTGTGTTCTTCTAGAAATTGTAAATGTTGGATCCATAATCGCGAGCGCTTTCGACAGAAGTGTTTTTATTACCCTCAGGCATATTGTAGAAATAAATGTAGACACCCAGACGGCCAAAAAACAAAAAACAAAAAAAAACGGCCGTGTAGCCGAAACAATAATGTAACTTAACAGAAAGATATGGTAATAAAAAATAAAACGCATATTAGCTCTACAACAGTATTGAGCACTCTCTTCAGTTTTTATTAATTACCATCTCCACTAAATATATATATATATATATATATATATATATATATATATATATTGTAAGTATTTAATAATTAAATACTTATTATAGTAAATAATTATAGGTCTATATTATTAAGTATTTACTAGATTTACCTTGTAAACTTAAACTTACATGGCTTACTATATGTATATGTATACACACATAAGTGCGTATGTGTGTGCGTATATGTGTGCGTATGGATGTATATAATAATTAGAACTAATATGCCTTGCAACTTTAGCTGTGATATTATATTTTCCCAAATACATATGATTAATAGTTATGAATGAAAAAAATCTGACTTTTGACCTGTCGCCTCATAAATAAAAGAAAAATCCTATTCCTACACATAAAACTGAGACGAACAAAAAGTTTTAATCTAGGCAGTGCATGCGCATTTGTTTCTTTGCATAATTGGATGTCGGATTTGTTTTCCTCTTGATATTATGTAAATTAATTATAAGTTTGCTTGCAGGACTATTTTTGTTCCCTTTGCCCACGGACCCTTTTATAACAAACTTGCAATTTGACCTAAAGTTCGCACATGTATTTTGTTTTATTGACGCTTAAAATAGAAAAAAAAATCAGATTCCTGTCATATTTCGATGTGCCTTCAATAAACTTCCATACATTTTTCGTCTGGGAACTTTTATTGATAGTACACACATGAAACTCTTATCCTCTTTGAAGTAATCTCCCCTGGCTGTAATGCACTTGTAGCGTTTAAACAATTTCTGAAAAGCCACATGGAAGTCCTTTTGTTTGTATATGACCCTCGTCACAGAGTCTTTTATCTCCTCAATTGTCTCATAACGACAACTTCTAAGGTTTTCCTTGAGCTTAGTGAATAAGCAAAAGTCACAGGAAGTCTGGGCTATAAGGAGAGTGATGCGCTATCTTGATGACTGTCTTGGTCAAATAGTCTTTGACAAAGTTGGATTTGTGGACTTGTGCATTCGTACAATATTCGGCATTTTCAGTTCCTCGCATCAAAGTGTGCACTTATATTGTTTTTATAGACACACGACAGTCCTTATCCATGAAATACTTTTTTGGGCCAATCAACTCTGGCGTTCAAACTTCCTTTCTCCTCCTACACCTCTCATCATCCCTCACATATTGCTGGCCTTGAATCGTTCATGCTACTCGAAAACTGATGCTCAATTCATGAAAGATGTTCCAAAAGCAGTCTGAAGTATTCCATACGTTTCTGTGGCATTTTTTCCGAGTTTGAAACAAAATTTTATAGCATTCTTCTAAAGCGTCCTCAAGGTCATATTGCACTTTTGAAATTCACCAGCTAGGATAATAAGCTTTAGTAAGGTATATTTCAATAAGCTTTAGTAAGGTATATTTCAATTCATGAACTTGAAATAATAAAAATTTACCAGTCATCCCAGGAGATATATACCAATAACATATTGGATTTTTCAAGAGTCTACAACAATTTTGAAGGTCTGTAAAAAAAAAAAAAGTTTAGAAACTTATTGAAGGCACCTCGTACAAAGATTTTATCCTGTTTTTATCTTGTTTAGTTATTAATTCTAATTTGCATCATCGTTCAGTTCTGAGAATCAATGAATATCCACCAATGAGGGTAGCTCAGCATGTAATTGTGAAGCAAGGCTGCGCAATCTCCAGCCACGATTTTTCTTAATTCGCACTGCTTGATTCCAATAGTAGAAAGAAATCAAGGGCAACCGGAAACAATGCCGAGATAAGCAGACTGTACATACAGCACCTGGTATTTCCAAACGGTCACCCATTTAAGTACTGATCAGGTTTAACGTAGCATCTAAAATATGAGCAATACCTGCTCTCTTTAATAAAATAAGTTGGTCATTAGCAAAAAAACAAAACAAAAACAAACAAAAACAAAAAACAACAACAAAAAAAAAACAAAAAACAAAAACAAAACAAAAAACAAAAAACAAAAAAAAAACACTTTTCAATGATGAAATACGTTTTTGTCTTTTACTCATATCTATTGCAAACAAGGCAAATTGCGACAGAGACGTAATGAGATACAGAGACCATACTTACGGTGAGACTAAGCAGGAATTTAAACAGTGCGATGTCTGTTCCAATTACAGTGTAGTTTCTGCATGTTCTACAGGGAACAAGGTAGGAATTCCAAAATGTAACAGGATGGAATACTGCTGCCATATCTGTCCAGGAGCTGCTAAAAACAGCCTATCCTGCCTTGACAGAGTACAAAATAGACTTCGTGGCTTAGTGGGGTATGCCCTTTTCTCTACCCTGCAATCTCTCTCCCACAGAAGAGACGTTGCGAACCTATCCTTGTTTTATCGTTATTTCCATGGCAGGTGCTCGTCTGAACTCAAATCTCTGGTCCCCCCTCGCCAATCTTTCACGAAAAACACCCGTCTAGCTGAATCCACTGTGAAAAATTTCCCCCACTCTTCATCTGTGCCTAAATCAAAACGTGGATTCCATGAACAAAGCTTCTTTCTTAGAACTGCACGCCTGTGGAACTCTGTTCCGTCTGCCTGCTTCCCACCTGACTACAACTTGGATGTCTTCAAGTCCAACGTTAACAAATTCCTAATGAACCGCCCCCTTAAGTAAACACTTCATCAAATCTTCACACTAACGTACTGTACTTGCAATAACCCTTATCCCTGAGTGGCTTCCGGGCCTTGATAAGTGGTGAACTCAGTGTAAAAAAAAGGACAACAGAGGTAACATTCAGAGTAGAATAGTTTTCTGGTATCTTGGGAATTTTGATGACAGTCGGGTTAGTCCGAAGTACTTACATTGGTGTGGGGCACCTGCACTACAAGTTACAATGACACATTTTTTTAGTCAAAAATATGTACTTATTCCCGCTTATCAGAGCTTTCTGTTGAGATGCAATATTTTTTTTTACACCCCCCCTCTAAAAATTTTAAACGCACGCTTGTGTATTTCGAGCATTCCTCGTAGTTAGGGAAATGAGATGTATGTGTTTAAATAAAAAAAAAACTATTAAGTTATTTGGGACAAAGGGTCACACCATAACAAGGCTCTGAGGCAGCCAATTGGACAGTAGCACAGTAATCGTTTGTGGTGGAATAATGAGAATATTTACGAGGGCGGTTCAATAAGAACGTGTTCACGTTGGACTTAAAGAGTACAATATTGTAGTCAGCTGGAAAGCAGACCAACGGAACAGAGTTCCACAGTCGAGCAATTCTAGCGAAGAAGCTCTGTTCATGAAATCTACGTTTAGGTTTAGGCACCGACAGGGAATGGGGGAAATAATTGATCGTGATTTTAGTTGGACGAATTTTTTTTTTGTGTGAAAGATTGTCGAGGGGGGCCATAGATCGAAGCTCAGTCGAACACTTACAATGAAAATAACGACAGAGCAGAGACAGGCTCGCAATGTCTTTTCCGTGGGAAAGAAGTTGCATGGAAGAGGAAAGGGCATCACCCACTAGATTATCAAGTTGGTTTTAAACTTTGTCGGGGCAGCTCCTGCCCTGATGTGGCAACATTACTCCATCTTAGGACGTACTTGGCTCTCGGTAGAGAATGACATTAGCAGTGAGATATCTACCGGAAAGTTAGAATGATCCAACCATTTTCCCAGCAACTCTGGCAACAGATTTGATGTACAAAGTTTGGACAAAATAAGAGAAACACTTAACATTTTTTGGCGCCAATCTTTGATCGTATTTTAAACAATCAAATCTTGACATAGTTTAATGCTTTTTTGTTTATTATTGATGCCATATGATATGATTAATTAAAATAAATTTCTTTTACAAATATATAAAGACATCAAAAGCTTTTCCCATAAAAATGACAAAGATTGCAGACTTCCAAAGAGGCCAAATTGTTGGAGTTCGTATGGCAGATGCTAATGTAACAGAAACTGCACGAATACTTAGCGTTTCAAGAAACATTGTCTCAAAAGTAATGACTGCTTTTAAAAGAGAAGGAAAAACGTCCTTAGAAAAGCACAAATCTAGTCGAAAGATGAAGATGTCTGAACGTCGGACTCTTAAGAGGATTGTTAGAGAAGATTGCAAGACCACGCCTCCCAGAATCACTGCAAAGCCCAATAAACATTTACAGGACGCAGTTTCTACAAAAACTGCTCGTTGAGAGCTGCGCCAATCTGGATTTTATAGAAGAGCTGCAATTAGAAAACCTCTGCTTTCAAAAACAGCTGTTTCAAAGCGATTAGAGTGATGTAAAAACCTGAAAAATTGATCCCTCTTGCAGTGGAAAAATGTGATTTTTCTCTGACGAATCATCGTTTCCCTTATTTTCGATCACCGGTCGAGTCTACGTTTAGAGATAGCCGATAGAAGCATTTTACCCAGACTGCCTTCCCCAACTGTAAAGAATGGCGGAGATTCTGTGATGATTTGGGATGCCATTTCTTTGGGAATTCACTGGACCAATGATTACTCCTCATGGAAGAATTAACAGTCGAGACTATATAGGAATTTTGGGTGACCAAGTTCATCCTATGGTTCAAGAACTGTTTCCGGAGGGGAACGCCATCTTTCAAGATGATAATGTTCCAATCCATACAGCTAGAATTATTAAAGATCAGCAGGAAGAGCATTCCAATGAAGTTGAGCATCTGATTTGGCCACCCCAATCTCCAGATCTTAACATTATTGAAGGATTTTTGGAGATTTTGGAGATTCATCTCTAAATGTTTTAGTTGAAGAATGGGATTAGATTCCTTTAGACAAAATTCACACTTTTGATGAATCAATACCTCGGAGAATTAAACGTGGACCTACACCATATTAAAATACATTTTGTTGATTTTTAAAGTGTTTATTTTATTTTGTCCAACCCCTGTATGTGCTCCATGTCAGATCAGGCGTGAAACGCAAACCAAGAAACTTGTCTAAACATGGAGTTTTCTCAAGAGGAGAACTGTTCATTTCAATTGGGACCAGACGTTGATTACAGTGCTGATGACAGAAATATGGAAGATTGGTGTTAGATGCATTAAAATTAACCAGAACCATTACGTACTCAAGATCAGAGGATAGAGAATCAGAGAAGTCTCGTTCATTTCCGGTCTTTAAGTGTTGCCATAAATGGTAGTGTTCTTTGCATAACTGTCTACGAATGATATAAGAATGGGATTTGAGAGCTCGTTGATGAAGATAAGGAAGAGAGTTGGGCCTGGGATGGAACTCTAAAGCCTCAACACTATGAGATTCTGTTTTTTGCCCATCAACCACTACTCTTTTAAACCTATCATTACGGAACCCTGTGCACAGTTGTGACGTATACAATACAATGTACAAAGATTTCAGACTGAAAAATAAAATGATAGCTTCCACGAAAATCAGACGGTTAAACAATGAAGACGTGCACTTAAACTGAAGTTGAGTTAAGAGCGAGTAGAAGTTCTGCTTTCGTTTTGGATTAGTCTTAAGAGAATAAACTTTGATTCTGAGATTATACAAGAACGATATTCGACTCGTATAAAACCGAACTCAAAAGATAAAACACTAAAGGAAAAGGAATGGGAATGAACGTTTGCGTATTGCCTATCATGTCTTCAAATAAGCCCCGGCTTATTTTTGAAGACAAAGATGTTTATATATTTATAAGTAGATATTCGGTCACACACACACACACACACACACACACACACACACACACACACACACACACACACAGATATATATATATTTTTTGTATTTTTTCGATTTTCCGTACAATCTTTTTATATCAAAAATCAAAAATATTGACGGAAGTTCCATAATTATCACGAGCGCGTTCGATTCCCCTGCGAATCATCTTCAGGTGTTGATGAGGTGAAAGTGAATAGAAGCGAAAATGGAAAGTAGAAAATTGAAAAGTAAAATATTCAATCAATTGTATAGAGTGATTGAAGGTTAAAAGTATATAAACAGTCGATTAAAAATCGATAAAAAAATCTCAGTATTAAAATCAAGGAGAACATGGACCAATATTGTTAATATATATACTATAGAACTTTCATCAATATTTTCGGTGTCGATATAAAAAAAAATTGTACGGAAAATCGAAAAAAAAAAAGAATCGTTAAGCCAATATCTCCGTTGTATTTAGTAATGCCTACTTGAATATATATATTGATTTTACCATTTTTGGATTTTTACCCTTCACTGGACTGTCCATTCATGTGAAATCTTTTTATTATTTTTCTTTTGCCCCCTGTTCCCCTTACCTCACCCTTTTTTTTAATCAAGTAAGATCTGTGACTTACTTGTAGTTTCATTAAATACTTTTATATGCAAAATCCGATCCTGCATTTTGCCAATTCCTGCCCTCTGATGAGAAGGAGAGTATTTCTTCGAAACTCCGCGGATTAAGGACTATCCACTTATCTTGTGTTTCTTTTTTTAAAATTAAATATGTTTTAAACTCTTTTTCAAGATGTCTTTAAACATGTTTTATTAATCATTTGTTCATATATATATATATATATATATATATATATATATATATATATGTGTGTGTGTGTGTGTGTGTGTATATATAACTACTTCATTTACATACATAAAATTAATATACGAAAGTATAAATTTATGCGTAAATTTTAAGTATTTACTTCAAAAGTGCTCAATACGTAGGTAGAGCTAGTTAGTAAGTTATAAAATATATGTGGCGATTAAGCTATACTGAATATTCCGTGTTTCATCCACTGTAGGACTCTTCAGGCTTATGCACATAAGCCTGAAGAGTTCTAGAGTTGAGGAAACGCGGAATATTCAGTATAGCTTAATCGTCATATATATTTTATAACTTACTATATATATATATATATATATCTATCTATCTATCTATCTATCTATCTATATTTTTATAAAGTAATAGGGTTCGTGTGTTTCTGTCTGTGTGTACAGCTCTCCATCATCAACGAAATATAAAGGAGGTAAGAGGGTAGATCTCTCCTGGTAGAGAAACATTAGAACCCATTTTAGGATGTTTCTGTTATAGGAGACATAAGAATCTATGCCTAATTTCTTTATATACTAGTCTACAAACCACCCCCATATCGAATGACTTATGCTCATTTGCATATCACATTATATTAAATCTCTTTAACTAATTACCTCGACCTTATTACATATTGGAAATATTCTAATCATTTCAACTGTACTATTTACAAAATCTATTTAACATTTAATTATTTAATATATTTTCATTTAATTTTATATTCGATTTATTTCACTTTACGTATATTATCAAAACAATTCATTGGCGAGCAAAGCTTTATGTTTTGGGATTGTATTGAAAATGTAATGGAAATTTCAATTTCGTTCCGTTTTAATCTTTTATATTTTACTTGCCAATATAATTGAAAGAATACAATTCAACTATCGTAATTTTATATAAATAAACAAAAACAAATATTTTAAAATAAAACTTTATTAAAAAATAAATAATTTTATTTTTAAATGAAAAAAATCAATTTAGTAAAATAATTGTATTAAACACCCCCAGCCTTGTCAGCAAACCTGTAAACCTATAAAAGTTAACATTTCGAATGTAAACAGTGATTTTTCGATTTTGTTAGCGCTTGCCGCAATTAAACACAATTAAAACGGAACTAACTTTATTTTCATTCTATTTTTTAAACAACCCCCAAAACATAACGCTCTCTTCCAGTTATAGCCAATTTTTTTTTAATTAAATAAAACAGGTCAAAATAAACAGATAAGCGCATTTTCTTTTACATTTTTCTTACAACCATTGTCATTTAACCAACTGCAGGATATCGTTACTTTTGTGGGGTTGTTTTGAAAATGGCACGGAGATTATAATTTCGTTCCAATTTAATCTTTCTGGTCGAGCCTATTTCGAAAGCCTGTTTATCATAGATTTGAACTACAAATAATTTATTACATTTTGATTATTACTATCTTAAGACTTAAAGCTTATATTTATTTCATTTTTCTATTTATATATTGAATTAGTTATTTCCAGTCTTATTTAAACTTAGTGCTTTCTTTAAACCGGATGAACCTTTTATAAAAATATGAGTTTAACGTAAAGAACACGAACAAGGTTTTATTCAACTGAATTTCTTCCAGTTTACTAACAAAATATATAAATTTAAAAGAGATATAAATAATAAAATAAAAAGGTTATGTAATTTAAAAGAAATACACGTACTCACAAAAGCAGAACTTTTTTTACACATTTTTTTCTTTAAAACCATAACAATGAGACTAACAATTATCTAGATCTTAGTAATTATTTGTTTTAATAGAACTGTTTTAATTGTACTTACTTAGTTAACCTAAGTTGGTATTACATTTATTTTACATTTACTTTTTTTTTTAATTATTACTTTTAGACTGTGACGTTTACACCCGGAAGTAATGAGTCACACGTAGGTCGCTTTTATTCATTCCTTTTGGTCAAGATCAAAGTGTAGTATCTGTTCCGGCAGATACTGCAAGCTAGGACTAGCTATGACTAGCAAAGACCAGATGTGGGGGCAACCCCACATGCCTGACCTTTAACCAGCTCCCATTTCCCACCTCTCGGGAGCTGGTCCCCTTTTTCCCTTCCCCCTCCCTTCACTCCTCACATTAAAAATCGGCCTTGTGCCTAATTTGCTCGGTGGGGGAGCAAATAAATACCATCTGTTCTTCAGATGCTGCACTTCATTTTCTTGTTCTCTTTCGGTGGAGGAGAAATCCTTCACGACTGAGACAATTTTTATTTTTGTACCTTTTCTCCACGTTAAAAAACGACCCTGGTGTCTAACTCTGTCCCGTGGGGAGGCATAGTAAATAGGTACAATATAATTGTTTATAATTGTACTATTCAGAAATATTATTTATAGTTCGTCCATTTCAGTTAGTATACATTTCCTTTACGCTTAATTAATTTACAATCATTAATATCGTTAAACAATTCCGTTTAAAACCGAAATTATGCCACCCAAACGAAGTAGAAACGAAAGTGAGGAAGAAAGAATGGAAAGATTGGAAGCTAATAGACTAAGAGTTGCTGCAATTCGCTCCAATGTAAACAATTCAGATAGAGAAAGACGTCTAGAACTTAACAGGATACGTCAAAGAGAAAGGAGAGCAAGACTGTCAGATTTGGAAAGAGAAACCCAACGTGAAGCTGACAGAACTAGACATGCTGTAAGGCGGTTAAATTCATCACAAGATGAAATTCAAGAAAGGCAAAGATATGCACTGGAAAGAGAAGCAATATTACGATCGAATGAATTATATGAGGTAAGTAGACGTACACAAGGTGAGTTGAGAGTGGCTCAACGACATCAGAATGAATCGGAAACCCAACGAAGCTTTCGCCTATACCAAGGGCAACAACGAGAGGCTGCATGGAGAGAGAGTATGACTTTGCCCCAGCAATTGACAGAAAACGAGGCAGCTAGACAACGAATGACTGCTTTGAGACACCATGAAATAGAACACTGCAATAGAAAAGGATTGCTCTACAACAAAAATGACTCTCTCACTACAGCTGATATAGGAAAAATGGACAAAGTATGTCAACATTGCTCAGCTGTAAAATTTAAAGGAGAAACCCCTGGTTGTTGTTGTTTTTCTGGCAAAGTTGTGCTTGATAGCTTTCCACCACTGCCTCAGTTGCTTCAAGATTTGCTCTCCGGCAATGGTCCCATCTCTAAAGATTTTCTGCAAAATCTACGCAGTTATAACAATTGTTTTGCAATGACATCATTTGTTCATAAAATTGCGGCAGTACATGGGTGGAATCCTTCTTTTAGAATTCGAGGCCAGGTTTGCCACCAGATTGGGAGTCTTTTACCACCTGAAGATGAAACAGCAAAGTTTATTCAAGTCTACTTCTTGGATAGTCTGGAAGAGGAACTACATAATCGGGGACGTGACAGTAGACTCAATAGAGACATTCTCCAAAGTCTGACTGAATTTTTACAAGAGAACAACAGCTTTATTTGTCAGCTGAAAACAACAAAGGAGAGGATTGAAGAAGAACACTTGGTAGAACATAAAGTTGTCATAAGGGAAGACCGAAGGCCGCAAGAAGAGCATCCACGGCGATTCAATGCTCCAACAACAACGTATGAGATTGGAATATTAATGGAGAATGAACCAACAGCTAACCGGGATATTGTCTTGCGTTTTAGAAATGATACATTAAAATGGATCTCCGAATTACATCCCCTCTACGATACTTTAATGTACCCGTTAATGTACCCCTATGGTTCTCCATCTTACAACATCTACATGAAGGCATCCAATGGGCGAAAAGTTACCCAACAGCAATTTTATTCGTACCATTTAATGACTCGGCCTGGAAACTATTTTCTCTGGTACCGAAGGCTATTTCAACAATGGCTGGTGGATGTGTACTGCAAGATTGAAACAGAACGTTTACAGTTCCTGAGGCGTGAGCAACAGACCCTGAGAGCTGACAATTATAGCAACTTGAGAGATTCAATTCTTAGGGAGGATGGGAATCCAGAACAGTTTGGTCAACGAGTTGTACTTCCGGCAACTTATACAGGAGGCCCTCGATACATGTTTGAGCGTCAAAGTGATGCCATGGCATATGTTCGGCGAATGGGCCGAGCCGACCTCTTCATCATGTTCACAACAAATCCAAAGTGGACAGAAATTACAGAAAATTGTCTTCAAGGGCAAGACCCTCAGGATCGTCCAGATATTGTTGCCAGGGTTTTCAGGCAGAAGCTAAAAAAGTTACTTGAATTTATTAAAAAGGGAGGATTTGGCAGGTTGAGGGCTTTCCTGTACAGTATTGAATATCAAAAAAGAGGACTGCCGCATGCACACATCCTCACCTGGCAGGCCCCAGAGGACAAACTTCTACCAGAAAAAATGGATCTCTGCATATCTGCAGAGATCCCTGACAAAGAGGAAGATCCTGATCTTCATGCTAAAGTGATGGCACATATGGTTCATGGACCTTGTGGACCATTTAATCCAAATTGTCCATGTATGATTGACAACAAATGTTCCAAAAAATACCCAAAAGAATTTCTTCAGTGTACCAAGCAAGGCCAAGACTCTTACCCCAAGTACAGGCGAAGAAAACCAGAAGATGGAGGCCAGACTGGTACAATAAGGATGAAGAGAAATGGTCGGTATGTTAATCAAGAAATAACAAACCAGTGGATTGTTCCGTACAACAAGGTCCTCCTTCAGCAGTTCAACGCTCACATTAACGTAGAAATTTGCAGCTCGATCCAAAGCATCAAATATGTCCTCAAATACGTGAATAAAGGATGTGATCAAGCAGTGTTTGAACTACAAAGAACTGATGGAGCAGCTAACCAACGAGGCCAAGTACAAAGTCACATTGTGGATGAGATCCAGCAGTTCCAGAATGCAAGGTATGTCGGCAGTTCAGAGGCAGCCTGGAGGATATTGGAACATCCCATCCATGAACATTTCCCCCCCAATTGTACAACTTTCTGTTCATCTTGAAAATGGGCAGCGTGTCATGTTCTCAGCTGATACTGCTCTGGAACGAGCCCAAGTTCCACCGCCTGCCACAACTTTGACAGCATTTTTTCAACTCTGCCATGAGGATGACTTTGCAAGAGGTCTCAAATACGTAGAAGTCCCTGAGTTTTACACTTGGAACAAATCGACAAAGAAATGGATGAGAAGAATGCGTGGGGTACAAGTTGAAGGTACTGAAAATGATGATGTATGGAAGGCACCATGCATTGGGAGAATCTACACGATTAGTCCAAAAGCAGGGGAGTGTTATTTCTTACGCCTGTTGCTCAATGAGGTTGCTGGTCCAACTTCATTTCAAAATTTGCGAGCATACAATGGTCAGGTGTTTGAAACATACAGAGCAGCGTGCCTTGCTCGAGGCCTTCTAGAAAATGACCATCACTTGCATCAAGCAGTAGGAGAGGCAAGTGCCACTCAATCACCTTCAAATTTGCGAAGCCTATTTGTGATAATTTTAACAGCCTGTGAGCCAAGAAATCCTCTTGAGATCTGGATGGCTTTTCGTGATGTAATATCTGAAGACATTCTTCACAGATACAGGCAAGAAGTTAACAATCCAGAAGCAGATTTTAATGAGGACATCTACAATAAAACTCTTTGTCTAATTGAAGAAAAAGTTCTCCTTATGTGCGGTCAACCATTGGCAAGCTATGGATTACCTGCACCAACGCAAGGGAGAGATGAAAGACTCGCGAGAGAGTATCAACGTGAAGTTACTTATAATCTTGAAAAACTTTCCCTACAAGCAGAAAATATGCAAGAAAAACTGACCGATTCTCAAAGAGAAGTTTACAATTCATTCATGGCAATGTTGGAAGCACAAGGTGAAATGAACAAAAACATGATGTTTCTTGATGCTCCAGGTGGTACGGGCAAGACTTTTGTAATCAATTTGATCCTTGCAAAGATTAGATCCATGAGAAAGATTGTGCTTGCAACAGCATTCAGTGGCATTGCTGCCACTCTACTACAAGGTGGCCGCACTCTTCACAGCACTTTTAAAGTACCCTTGGATACTCATCGAATGGATCAGCCAGTTTGCAAAATTACTGGTAACTCAGCCTTGGCAAATGTAATTAGAGACACCTCTGCAATCATTGTAGACGAAGCCCCAATGACGCACAAGAGTGCTTATGAAGCAATTGACCGAACACTGCAAGACATCACAGGAAACAAGAATCCCATGGGTGGCATTCCAACCTTATTTTGCGGTGATTTCCGTCAAATCCTCCCAGTGGTTAAAAATGGCACAAGGGCTAACATTGTCAATGCAAGTTTGAAACAATCCTATCTCTGGAGGCACGTTATAGTGAAGAGACTGACTACTAATATGGGAGCCTATATCTCTGATAACACAGCTGCAGCAGACTTCTCAAAATTGCTTCTCCAAATCGGTAATGGTCAGTTTCCTACCACTTCTTCACCTGACACAATTAAGATTCCAACTGCGCTTAGTAAATGTGTCGGTAATCAGAAGCAACTGAAAGACAAAGTGTACCCAGACCTGCAAAACAATGGAAAATCACCGGATTGGCTTGCTGAGAGGGCTATTATTTCGCCATTAAACAGCAATGTGAATCATTTGAACAATTCAATAATGGATGTATTTCCAGGAGACACAAAGCAATACAAGTCAGTTGATTCGGCTACTAATGAATATGAAGCTGTTCACTACCCTGTGGAGTTTTTAAACTCTTTGGAGATATCTGGAATGCCTCCACACATTTTAAATCTCAAAATTGGATCGCCAATCATGATTCTTCGATCCTTGGAACCGCCAAAAATAACAAACGGAACCAGATGTGTTATCACCAGATTGCACACCAATGTACTTGAGGCCACCATTTCCTGTGGTCCCTACAAAGGCGAAACCGTTCTACTGCCAAGGATCCCCTTAGTTCCATCGGACTCAGTACTTCCATTTAAATTCCGGAGACTCCAATTTCCTGTGAAGGTGTGTTTTGCAATGAGCATAAACAAAAGTCAAGGTCAGACATTTAACACCATTGGCGTAGACTTGACATCAGACTGCTTCAGTCACGGTATGTTCTACGTCTCCATCAGCCGGACAGGAAGTTCAGAAAAACTCTACATTCTGGCTCCAAATCAAAGCAGCAGAAATGTAGTTTACCCTGAGGCTCTTTAGTGAAAAGTTCGAGAAATGGATATGAGGAAAAACTGACATGATCTGATTGTGGTAAGTTTTTAGTATTGAATGTGCAAGATAAAATTTAAGCAAGAGTTGAAAATGACTTCAATGAAAAATTTACTATGTAACATCAAGTAACCTTCCTTTTTGATGAAAATGTTTTGTGAAGTTCCTGATTGAATTTCAGTCACTACAAGAGGTAGTTAAAATGTTAATCACCTTATGCAATCGTTGCTCTTACAACATCAACTTACTGGAAAGGTGCCCACAGATTTTGGTACCCGAGTGCGCAACAAAGCTCCGTGCGAAGCACGGGTATCTTTGCTAGTATATATATAATTTTTCAGAATGTAAGAGATAATATAATTATTTCCACGGCCAAATAATGTTGCAGCCCACAAGAGCCAAACAGTCAACGAACCGGATGTCTAAGACTAGAGTTTCGCCCTCATTTGGGGCTCATCATAATTCGAAATATATATTAACGTTGCCCGGGATTGAATAGGGATCAACCAACGTTACACATTTCCAATATTTTTATTGTCATCGAAATCAGTGAAATTGCTAATTTTAAATCAAATTGTATCATTGATTCATTATCTGTTCTAATCGGGGATCCGCCGATGCGAATTGTGGAAAAGCTCAGCCTGCCTTCTCGTAGTGACTTAATTCACTGTACATAGTCTACATTGCACTATAGAGAACCAACTGTTGATTTTATTAAGTTATCTTTTTATATGATATGGTTTAAAATGCAAAAATAAAGTACGCTCTAAATAAAAAAAACTTCGAACGCAGCTCTATCTTATCAACGAATCTACTGTTAATGTTATATGCCTGCTTGTGCGAATGCACTTTAGATGTAAGGCGGTATAAGGATGTTTACTTTAATAACAAATTTCGATTATTTCCTGATATATTTCGATACAAAACGAATAACTCCCAAAAATATAAAGTGTAGAAGTGTAAGCCATGTTTAGTTTCAGAACAGTTTCCGATGGTTCGTTTTTCTAAACAAGTTTTGAGAGGTGACTTGTCTGCAGTAGACAGTTCCACAGAGCAAAATATTCTTACCGTATCGAGACGAAAATACATGTGAAATTGCTACGGAAAAGGTTTAATATTTATGGAGCAATTCTGGTTTCTGATTGGTTGGTAGCAGAACGTGAATTTATTCGTTTCGTCAGTTCCTAGCAACATCGTTTATAAATAGAATCGCACGATTGTGTGGGATCATACACCATCACAACTTCATTGTGATGGGATGTGTCTACCAGTGGCTTCGGCTGCATGGAGACAGGGTAGTACATGTCAATGATTCGTCACTTGACACTCAGCCCAACAGGTGAGGTGCCGGTAACCGGCCCAGCACCTGTTGGACTGCGGTACACCGCCTGTGTAATACCTAGGAGGTCAACCCTCCCAGGCCTTGCCACCGGGCTTTCCGGTGGGGCAAGTTTATTGCTTGCTGCCTGAGGCGCCCCGACCGGGGAATGCCGACGGGGTTACTCAGGCAATTTTTAAAATTGCAGGAGTGCCCCTCCTTTGGGGGAGCCTGCGGGGTTCCCACTTTCCATGCCTTGTGCCAAATATTGCCGATGTGGGCGGCAATTAAATAACTACCCCATCACAAGTTCATTGTGATGGGATGTGTCTACCAGCGGCTTCGGCTGCAGGGAGACAAGGTAGTACAAGTCAAGGATTCGTCACTTGACACTCAGCCCAACAGGTGAGGGGCCGGGAACCGGCCCAGCACCTGTTGGATTGAGGTACACCGCCTGGGTAATACCTAGGAGGTCCACCCTCCTAGGCCTTGCCACCGGGCTTTCCGGTGGGGCAAGTTTATTGCTTGCTGCCTGAGGCGCCCCGACCGGGGAATGCCGACGGGGTTACTCAGGCAATTTTTAAAATTGCAGGAGTGCCCCTCCTTTGGGGGAGCCTGCGGGGTTCCCACTTTCCATGCCTTGTGCCAAATATTGCCGATGTGGGCGGCAATTAAATAACTACCCCATCACAAGTTCATTGTGATGGGATGTGTCTACCAGCGGCTTCGGCTGCAGGGAGACAAGGTAGTACAAGTCAAGGATTCGTCACTTGACACTCAGCCCAACAGGTGAGGGGCCGGGAACCGGCCCAGCACATGTTGGATTGAGGTACACCGCCTGGGTAATACCTAGGAGGTCCACCCTCCTAGGCCTTGCCACCGGGCTTTCCGGTGGGGCAAGTTTATTGCTTGCTGCCCGAGGCGCCCCGACCGGGGAATGCCGACGGGGTTACTCAGGCAATTTTTAAAATTGCAGGAGTGCCCCTCCTTTGGGGGAGCCTGCGGGGTTCCCACTTTCCAGGCCTTGTGCCAAATAATTCTGAGGTGGGCAGCATTTAAATAACTACCCCATCACAAGTTCATTGTGATGGGATGTGTCTACCGGCGGCTTCGGCTGCATGGAGACAGGGTAGTACAAGTCAAGGATTCGTCACTTGACACTCAGCCCAACAGGTGAGGGGCCGGGAACCGGCCCAGCACATGTTGGATTGAGGTACACCGCCTGGGTAATACCTAGGAGGTCCACCCTCCTAGGCCTTGCCACCGGGTTTTCCGGTGGTGCAAGTTTATTGCTTGCTGCCTGAGGCGCCCCGACCGGGGAATGCCGACGGGGTTACCCAGGCAATTTTTAAAATTGCAGGAGTGCCCCTCCTTTAGGCGAGCCTGCGGGGTTCCCACTTTCCATGCCTTGTGCCAAATATTGCCGATGTGGGCGACAATTAAATAACTTCCTAATACCAAGTTCATTGTGATGGGATGTGTCTACCAGCGGCTTCGGCTGCATTCCGCTTTCCGGTGGGGTAAGTTTATTGCATGCTGCCTGAGGCGCCCCGACCGAGCAATGCCTACGGGGTTACTCAGGCAACTGTTAAGATTGCAGGAGTGCCCTTCTTTTAGGGGAGCCTGCGGGGTTCCCACTTTCCGGCCTTGTCCCACATAATGCTGATGTGGACAGCATTTAAATAACTACCCTATCTCAAGTTCATTGTGATGGGATGTGTCTCCTCGCGGCTTCGACTACAGGGAGACAGGGTAGTACACGTCAAGGATTCGTCACTTGACACTCAGCCCAACAGGTTAGGGACTAGGAACCGGCACAACACCTGTTGGACTGAGGTACGCCGCCTGGGTAATCCATAGGAGGTCCACACTCCCAGGCCTTGCCACCTGGCTTTCCGCCGGAGCAAGTTTATTGCTGCCTGAGGCGCACCGACCGAGCAATGCTGACTGGGTTACCCAGGCAATTTTTAAAGTTGCAGGAGGGCCCCTCCTTTAGGGGAGACTGCGGGGTTCCCACTTTCTAGCCTTGTGCCACATAATGCTGATGTGGACAGCATTTAAATATATACCCCATTACATGTTCATTGTGATGGGATGTGTCTCCTCGCGGCTTCGGCTGCAGTGAGACAGGGTAGTACACGCCAAGGATTCGTCACTTGACACTCAGCCCATCAGATGAGGGGCCGGGAACCGGCCCAGCACTTGTTGGTCTGAGGTACGCCGCCTGGGTAATACCTAGAAGGTCTACCCTCCCAGGCCTTGCCACCGGGCTTTCCGATGGGGCAAGTTTATTGCTTTCAGCCTGAGGCGCCCCGACCGGGGAATGCCTACGGGGTTACTCAGACTAAGATCGAAGTGTTGTCTCTGTTCTCAGTTCTCTCTGCGGTCAGCTTTAAGTGTGTTCGGATGCTGAGCTTTTGATCTTTGGTCAAAATACTTTTTTCCTTTGTCTTTTCAACGACCAGCCTTTCTTTGAGGATTTGGACCAGCAAAGACTTCTTTTTTCTTATTGATTTCTTGTTTCTTGTTATTGCCCACCCTGGGCAAATCACTAACTGTGTTTTCTTCTTTTTCCAGATATTCCGGGGTCCAGCTAATGCTTAAGCAGCCGGCAGTGCCAAGGGAAACCGACATTCCTTTATGGCGAAGGTCGCCTTGGTTTCCGAATCGGTGGGCACTGGTTGGGCTCAGGGCCCACAAAGCAGATCGAGCAGGCGTCTGATCCTGCTACCTTGGAGGACGCCCCAGGTGTAGTGTCCGTGAAGGATTTGGGGTGCCATGCCGAAAGGCACCCCCATTATTAGAAGGGTGACCGGGGTCGCCACCCCAATAGGCAACCCCAGTCAGGTCGAGTCCGGGTCGATGAATGCCACCATAGAATCAACCCCAGATGTAGCAGTCGTGGAGATGGCTAGTGAACTCCGAACCAGGTTGGCATGGATTACACCAGCTACCGTGATGGCCTCATCAAAAGAGCAAGAAATAGAACAATGCAGGAACTTCGTGGAGGAAACCCCGGGTGGCGAGGTCGAAGAGGGGTGGAAAATCAAAAAGCAGAAGCGACCGGTTAAAAAATGGTGGGTCCTGGAGGAGGAGAGGAGGACTTCATTGACGCAATCACAGTCCGAAACTAGCAGCCCAAACAAACCAGCGTCAGAAAGGCTTAAACGCAATCATAGTAGATGGGTGCTCCCCGAGGGTGGGGGGATCATTGGAAGCAACAACGCCAGCCAGTATGGTGGAGTGGCCAGCCCTCACTTCAAGTGACACCTCCTCGATGCCAGCAGGTCAAAAACCGATCCAGCCAGCCCGCACGATTCCATCAGCAGAGATAGAAAAGCCGCAAGGGGCCTGGAGTCGGAAAAAGGAAGAGAAAAGAAAGACCCCAGGATACTACAAGGATTTTCTTGTTACAAAGACTCCGTCAATGGAAACAAGATGGAGGTCGTGCAAGGGACATTGGAAAACATCAAGGAGAGGTCGGTCTCCTTGGTGACCATGGAAACAAATAGAAAAGGCCTCACTGGAGTGTCTCTGGAGAAAATGTTTGAGATACTGCGAGATCTCAAAATATCAGTACAGTACGTGGGATCTCCTCCTGCCATCGAAGGAGGAGGCAGAAAAATTAGCAAGGGGAAACCTCACGTGGAAAAACCTCCGATTCAGACCGGAATATATGTCCAAGACACGAGCGGGAGGGGAGTAACAATCTGGGGGTCCCGAGCTTCGTCAGTGAAGACCAGCTGGGAGCCGCACTAGAACAGTTCGGGGAGGTGGAAGAAGTTTTCCCTACAAACGGCTCCAAAAATATTCAAACGGGCAACTACACGGTGAATATGAAGAGAACACAGAAAACTTCCATAAAATTCCGGCACAGCTCAACTGTGAGGGCTGGCAAATGGCTGTGATAGTAGAAGGGAGGAGGCCATACTGCTGGCACTGTGTGAAGCCCGGACACGTGTCTCGTTTCTGCCCTCTGAAAAAAGAGCAGACCCAACAGAGGACGAAGGCGGCAGAAAAGCAAGTGGAGGAAAATAAGAAGCAGGAAGTAAATTTGGAGATGTCTGAAAATCCGGAGAATGCGGAGGGCGGAACCTGGAGCAAGGTCGTCGCCAAGAGGGGGAAAAAGAAGGAACTAGAAGCCCCTCCAGCACCAGCAAAAGCATCCATGGCGATGACCAAGAGGAAGTTGCGGATGAGCTCCTCGGAGTCGGAGTGTGAAGTGAGCAAAGAGAGGCACATCGAAAAAAAGAGCGTAAGGAGACGCCTAAAGCAACTCCTAAAAAATCTCCTAAGAAAACGCCTCCAAGAAAAGAAATAAACGAGACATCCATAGAAGTATGTGAAGAAGAAACTGAAGAACAAAGCACTGAGCCTCCAACATCAACTCCCCAGGAGGACGCTCAGCCCCCCCCCCCTATTCAACACCCCGGAGCAACAGAACAAGGCTCCTAGTAAAATGGAAGTCATGGCGGCGGAGAAGAAAGTCCAGGAGATGACGGCCGGGGGTGCGTCTGTGTTAAGCCGAATGTACGGCTGGTGACGTCAATGGTTCTCAAAGAAAACACCTAAAAAGCCTCGAAAGCCTGAAAACGGTGGACGAGAAGGAGGTCACCGACCCCAGGAACTTCTCTGACGAGCCGAACATAATCACGTTCGTGAGGCCGAATAGGGGTGGACGAGCGAAGGCACTGTGGAGGATGTTGGAGGCTGGGAAAACATCGTTTCCGGGCTTCAGAGTAGTAGACGAGGAGCACCCATCATTAGTACAAGTCGCGAAGCGATGCGAGGGAAGGGTCCCCATTTATGTTCACCCTGCCTTTTATACGGCAATAAAACTGACGTTCCCCTTGGACGTGGGGGGGGGGTCTGGCCAGAAACGGACGGCTTACGTCCGACCTGCTCACGGGCGGTCTCGGTCAGGCCTTTGACGTACTGACCCCCGAGGATTTCAGACCCTTAGTTGACGAATACTACTAGTTAGGGGAACATGGCCACGGGCTCGCTAGTTTAAATGCGAGGGGGATGAGATCTCGAAGCAAGGCTGCTCGCGTGCTGAGGGATCTCGTGGCCCTCGAGGTAGACGTAGCTGCACTACAGGAGACCCACTTTGTTGGGGCTGGGGACTGCAATGTGCTGGTAAACGATTTTGATGTTTACTCAGCATATAACAGCCTCCGGCGGGTTTCTGTGCTAGTGAGTCGCACTCTGTCTGTGACGGTTACCGTTGTCCACGCGGACGCTAATGAAGGCTGGTCGTGGTCAATGTTGGCGTTAAAAGCGGCACGTTTCGGATCGTGGCAGTTTATGCGCCAAACATCAACAGGGAGAGGGCTTCCTTCTTTCGACGGGTGGAGGTGTTTCTCTCTTCGGGTCCAAAGAGGGTAGTCTTAATGGGGGACTGGAATGCCGTCCTGGACCCCAACATAGATATGGTCGGGGGGGGGTTAGAGGGTCGGGGCGGGGTGACAAAAGCCTGTCTGACCTGGTGGCCTCGTGCGATCTGGTCGACAGGTTCCGTCTGGATCACCCCGGGAGCGAGATGTGGACGTGGCATGCTAGTTCGGCCGCCTGTTCGAGTACATACTTGGACAGAATGTTAATTAGAAGGGGCGACATAGCTTTCCTATCTTGTCCCACGTTAAACTGACTAGGTCATTCGGACCACGAAATCGTGTTGGCTCGTCTGAAATTAGGTATTAGGCCTAGGTTAGCTGGCTACTGAAAGTATATGTCTCCTTGTTGACACTCAGCCCAACAGGTGAGGAGCCGGGAACCGGTCCAGCACCTGTTGGACTGAGGTACGCCGCCTGGGTACTACCTAGGAGATCCACCCTCCCAGGCCTTGCCACCGGGCTTTCCGGTAGGGCAAGTTAATTGCTTGTCGCCTGAGGCGCCCCTACCGGGAAATGCCGACGGGAGTGCCCAGGCAATTTTTGATGAGGCAAGAGTGCTCCTCCTTTAGGGGAGCTTGCCTATTTCCACCTTCCGGCCTTGTGCCACATTTTGGTGTGGTGGGCACCAAATAAATAGTTACCCCATTATACTTCCAAAATATTGTAACATAAAGTACATTTATTTGAAATTAAAAATAAAACAAAACAAAAAGCTAACAATTTCCAAAAATAGGTTCAGTTGTTTCGGAGTCCATATATAACGAAAACACACACACACACACACACACACACACACACACACACACATAGATAGGCACACAGAGTAAAAAAGTGGCTTACCTAACACAATTACTATTCCTGTACCTACAATTATTTTTTGTACAGAAATATTTCTACTGTTTCCATTGTCTCTTCATACAGTAGACCTCCGGGATACGATGGCCCCAGAATCGATTTTTTCAGGTTACGATGTGGATTCTATTTCTAGCTCTTGTTACGATATTTACCCCGACTTACGGTGTTATTGATAATGTTATTTGATTATATACATATGTATTATATACTCTACTGCATTTTGTTACTAATTTTTAACGCTGTATCCTGTATTATATTTGTATAAATATATATATTACTTGCACGCATCCAATTTTACTTTGATGTAATAATAACAATAAAATAGTTTGGAAACGCGCATGTAGATACAGAATGTTAACTTTATTTTCGTAGCTTAATTTTATTTAAAATTTAATTTTATAATCTACCCAATTGAAAGCCTTTCAGTACTTGAGTATATTATTTTATCTACCATATTTACATATATTATAGGAGGTTGAAAAGATTATGTCTATTAACAAAATATGTATATAAATTGATCTCCATTGAATTGTTTGGGTAATTTATTCGAAACTTCCCCCATATATATATATATATATATATATATATATATATATATATATATATATATATATATATATATATGTATGTGTATATATATATATATATATATATATATATATATACATATATATATTGTAGCGTTCGTGTGTGTGTCTGTGCTTACAACTCTCCTACAGCTCACACCAGCGGACGAATCATGACCAAACCTGGCATGATGATGGCCTACCATGTAGGGATGGTGCAAACCATTTTTAAGGTTAAGGTCAAAGGTGAAGGTCATAGCCCACGTATAGCCAACACTAGTGAACTGATCATGACCTGACAATGATGGCGCAAAAGATTTACCAAGGTTAAGACTATTGCCTATATATATATATATATATATATATATATATATATATATATATATATATATATATATATATACATACTCTATTACAGCCCATATATATACTATATATATATATATATATATATATATATATATATATATACTATATTATATTTTTTAAAGGCAAGATCCAAGGTTAAAGTCTGAATATTGCTGTACGCTCAAGTGCATTTGTAGCAAGTACTCGGGCGTACAGCAAAGTCCCACGCAAAGCGCAGTTATCTTTGTAGTATATATATATATATACATATATATATATATACATATATATATGTATATATTATAATTTCTGTATGTACATAAAATTTTCTGTATCTATTGTCGTTATTTAGTTCGACAGTGCTTGATACGAAAATAGAGCTAAGTTTTCAAAATACATAGGGCAATTAACCTACACAAAATTTTTCGCATCTCATGCTCCTCTTCCCGGATGAAACGCGGAAGTTTTGGTTAGCTTAATTGCCATGTGTATTTTCCAAACTTGCTGGATCCGAATCTATCGACCGGTGTTGATCGTGACATCCTGCACTGATGATTCCTAAAAGGATGAAACACTAGTGTCTGTAGGAATTTAATAATTATTGTAGTAAATAATTATGTCAGCTCCTTTAAGAAACTTGTTCCTTTATTTTTGAGAACTTTCAGTTGAAATAAAGTGAGCCTTTTTAGCTCTTATGCGGTGATCATCATATAATGTGTGGATCACTTTGACAGGCGTTAAAAAAATTATAAAATAAATATTTTTATTTCAACAGTATTTCTCACGGTTTACAGCAGCCGAATGAATTTGATTTTTGCTAATAAAGCCAGGCAAAGCTTCTGTTGCTGGGTTGGGATCTATCGACCGGTATTAATCGTGACCCCTTGCACTGATGATTCCCGAAAGAATGAAATACTAGGGTCTATAGGCATTTATTAATTATCATAGTAAATATATATATATATATATATATATATATATATATGTATATATACACGGTGCTAGTTGGCCGTTGACCCAGAAAAGAGTTCATTCGCCCTTTGGCGAATGAACCGTGCATATTTGTGTTTGTGTATATGTGTATTGGGTGGAGAGGGCTCCCGTAAGCCGTGGTGAAGGCAACCTTTCTAGGAGAAGCAAATCTCTGATTTAAAAAAACCGTAAAGCGGAAGACCAGTACCCGCATTAAGCTGGTCTGCAGTTTAATTTGTTGCTAGCTATCTTGCTCTTGCTTGTTGCTGGATCTCAACATTTTGAACCGAGAGAGAGACTTAGCTGTCGTACAAAGCTAAGACTCTGTAACATCATCTTTGTATAGATACTCCCTCAGGCATTTGCATTTGGGCTCATGAATTTTAAATGTCTGAGGGAGTGGCACTCGTCTGACAAGACGTTGCAATCATCATATATATATATATATATATATATATATATATATATAGAGAGAGAGAGAGAGAAAATATTGTAACTATATGTATCCAAATGTTAGGCTAGATGGAAATATTATACAGCAATATATCTTCCATATCAACAGCAGTTATTTTTGGAGTGGGTTTATTATTCACTGCTAATGCAATCAATTATGTTATAAAACTCAAATCGTCTTGCTTGGACGTTGAAACCGTTCATCTGGTTTACAGTTTCCGATTAAAAAAATCTACCCATGGGTAAATAAACAAAAAGCCTTGAAAGTTTTTTAATCGACATTTTCTGCGTTTAAAACATGCAAACAAAAACAAAATTGAAATGCTTTTTTGCTTTTTATATGGATACTTTACGAATAATATTTGTATTATTCATTGCAAGTTTAAATCATGTTACAGCAAAAATAAAACAAGTATATTTCCGATGTAAAATCTTTTACATATTTTGTAATTGACAATTTGTTGAGGTCAAAATTACTCAAATCAGCTTGCCTAGTCGTTGAAACTGTGCTAATAAAAAGAAACTACTTGGCTATCAATACATAATAACGTTTCACTTTTTAATGAGTATAAAAAAATTGGTTTGCGTTTAAGAAAAATAGGGTCAAGATTGGAAATTGAGTAGAAAATACCCTCGATCCTTATACCACATAAAAGGAACCAAATTCACCCAATCAGTGTTATGTAACTATACAAACAATATGTAAACAACGATATCGGCCTTTCAGAAGTAACAGTTTTCAATAAGCAAAACATCTTTTTCAATAATAAACGATATAAACATAACTTTATATTTTGAAAATTATAAACACTTTTTTATTTCTTTTAAGCAATATATACATATGTTTTTAATTTTTTAAACAATATAAATAGAACATTTTATCATTTTAAATGATATAAGCTTTTTTATTTTTTATTTTAAACAATATAAAATTTATTTTTTTATTTTAAACAATGTAAACAATATATATTTTTTAAACAAATAGTGTTCACGAACGCTTTGATCATACGGAGGAAGATCACCCTTAAACCTAGTACGTTTTTAGCGTCCCGAATTTTTTAAACGACCTTGATTGTATTTACATTGCAAGTTGGAATCGTTTTCAAACAAAAATCAAACAAATATATGTTTTTCTAACAGAACAAAACAAAGAACTACTTGATCAATTTGCATATTTTAGAAAATATTTGGTATTTTTTACCAGCAAACCCAGTGTAATTTACTTTTTAATAAGAAATCAAAATCTACTTATTAATACGTTTTTCAACGGCCTTTAACGATATTATGAAAAAAAATATTTAATAATAAAAATTAAATATTTTAGAGTGGGGATCACTTTCCTATATAAATTAAACTTAAAATGAGACCGAACTTCTTGGCAACGTAGCGGTAAACGAGACATATAATCGTTAGCATTTTCAAGTTTTTGGCGGGGGAGGGTCAACAGAGGGAAGGGGTGGGGTAGGGACATAAGTTCCAAACATTTTTAAAACACGTAGGAACACTTCAAATCATGGGTGTATGAGGGGTACTTTTTTTTTAAAACAAAGATTTGGTTTGAAAAGGTCTCACCGTTAAATATTACTTCATTATAAAATCCCAATATTTTAAAGGTTGTTAGCACACACAAAACAAAATAGGATGAACCTGTACAATTCACACTCCCTCCTTGTATATTTTTCTCTTCGTTTTTTTTCAGTTTTTTAAACGAATTATACCCCTCTTATATGAACTATTTTTTTTATCTAATCTAAAACATTGATATTAAGGCGTTTATTATTCAATGCAGTCCGTATTGTTTTCACTGATTGCCATGTTTATTATCGCGTGCGTATTTAGGTTTTGCGTGTTTATACAGATATTCCGTATACTTACATTCATCCTTCAATTACAATATTCACTATTCAACGGCCAGCTATAACATATAATTATCCAATGCATCACGAATAGTCTAGTAATATCAATATCTGAAAGTAGTTGAGATCTTAAGTATTTCGAAAAAAAAAACGAATCCTGAAATTTATTCCTTTTTTTTTTTTTACTTTTTCTCGAGGTGTTTACTACATTTTGAAATATCTGTCAGATTACGTAAAGCATAATTTCTGCAATGTATGTATTACACAAAAACGCAGTTTCTGCTATGTATTCATTACATAAAAAATAATTTCTCTTATGAATTTATAAAATTTGAATAAATTACTGCTATTTTTTGATTACATTAAAATATAATTTCTGTTATGAATTTATTGATTACATTTAAATTAATTTTTGCTGTATATTTATCAAATTTAAATATTTTTATTATGTATTTATTACATTTAAATATTTCACCTATGTATTTATTACATTTAAATTTAATTTCTGCTACGTATTTATTACATTGAAAATAATTTCTCCAATGTATTTATTACATTTAAATATAATTTTGCTATGTAGTTGTATCATTTCAATTAATTTCTGCTATATATTTGTTACACTGAAATTAATTTTTGTAATACATTCATTACATTATAATTTCCGCTATGTTTTTATTGCATTTAAATAATTTCTACTATGTATTTGCCATATTTAAATTAATTTCTGTATGTATTTATTACAGTTAAATACATTTCTGCTATGTATTTGTTATATTTAAATATAATTTTGCTATTTATTTATTACATGTAAATATATATTTTGCTATATGTTTGTTACATTTAAATTAATTTATGCTATGTATATATTACATTTAAATTGATTTTTGCTAAGTATTTGTTACATTTATATTATTTTTCTGCTAAGTATTTGTTACATAAAAATTAATTTCTGTTATACATTTATTTCAGTTGAATACAATTTCTGCTATGTATTTGTTACATTGAAATTAATTTCTGCTGTGTATTTCTTAAATTTAAATATAACTCTTCGTATGTATTTATTACATTTGGATATAGTTTATACTATGTGTTTTTTATATTTAAATATAATTACTGCTACGTATTTATTACATTTTAATATAATTTAAGTTTATGTATTTATTACATTTAAATCAATTTCTGTTGTGTATTTATTACATTTAAATTAGTTTATACTATGTATTTATTACATTTCAATTAATTTCTGGTATGTAGTTATTACATTTCAATTAATTTCTGCTATGTATTTATTATATTAAAATATAATTTCAGCTATGTATTGTTTCCTCATTTAAGTAAATTTCAGCTAGGTATTTATTTCATTTAAATAAATTTCAGCTATGTATTTATTATATTTAAATAAATTTCAGCTATGTATTTATTATATTTAAATAAATTTCAGCTATGTATTTATTATATTTAAATAAATTTCTGCTACGTATTTATAATCTTTTAAAATAAATTTCTGCTATGTATTTATTACATTTAAATATGATTGATGCTCTATATTTATAGAGTGTAAATTAATTTCTGCTATGTATTTATTACATGTAAATTTATTTCTATTATGAATTTGTTACAGTTAACTAAATTTCTGCTGTATATTTATTATATTTAAATATAATTCCTACACTGTATTCTTAAAAATTAAATATAATTTTTGCTATGTATTTAGTTCATGTAAATATAATTTCGGTTATGTATCCATTACATTTAAAAATAATTTTTGCTATGCATTTATTACATTTAAAAATAATTCTTGCTATGCATTTATTATAGTAATTGTCTGTATTTTTTAGATGAAGTGTTTTCATTGATTGAGATTGTCGGACTGACTTCCTCATCTTGGTTGTAATTGTCACAACGTTTCGGCCGTTTTGCCCTCCGGCATTCGTCAGGTGTTTTGTATCGAACTGGGGAACCGTTTGTTAGGAGTCTCGAACCCAACCCTTTATTATTATTACAGGGGTACCATGTTCGGACTCCAGCTAGGCTTTGCGACATAGTTGCTGATTCTCTGTTTTTGAATGTTACTTTTTCACTGCCTTCGTTCAGGATTGAACCTTCGGGTAACCGTAAACTTTGATACAACGTTTAGGACCACTCGGCCATATGTCATTAGGACAATTCTTAGTTGGTTTTTGTTAATGTTAAACCTACGTTGTTATTCAAGGTTTTCTCTCTCTATCAGAGGTGTCCAAATTGCATTCAGCTCTATGCTTGGTTTGCCCAGTAGGTTGTTATGTCCGAGCATGTGAGCTGTTTCTTTAAGTTTTCTCCCTTTCCAGTGGGTCTCTCTGTTTATTATTTTTACTTCATCCCATAGGGGGCGATGGTCCCCCCTCTCCATCCAGACATGGTAGGCTATACCCGATTTTTCCGTCTCCCCTTTAGTTACCGCTTTTCGGTTTTCTTCCACCCTTACTTTAAGGGGGCGGCATGTTTCACCCTTGTAAACCTTTCTGCAACTGCATGGGATGGAGTTATGCAGTTTTTGGTCATGTTCTCTTCCATGCGGGGCTTCACTCGTACCAGGTGTCGTCTGAGTGTTGACTCGCTCTTGAATACCGCCCTGATGTTGTAGGGGGCACATATTCTCTGAATCTTTTCGGAGATGCCTCGTATGTATGATAGGCAGACCGTTGGACGTTTTTGGGTTTTATTCTCCTCTCTTATACTATTAACACGTCTGGTGGATAGCATGCTATCGGGGTAGTTGTTACGACGGAGGGTATTCTTCAACCTGACCATTTCTTGGTGGTATGTAATGGTGTCGCTACTTATTGTCTCTGCTCGATGTTGTAAGCAGCGTGCGATTCCATGTTTGATACTGTATGCGTGATGGGAGTTGAAGTTTAGGTATTGTCCGGTGAAGGTAGGCTTGCGATATACGGATGTCTTAAACCCATGCTCTGTGCGTGATATGAGTATATCAAGGAAGGCCAGTTGCTTATCTTTTTCTTTCTCCATTGTGAACTGTATCGATGGTCTTATTGAGTTCACATGGTCTAGGAGAGCCTGGATGTCTTCCTGATGGGGCCAGAGTATGAAGATATCATCAACGTATCTTAGCCACATGGTGGGTTTTAAGGGAGCTGAACCTAAGGCCATGTCTTCGAAGTATTCCATGTATATGTTCGCCATCACTGGTGATAATGGCGAGCCCATAGCTAGTCTCTCCTCTTGTCGATATAGGTCAGTACCTATTCTGAAGAAGGTTGTTTCTATGCAGAATGTCAGCATTTCCATTAAGTTTGGCAATGGTACACATGTGCGCTCTTCTATGGAGAGGTCCGCAGCTAGTTTGTCTTGAATTACTGCTAGTGCCTCACTAGTTGGGACTTTAGTGAACAGGCTAACCACATCTAGGCTTACCATTTGGTTTGTACTGATGGGTGCTCCCTTGATCAGTTCCGTGAAGTGGGCAGAATTCTTTACATGTGTTGCTGACTTGTCTGCTAATGGGTTTATTATATCGACTCAGTGGGTGGCATGCTGAGTCCCGGCAGCTCACTATGGGTCTGAGTGGAATACCGTCTTTGTGTATGTTGAGGAGACCGTACATATGTGGTAGCTTACTGTAATGCTGGACCAGCTGTCTATATCTCACCGGAGCGATGTATTCCTTGTTTTTTGTAACAGCTTTCTTTCGGTTTTCAAAGTTGGGTCCTTCTTAATTTTACCGTAGCTACCATCTGCGATTAGGCCTGCCATTTTTTCAGAGTACTCCGACATGTCCATCACCACAGTAGCATTGCCTTTGTCTGCTGGCAGAATTATTATACTGCTGTCACTCTGTAGGGTTCTTATAGCCAGCCTATCTTCCCGAGAGATTTTTGATTTAGGAGGCTTGGCTTTCTCGAGTACTTGTCTCACTTTCCATCTTATTTCACCACCTTGGGTTGATGGGATTCTCAAGGCTATATCTTCCATGTGTGTTATGATATCTAAGAATGGAACTCGTTTGGTTGTTGTTGCGAAGTTGAGACCTTTATTTAGTACTGCTTCCTCTGAGTGACTCAGTTGGCGGCTGCTGAGGTTGATGACTGCATTCACAGGTGAGCGGTGTTTTGATGTTACATTCCTCTGATCTTTGAGCTTTGTGAGCTTCTTGATTTGGCGTCCTTTGACCTTCTCATATTCTTGTCTGTACGATTTATCCAGATCTGATTGGATTCTCACCCTGTCTTCCTCTTGGGTCACTTTGACAAGGAACGATGTTAAGATGTCGGAGATTTCGTTCCTTAGTTTTTGTTTATTCCAGCGGGTGTGTTGGATCCTTTCTCGAACGAAGGCATGCCCTGCCCTTTCCGCGACTCTACGTGCCTTCCTGGAATACACTGTTGTTTGTAATGTCAACCCTGCTGGTATGAGTTTTAAGTCTCTACATCTGTACAGGAAGGTAAGATGGTTAGCGAGTCTTGCCAGTCTCATATGACGTTTTTCTAGGTGTCGCCATTCAATCCTAATGTCGGGTCCGTACCGATTGGATAGTAATTGGTTCCCCAGTTCGATGCATTTATTACATTCAAATTAATTTGTGCTATGTATTTATTACATTTACATTAATTTCTGCTATATATTGATTACATTTAAATATAATTCTTGCTATGCATTTATTACATTTAAATATAATTTCTGCTATGTATTTATTACGTTTAAATATAATTTTGGCTATGTATTTATTACATTTAAATATAATTTGTGCTATGTATTTATTACATTCAAATTAATGTCTGCTATGTATTTATTACATTTAAATTAATTTCTGCTACATATTTATTATATTTAAGAATACTATCTGCTGTGTATTTATTTTAAATATAGTTTTTTCTACGTTTCTTTTACAGTTAAAGCTATTTCTGCTACGTATTTATTATATTTAAATATAATATCTGCTATGTATTTATTACAGGAAAATGAATTTCTGCTACGTATTTATCACATTTAGATTAATTTCTGTTATGTATTTTTTACATTTAAATATAATTTCTCTTATGTATTTATTGCATTTAAATATAATTTCTGCTACGTATTTATTATATTTAAATATAATTTCTGCTACGTATTTATTACATTTAAATATAATTTCTCTTATGTATTTATTACATTTAAACATAATTTCTGCTACGTATTTATTACATTTTAATTCATTTCTCTTATGTATTTATTGCATTTAAGTATAATTTCTGCTACGTATTTATTACATTTAAATATAATTTCTGCTACGTATTTATTACATTTAAATATAATTTCTGCTACGTATTTATTACATTTTAATTCATTTCTCTAATTCATTCATCCAGTGAAAATTATTATGCAGTGCATTTATTGCGTTAAAATAAATACGCAACGTATGTCTTGTATTAAAGAAGTATGCAATGCATTTGTAATGTTTCAAAAATTATGCAATATATTTCAATAAAAGTGTGGGTATTGCGTAAGTACATTATGCTAAGTATTTATAATGTTAACAAAATATGCAGTTCACTTTTTTACGTTAAAAATATGTAACATATTTATTACGTTAGTATATAATTCAATTTATTTGTTGTGTTTATAAATAGGCAATGTGTTTATTACGTTTTAAAGAATTATGTAATAAATTTATTCAATTAAATCATTGTGCAATATATTGATTACGTTTTACATTATCCAATGTATAATTTACTATAACAAATACGCAACGCAGTTTTTTGCGTTTAAAAATTACCGAATATATTAATTACGCTAAAAAGTTATAAAATACATTTATTACATTAAAACATTATGCAATATATTTATTCATCATCATCATGACGGGCTCCTTGCCTGGTCCAATGTGACTCTTCCTCTCCAGAGTTTCCTGTCTTCCATCAGTTGCCTCAGATCTTCAGGTTCAGAGTTGGCGTCGTGTGCTATTTGTTGGATGTACGTGGATCTAGGTCGTCCTCTGTTTTCGCGTCCGTGTCGTGGAGTCCATAGCAATACATCACTCACCAATTCATGCTTGCTCCTCAGACAATAACCGGCAAATCGTAGGCGTCTTTCTCTGATGATATTAGATATGGCAGGTAGGTTGCCATAAAGTTGCTGCTTCGTGGGATGATTTTGCCTAGATATATTTAATATTGTTCTTAGCATACGGGGGTATGTGCCATCTAGTTTTCTTTCCAATCTTTTGGTGAGTGTCCAGGCTGTAGCACCGAAAACAAGGACAGACTCTACCACTGCCCTGAAGAACTGCCTTTTCAGTTTGTCAGCCAGTCTCGAAGTCCATACTGAATGTAGCCCATCCAATTCGGTCCATGCTTTTGAGATGCGAATTCCGATATCTTTCTCTGTGGAAACTAAGTTGCTGCCCAGATACGTAAACTCAGCGACTTCTGTCAGTGTTGATCCAACCAAAGCCCTGATCTCTCCCTTCACATTGAAAGTCATAAACATATATTTATTACGTTTCCTAAATTATATAATATATTTATTACGTCGGAAATACGTAATATATTTATCACGTTTAAATATTATTCAATGTATGTCATTAATATAGGCAATGTATTTATTACGTTAAAAAATATGAAATATATGTGTTACGTTAAAATATTATGCAATGCAATCATTATGTTTAAAATGCACATTTATTAATTTTAAACATTATGCAATATAGCTATTACGTTAAAACATTATACAATATATTTATTGCGTTTACATTATGTAATGCATTAAGTATGTTTAAAAATATGCAAAGAAATTATTACGTTTTAAAATTGTGCCTTATATTTATTATGTTATCAGATTATGCAATATATTTATTACGTTTAGAACGTATTATTGGCGGACACAAAACCATACGAACAAAATTGTATTTATATAAGAGAAGTAACATTTTTATGTCTTTCGTTGTTTAAATATTAGTTCTTTCGCATTTACGTTTTTTCTTTATATTAATTCGATCTTGCACACGCACCTACACATTTATTTTATATCCATCAACGTAAAAACACAAAAATAATAACACCTATCTGTTTAGACGTGTTTGTGTTTTCCATTTCTTTATGTATAAAAGAACCAAATTATACCGCTGTAATTCGATCAACGTCTGGCGTCGCCAGTTTTAGTGTTTTTTTATGGAATATTTCTTTATTTATTCCACCAGCTGTGTATATAAAACAATACGATTTTACAAGTGGACATAAATAATGTTCATGTGTATATATATAAAGCATTACGTCTATGAAAAGCAATTTAAACAAATAAACACACATACTAAAATAAGTCGACATGAAAGCAGCGCATTGAACACAAATGATCAAGCAGATGTGCAAACATATGTACTCTACAGGCGCAAAATTTAAAAAATCTCTTCAGAAAACAACCAAAGGTGCATATTCACAGTTATTTTGGCAAGATCCAAGTGCGCTCCAGGGACTTGTGCCACATCTTTCTTGCCGGAAGGGAGGCAAAGAAATAGCTTTAATTATTGAAATTACGAAGAACAATGTTATCCTCACAACATTTCGGCTTGTGTAACGTTCGGACTTCTTCAGGTATATCCTGTCGAACTCGAGAATAGGTTTAAGGTTCCTAAAATAAAAACTAGAAAAACCCGTTGTTTAACGGATAAAGTGCTAAGTAATAATCAGTTTTAATTAATAGACTTCTATTAGTTGAAAATTAATTTTATGTGTCAGCTATACTCAGAATACAATTATCAATTATTATACTTATTATAATATACCCATACAATTACCAATTATTAAAACTTCTACTACGTCATTGTTGATTAAGAAAGAGCAATATAGCCCCGTGAATTAAATAAACTGTAATGATACGAAAGGCGTTCAATAAATAATGCCCATGGCCAACATCCAGATGTCTAATATAGCTGAACTTTTTACATGTAGAATGATTTATCTCTCTATGCGTAATGTGGTAAATTACACTCCTAATTTCATTGTGTTTTCTGGTTTTCTAGTGTTTAAATTGGGTCAGGTATGAAATTGAACCTATGGAATGCCACGCAGTGATCCGTTTTTTTTTGAATTTGAAAGAACACACATCACAGGAGACTCTTGATGAAATAACTAAAACGTTTAGTAATGTCTCTATTATATGATTTTGTGAGGGGTTAGCATCATAAATTCGAACATCGCAGAAAATCTGTGGAAACAGCTCACTGACATGGTCTCCCCCTTCTGCAGTTCATGACGCATCTGTCAGTGAAGTTGAGCCTGCTATTTTTAAAGACCGACACGTTACTATTCGCTAAATAGTCCGAGAGGTCAAGTGTAGTACAAGGTCTGTCGAAACTATTATTACCGTAAATTGTTTTAAATCTTCATTTAGTGAGGGAAATCGTGACTTGACACTAATCTAAAAAATTAAAGACAATATAAAAATGCATCTCTCAGTTATTAAAAAAAAATATTGCGAACGGGGGAGGTGAATGGAGTCAATTATTTGATTGACCGCACTATGTATGTATATGTGCGCGTATGTATTTTTCGGCGACTTTGTGTTTAATTCACAATTTATGACTGGATCAGATCTTATTTGAATTACTGTAACTCCATTCAGGAGTAAACTAACCATGAACGACGGTTAAGGCTGTTTTCAGTTGAAATGCCCAGCCTCTATTCATACTATAAAACTATTCCTAAACCGATCTAACTATTATCTTAAAATATAAATAATTATAGAAAATATAAACACTAGAAACGATTATCTAATTAATTAAACGTTCTTTTGCAAAACAATACGAAAATTAAACATCCTTACATAATCTGCACCTAGCAAAACCCGCTGTCCACTGTCCGTCTCTCAACAAAATACGTGTACATCAAAACTCTTTCTTTATCTCATTACGTCACCACCTACGTGATCAAATAACCAAAATCACATAATTCAGATTGTCCGAATTTATCTGAAAATTAATTGTCAGCTAAAATTCCAAACAGACATATTTTATTTTGTAACATTCCTTTCTATTAAAACATTCTCTCTGAATATTTTCCTCTACCTAACATTATTATTATTATTATTATTATTATTATTATTATTATTATTATTATTATTATTATTATTAATAATAATAATAATAATAATAATAATAATAATAATAATAATAATAATAATAATAATTGATTAGGATTATCTTGCGTTGATTCGGCATGCTAATATAATACTACAGTGCATCTTCCTCCTTACAATCCACCATCCTTCACCATATCCAACAATAAAGATACATTGTTACATTTCCACATACCAATGCGTCGTTATTCTTTTTAAGCACGTCAATAATATAGGATGCTGTTTGTAGAGGCGGCGAACCTTCAATTGACAGTTTTACATTCTTTGAATACAGATTTGGCAACTACCATTTTTTTTTGTTTTCAGCAGGAGAGAGACACGTGCCACACAGCGCGCGATACGATAAATTTACTGAAAGAAACATTTGATGAACGAATAATTTCATGAAACTGATCTGTCAACTGGCAACCTCGTTCGTACGATTTAAATCTATTAGATTATTTTTCTTGGGGATATGTAAATTTCCATGTATATGCTGGAATGCCAGACAGATTAGATCACTTGGAATACCAAATTCTAAGCGTTATTGCTAAAATACAGCCTAATTTAATCCGTAGAGTTGTAAAAGTTCAGCGTCTAGATTTAATCATATACACGCGAGCCGCGGTGATAGTATGCCTAAAATTATATTTAAAATATGAATGCCAAAAAAATAATCTTTGGAATGAACCACATATTTGTATAATAACAATATTTATCTGTGATTTATCTTCATTTAAAATTCGCCTCTTATAAAAGACCTATTATGACTAAATAATCTGTTTTCTCTGTAGATCTTTCTGGATGTGAGAGATGTGATATTAGGAAATAGGTCGAACATAAGAAAGAAATATGGTAAATCATATTGTAGACACGTTTTACCGGAAGTGAGGGTCAGCTGATCGGATCTGCGTGTGAGTCACGTGATCAGGTTAGCTGGAGTCAGTGAGTTTTAATTTGGACGTTAAAAAGAGGGGACGGCTAAACAGGTCGTCCCCTCCCCTTCATTGGGGGGGCTAACGTGTGTGAAAATAAGACCTTGAAGAACCACACAAGCAAAGACATTCACTTTCCATTCTTCTGCGATCGGCACCTGGAAGGTGAATAAAAACTATACAAAACAAATCATCGTCTTAGAGTGAATGAATATTCCTCCAAACAAGTCCAGTCTCCCCGCCAAGAACAAGATGAATTCTAGGTGGACAAGATCAACGAAGCGTGAAGTTAAGGTATGTCCAAAATACATGTATCACACAACGGTACCCTTTTATGATACCAACAATACAACAGTGGAAGTAAGGGAGTCAGAACAGAAGAACTAATTGGCCAAATAAAGAATTTTATCAATAAGGATCGTCTTGTGTCTATAGAGTATATAGTTTCATGTCAGTGTGGGAATTGTACACATATTTATCTGCAAGGAACTGAAGCTGCGGAAGATTTGCGCGAATGCACCAGTTCACAACTTTATCCTTGTCAAAAGATTGGCATCAAGACAATTACTCATCCTCCCTATACTCCATGTCTTGCCCCCTGTGACTTTTCGTTATTCTCTAAACTTAGAGGCTGTCGTTATGAGACAATTGAGGAGATGTAAATGGCTGTGATGGGAGTCATTGACATACACACACAAAAGGACTCCCATGGGGCTTTCCTGAAGTTGTTGGAACGGTACAACAGATGTATTGTAGCCGGAGAGGATCACTTTGAAGGAGACTGAGTATCGCGTGTGTACTATCAATAAAAAAATGTCCATACGAAATGTCTGGAAACTTATTGAAGACACCTTGTATTAATTATACGTATGTGTTCATATTTTTGAGCGGTTTTCTAAAAGGCATATGTTTTAATTTCCCACGGGTGGTCACTAGTTATTGGCAATTTTTTTCATATTAAAGACATGATTGTCTGACAAAGTTTGTCTCTTGAATAAACAAGAGGCACGCCACCCACTGTCTTTTATTTGCATTCCAAAAGAGTGACGACTTCTTTTTGAAAAAAGAAAATTGCCGCGTTCCATAATATGTTGATTTTGGAAATAAAAAGAAAATGTCGCCCTTCGAAATGCTGATAAGATTCCGTAGCCTCATTTTTTGAATAATTCGCAATGCAAATTAATGTTTTTGTAAAATGATAAATTGTTTTCTCCATTTGAATCAAAAGAATTCCTATTTCCAAAAAAAAAAAGAAAAAAGAAAAAGAAGAATATATCATTCTGTATTTCATGATTTGAATTCAGTCAACGACTAATCTAACGTGATGCTGTGTCACTTAACAATTGAACATCAAAGATGATGTTGGCATTAATTTTACGTATAACAATAATAATAATAATAATAATAATAATAATAATAATAATAATAATAATAATCTATATTTTAGTAGTATGTCTGTCCATTCCAAGTTTTATCGGAACGTACTTAGCCGATCTGAAAGAAATGATGTCTAAGCCTTTGTTACCGTAAGGCGTAATTTACGAAATATTATGATATCCGTTCGATGTACGATTGGAAATTAATAGCGTTTAATCCCCTTAATAGTACATATACTCTAGAAGTTTTCTAGGAAGGTACTGGTCCGATCTGGCCAAATTTAACCATATTCAACGATGAATCCGCTTAAAAGAACTCATTCTTTGTCATCGAGGTATACATTTTGACCGTTTTAATGGGCAAAAAGTGTAATAATAATAATAATAATAATAATAATAATAATAAAATAGAACTAATAATAATAACAATAAAATAGAAATAATAATAATAACTATAATAATAATAATAATAATAATAATAATAATAATAATAAGAAAAATGGCAAACTGAAGAGCACCAGGGCACGACAGGATACATGCATACTGGTTCAAAAAATTCACAACCTTACACGAAAGGCTAACCCAAAACCTGAGATGTATACAGGAAGTAAACGTGCCAGACTGGATGACAAAAGGTAGAACCACACTGCTACAGAAGGACACGGAGAAAGGAACCGTCCCCAGCAATTATAGGGCAATTGCGTGCCTACCCACCATGTGGAAGATACTGACAGCACAACTGAGGGAACAAATCTACCACTCATTGAATAACCGTGGACTCATCCCCGAGGAACAGAAAGGATGCCAAAAAGGGAAAAAAGGAAGACATGATCTGCTATATGCTGATCAAAAGATTTTAAAGGAGGTAAAAAGGAAGAGGAAAAATTTAGCCATGGCATGGATCGACCACAAAAAAGCGTACAACAGGATCCCCCAAGCATGGATGACAGAATGCCTAAAAATGTCTAAAATACCAAGCGGGATCATCAAAGTAATAGAAAATGCAATGAAAACATGGAGACTGGAACTGACAGCTGATGGACAACACAGATAACAGAAATTAACATACAAAAACGCATCTTCCAAGGAGACTCATTATCACCGTTACTGTTCATCATAGCCATGATGCCCTTGAATAGTATTCTGAGAAAGTGCCAAGCCGGATACAAGTTCCCCAATGCAGAGGAAAAAGTGAACCACCTGATGTACATGGACGATCTGAAACTTTTTGCAAGGTCCGAAAGAAGCTAGAGATACTAATTAACACTACCAGGATATTCAGCCAAGATATCCAAATGGAATTTGGAATGGAAAAGTGCGCACTTCTAGTTATAAAAAAAGGAAAACTGGAAACGACAGAAGACATGGAACTACCCAACCAAACAGAAATGAGGGCACTAGGATAACAAGACGACTATAAATACTTGGGAATTCTGGAAGCGGATACCATCAGAGCAACAGAAATAAAAGAGAAAATTGGAAAGGAATACCCCAGGAGAACAAGAAAACCCCTGGAAACTAAATTGTATAGCAGAAACCTAATAAAAGGTATAAATACATGAGCAGTGTCACTAGTGAGATACTCTGGACCGTTTATAGGATGGACAAAAAAAGAACTGAGACAGCTCGACCAGAAAACCAGGAAACTCATGACCATGCATAATCCACTACACCCAAAGGACGATATTAACAGACCCTACGTAAATAGGAAAGACGGCGGGGGAGGACTGATCTGTATAGAAGACTGTGCGAAGGACACACAGAAAAAAAAAGAACTAGAAAAATACATAATGCAAAACACTGAAAGGATAATTATGGCAGCGAGAGATACGGAGAAAACCAACAAAACAGAAAACAGAGAGACAAATGGCAAAACGAAAAAAGAGAAATGGGAAGAGAAACAACTCCACGGAAGATTCATGAGAATGACAAAAGATGAGAATAACGAAAACACCTGGACATGGATTCGAAAAGGACATATAAACCGAGAAACTGAATGCGTAATAACTGCAGCACAAGATAACTCAATAAGAACCAACCATATTAAAGCAGGGATCGATAAAACACAAGAAAACAACAAATGCAGACTATGTCGACAAAGAGACGAACCGATAAACCACATAGTAAGTGAATGCAGCAAACTGGCCCAAAAGGAATACAAAAACAGGCATGACCAAGCGTAGAGGGCGGTGCACTGGGAATTGTGCAAACGGCTGCATTTTGAGCGTACAGATAAATGGTACAAGCATAAACCCGCAACAGCACTCGAAAACGAGAACCACAAAATCCTATGGGACATAGACATACAGACGGACAAACCCACCCAAGCAAGAAGACCAGATGTCGTAATAATTAATAAGAAATATAAATCCTGTCAAATCGTAGACTTTGCAGTCCCAGCTGATCACAGGGTGAGTATGAAAGAAAAAGAGAAACGAAACAAATATACAGAACTAGACAGAGAGTTAAAAGGGATTTGGATGATGAAGAAAATCAAAATAGTACCGATAATAGTAGGAGCACTAGGAACAATCCCGAAAAACCTGGAAAAAAGAATGGCAGAAATTGGAATCAGAGGAATAGTTGCAAAAAATACAACGCCTAACTATCAGGAAAACGGCTGAAATATTAAGAAAAACCCTTGAATGCGGAGAATAACATAAGACAATATAACGAAGAAGTGTTACAGGGAATGAAGAACACCCAAGCTGCAGATCTACATGTTCTACACCCCCCATCATGCGTCTCTCCATTATTTCACCACCGTCCCCCCCAAAGTGATACCAAAGAGCCGAGAAGAGTCAAGAAGGATGGAAAGGCCGAGGAGAGAGCACTGGCCAGACCTCCGCTGGACAAGTGCAAAGAAAACTGGGATCTTGGGGAGGCTTAGTGCCACTCAAATTCCAGTATAAACCAATGGCCACTGCCAGCGAGAAATCAATGGTAAGCGGCTGTTGCGATGATGCAAATTTATTTGCAAATGCTATCGAACGAAGAGGAGGAGGAGGAAAGAGCTGGACGTCTGGGGAGACTTGCTGTCACTCAACTTCCAGCGAACACCACAGGTTTTTCAATCAGACCTATGATAACCCGTGTGAAAGCTCCATGTGAGCTAATAATAATGATAATAAAATAATAATCATAATAATCATAACAATCATAATTATAAACTTAATAATAATAATAATAATAATAATAATAATAATAATAATAATAATAATAATAATAATAATAATATTCGCGTAAAACTAGACTGTCTGGGTTTATTGTATGCGTGAGTGTGTGTGTAGTTAAGCGGTAGTCTTTTATTTATAGTAGTATAAATTTGCCACTATCTCATTCAATACGGGGCAACGCCAGGAATTCTGCTAATAGATATTTCTATTAATATCTTTCAATCCCGGGCGGAGCCAGGGATATTGCTAGTATATTTTCTCACCTATCTCATTCAATTTTGAGCAACGCCGGGTAATCTGCTGATGTATATGTGCAGCCATCTTATACAATCCCAAGCGACGCCAAGTATTGGTCTATTCTGTATTTGTACCTATCTTCTTCAATCCCAGGTGATGCCAGGTATTTTGTTAGTATTTATTTGCACCTGCCTTATAAAATCTCGGGTGATGCCTGGCATTCTGCTTTTATATATTTCCACCTATCTCATTTAATCCAGTGCGATGCAGGGTATTCTGCTAATATATATTTCTACGTATCTTATTCATTTCCAAGCGATGATGGGTATTTTTCTAGTATATATTCTAACCTACATTATTTATTCCAGGGCAACGCCGAGTGTTCTGCTTGTAAATATCTCCATCAATCTCCTTAAATCCTTGGCGACGCAAGGAATTCTGCTAGTATATATTTCAATCAATCTCATTCAATCCCAGACAACGCCAGATATTCTGCTACTTCATATTATTTGCATGTATCTCATTCAATCCTGATTACTCCGGGTATTATATTCTAGTATATATTTGGGCCTATCTCGTTGAATCCTATAATTCTTGGATATATTACTAATTTGGACAATCATTTTTCATGATTTAACCCACATTATCACCCCGTTCTTACTAAAATAAACACTTTCATACACTGTCTGGGCTGCGTATTTCATTACACCCTCACCAATAAAACAACTCACATTTCATAATTTTCAAAAAACTTTGATATGTTACTAATTTTGACAATCATTTTTCATGATTTAACCCACATTATTGCCCCCATCCACTTACTAAAATAATAACTTTGACATATTGTTTGGGCTGTTTATTTCATTGCAAACACACTAATCAAATAAGTCGCATTTCATCATTTTTCATAATACTTTGATATGTAACTAATTTCGACAACTATTTCTTATGATTTAACCCACCTTATCGCTCCCTCCCTATTACTAAAATAATAAGTTTGAGACATTGTCTAGGCTGTTAATTTCATTATAAACACACCAATCAATAGTTATGTTTACTCATAAACGGTTTCCGCAATTTGCAGGACTGTCTTTATATCCCCCACTCCACTGTTAAAAATATACATGAAATATTCCCAAGTAGTTACCCATCTGATAATGAACAAGTTCATTGATGCTTAACTATTGTGATCTACATAAAGCATTTTGTATTCCCAAGTAGTCACCCATCTGAAATGACCAACCTCATTGTTGCTTAACTTTGGTGAGCTCCATAAATCATTTGGAATTACCAAATAGTCACCCATCTAATAATGACAAAACAATGTTGCTAAACTTTGGTGATCTACATAAAGCATTTTGTATTCCCAAGTAGTCATCTATCTGAGAATGACCGAGACAATGTTGTTTAACTTCAGTGATCTATATGAAGCATTTGGTGTTCCCAAGTAGTTACCAATCTGATAATGACCAGGCTCCATGTTACTTAACTTTGGTGATCTACATGAAGCATTTAATGTTCGGAAGTAGTCACCCATCTGATAATGACCAGGCTCCATGCTGCTTAACTTTGGTGATCTATATAAAGCATTTAATGTTCTTAAGTAGTCTCCCATCTGAGGAAGACCGAGACAATGTTGGTTAACTTTAGTGATCTATATAAACCATTGAATGTTCCCAAGTAGTCACCCATCTGATAATGACCAGGCTCCATGTTGCTTAACTTTGGTGATCTATATAAATATTTGGTGTTCCCAAGTAGTCACCCATCTGATAATGATCAAGGTCATTGTTGCTTAACTTTAGTGATCTACAAAAAGCATTTGGTGTCCCCAAGTAGTTACCCATATGATAATGACCGGGCTCCATGTTGCTTAACATTGATGATCTACGTAAAGCATTCTGTATTACTAAGTATGAACCCATCTAATAATGACCAAGCTCATTGTTGCTTAACTTTAGTGATCTACAAAAAGTATGTTGAATTCCAAAGTAGTTACCCATCTGATAATTACCAAGTCCATTGTTGCTTAGCTTTGGTGATCTACATAAATAATTTTGTATTCTCAAGTAGTCACCTATCTAATAATGACTAAGCTCATTGTTGCTTAACTTTGGTGATCTACATAAAGCATTCTGTATTCCCAAGTAGTCACCCATCTGATGATAAACAAGCTTATTGTTGCTTAACTTTTGTACTCTACATGTAGCATTTTGTATTCCCAAGTAGTCACCCATCTGATAATGACCGGACTTCATGTTGCTTAACTTTTGTGATATACATAAAGCATTCTGTATTCCCAAGTAGTCATCCATCTAATAATAACCAGGCTCATTGTTGTTTAACTTTGGTGATTTACATCATTGTGCCCTTTCATGTGATTAACAAAACCTTCCTTAAAACAAAAGCCCGATCAACCATCTCACAGATCCAAAGATCTCCATGATTGCGCGGAAGATTTGACATTTCCTACATGTTCTCTTGAGCTTCGATAGGTTCATTTTGGTTGCTTCAAAGTGTTCTGCGCCCCTGTATATCAGTGTTCTCCACTCCTTGCGATCGCTAGGACTCCCAACTGTCAACAGGAATATGAAAGCTCACCAGACTCTCCTTGATGCTATCACGAAAACGTGTTTTGGGCTTGTGCTGGGGGCTTTTTCCAAGAAAGAGCTCACCATAGAACAACTGTTTTTGGAATCGATAACCATCCAAAAGCATCTGATGCCTTGCAAATTCTTTCTTATTTCCACATCAAGAGTGGCATTGATAAGATACTCCCAAGGTAAACATAGACAAATATATCAGGTTCCACATCAGGAGCGTGAGTGTACATGACTTTAGTTTACTTAATACTGTCAGTCCGAAGCAGGTGCAGGCATTCGTAAAGAGATCCATTACTAATTGCATATCTACTGGGAAGTGTGTTACCAGTTCAGCATTATCAGCACACAACAGTTCCCTAACATGCCCATCAGTAACAAGTGTTTTGGCTTGGAATCTTCTGAGGTTGAACACCTTTCCAGTCGTTCAGAATCTAATATAAACAACTATATCGCAATCGTGGAAACCATACCAGAGCACAACAGTCAGATAGAGCGAAAAAAATATAGGTGCGGCTATATTACCCGGCTTTACTCTATTATCAATGGGGAATTCTTCCAAAAGCCGACCATTGAAGTTGACGCGACCTTTCATACTATGATGAAGTTGCTTGAACTTTTCCCTAAAAGCAGGTGTACAGCCAAATTTTTCCAGTACTTTCCAGAGAGCCTCACAGTTGACTGTCAAACGCCTTGGTTTAGTCCACAAACACCTGGCAAAGAAGCATACGCTGCTCAATACATTTTTTCCAAAATCTATCCACGGTTCCTCGTCCATCTCTAAAACCAGACTACGATTCCGGAAAAACATTAGGACATATATACTCCTCCAATCGGTTTAGCAAGAGCCGTGCAAATACCTTTATAACCGTAGTCAAAAGCGAGATACCTCGATAATTTCCACAATCAGACATTGTACTCTCTCTATTGTACAACATAACCAGGATGGCATCTACCCAATCTTGGGCAATCGTGTCACCCTGCCATTCTGACAGTATCAAAGAGTGGACCACACAATGTACATTGACACAACCATGTTTCAGCAGCTCATCAGGAATGTCATCCAGCCCAGGTGCTTTGTTCGAGTTTATTTGTTTAATGCAGTCAACTGTTTCCACAAGAGTCGTTTCAGCATCAAGTTCCGGACAAAAGAAAAATTGAGGGATACTTTCTATTGCAGCAACATCAACATTGGATGGGTTGTGAAAAAGATCATGAAAGTGTTCATGCCATCTATGCATAATTTCATCTGAGGTTTTCAGCAAGTTTTTCCCATTCTTCGACAGGAGTGTTGTAGTTGAAGAGGATTTCGGACCATAAGCCTGATGAAGCAAAGTGTAAAATGTATTGATCGTAGGCAGTCTGTATTTCTCTGGAGAGGTCAGACCACCATTTGTTCAGAATTGAAGAGTTCAGAAGTTTCAAATAAGCTTTCAGCTTTCTATCAATTTGAAGGTTAATTTGATTGAAATTATCAGCAAACTAATCTCGATGTCTGGAAACCTTCAACCCAAGAGCTTCAAAACCTTTTTGGTATATTGTATTTCTTGCTGTCTCCAATTACAATATGAGAAATCCACCTGGTTGAAAGCAGATTTCAAGGAACTTCGTACGACTGGATCCTTCAATTGGAGACATCAATACGCTTAGGCACTTTGACTCCATTGAAACGGCTTTTTTGCGAACTGTAATTTTCAGTTTAGCTCTAACCATTAAATGATCAGTACCACAATCCGCACCACACATTACTCTAACTTTGCAAAAATCTCCAAGATCACCACGTCTACACAGTATGTAATCAAGCAAATGGCCATGTTTAGACTGGGGATAGAACTAGGGCTCCTTGTTTTTCTGGTGGGAAAGTGTTGATGATGAAAAGATTTAGCAGAGATAGAGGAGCAGCATACCATTTGAATTGATTCTACCAATGCCATATGGACCCAACGGAGATCAACTCTCATTGTCTGATCCAACCCGTGCATTGAAGTCACCAAGAACCACCAAACTTTCAGCACTTGGTAAACCGGTGATAACAGATCAAAGCATATGATAAAAGGAAGTAATATTGTCTTCAGACAAAGTAAGAGTCAGTGCATAGACAGAAAGAACATTCGTGTAACGAACAGTATCAAAGGAAATTCTCAATCTCCTTGCATGGTCATTTATGCCAACTGGCTGTTCGATCTCGTCAACTAAGGAGTTCTTAACTGCAAAGCCAACACCTGCTTCACGCCTCTCCTTCTCAGATCTACCAGACCAGAAAATCGTGTAGCTCGACTCACGCTTAACCAGTTTATTTTACCTGCGAAACGTGTCTCAGAGCGTGCAGCAATGTCTATATTGTATCTTTGCCGTTCCTTAGCCAAAATTGCAGTCTTCCGTTCTAATCTTTTCCCATTATCAATAAGTGTTTTCACATTCCAACAACAGAACTGGAGTGGGTGTCGTTTAGCATAATGTCTTCTGTTCCTGTTAATATGGGCAGCCACCAGCCGCATGTTGCTGACCAGCAGGTCAAAGGCAGTATTGTTTAGGAAGCATTTTCTTGTTCCCTACCGAATTCTTGGGTGGGCAGTGCTATCCTGAAAAGACTGCTCAGTCACAAAAAGCCCTACCAGGCAAACAGCTGTCTAAGAATTGTTACAAAAAGTGATGTTAGGATAGTCTTTTTGCAGATCAGTTATTACATGCTTTCAGTCTGTCAGGACAAATCGTGTCACCATTTTCCACCGCCATAGGACTTTTTTTTAGACAAATGTCTGAGGGAGTATCTGTATTATGTTATTACGGAAATTTAGCTTTGTACGACAGCTAGTCTCTCTCTCAGTTAAAAATGTTCATCTAAGCAACAAGCAATAGCAAGATATCCGTCAACAAGTCAAACTGCACGCTAGTTTAATGCGGGTACTGGTCTTCTGCTTCTCCACCCCAATACCATTGGATCCATGTCTAGGACTTAGGTTTCTGGTCGTCAGAGCATACTCCACGTGCCTGTGGGTCATGCATGCCGCAGACGGGGTCTAAGCTCCTCTGGAGGTTTCTGTGAGGGTTACCTTATCCTTATACTTTGGTTAAACAACCTTGCCCCACAAGGCACTGGGGACCAGTTATATGGCGCAGGACACTCACTGTTTATCAAAGCCCCAACAATGAATAAATAAACAACAATCAAACACACGCAATACGTAAAACAGGCAGTCACGAATCACGGCGTTTGTTAATTTTTAAATCGAGAGAAGCGTTTAAAACGGTAGAATTCCTTAATGATCATGACCATAGACATGATGTTTAAAATTAAATGAATCCAAACGATGAATAAAAATAAAAAAAACAAATCCAACAAATATAACACGTAAAACAAGCAGACATGAATACACACACACACACACACACACACATATATATATATATATATATATATATATATATATATATATATATATATATAATTGGATGATTTACAGACATTTCCACCACTCGAGAAACGTAACTAAAATGAACCGCGAAAATGCTTTTACACATTCTGAACACATTTAAAATATATTTTAAATATTTTACACTTTGAATAATTTCTGAAGAGGATGCTACTCAGAACGTCTGAAACGCGTAAAAACTATTTAAATGATTTAATAACATTATTACAATGTGTCGGAATTAGCTTACCGACGAGTAGGGGGGTAAGAAAAGACGTTTGAAGTCTTGCAACGAAATGTTGACGTTGCTTACAAGCAGTCTTTCCTTGTAAAAGTAACAAATGAGTAACGATGGTCGAAGTGTAATTTGTCTAAAAGACAACAACAACTACTAACAACAACTGTAGAGCTGTCACCCCTTTTATCTACTCCAACTCTCAGTCAACGAGATTCACGTGTGACTGGAATGTCTATTTAACTTGGAAGGAATAGGCACTCAGTTTCTTTGCTTACCGGACCACCGGCCGTTTTGGTCACAGTTACCAGCACTCCTTTCTTCCCCACCGACCTACCCTCGGCAAGTCAACCAATTCAAAATTCTCACACATTCCCCACAAAAGAAAAAAATCTTTAAGAGAATAAAACAGTTTGTTTAGACTCCTGGTAAACTGGGTCTACTAGTTACTACTCCTTGAGGGTTGCAAGTCGGACAGAACCCCTGTTCATCGTATGGTGGTGCTTCAGCTAGACCCACACAGCTGAAGTGAAACCAGTCATTGCATCTATCGCAGGCTATCATAGGTCTGGTATCCTCAGGTCTGTTACAGCTAGGACAGATCCAAATTATAGTACTCTCTCTCCGTTGAGGGTCCTCGCTTATATCCTGTGAACTTGATGGTTCCATGCCTATCAGGTCAGGTTCTCCAGGCCGTTGAGAGAATTTCCAGAGGAAAGATATGCTTGATAGAGTATGTGTCTATAGCTCCATTCCATTTCCTCACCTTCACCATGCGCACCAATTCATCACTTCCTTGGATTAGCTGCAGAACTTCACCTAGGGACCAGAAAGGCCTCGTCTTCAGAAGGCTTTTAATGAGCACTATATGCCCCGGGTTTACTTTATCTCCAAAAGAACATTTCGAGTAAGGTATTCTAATCAATTTATTATTATTTAATGTTCATTGTCATTTTACTTAAATATGTATTCATATCGTTACTAAAGACAATTATGAAGGGAGATAATCCAATTATGTTGTTAATTGCTACTAGTTAATTCTGTTGGAAAAAGGATCGATTTTATTTCCTATAACACTTAAAGGGGGATAATTCAGGCCGTTTGATGTTTTCGGTCTATTGATTAACTAGAAGGCGTCAGTGATTTAATAATTAATTTAATCAGACAGATTAGAATACCTTACTCGAAATGTTGTACAATGATTTATATATATATAATATAGTCTTTTTATTTATTCTCATATTCAATTAAACTTTAAACCTAAAATTGGTCTTATATCTAAATACTAAAATAACGATAATATGTAAACATTACTTGCCAATAATACGAAACTAAAATTAACCGTAACGTTATTGCAAGGTTGTTACGACCATACTATAAATATAGAAATAAAAATTAAAAAATTCTTTTTATAAAAACATTAATTATTGAAAAATAAAGAAACAGCGAGATCTAATTTAGGAACTCAACGAATGGGATATATTAATTTTTTTTTTTAAAATTGCTTAGGATTTTCTTTGGAAACTTCTCATAACTCTGTTCTTAAATAAGGATACGAAAATTAGGCGATATATTAATATTTAAATGGATTTCTCCGTAGCTACCGCAAAGGTAAATGTTTCTCACATGCTTTTCCCGTTAAGGGGATTTTTCCTTTTTTTTCTTTCTTTTTTTTCTTTTCAAAAATGCTCCATTATTAAAAGTGATTTTATTCATAAAGTCTGAAGAAATGCTGGTTTTTGAACATTTTCAAATGTTTTAATGTTTGAAATTGTCGACTGGACATGGAAACAATTGTCACGCAAAATGAAATACACTTTTTGTTGCCATCAACACCCTTTTTTTGAAGTTTTGATTTTGCTTTCACAGTATATTAATGCTTTATTATTAAATATGATAATTTTGTAGCTTACTCTATAAGCCAACTCTTTTTGGCTTAAAACTCATTGGTATGTGAAAATTTACTGAATTACACGAACTCAGTATATTACATACAAGTCTCTCTCTCTCTCTCTCTCTCTATATATATATATATATATATATATGTATATATATATAAGTATATGTATATATATACATATGCTTTTTATTGATTTTACATAAGCATTTTTATGTCGCTGTACTTTCATGAGCATGTTTCGGTTAGTAAGTTACAAGTAACTAGAAACCTCTTAAGGCAATACTGCTTATATAGATGTAGAGTCTGGGGTTCACATGTAATCAACTAAAACAAAGGAGCATCTCTACTACTGTCGAGCGTGTACTTACCTGTGGCTCATCATTTACAATGACACCGAGACATTTTTTAATCTCACCTGTCTGGTTAAATTATGTAAGTGTGTATGTATGTATATATGTATGCCTCACAAAATATTTCCACAGATGCAACGGATTTTTATGGAATCGTAATCATTTTATGGATCGACCCTTCGGACGACAAATATCGAAAGATTGGCCCAAAACATTAATTCCTTCACCCTCAACTGGACACTTTTCTACAGAGAGGGGTCCCTTTTTCCGCCAATATTTTCGAAAGTGATCGCCTCTTTTCGATTTTGTAGCATTAATCTGAACCTAAACGGATAAATTTACCCCTAAGGTATTAAAAAAATATATAGTGGAGGGTAAAAAATGAAGTACATGATAATTTAAAAATAATTATTTATTTTTAGATTATTTAGATCTAAGAAACGTATAACAAAATTAACTTCACAATTTTGATTTTCTTTCTTTTTATGATACGAATGCATAGTGCTTTTTTTAACAATAATAAAAAGTTTCTTTTTGACTTTGTTTTTCTGTCACTTTATGATGGCTATGAATTTTCTGTATAGGAGTAGGGGTTAAATGGATACATAAATACAACCAAGGGGTTAAAAATAAAGGAAAGATTAAGAATCGCTTCTCCGAGTGCTTACTTTCATATTTCAGATTTATGTTCGTCAATGAATTATGAAACCACTGCCAATAATTTTCCACACTCTTTATCTGTGCCTAAATGAAAACGTAAATTCCACGAAGAAAGCTTTTTTCTTAGAGATCCACGCCTGTGGAACTCTGTTCCATTTGCCTGTTTCCCACCTGACTACAACTTGGATGTCTTCAAGTCCAACATAAACAAATTCCTGGTAAACCGCCCTCTTAAGTAAGACACTTTATCAAATCTCCAATACTAACGATTACTACGATACTATCCCATTGATTACTGTACACGCAATAACCCTTATCCCCGAGTGGGTTCCGGGCCTTGATAAGTGGTGACCACCATGTAAAAAACAAATCTCGGTCTCTCAAAGCTACCCTGACTTGGCCCAAGCCACGATCTGCCTTTGGTTGTATCCAACTCCCAGCTCGTCTCAACTCTGACTGCTGTAAATCGTCACATCCCCAATAATCGTAAAACCTATTCCCACAAAACCAACCGACGCTCCCAAATATTTTATTATTGTTAATGTGATTATTATTATTATTATTATTATTATTATTATTATTATTATTATTATTATAATTTCATTGTAATTAGTAATAATAATAATTGGTTCAAGGTTAGGACATGAAAGCTCTTGAGTTATTTTCATTTCCGGGGAAATACATGCCACTTAGTCGGTTATATATATATATATATATATATATATATATATATATATATATATATATATATATCAGCACTATATATACATATTTCAAAGGCGTACTATTGGTTTCATTGCGTTGAATCAACCATAAGAGGTTGGAGAGAGTCAGCGAAAATTCATCAGTGACTTTGAAAAAGTGAAACAATGCAAAGTAAACAAACAGAGAATAAACGTTAAACGAGCGTTTTAACTCTGCGTTTCAAATTTTAAAACAGAACTGGCGCCAGTAGATTCTTATTATGGAAGGAAAAAAGTGCATGTATGTGTATGAGCGTGTATGTGTGTGTGTAGGTGTGTCAGATAGAGAGAGAGAGAGAGAGAGAAAGAGAGAGAGAGAGAGAGAGTGTGTGTGTGTGTTCCCACGCGTGTATGTGTGTGTTCCCACGCGTGTGTATATGTATGTTTAGCAGGGGAATGTTTTGGAAAACCTCTTTGAAAAAAAAAATGCTCATTTTAAGCGAACACATAACCCTAATATAAATAAAGGTACAACAAATAACGGCAATAAATAAATAAATAAATAAATAATGGAATATATAATGAAATACTATAGATATAAAGCATGAATGTATTAAATTAAATCTAAATTAAAAAAATTAAATTATAAATGAGAAGGGGAAAATTTTAGATAATTAAAAATAATTAAAGTAATTTTTAAATAAATTATCCTATAGTAAATTACACTTAAGGGCTATAAAGGAGTACCAGCATATATAAATATATATAGAAATATATATATATAAAGTAATACATAGATATCTATGATAAGAGAGTCCTAATACATTAAAAAATTACCAATACTGCCACCACTATTATTATTATTATTATTATTATTATTATTATTATTATTATTATTATTATTATTATCAAGCATAACCCGATGGAGGGGGGACACATAATACTTTGTTTATACACAAGTTCGTTTAAGATGATGATAGACAAAACATTTACCTTTCAGTTGGTGGAATGACGACACGAAGACAAACAGTTACTAAATATTAGATGATTTCTTTATTCCTCAACCGGCAGATTGATGATGTCAGGAATTCAAACTTATATAGCTACGTGGCCTCTCTTCCACCTTTCGCCTCTAGGAGCATCAACTTCACTAGAGTCGGTGCCCGACTCTCGTCTGTGACTGCGAATGTAATTGTCTGATTCTCCCTACTTCGAACCCCATCTCAATATATCAAAAATCCACTTTGTTTATGATATCAGACTGTGGCTCTTCCAAGTGAATAAATTTCACGTGGATTTTACATATGTCTGTCCAACCACATTTTCGGCAACAAAGAATTCCCAATTTTAATTGTTCAATATCTAACCTATTTAATCATTATCTAGAAATTCGGATTGCCCATTCTTTTAACTGATATATTTAATATCTAGTTATTTCTAAAAGAATGAACAATCGACTGCATTCCTAAGATTTCAACTTACCTACGGGGTTCGATTCCAGGCTTTTCTTAATATCATTTTCACTTATCTAGTGTGCCTTCTTACTTACATGAGAAAGGGACAACCTTTATCATGTAACATACTTTCTTTTTCTTTTTTCTTCTTTTTCTTTTTTCTATTGCCGTCTATCAGTTCTTTCCTTTCAATGCCTAGAATTTAAATGTCACTCAACCCCATCCCTCTTCTTCTGCATTTAACGTTTTTATTTTATTTTTTTTTAATATCTCCTCTACTCCTCCAGTTAAAAACTAGACTTCTTCACGGGAACACAGGCTTTATTACGTCGCTTGAAGAAAGCATGTTGCTCCAGACCAACCATTTGTTTGAAACTTTAGCATGTTCAGTGTAGCGATTATGTGGTATTTTTCTATATAAATAAAAATATTATATATATATATATATATATAAATATATATATAAATATATATATATATATGTGTGTGTGTGTGTGTGTGTGTGTGTGTGTGTGTGTAGTAAGAGAATACTGAAATATTTGCACTAAGAATTTTAAAATATTTGAAAATATAACTTATCTTAGAAAGAAAGAGATATAAGGAGGAAGTAAGAAAGACGAGGAAAGTTGATATATAAAACCATATTTAAAAATGAAAAATACATAATCGTTAACATAAAAAAAAATGTAGGAAATACTTTGATATTTTCAAACTTAAGAGTTATTCAAACCGAAAAAATTATAAAGTCACTCACTCATAAAACACACTTAAGGATTTCAATTTCAAATTTAAATCACTTTTATTAAACCGACACGAAAAAATCCAAATCCAAGCTTTCGTACTCAGGTATATTTTCGACCAATTTAATATAACATGTAAAAATATTGCTAATGGCTGAAATTTTAAATAAAGTGGGTCAAAATTGTTAGGACGACCCGAATGTATTTTTGGTCCCCCCATTAAAGAAAGTCGGCCTGTAAATTCACTCTTGTCCGTTCAGTTGTTCATTTTCACAATGATTTGACGTCCCCTGGGGACTTCTGGGGCTAAATGGGGAGGGGGAGGATAAATGCTGAACGTAGTCATTTTTATGCCTTGTTCACTGTGCACTGACGGGGGAACATGCATGCTTCACTTGTTTTTAATTTAAGGTTACTTCAATTTTCGTGAATTTCTCGTTAATTATAATTTTTTAGAAATCGATATTCTTCGAAGTATTTTTCGATTACAAATTTAGTGCATAGTTCACATGATGAGTTCGCATCGTGTCATTATGTTCTAATTTTGTTTCAATTATTAACAAAACTGACAAAACGTAAACAAATAAATAAAACTATTATCCATTCACAGTATAAGTCTGCATGTAAGAAAAGATTCTTCTACTTTAATACGAGAGTGGATACCAACAGAAAGCGAGTAGGAAACAAATAAAGTATAAAGATAATTACTTCTCAAATCTAAATTACCTCGTATAAATTCATAAAATATTAAATTCAATCATAAAACCTTGATGATTTGTAATTTTATCGTGTGATAATTTTATCAGAGTTTGATTCACTTATAGATTGGAGTAACTAATTGTATATCGGGCGAATAATTTATTCGATTATACAGTTATGAAATAGAAATGAAAAAACAAAAAACAAAACGTTATAATGTAATTGCATAAATTTGATCGAAGACGTTAGATACCAACTTAATTTCTACTTAAAATGCATTAGATTAATCGATTTATGAATATCAATGCTTCATTTATCGATACTGTATAATGCAAGTAGTTACATTTTTTAAAACCCGCTATTAACTTCTGTAAGACGCCGTTTGTGTATTTGATGTGAGTCCTTTTCTTTTACATTTTTATTTAAAACTTTCACAACCCGATGGGCATGGACGCTGAAAAATTGCGGGATAGGAAGTCCCTTTCCGATTTATCATCGATGTATACACTAAATTAAAGGAATAATGACGACTCGTCGCTAGAATATTTTTTTTACAGAGATTGCTTGCATTAAACTGAAGAAATGACTGTTACTCAAGTAAAGTATATATGTAATAATACAAGTTATTAGGTTTGTGCTAGTCAACATTACTGCTAAAGAATGACATAATAATTTATAAAGACAAAATATTGGTGAAATTAACACTTGTCAATTTTCGATTCGCAATTGATTATATGCATTCAGTTTATTATACAACATATTACACAATGTATATTTGCTTATTGCTGCAAGAAAATGTGATATCAGCAATGCAAACATACTGTATTACAATATAGCAGTTCTTATAAAATACGACCATACCAAAAATCCGGCCTCCCAATTTATAAACCACACATTGGATATTAGATAAAGAACATAATTTTGTTTATCTGGCGATACATGTCGTGCATAAGTAACTTATAGCGTTTAAGTCCCAAAAGACGCTTAGCAAGTTCGAAAGATCATGCGATAAGAAATTTATACAATGTGAGAACGAAAGTGAAAGCATATAGATGAAAGTGACGTAATAGGATATTGATTTCTGTTAAGCTAAAAGGCGATCAAACGTACTAGTTATAATTAATACATGTATAAACAATACGGATTAACATATGGACAGAATATGAATTCTTTTTCGTTTCTCTCCCAACAAATGAAAAACTGGTATCAATAATACACTTTCCGTTCGTTCTAGAACAAAAACATCTGTTTTAGGAATTACAAATATCTGTGACATAGTTTTTTCCAACTCTCCCCTTCAGCGTTACAAAATAAGAAACTGCCATAGCACGAAGAAGTCTAAAGACTCTATTGACTATAATAAAATGGCTGACACACAAACTAAGCAAACTGTAAGGGAGAAATGTCACAGAAATATATATATATATATATATATATAGTTTTTTACAAATAGTCACCACTTATCAAGGCCTAGAGGCCACTTGAGGATAAGGGTTTATAAGTGTACAGTAGTAAAATGGGCAATGCGGTAGTAATTGTTAGTGGAGGAAATTTGGTAAATTGGATTACTTAAGGGGACGGCTCATCAAGAACTTGTTTACGTTGGACTTGAAGACGACCATTCTATAGTCAGCCGGAAAGCAGGCAAATGGAAGAGAGTTCCGCAGGTATGCTGTTCTAAGAAAGAAGCGTTGTTCATGGAATCTACGTTTAGGATAAAGAGTGGGGGAAATTATTGACAGTTTTTTCAGCTAGACGAGCATTTTTCGTGAAAGTTTGGAGAGGGTGGGGTATAGATTAGAGCTCAGATGATCATGTGCCGTGAAAATAACGATAAAGCAGAGACAGGCTTGCAACGTCTCTTCTGCGAGAAAGAGGTTGCAGGAAAGAAAAAGGGCTCCCCCACTAGGTTACTAAGCCTATTTCGAAATCTGTCAAGGTAGGATAACTCTTTCTAGCAGCTCCTGTCCAGATGTAGTAACAGTACTCTATCGTTGGACGTGCCTGGCTCTTATATAGATAGAGAATTGCATGAGAAGTGAGATATCTACTGGATCGATAGAAGGATCTTACCATTTTCCCAACGACCTTGGCAACAGATATTGATGACCGATTAGAAATCCAATCAAAGTATTAACGACAATATAACAAGTGTTACTGGTGGTCGCCGTACTTGCCCTAATTTTCTATGCATGTATAATTATACTTAATTCTATGAATATATGCGAATTATCCTGTGAGAATATGAAATTATTCTGTACTTCTATCACATTATTATCCTGTTCTTGAAAAATATAAAGTAATATTTAAACATGAAGAAATCTACGTTTCTGAATGTTTTAGATGAGGGTTGGCTATTGGTATTATTTGGATTCTTCGGACTTCCGTTTACATCGTATGCGACATTTTCACATCGTTTCGGTTAATGTAACTTCCGACCTTTTTCAAGTGTATATTCTGGGACTCGGGAATGTTTCTGTTGAACTCGAGAATTTGAACGGAATCTGAACAGAACCCTTTATTTACAAGTTACATCCGCGAAACAAACAAAGGGATCCGCTCGAAATTCCGTCCAAATTCCCGAGTTCGACAAAATACACTTGAGGAAGGTCGGAGGTAACATCCACTGATACGTAAAAATGACACTCAAGATGAGGACATTAGTCCAAAGAAACCAAATAACACGGATGAAGAAATCTGTTTATATATTTACTAGTTGAAGATATAGAGTTTTTCTAAATTGAATAGTGACTCCTATGGTCTTTAACACCATATTCGAACACCATATTCTTTGTTTTTTAATATTTGTTTATCTATGTATCTATGAAAGTGAGAATGTGTGTGTGAGGACAAGTCTCAACCTATATACTCAACGAATTTTTGATCTACAGACTTGAAATTTTGTATTTTCAGATATTTGTAAACCTTTTAAAGGGTTTTATCCAAAAAAGGGCTGCTAAGGGTTCAATATATAAAAATGTATGTGGGAGGAGTCATCGAATTTTTATCTGTTTGTTAACTGTTTTACGAATGCGTGAACCGTTCACATGACAGATTCCTTATGTTAAAAATAAGTAGGTATAAAAACACTTCTTGAAGAGCATGTGAAGGTGGCCTAATGATTATCTTACTTGACCCACTGTCTTTAAGTTTTGGTTCCGACCTCAGCTCGAGTATGTATTTTATTTTTACTTACAAGAAGTGAACTGTTTAGAAAAAACATAATACTCGTATGCGCATGTCTCAGTTTCTGTTAGAATGAAAATATATTTGTGCGTATTTTACGACTGGGCAACGCCAGGCGGCCTGCTAGTATTTTATAATGTAGAATAGGGACTAATGGTTTATTCAGTATTCATGAAGTAGACTATAAGGAATGTTTAATTATGTTAAATAAATTTTGATAAATTCATAGATTTTTAACTTCCTGGAACATATTTCGCATGTTTGCTATATAATGAAGATTCATTGAATTCCTGCTAATCTATGAAACCCTTACTTACATTTCTATTCCGATTTTTTAACTTCCATATTTTTAGTCCGTCGACAAAAAGAGAGTAGACTTATAAATTCACCCTTGTCCGTTCGTCCGTTCGTCCATTTGTCTGTTTGCACTATTCTCAATAACTACGCCTTTGGATTTTTTGAAATTTTGCAAAAACATTAAGTAACAGAACGGATTTTACAGGAAAACTCCGGTTGTCTCCCCAGAGGTGCCTTTCTGGTTAAAATTGCTAAAATTGACACTCTTGTGCCAATTAAAAAAATGGATGCCTTGGATTTTTATAAAACTTTCCGAAAAGTTGTAACTGATTTCTGTATAGTTTTATTTGTCTATACTTCGCGATAACTCTTGTGTGTGTCCCAGGGGCTCTTTTAGGGCTAATAAAAACAGTTTATTTTTGGGACTATTTTACCATATTTGTCCAACATTTTCTATGTATGTATGTATTATTAATTGTTATTAGTATTATTTAGCAGTTTTGCATGGTGGTGAACTCAAATTTACTTATGTTAAGGTCTAAAACTGCACCGTTTGTCCATTTTAATCATGATTTAACGTCACCTGGGAAGTTTTGGATTAACTGAGTTGGGTGAGGGGGACAAATGCTGAACTTAGTCATTTTTTATGCCTGGTTCACCGTGCACTCACGGAGGACCATGCATGCTTGCCTTTTTTTAAATTAAAAATAAAATAAAAATTAAGTCTATATATGCATGTAAAGTAAAAACGTTATAGCGCTATGTTGTTGACTTCTTATTAAACTTGGGAATTGCTTATAGAAATACAGTAGCGTCCAAAACTAAGGGACAAAATTTTAAAACCTAATATTTATAAGAAATAACAACTGTGAAAAGCTGAAATTTAAACAACTGATAGTCGTTATCGTCCATAATAACACACTAAAATTTGAATCATTTGCAAAGGATAGAAAAAGAATTATAACAATTATTTATTTATTTTCAAAATAGGAACGTCCAAAAGTAAGGGACAAAATTGAAAAAAATGTAACTGTATGCTATATTCAATTTCTTTTTGATTTCCTCTAAAGAATAAGTCTTACTTAGTCATTTGTAAACGTTACATCAGTCGACACCATGGCGTAACGCCCGAAACTTGATTACTCTGTGAGATAAGTAAAACTACACAAGGAAAAGCACACCATTAGAGATTTCAGAAAAAGTGAAACGTTCCAAGAGTGTTGTAGGCAGGGTTGTTAAACCCAACAATGATACTGGCAAAATAGTTAGTGCTTTTAAAACCGGCAGACCCCGGCAGACTTCGGCAAGAGAAGATCGAATAATGCAGCGTGTGTCATTAAAGGACCGGTTGAAGTCTTGCACAGAAATTAAATGGGTTATGAATAGTACTTCATGTGTTAATGTGTCAAGACAGACTGTTTCTAGACGACTGCAAGAAATAGGGCTGTTTAATCGAACCGCAGGGAAGAAACCACTTGTTAGATCAAAGAATAAGAAGAAGAGATAACAACTACCAGTTGTCAAGATTTCAGTTTTTCACAGTTGTTATTTCTAACAAATATTAGGTTTTAAAATTGTGTCCCTTAGTTTTGGACGCTACTGTACATTAGATAATAAAGTGTCCAAATGTATTTTGCTCTATGGTTCAATCTTTAAAACCGGATGTAGATTTTATTAATAGTCCAACATACAGGAACTACACGTTATAGAAATACTAAAAGAATATAAATCCCCCCCCCAATCAAATTAATTACTCGAACAAAAGAGTTTTATACAAATTTTATGTCATCTTTCGAAAATTACATCAGGATACAATAGGACTTAATAGTCATTAAATTACGGCGTGAGTTTATTACGAGAAAAAATTCTGTGTAGGCATGAAACTATTTATTGTTACAAAAGAATCAGCACTTATCAAGGCTCGAAGACTACTCGAGGGTGCAGCTAAAGAGTGGACTGTGGTCACCAGTACACAGAGTAGTTATATTAGTGGTGAAAATTTGGTATAATTTGATTATTTTAAAGTACGGTTCAACGAGAATTTATTTACATTAGACTTGCAGACGACTGTATTGTAATCTTTCGGAAAGCAGGACAACGAAACATTGTTCCACGGGCGGGTAGCTTTGGGAAAGAAGCTTTGTTCATGGAATCTGCGTTTATATTTAGGAACAGACAGAGGGCGGGGAAATTGTTGATAGTGGTTGTAGATAGTAGAGTGTTGTCTGTGAAAGACCAGCGATAAGGTACCATAAATTGGAGCTCAGACGAGCACTTGTCATGAAAATGACGATAGAGCGAAGACAGGCTCGCAACGTATCTTTTGTGGGAAGGAGGTTGAAGAGAGGTGAAAAACGCAGAATTTGTATTCTCGTAATAAATTTTCGCCGTAATTTTGTGACTTTGCCGCTAAACCTTAAGTCATGGATCATTATTCACTTCTTTAAATTAAAAAATCAGTTTGTATCACATTCGTTTATTAAATTCTTCACTTCCAATATCACGATTCCAATTACGTATATTTTATTTTTTTATTACGCACAGTTTTGTTTAGTATATTCCTCTTCAACATCGGTATAGTATAGGTATATATTGTTGGGAAGATATGGATCATCTTCCTTTAACTGACATTCTCAAAAATGTATTGTCTCACAGAATGTTTACTGTTACTCTATCAGTATTTTTGCTTGTTGGTTGTTTGATGATTTTGATCCTGGAGAATATTCCAAATCTTAAACAGACTTGAAATTGAAGGAAGCTTGCTTAATTACTATTTAATTACTATTTAATTACTACGAAAATAAAATCCCATGCATATTTGAAATATTTGAAGTTAAAAATGGAAGACTGTGCCTACATTATGTCCTGTAAATACCTATAAAATACTCTAAAGAAAATGAAATTTGGTGAATATTTATTAATTGATATCTAATAGCCTATTGTCAAAATTTCACAAAAATCAGAGATTTCTGAAAACTTTGTATCAATATGGAATCTCTTCACCATTAAAACAACGTTTGAGTTCATTAACTTTCCTCCTCCATTCTACTGTTTATTGGCTTATGACGGTATCTGAATTTTAAGGTATGTCTTCCACTTATTTTTATTTTGTTTGCATAAAACTAAATTTAACTACATATAGCTCACATTTCGATTCATTCAACCAAGCTGATGTGTTCCATAATGAACAATGACCGGTTAATTAGTTAAAGAATAAATACGGTAACGGAGCGCGGATGCACACACGCAAATTCATACGAAATGCGAACTGACGTCACTGCAAGGAAAAATACTATAAAAAGGAGAGATCACGTTAGAGAAGATGATCACGTTAGAGAAGTCACGCGTAGCGGGCGAATGAGAATATAAATATCCTTGTTACAACACGATCTTTTTTGTGACGTAGACTGCATACAACGTGTGGGTCCAGTTATAATAGTACATTTGTAAACACATGCACACACTTAACTATATAATTAGAAATACAGTTTTAATAATAAAAATGATATATATATATATATATATATAAATAATAATTACAGGCAAAACCTCGAAATACATAAAATGCTACAGATCCTAAACACAAATTTGCATCACATGAAATCATGAAAACTGAAACTGTGTAATAGTAAGTTTACCTCCTACGTCCCTACCTTCCCCATTGTGTGTGTGTGAGCATTAACTGACGCCACACAAAATAAGCGAGGAAAGTCAAGGAGGGTGGAAAGACCGAGGAAAGAAAGCACCAGCAAGACTTTCACTGGATAAGTGAAAAGAGGGCTAAGATCTTGGAAAGGCGTTTTGCCACCCTAATTCCAACGAAAAACCACTGGTAAGGGACTGTTGCAATAACACAGATTCATCTGCAATGATTATCAAAAGAGGTGGGGATTACAAGAAATCTGGAATACTTTTTGTGACTCAGACTCCAGAGAACGCCACAAGTTGTTATCCAAGAAAAATCTTTTATGATGGCCCGTGTGACTACTACTAGCGAGTAAATGATAATAAAAATATTTAAGTAATACAAGTTTATTTTAAATGCAATTTGGGTAAATGCTTAAGGAATGACATCCGAATTAATAATTAACGTAAAACAATAATGATTCAATGCAGCCGACTGCTCCTTTTTGTGACGTAGTTTCGTGGAAAGAAATTATCACATTTAAGAAGTGATTGATTTCCTGGCAACACATGTAGCTTTGTGGACAAAGGTCAAACCGTCTTTTATATGATTCATTACAAGTATCATAGTTGATGGACAATTATAAACGCTTTGCTGTCCAATATTCGCGCTGAAACAGGTGTTATTGTACTTAACTTGCGAAACAGCCAGAACCCTTTCAGGGTCTATGAAGCTATTGTATAGTCATTATTTGGTGGCATAACTTCTTTTATCCACGTTGACCTGGTTATCTCAAAGTGTTTCTATGCGAGTGACGTCGTTATCTTGTATCTGGTAACTAAATATAATTAGGTTCTCTGTGTGATTTTTGAATGGAAATCGCTGTAGACAAAACGTAAAGCCACTTAATGTAAGGAGTTAACAAGAATGATGATTAGTGCAAAGACAGAAGATATATATTGACCTTGGTCTTGAAAACAGGGAGAAAAAAGAGTTCCACAAGCTTGCAGTTCTTGGAGAGAAGTTACTAAGAAGAGACGCCGTATTACAATTAGGTATCAAGGCACTAAACTAACGAGTCAGACAAGCTGGAACAAAGGAAGCAAAGAATGGATAAAACAACTCTGAAAAACATACAATGATGTCTCTCTCTCTTTCTCTCTCTCTCACTCTCTCTCTCTATATATATATATATAACTACTTCATTTACTCACATAAAATTAATATACGAAAGTATAAATTTTTGCATGAACTCATGCGTAAACTTTTGAAGTATTTACATCAAAAGTGCTCATTTGCGCAAATTAAATTCATAAATAAAAATGATAGAAACATAAACTGCATTGAAAATAAACCTATTAAGAGGGTAATAACATATAATATGGCAATGTCTTCCCGTATACGAGTTAAGAAAAATGACCAAGAGACAAAAAAAGATAAAACCAAACCACAAATATTAGATAATAATACAAATAAACAACAAACCAAAACCCGTAAACGTAAGAATAGACATAAGGAAACCCTATGGTTCAACCCTCCATATTCCGAAAATTTAGAGACAAACTTAGCCAGAGAATTTTTTAAAATATTAGATAGGAGCTTTAAAGCCCCCCATAGATATAATAAAATTTTCAATAAGAATACAATCAAAGTGTCTTACTCTACTATGCCTAACCTTCATCAAAAAATAATTAGTTCTAATAGTAAAAAAATAATAAGCTACAAAATACAATTATACAAAATATAGCAGACTGTAACTGTAGAAGAAAAAATGCCCCCTACAAGGCCCATGTAAAATAAAAAATGTAATCTATAGCTGCACAGTATCAAAACCCCCAAACCTACATGAATCTATTAACAGCCATAACTCCACCACCAGATTAAATAATGACACGAACTTTAACCAATCTACCAATCAATTACAAACCAACCCACCATATAATAATCCAGCACTAGATCTAACGGAAAATAATCGCAATAAACAAGAGGCAATATGTTTTGGTTCCACATCTGGCCTAATAAAACATAGAATTTCAACGCACAAATATTCTTTTAAAAATACATCTCTGTCAAACCAAACTACTCTATCCAAGTATATTTGGAAACTCAAGAATAACAATATTTCTTTCAAGTTGAAATGGCAAGTAATTGAATCTTGCAAACCATATAAACCACGAGATAAATTCTGTGCACTATGTACAAAGAAGACCCTAAAGATTTTGAAATATGAAGATATAAAAAATACAACCACCCTATTAAATTCAAGAGAGGAACTAATCTTCACATGCAGTCATAAACGTTGGTTTAAATTTAATAAATATAAACCACCTTAAATCATTAAAAATTACTTATTAGTAAAAATAGATTATAATATTTTTTTATTATTCTGTAATAAATTAAGTTAGACTAATTATCTCCCTTGCATTCTTTAATTATAGAAATATTACTAATTACCCCCCTTCCATTATTTAATCATAAAAATAACATTATCCTCCCCTTTCTTTCGAATTTTCAATCTTGACGTTTTTTAATTAAAAGTATGCTAACGGATATAAAATATTCCACAAGCGTTTCTTTTGATAATTTATCATTTCATAAGCTGAAAAGCTATGACAAGCATCTATATGAGTACTTTGACCATAGATCCTGATTTCAAAGGCGAAAAACTAAAAGGTAAATATTTGTTAATTTTATTTTTATTTCGGACTATTAGTCTCATCTTTATTAGTTGTTGTTTTTTATTGGTTCACAACGTTTCGGCCAACTTCCTCTGGCCTTCGTCAGGTGGTAACCGCGACGGATAGGAACTTCGAATCTCCTAACTGCATTCTCAGCCATCACTGCCATCCGTAGTTGTTGTCGTCTCACCACATTTTTGACCAATTACCTCTGGCACGCTTTGGGTGGGATTGAAACCGCTATCTTCAGACAATGCTCATCTGGAACCGTAGAGATTCAACGTCTCTATCAACTGCGCCACGGGCCCCGAAGGCAGTGATGGCTGAGAATGCAGTTAGGAGATTCGAAGTTCCTATCCGTCACGGTTACCACCTGACGAAGGCCAGAGGAAGTTGGCCGAAACGTTGTGAACCAATAAAAAAGATTATAAATAAAACAAAAAAAAAACAACAACTAATAAAGATGAGACTAATAGTCCGAAATAAAAATAAAATTAACATATAATGCTCATCTCAAAATAAAAAAATTCCAATTAAGGAATAATATATATGTAAATATTTGTATGTATATTTTTATGTATATATATGTATATGTATATGTATGTATATGTATATATGTGAGTATTTTTATATATATATATATATGTATTTATGTATATGTGTATATGTATATATGTATATATGTGTATGTGTCTTTGAGTTTTATCGAAAAATAATATTATACTTAAACCAAATTTAGATTTATAATTTTACTCTATTTTATTTCTATCTTTAACCCATATTAATTTTCTTATCAAGTTAAATCCATACCTTTATTTTAATTTTTTCCAGATACATCTGCCTTACTTTTAATGCTAGGTTTATTTATGGTGTTTTTTACATATAATAAAAACCCTTCCCAATATTTTGCTGATGAGGAAACTTTGTTTGTTAAAAACACTATATGTAAAAATTATTTTCCGTAACTTGATGTCTACCACAACAAAAACATTGTTTTCCGAAACGATCGTACAAATTATTGATTTTTTTGTTGTTCCTTCTTATGAAACGGATTTTTAATTTAATTATAATTTGATTTTTAAATTATCAATCACATTACTAAATACACACACACACACACATCTATATTTTTATAAAGTAATAGGGTTCGTGTGTTTCTGTCTGTGTGTACAGCTCTCCATCATCAACGAAATATAAAGGAGGTAAGAGGGTAGATCTCTCCTGGTAGAGAAACATTAGAACCCATTTTAGGATGTTTCTGTTATAGGAGACATAAGAATCTATGCCTAATTTCTTTATATACTAGTCTACAAACCACCCCCATATCGAATGACTTATGCTCATTTGCATATCACATTATATTAAATCTCTTTGACTAATTACCTCGACCTTATTACGTATTGGAAATATTCTAATCATTTCAACTGTACTAATTACAAAATCTATTTAACATTTAATTATTTAATATATTTTCATTTAATTTTATATTCGATTTATTTCACTTTACGTATATTATCAAAACAATTCATTGGCGAGCAAAGCTTTATGTTTTGGGATTGTATTGAAAATGTAATGGAAATTTCAATTTCGTTCCGTTTTAATCTTTTATATTTTACTTGCCAATATAATTGAAAGAATACAATTCAACTATCGTAATTTTATATAAATAAACAAAAACAAATATTTTAAAATAAAACTTTATTAAAAAAGAAATAATTTTATTTTTAAATGAAAAAAATCAATTTAGTAAAATAATTGTATTAAACACCCCCAGCCTTGTCAGCAAACCTGTAAACCTATAAAAGTTAACATTTCGAATGTAAACAGTGATTTTTCGATTTTGTTAGCGCTTGCCGCAATTAAAGACAATTAAAACGGAACTAACTTTATTTTCATTCTATTTTTTAAACAACCCCCAAAACATAACGCTCTCTTCCAGTTATAGCCAATTTTTTTTTAATTAAATAAAACAGGTCAAAATAAACAGATAAGCGCATTTTCTTTTACATTTTTCTTACAACCAACGTTGTCATTTTAACCAACTGCAGGATACCGTTACTTTTGTGGGGTTGTTTTGAAAATGGCACGGAGATTATAATTTCGTTCCAATTTAATCTTTCTGGTCGAGCCTATTTCGAAAGCCTGTTTATCATAGATTTGAACTACAAATAATTTATTACATTTTGATTATTACTATCTTAAGACTTAAAGCTTATATTTATTTCATTTTTCTATTTATATATTGAATTAGTTATTTCCAGTCTTATTTAAACTTAGTGCTTTCTTTAAACCGGATGAACCTTTTATAAAAATATGAGTTTAACGTAAAGAACACGAACAAGGTTTTATTCAACTGAATTTCTTCCAGTTTACTAACAAAATATATAAATTTAAAAGAGATATAAATAATAAAATAAAAAGGTTATGTAATTTAAAAGAAATACACGTACTCACAAAAGCAGAACTTTTTTTTACACATTTTTTTCTTTAAAACCATAACAATGAGACTAACAATTACCTAGATCTTAGTAATTATTTGTTTTAATAGAACTGTTTTAATTGTACTGTTTACTTAGTTAACCTAAGTTGGTATTACATTTATTTTACATTTACTTTTTTTTTTAATTATTACTTTTAGACTGTGACGTTTACACCCGGAAGTAATGAGTCACACGTAGGTCGCTTTTATTCATTCCTTTTGGTCAAGATCAAAGTGTAGTATCTGTTCTTCAGATGCTGCACTTCATTTTCTTGTTCTCTTTCGGTGGAGGAGAAATCCTTCACGACTGAGAAATTTTTATTTTTGTACTTTTTCTCCACGTTAAAAAACGACCCTAGTGTCTAACTCTGTCCCGTGGGGAGGCATAATTGTTTATAATTGTACTATTCAGAAATATTATTTATAGTTCGTCCATTTCAGTTAGTATACATTTCCTTTACGCTTAATTAATTTACAATCATTAATATCGTTAAACAATTCCGTTTAAAACCGAAATTATGCCACCCAAACGAAGTAGAAACGAAAGTGAGGAAGAAAGAATGGAAAGATTGGAAGCTAATAGACTTAGAGTTGCTGCAATTCGCTCCAATGAAAACAATTCAGATAGAGAAAGACGTCTAGAACTTAACAGGATACGTCAAAGAGAAAGGAGAGCAAGACTGTCAGATTTGGAAAGAGAAACCCAACGTGAAGCTGACAGAACTAGACATGCTGTAAGGCGGTTAAATTCATCACAAGATGAAATTCAAGAAAGGCAAAGATATGCACTGGAAAGAGAAGCAATATTACGATCGAATGAATTATATGAGGTAAGTAGACGTACACAAGGTGAGTTGAGAGTGGCTCAACGACATCAGAATGAATCGGAAACCCAACGAAGCTTTCGCCTATACCAAGGGCAACAACGAGAGGCTGCATGGAGAGAGAGTATGACTTTGCCCCAGCAATTGACAGAAAACGAGGCAGCTAGACAACGAATGACTGCTTTGAGACACCATGAAATAGAACACTGCAATAGAAAAGGATTGCTCAACAACAAAAATGACTCTCTCACTACAGCTGATATAGGAAAAATGGACAAAGTATGTCAACATTGCTCAGCTGTAAAATTTAAAGGAGAAACCCCTGGTTGTTGTTGTTCTTCTGGCAAAGTTGTGCTTGATAGCTTTCCACCACTGCCTCAGTTGCTTCAAGATTTGCTCTCCGGCAATGGTCCCATCTCTAAAGATTTTCTGCAAAATCTACGCAGTTATAACAATTGTTTTGCAATGACATCATTTGGTCACAAAATTGCGGCAGTACATGGGTGGAATCCTTCTTTTAGAATTCGAGGCCAGGTTTGCCACCAGATTGGGAGTCTTTTACCACCTGAAGATGAAACAGCGAAGTTTATTCAAGTCTACTTCTTGGATAGTCTGGAAGAGGAACTACATAATCGGGGACGTGACAGTAGACTCAATAGAGACATTCTCCAAAGTCTGACTGAATTTTTACATGAGAACAACAGCTTTATTTGTCAGCTGAAAACAACAAAGGAGAGGATTGAAGAAGAACACTTGGTAGAACATAAAGTTGTCATAAGGGAAGACCGAAGGCCGCAAGAAGAGCATCCACGGCGATTCAATGCTCCAACAACAACGTATGAGATTGGAATATTAATGGAGAATGAACCAACAGCTAACCGGGATATTGTCTTGCGTTTTAGAAATGATACATTAAAATGGATCTCCGAACTACATCCCCTCTACGATACTTTAATGTACCTGTTAATGTACCCCTATGGTTCTCCATCTTACAACATCTACATGAAGGCATCCAATGGGCGAAAAGTTACCCAACAGCAATTTTATTCGTACCATTTAATGACTCGGCCTGGAAACTATTTTCTCTGGTACCGAAGGCTATTTCAACAATGGCTGGTGGACGTGTACTGCAAGATTGAAACAGAACGTTTACAGTTCCTGAGGCGTGAGCAACAGACCCTGAGAGCTGACAATTATAGCAACTTGAGAGATTCAATTCTTAGGGAGGATGGGAATCCAAAACAGTTTGGTCAACGAGTTGTACTTCCGGCAACTTATACAGGAGGCCCTCGATACATGTTTGAGCGTCAAAGTGATGCCATGGCATATGTTCGGCGAATGGGCCGAGCCGACCTCTTCATCATGTTCACAACAAATCCAAAGTGGACAGAAATTACAGAAAATTGTCTTCAAGGGCAAGACCCTCAGGATCGTCCAGATATTGTTGCCAGGGTTTTCAGGCAGAAGCTAAAAAAGTTACTTGAATTTATTAAAAAGGGAGGATTTGGCAGGTTGAGGGCTTTCCTGTACAGTATTGAATATCAAAAAAGAGGACTGCCGCATGCACACATCCTCACCTGGCAGGCCCCAGAGGACAAACTTCTACCAGAAAAAATGGATCTCTGCATATCTGCAGAGATCACTGACAAAGAGGAAGATCCTGATCTTCATGCTAAAGTGATGGCACATATGGTGCATGGACCTTGTGGACCATTTAATCCAAATTGTCCATGTATGATTGACAACAAATGTTCCAAAAAATACCCAAAAGAATTTCTTCAGTGTACCAAGCAAGGCCAAGACTCTTACCCCAAGTACAGGCGAAGAAAACCAGAAGATGGAGGCCAGACTGGTACAATAAGGATGAAGAGAAATGGTCGGTATGTTAATCAAGAAATAACAAACCAGTGGATTGTTCCGTACAACAAGGTCCTCCTTCAGCAGTTCAACGCTCACATTAACGTAGAAATTTGCAGCTCGATCCAAAGCATCAAATATGTCCTCAAATACGTGAATAAAGGATGTGATCAAGCAGTGTTTGAACTACAAAGAACTGATGGAGCAGCTAACCAACAAGGCCAAGTACAAAGTCACATTGTGGATGAGATCCAGCAGTTCCAGAATGCAAGGTATGTCGGCAGTTCAGAGGCAGCCTGGAGGATATTGGAACATCCCATCCATGAACATTTCCCCCCAATTGTACAACTTTCTGTTCATCTTGAAAATGGGCAGCGTGTCATGTTCTCAGCTGATACTGCTCTGGAACGAGCCCAAGGTCCACCGCCTGCCACAACTTTGACAGCATTTTTTCAACTCTGCCATGAGGATGACTTTGCAAGGGGTCTCAAATACGTAGAAGTCCCTGAGTTTTACACTTGGAACAAATCGACAAAGAAATGGATGAGAAGAATGCGTGGGGTACAAGTTGAAGGTACTGAAAATGATGATGTATGGAAGGCACCATGCATTGGGAGAATCTACACGATTAGTCCAAAAGCAGGGGAGTGTTATTTCTTATGCCTGTTGCTCAATGAGGTTGCTGGTCCAACTTCATTTCAAAATTTGCGAGCATACAATGGTCAGGTGTTTGAAACATACAGAGCAGCGTGCCTTGCTCGAGGCCTTCTAGAAAATGACCATCACTTGCATCAAGCAGTAGGAGAGGCAAGTGCCACTCAATCACCTTCAAATTTGCGAAGCCTATTTGTGATAATTTTAACAGCCTGTGAGCCAAGAAATCCTCTTGAGATCTGGATGGCTTTTCGTGATGTAATATCTGAAGACATTCTTCACAGATACAGGCAAGAAGTTAACAATCCAGAAGCAGATTTTAATGAGGACATCTACAATAAAACTCTTTGTCTAATTGAAGAAAAAGTTCTCCTTATGTGCGGTCAACCATTGGCAAGCTATGGATTACCTGCACCAATGCAAGGGAGAGATGAAAGACTCGCGAGAGAGTATCAACGTGAAGTTACTTATAATCTTGAAGAACTTCCCTACAAGCAGAAAATATGCAAGAAAAACTGACCGATTCTCAAAGAGAAGTTTACAATTCATTCATGGCAATGTTGGAAGCACAAGGTGAAATGAACAAAAACATGATGTTTCTTGATGCTCCAGGTGGTACGGGCAAGACTTTTGTAATCAATTTGATCCTTGCAAAGATTAGATCCATGAGAAAGATTGTGCTTGCAACAGCATTCAGTGGCATTGCTGCTACTCTACTACAAGGTGGCCGCACTCTTCACAGCACTTTTAAAGTACCCTTGGATACTCATCGAATGGATCAGTCAGTTTGCAAAATTACTGGTAACTCAGCCTTGGCAAATGTAATTAGAGACACCTCTGCAATCATTGTAGACGAAGCCCCAATGACGCACAAGAGTGCTTATGAAGCAATTGACCGAACACTGCAAGACATCACAGGAAACAAGAATCCCATGGGTGGCATTCCAACCTTATTTTGCGGTGATTTCCGTCAAATCCTCCCAGTGGTTAAAAATGGCACAAGGGCTAACATTGTCAATGCAAGTTTGAAACAATCCTATCTCTGGAGGCACGTTATAGTGAAGAGACTGACTACTAATATGAGAGCCTATATCTCTGATAACACAGCTGCAGCAGACTTCTCAAAATTGCTTCTCCAAATCGGTAATGGTCAGTTTCCTATCACTTCTTCACCTGACACAATTAAGATTCCAACTGCGCTTGGTAAATGTGTCGGTAATCAGAAGCAACTGAAAGACAAAGTGTACCCAGACCTGCAAAACAATGGAAAATCACCGGATTGGCTTGCTGAGAGGGCTATTATTTCGCCATTAAACAGCAATGTGAATCATTTGAACAATTCAATAATGGATGAATTTCCAGGAGACACAAAGCAATACAAGTCAGTTGATTCAGCTACTAATGAATATGAAGCTGTTCACTACCCTGTGGAGTTTTTAAACTCTTTGGAGATATCTGGAATGCCTCCACACATTTTAAATCTCAAAATTGGATCGCCAATCATGATTCTTCGATCCTTGGAACCGCCAAAAATAACAAACGGAACCAGATGTGTTATCACCAGATTGCACACCAATGTACTTGAGGCCACCATTTCCTGTGGTCCTTACAAAGGCGAAACCGTTCTACTGCCAAGGATCCCCTTAGTTCCATCGGACTCAGTACTTCCATTTAAATTCCGGAGACTCCAATTTCCTGTGAAGGTGTGTTTTGCAATGAGCATAAACAAAAGTCAAGGTCAGACATTTAACACCATTGGCGTAGACTTGACATCAGACTGCTTCAGTCACGGTATGTTCTACGTCTCCATCAGCCGGACAGGAAGTTCAGAAAAACTCTACATTCTGGCTCCAAATCAAAGCAGCAGAAATGTAGTTTACCCTGAGGCTCTTTAGTGAAAAGTTCGAGAAATGGATATGAGGAAAAACTGACATGATCTGATTGTGGTAAGTTTTTAGTATTGAATGTGCAAGATAAAATTTAAGCAAGAGTTGAAAATGACTTCAATGAAAAATTTACTATGTAACATCAAGTAACCTTCCTTTTTGATGAAAATGTTTTGTGAAGTTCCTGATTGAATTTCAGTCACTACAAGAGGTAGTTAAAATGTTAATCACCTTATGCAATCGTTGCTCTTACAACATCAACTTACTGGAAAGGTGCCCACAGATTTTGGTACCCGAGTGCGCAACAAAGCTCCGTGCGAAGCACGGGTATCTTTGCTAGTATATATATAACATTATTTTCATTCGCTAAATTATCTTGGGCTAAGGGTAAGATGTGATCGGAGGTGTTGACACTGAGCCAAAAAGCTCATATGCCCAGAGAAATGAAAGAATATATTTTTGTAGAGATATCGTTGAGAAAATTAATTTCTCAACGAAGTAAAATAAACATTGTGGCGACATAGTGTCGAGATTGATATATACGAAAATAATAAGCCTACCTTGCAGATGATAGTAAATAGCTTTGATGATGAAAGAAAGAGAGAGAGAGAGAGATCAGAAGGGGAAAAAAGAGAGAGAGAAAAAGAATTAAAGAGAGATATGGATTAAGAGAGTGAAAAAAAGCATTTCGGAGGAAAGAAAGAAAAAGGAAAAAGAGATTAAGAAGAAAGAGGAAGTAAAAGAAAACGAAGAGTAATCTCCATACGACAGAGGAGGGAGGAGTAATTTTATCTACGGAGGGGGAGAAGGAGGGGGAGGAGGAGAAATAACAAATTTATAAAACGGATTGGTTTAGCAAATAATACAATCTTTTTCTCCTCAGCCGACCACAGGTGCAGATCTGCCATATCTTGAGCCCCACTCCACTCCGATTGATCCAAGACATAGATCCATGCTTAGGTTAATTCTGATAACCTGTAGTAATTAGTTTAGAATGCATAAACACGAAACGCTAATCGAACTTTGTTTTAAGCCGAGAAACACGCATAAAAAACATTAGTTTGTTACTTGAACATATCATAAACCGGGTAAATTAACTTTCTTTGCATCTGAAAGTCTATTTGGAATTATTTTACGCAATAATTATTTAGTTTATGAGAAAAAGATCTCCGTGTCATCCTAGATTATTGATTATTTTGATTGGGGAGAATAATTCAATTAATTTTCAGATCTACCCGGAATACCGACACAAAGTTGCAGCTGCGAGAGGCCTCTGTCTGCTCATCAGTGCACCTGTTAAAGAAGAGTTTAAACCCGACGATAGACAATGGACAGCCAGCGTGTTAAAGATATTTCCATCCAGATTTGAGATGGTGCATGTTTTGTGCGCTCTGAGCATCAGAGCAGGGATTTCCAGTGAGCAGTGAATGCCTGGTCACATCACTAGACGAAGATAATTTTATAGCCACGATGACTTGGCGCTAATGTCTGTGTTTCAGGGCTGGTCTCGGCCTGGTTACATTAACTGTATCCGTGATGCAGGCTTGTGCGAATACCCTCTGACCTGGTTACACACACACACACACACACACACACACACACACACACACACACACACACACACACACACACACACACACACACACACACATATGTATATGACGTAAAAAACGTTTAAAAATAAAATGTTTAACTTCAATGTTATTTCACGCGGTTAATGGTAGCTTATGTGATACGGTTTTCGCTAATCAAGCCTGAGATGGCTTGTGTTGCCGGGTTCAAATCCATCGACTGGTGTTAATCGTGACATCCTACACTGCAGATTCTCGAAAGGATGAAACACTAGTGTCTGCAGGTATTTAATTATTATAGTAAATAATTATATATATATATATATATATATATATATAAATTTTAAATAATGATATATCGGCTAGTCAATTGATATTCTGTAAACAAATTTGAAAGGTAGGACATTTACTTGGCATGGTCGATTTTAGAAATATAGGGGTTGGACGAAAAAATGGGAAATAACTTTTTTTTCCTGATGCCAATCCTCCCATGAAATTTAAACTTGTGGAGAGGTTTTTTTGTGTTGAAGCTTTATTATCCAGATTATTGCTAAGCCTCGCTTCAATTTTGGATGCTGTGACGTTCGGCATCTTTTTCCTGACTTTAAAATGTACAAAACCGTCTTAGAAATCTAATAGGTAAGGGCCAATTCCCTTCCTTACTCCCGCTTTCTTACAATAAAGACATTGCGAGTTGATCCTTACTAAATCGTTATTTTAATGGCAGGTGCTCGACTGAGCTTAAATCTATGATCCCCTCCTGCAAAGCATTCGCAAGAATTACTAGTCTAGCTACAATATTTGTCAATAATTTTCCTTACTCTCTATCAATGCCTAAAATAAACGAAAAATCTAGGAGCTTGGATTTCTTACCTAGAAGTGTCCGTCTGTAGAATACAATATCGCGGGGTTACTTTACAGCGTACTATAACGTAGTCGTTTTTAGTTCTTATGCAAATAATTCTCGTTGAACCGTCCTCTGAAAATAGTCGAAACTTACCCAACTTTCACAATTACCGATCAGCACGCTGTTGTGTCACAGTTTACATTGCACTTATCAACACTTACCTTAGATTGGTCCTTGAGCCTTCATAAACGATGACATCTCTAGTAAAAAAATCCTTACTAGAGCTCTACGATCTCATAAACGATGACATCTCTAGTAAAAAAAATCCTTACTAGAGCTCTACGATCTCATAAACGATGACATCTCTAGTAAAAAAATCCTTACTAGAGCTCTACGATCTCATAAACGATGACATCTCTAGTAAAAAAATCCTTACTAGAGCTCTACGATCTCATAAACGATGACATCTCTAGTAAAAAAATCCTTACTAGAGCTCTACGATCTCATAAACGATGACATCTCTAGTAAAAAAATCCTTACTAGAGCTCTACGATCTCATAAACGATGACATCTCTAGTAAAAAAATCCTTACTAGAGCTCTACGATCTCATAAACGATGACATCTCTAGTAAAAAAATCCTTACTAGAGCTCTACGATCTCATAAACGATGACATCTCTAGTAAAAAAATCCTTACTAGAGCTCTACGATCTCATAAACGATGACATCTCTAGTAAAAAAATCCTTACTAGAGCTCTACGATCTCATAAACGATGACATCTCTAGTAAAAAAATCCTTACTAGAGCTCTACGATCTTCATAAACGATGACATCTCTAGTAAAAAAATCCTTACTAGAGCTCTACGATCTCATAAACGATGACATCTCTAGTAAAAAAATCCTTACTAGAGCTCTACGATCTCATAAACGATGACATCTCTAGTAAAAAAATCCTTACTAGAGCTCTACGATCTCATAAACGATGACATCTCTAGTAAAAAAAATCCTTACTAGAGCTCTACGATCTCATAAACGATGACATCTCTAGTAAAAAAAATCCTTACTAGAGCTCTACGATCTCATAAACGATGACATCTCTAGTAAAAAAATCCTTACTAGAGCTCTACGATCTCATAAACGATGACATCTCTAGTAAAAAAATCCTTACTAGAGCTCTACGATCTCATAAACGATGACATCTCTAGTAAAAAAATCCTTACTAGAAGTTTACGATCTCATAAACGATGACATCTCTAGTAAAAAAATCCTTACTAGAGCTCTACGATCTCATAAACGATGACATCTCTAGTAAAAAAAATCCTTACTAGAGCTCTACGATCTCATAAACGATGACATCTCTAGTAAAAAAATCCTTACTAGAGCTCTACGATCTCATAAACGATGACATCTCTAGTAAAAAAATCCTTACTAGAGCTCTACGATCTCATAAACGATGACATCTCTAGTAAAAAAAAATCCTTACTAGAGCTCTACGATCTCATAAACGATGACATCTCTAGTAAAAAAATCCTTACTAGAGCTCTACGATCTCATAAACGATGACATCTCTAGTAAAAAATCCTTACTAGAGCTCTACGATCTCATAAACGATGACATCTCTAGTAAAAAAATCCTTACTAGAGCTCTACGATCTCATAAATGATGACATCTCTAGTAAAAAAAATCCTTACTAGAGCTCTACGATCTCATAAACGATGACATCTCTAGTAAAAAAAATCCTTACTAGAGCTCTACGATCTCATAAACGATGACATCTCTAGTAAAAAAAAATCCTTATTAGAGCTCTACGATCTCATAAACGATGACATCTCTAGTAAAAAAATCCTTACTAGAGCTCTACGATCTCATAAACGATGACATCTCTAGTAAAAAAATCCTTACTAGAGCTCTACGATCTCATAAACGATGACATCTCTAGTAAAAAAATCCTTACTAGAGCTCTACGATCTCATAAACGATGACATCTCTAGTAAAAAAAATCCTTACTAGAGCTCTACGATCTCATAAACGATGACATCTCTAGTAAAAAAATCCTTACTAGAGCTCTACGATCTCATAAACGATGACATCTCTAGTAAAAAAATCCTTACTAGAGCTCTACGATCTCATAAAACGATGACATCTCTAGTAAAAAAATCCTTACTAGAGCTCTACGATCTCATAAACGATGACATCTCTAGTAAAAAAATCCTTACTAGAGCTCTACGATCTCATAAACGATGACATCTCTAGTAAAAAAATCCTTACTAGAGCTCTACGATCTCATAAACGATGACATCTCTAGTAAAAAAATCCTTACTAGAGCTCTACGATCTCATAAACGATGACATCTCTAGTAAAAAAATCCTTACTAGAGCTCTACGATCTCATAAACGATGACATCTCTAGTAAAAAAAATCCTTACTAGAGCTCTACGATCTCATAAACGATGACATCTCTAGTAAAAATCCTTACTAGAGCTCTACGATCTCATAAACGATGACATCTCTAGTAAAAAAATCCTTACTAGAGCTCTACGATCTCATAAACGATGACATCTCTAGTAAAAAAATCCCTTACTAGAGCTCTACGATCTCATAAACGATGACATCTCTAGTAAAAAAATCCTTACTAGAGCTCTACGATCTCATAAACGATGACATCTCTAGTAAAAAAATCCTTACTAGAGCTCTACGATCTCATAAACGATGACATCTCTAGTAAAAAAATCCTTACTAGAGTTTCTACGATCTCATAAACGATGACATCTCTAGTAAAAAATCCTTACTAGAGCTCTACGATCTCCTACGACTGATCTCATAAACGATGACATCTCTAGTAAAAAAAATCCTTACTAGAGCTCTACGATCTCATAAACGATGACATCTCTAGTAAAAAAAATCCTTACTAGAGCTCTACGATCTCATAAACGATGACATCTCTAGTAAAAAAAATCCTTACTAGAGCTCTACGATCTCATAAACGATGACATCTCTAGTAAAAAAATCCTTACTAGAGCTCTACGATCTCATAAACGATGACATCTCTAGTAAAAAATCCTTACTAGAGCTCTACGATCTCATAAACGATGACATCTCTAGTAAAAAAAATCCTTACTAGAGCTCTACGATCTCATAAACGATGACATCTCTAGTAAAAAAATCCTTACTAGAGCTCTACGATCTCATAAACTGATGACATCTCTAGTAAAAAAAATCCTTACTAGAGCTCTACGATCTCATAAACGATGACATCTCTAGTAAAAAAAATCTTACTAGAGCTCTACGATCTCATAAACGATGACATCTCTAGTAAAAAAAAATCCTTACTAGAGCTCTACGATCTCATAAACGATGACATCTCTAGTAAAAAAAAATCCTTACTAGAGCTCTACGATCTCATAAACGATGACATCTCTAGTAAAAAAAATCCTTACTAGAGCTCTACGATCTCATAAACGATGACATCTCTAGTAAAAAAAATCCTTACTAGAGCTCTACGATCTCATAACGATGACATCTCTAGTAAAAAAAAATCCTTACTAGAGCTCTACGATCTCATAAACGATGACATCTCTAGTAAAAAAATCCTTACTAGAGCTCTACGATCTCATAAACGATTACATCTCTAGTAAAAAAAATCCTTACTAGAGCTCTACGATCTCATAAACGATGACATCTCTAGTAAAAAAAATCCTTACTAGAGCTCTACGATCTCATAAACGATGACATCTCTAGTAAAAAAATCCTTACTAGAGCTCTACGATCTCATAAACGATGACATCTCTAGTAAAAAAAATCCTTACTAGAGCTCTACGATCTCATAAACGATGACATCTCTAGTAAAAAAATCCTTACTAGAGCTCTACGATCTCATAAACGATGACATCTCTAGTAAAAAAAAATCCTTACTAGAGCTCTACGATCTCATAAACGATGACATCTCTAGTAAAAAAATCCTTACTAGAGCTCTACGATCTCATAAACGATGACATCTCTAGTAAAAAAATCCTTACTAGAGCTCTACGATCTCATAAACGATGACATCTCTAGTAAAAAAATCCTTACTAGAGCTCTACGATCTCATAAACGATGACATCTCTAGTAAAAAAATCCTTACTAGAGCTCTACGATCTCATAAACGATGACATCTCTAGTAAAAAAATCCTTACTAGAGCTCTACGATCTCATAAACGATGACATCTCTAGTAAAAAATCCTTACTAGAGCTCTACGATCTCATAAACGATGACATCTCTAGTAAAAAAATCCTTACTAGAGCTCTACGATCTCATAAACGATGACATCTCTAGTAAAAAAATCCTTACTAGAGCTCTACGATCTCATAAACGATGACATCTCTAGTAAAAAAATCCTTACTAGAGCTCTACGATCTCATAAACGATGACATCTCTAGTAAAAAAATCCCTTACTAGAGGCTCTACGATCTCATAAACGATGACATCTCTAGTAAAAAAATCCTACTAGAGCTCTACGATCTCATAAACGATGACATCTCTAGTAAAAAAAATCCTTACTAGAGCTCTACGATCTCATAAACGATGACATCTCTAGTAAAAAAATCCTTACTAGAGCTCTACGATCTCATAAACTGATGACATCTCTAGTAAAAAAAATCCTTACTAGAGCTCTACGATCTCATAAACGATGACATCTCTTAGTAAAAAAAATCCTTACTAGAGCTCTACGATCTCATAAACGATGACATCTATAGTAAAAAAAATCCTTACTAGAGCTCTACGATCTCATAAACGATGACATCTCTAGTAAAAAAAATCCTTACTAGAGCTCTACGATCTCATAAACGATGACATCTCTAGTAAAAAAAATCCTTACTAGAGCTCTACGATCTCATAAACGATGACATCTCTAGTAAAAAAAAATCCTTACTAGAGCTCTACGATCTCATAAACGATGACATCTCTAGTAAAAAAAAATCCTTACTAGAGCTCTACGATCTCATAAACGATGACATCTCTAGTAAAAAAAATCCTTACTAGAGCTCTACGATCTCATAAACGATGACATCTCTAGTAAAAAAAATCCTTACTAGAGCTCTACGATCTCATAAACGATGACATCTCTAGTAAAAAAAAATCCTTACTAGAGCTCTACGATCTCATAAACGATGACATCTCTAGTAAAAAAATCCTTACTAGAGCTCTACGATCTCATAAACGATGACATCTCTAGTAAAAAAAATCCTTACTAGAGCTCTACGATCTCATAAACGATGACATCTCTAGTAAAAAAATCCTTACTAGAGCTCTACGATCTCATAAACGATGACATCTCTAGTAAAAAAAAATCCTTACTAGAGCTCTACGATCTCATAAACGATGACATCTCTAGTAAAAAAATCCTTACTAGAGCTCTACGATCTCATAAACGATGACATCTCTAGTAAAAAAATCCTTACTAGAGCTCTACGATCTCATAAACGATGACATCTCTAGTAAAAAAATCCTTACTAGAGCTCTACGATCTCATAAACGATGACATCTCTAGTAAAAAAATCCTTACTAGAGCTCTACGATCTCATAAACGATGACATCTCTAGTAAAAAAAATCCTTACTAGAGCTCTACGATCTCATAAACGATGACATCTCTAGTAAAAAAATCCTTACTAGAGCTCTACGATCTCATAAACGATGACATCTCTAGTAAAAAAATCCTTACTAGAGCTCTACGATCTCATAAACGATGACATCTCTAGTAAAAAATCCTTACTAGAGCTCTACGATCTCATAAACGATGACATCTCTAGTAAAAAAATCCTTACTAGAGCTCTACGATCTCATAAACGATGACATCTCTAGTAAAAAAATCCTTACTAGAGCTCTACGATCTCATAAACGATGACATCTCTAGTAAAAAAATCCTTACTAGAGCTCTACGATCTCATAAACGATGACATCTCTAGTAAAAAAATCCTTACTAGAGCTCTACGATCTCATAAACGATGACATCTCTAGTAAAAAAATCCTTACTAGAGCTCTACGATCTCATAAACGATGACATCTCTAGTAAAAAAATCCTTACTAGAGCTCTACGATCTCATAAACGATGACATCTCTAGTAAAAAAATCCTTACTAGAGCTCTACGATCTCATAAACGATGACATCTCTAGTAAAAAAATCCTTACTAGAGCTCTACGATCTCATAAACGATGACATCTCTAGTAAAAAAATCCTTACTAGAGCTCTACGATCTCATAAACGATGACATCTCTAGTAAAAAAATCCTTACTAGAGCTCTACGATCTCATAAACGATGACATCTCTAGTAAATAAATCCTTACTAGAGCTCTACGATCTCATAAACGATGACATCTCTAGTAAAAAAAATCCTTACTAGAGTTCTACGATCTCATAAACGATGACATCTCTAGTAAAAAAATCCTTACTAGAGCTCTACGATCTCATAAACGATGACATCTCTAGTAAAAAAATCCTTACTAGAGCTCTACGATCTCATAAACGATGACATCTCTAGTAAAAAAATCCTTACTAGAGCTCTACGATCTCATAAACGATGACATCTCTAGTAAAAAAATCCTTACTAGAGTTCTACGATCTCATAAACGATGACATCTCTAGTAAAAAAATCCTTACTAGAGCTCTACGATCTCATAAACGATGACATCTCTAGTAAAAAAATCCTTACTAGAGCTTTACGATCTCATAAACGATGACATCTCTAGTAAAAAAATCCTTACTAGAGCTCTACGATCTCATAAACGATGACATCTCTAGTAAAAAAATCCTTACTAGAGCTCTACGATCTCATAAACGATGACATCTCTAGTAAAAAAATCCTTACTAGAGTTCTACGATCTCATAAACGATGACATCTCTAGTAAAAAAAATCCTTACTAGAGCTCTACGATCTCATAAACGATGACATCTCTAGTAAAAAAATCCTTACTAGAGTTCTACGATCTCATAAACGATGACATCTCTAGTAAAAAAATCCTTACTAGAGCTCTACGATCTCATAAACGATGACATCTCTAGTAAAAAAAATCCTTACTAGAGCTCTACGATCTCATAAACGATGACATCTCTAGTAAAAAAATCCTTACTAGAGTTCTACGATCTCATAAACGATGACATCTCTAGTAAAAAAAAATCCTTACTAGAGCTCTACGATCTCATAAACGATGACATCTCTAGTAAAAAAAATCCTTACTAGAGCTCTACGATCTCATAAACGATGACATCTCTAGTAAAAAAAATCCTTACTAGAGCTCTACGATCTCATAAACGATGACATCTCTAGCAAAAAAATCCTTACTAGAGCTCTACGATCTCTTCCAGCATTTTGTTTAGAGGAGGATGTTTTTTTCCTTCCTATTTATTAACTCTCGTCACCTTCGAGACAATTCCTCTCGATATCCTCACAATCACAGCCACTTCTCTTACTATGCTAGCAGGAAAATGTCTGCCTCTTTAGATTTACGACATATCTGTTATTTTCTTTTTTCTTTCACTATTAAAAATAAAACTACACAAAATATTACACTATCTGAAAAAAACAAAAACAAACTAATTATTGCATTATCTGCAACAAAACACTAAACAAATTCTTGCATTATCTGAAATAAAAAAAAAATAAACAAATTCTTGCACTATCTTAAAAAGAAAAGTCTTACACTATCTGAAATAAAAATAAATTCTGCACTATTTGAAATAAAAAAAATAAATTCCTGCACTATTTGAAATAAAAAAAATAAATTCTTGCACTATTTGAAATAAAAAAATAAATTCCTGCACTATTTGAAATAAAAAAAATAAATTCTTGCACTATTTGAAATAAAAAATATAAATTCTTGCACTATTTGAAATAAAAAAAAAAAAATTCCTGCACTATTTGAAATAAAAAAAATAAATTCTTGCACTATTTGAAATAAAAAAATAAATTCCTGCACTATTTGAAATAAAACAAATTAATACACGATCTGAAAAACAAAAGAACTAAACAAATAAATCAGGGCAATAATAATTGTAAATAAAAATATGAAACAAACATGTTGATAAATGTTTTATGTGTGGAATATTAATGCCAAATCCACAAGCTGTTTTCATTATTCCGTCAATTCCTTATATGTAATACTAAATTAAATGTACACAAATGGAATAATGATTTTATTTTATCGGGAAAACCAAGTAAATGCTTCTAAGTAACTTATTTACATTTTCAAATAAATATAAATTTTAATAAGTATTTTAAGTATTAATTATAACTATGTAAGTATTATTGAAATATTTTTTCACATTTTGATTTTGAAATGATTTTTCATTTAGTCCTTGGGCCTTGATAAACGATGAACACCCCCTCTAGTAACAAAAGCCTTACAAGAGCTCTACGATGTCTTCCAGAATTTGTTTAGAAGAGGGTGTTTTTCTTTTCCTTTTTACAAACTTTCATTACCTTTCAATATCGCCACCATTCCATTAGGAGCACCTGCTATGCGGGCACAAACAATCTGCCCTCTTCAGAAACCCGCTATATCTTTCGTTTTAATTTGTTTTTCACTAAATAAAAACAAATTGAACGATCAATAAGCAGAAATAAACTAATGAAATCAACAGGTTGGCGCTTTGCTCACTTTAAAATAATGTAAAATTTACAAAATTTTTCCATTATTTTGTCCAAGCCTTGTAGCTACGGAGCCCCTTAGCACACATTCCGTATTACTTTTTTTGCGGTTATATAATATATTTCATTGCGTGATCTCATCGGACATGTTTGAGAAGAGGTTGATAGGTAAAAGCAAAATAAAACAACAAAAAAAAAGTGAAAACGAAAATAGATTCAACCTTGAAAAGCAAGGAATGAACGTGATGTTAAAATTGTAATGAAAAGCAATTTGAAACCTGAGGGTTGAGTCTATTTTTATTTCATAATTCTATACTCGGCAAATGGCGTATTCGACGAAGGTTTTCCTAGAATGCGTATAATTTACCTAAAAGCGCACAATCACATGCATAAATACATAGTTTAACATTCTATTTTAAAGTGATTCTAAAACTCGAGTTCGGCAACCTCTGATAATTTTACGCATTTGATAAAACATTGCATTAGATGTGTCTACCTTACAGATATATAAAGTGCTAGCTGTTTTATACATGCTTTATGTGTGTGTGTGTGTGTGTATGCTTATGTATATATGAGTGTGTGTATGTACAAAGTAATCTTCGAAGCTACTAAACGGATCATTATAATTTTTTGAAATATATATATATATATATATATATGTATATATATACCCTAATTTGGGGTAATTGCGTCAACTAGCTAAAAGTGCTCTTTTGGCAACCACACATATAAAGAGCACTTATTTTTTTAGTTGGCGCAATTACCCTCGGATTTGACACAATAACTCAAAAGTACGGTATATATATATATATATATATATATATATATATATATATATATATATTATGGCTATGTAAAGACTAAATCGAGCTTAATTACGTTTTAAAAAGAAAAGGAAGAAACAATGAATCGAAGATGAAAAAGTAGGGGGGAATATATGTATAAAAAGGGGGGGCATTAATTATTAAATAGAAACTAGATTAAGCCCTATGAGATTCTGTTTTTGTTTGCAAAGAGAAGGTCTCAGAACCTAGATATATATATAGTTTCTGGAATTTTGAAATGGTAAAAAAGAGTGCGACTTGATAAGGATGAAAAAAAGTCCGCATTAAAATTCGAAGCGCAAATACGATTATTTATAAGGTGCTCTCCTATAGATGAGCCATGGGTATTGTTCAAAAAGTCCGAATTTTGGATTGAACATGTTGTTTTACCCTATTATCTAATCTTTGAGACGTCGCCCGACGTAGCGCACACCGCAGCTACATTTAAATAAATAAATAATAGAATTGTTATGGTGGGGGGGGGAGAATGTCTTTACAAATTGAAGACAAAATGGGTCTACAAGAAAAAACAACACGGGTATTTGATGCAAAGTAACATTGTTGTACGACAGAAGAAATTTGCTTGGCAAATCTTTCACTAATATTTCCTAGCCAAGGTAGGCGGAGGTAGATAAGGCATTTGTCGACAGATGCCCATTTAATTTTATTGAAAAAATAAAGGGCATCGGCACATATATCAATAGTCTCTGAGAGTGGAACGCAGGTAAATAGACTTTCAATATCAAAATAACACATAAATTTGTCAGTTTGAGTATACTTCTGCATAAATTTAGCAAAAGAAAAAGAATCTTTAATGCAGAAAGAACTATACTCTTCTAAAACTTGTTCTAAAATATTAGTAAGCCATTTGGCTACTTTATGTTGGGCGGAACCTATCATGGATAATATCGGTCTTAAAGTACACACTCTTATGAGTTTTAGGTAAACCATAGAGACGGGGACATAATGAACCAGTCGGTCTGATTAAATCAGAAATGGAGGAAGAAAGAGCTCCACTCTTCATCCATTTAACCATACGTCATTGGAATCTAGATTCAATAGATACAGTAGAGTCGGGTGTCTCTACCGGACCTAGCTGTTCAAATTTAGAGGTGTCATTGAGAATTGCCATCATTTTATTGACATAATCCTGGTGGTCAAGTATAACAACACCAGAACCTTTGTCCGGTTTAGTGATAGTAAGAGATTTATTCTGGCGTAGTGTTTTGATTACACGGAAATGTTCATTACGCCATTTGGATTCACTAAACGAGACTGGTGTACCTGCATATGAATGAGCAATATCATTCAATTTCGCCTTAAGGTCACTAATCTTACTGTCGGAAACAGGGGAAAGTCTTGCTAATTGAGCAAAAAAGACTTCGAATTCAGAATAAATCTCTTCACGTTTGGGGTTAGAAGGGGGGAATGCAGAAGTCCAACCCATGTGAAAGTATATTCAATTCGAGTTGGGACAATTGCGAGGAAGAGATATTAAGGACGTTTCTGGAAATATCCGGGCTAGTCGAGCAACCAAATTTTTTAAATATTAAATGTTGCAATTTATTCTGGTGTTTTGACGTCAACCTGGAAAGGCTGCGTTCATGTATTCTTGAAACATAACGAATAAATCGTATTTTATCAAACAAGGATAATTTCTCCATAATACAGAGTACTTCCTTCTAAAGTACGCCAGATCGCAACAAAGTTTAGACAAAAAATTGGAGATAAACGCAGCTTCAATTTTTTGTCCAAGATGTAAATTAGCTCTTTTTATTTTAAACAAAATAAAAGAGGAACAGACTTTATTGCACATGTATAAAAAAATTGGTTAGTTTGCATAGTTCTTATTTTACTCTTAATTTTCAACAATGAATTTAATCCATTGATTAATTTAAGTGGGTACCTAGTCTTAAGATATTTAAATATATTTTGCGGGGCACAACATTTTATTATGACTATGTAAAGACCAAATTTAAACTTGTTTAAAAACATTCTTTATTTTAGATTGTGAAATTAAAAAATAAAAATGAATGTATCAGCTGACCGGTTTCGAAGCTCGCTCAACAGAGCTAAAATCGAGCTTAATTACGATTTAAAAAGAAAATGTCCGAAATGGAAACTACCTACCTTCGGACGTTTTGAACAATACCCATGGCTCATCTATAGGAGAGCACTTTATAAATAATCGTATTTGCGCTTCGAATTTTAGTGCGGACTTCTTTTCCATCCTTAGTAAGTCGCACTCTCTTTACCATCTTAAAATTCTAGAAACTATATATATATTAAGACTCTGAGACCTTCTCTTTGCAAACAAAAAGAGAATATCTTAGGGATTAATCTAGTTTCTATTTAATAATTAATCTCCCCCTTTTTTCTATGCATATATTCCCCCCCCCTACTTTTTCATCTCCGATTCATTGTTTCTTCCTTTTCTTTTTAAAACGTAATTAAGCTCGATTTTAGCTCTGTTGGTCTTTACATAGCCATAATAAAATTTTCTACCCCGCAAAAATATTTAAATATATATATTTGTTTTTAGAATGTTTATCTCTGAGATATAAGTAAAGCGAGGATCAAACCCTGCAAACCATACCAAACAACCGAACGCATTTGGTGAATTATAACTACACTCAACTACAACAGCATACTACTGCTAAGTAATGCGTAACATATTGATTGACACATTTACACAGTTTTCTTGACATAGGAAAGATTAAAAACTTAAAATCAAGAGAGAAAAATCATTTAATTAGAAATTTTTTTTTCCATAAATAGAAAAAGACACTCTTTTTCCAGAAACTGAAAAAGACGTTCTTTTTCCAGAAATAGAAAACGATTTCAATGACTTAAAAACATTATTACAATGATCCAAACATAATTCTCAATGAAAAACCAAGACACGGAATAATAAAATAATGTTAAAAAATACACATTGTTGGTGACTACTCCCTTATTTAAATATATATATATATATATATATATATATATATATATAAAGCTGAACGTCTGTGTGTGTGTCTGGTCACGAATAGGCTAGATATAATAAATGCGCATGCGCTATGTGCCGTTGCAAACCTAATATATTTTGGTCCAGAGGGGAAAAACTGCACCTCTTTATATATATATATATATATATATATATATATATATATATATATATATATATATATATATAAAGCTGAACGTCTGTGTGTGTGTCTTGTCACGAATAGGCTTCTATATGGTTGACTATTATAGAAAACTGATTACATATAATGATAGAAGATGTATCGAGACACAGGAATGGGTTGTTTGATCTGGCATAATGATGATTCATTAAAATTGTGGGGTCTGCGCAACCGCTTGGTCCAAAAAGTATGGAAATAAAAAGTTTAAAAATTAAAAAAAAAAGCGTTTACATGCGTTTTTGATATAGATTTACATAAGAATACTTTGATGAATATGTTTTAATTTAAACAGGGATGATATAATAAAATTGTGGGTTCTGCGTTCGCGTCTCGCCTCGATAGAATGGAAATAGGCACAAACTTTAATAAAGACTTTTATATCTATCTGCGTAAGTATACTTTGATAATTATGTTTCAGTTGGAAGAAATCTGGTCTAATAAAATTATGGGGTGTTCGTTCCCACCTGTCCTCCATAGAATGGAAATATGTCACAAAGTTTTACAAGGTTTTTAAATATAGATCCACAGAATATTGAGATAAGTGTTCCAGTGTGAACATGTATGGTATAATAAATTATGGGGTTTATCTATTTTATTTTTTACTGTCATCATATTTTGCTTCGGTTTTGATACCCCAAATTCGAAGCTATCTCTTTACAATCCTTCCTTTTAATAACGTATCATACTTTCATAAATCAGAGTCCATTTTCTGTAGGCTGTTTTTGAACCCAATCAACGACGGGTTTTTGCCAGTAAAATTCGAGGTTGTTATTTTTCAAAGGTAAAGTAACCAATGAAGTTTAACAATGTTAATACAAGAGTGCTCAATACCGGAGTATAGAAGGTATACTTTTTATTTATTTATTTATTTATTTTTCATAAGCAGAAATGTCTTGACAGATACAAGACTACTATTTATGTATAAATAAATAAAAGGGATATGTGTGTGTGTGTGTGTGTGTATGTTTAGTATCAATATATACTTATAGCAAAAACAAAAACAATCAGGTTGATAAGAAAGATCGCGGGTTAACCTTGTTAAACTTTGTGACATATTTCCATTCTATGGAGTTCAGGCGGGAACGAACACCCCATAATTTTATTATACCATATTTCTTCAAACCGAAACATAATTATCAAAGTATAATTACGCAGATAGATATGAAAAGTCTTTATTGATGCTACATGATAAAGGGCGGTCCCCTTTTCATGTAAGTAAAAAAAATAGGGAATTAGTTTAATGTAAATATTAAATAGAATAGTCAAGGATTCAAACTTGCGAAACTAGATTTGGAATTGAAAATTCCAATCATAAGTTAAAATAAATACAGAATGTTATTGAAATAAGGAATTACAATTGTTAAGCTTACATATCTGTATATGGAAAAGGAATGTAATAATGAATTTTTTTTCTGCTAAGGAATTTAATCGTCAATTGAAATTGTAAACATATTTTGTAAAAATATTCTTTGAAAAATAGGTTACTGAACTCGGGGTCATGTTTAGTTTGGCAACGTGACGCATGTTATCCAACGTGTATTATGAGCACATGTTTAATCATGCGATGACGTGACGAATTCTCAATATAGGTAGAGTTTTTAGATGCAGTCGGGGAGTCTGGGAGAAGAATTGGAGAGAAGCAGAGAGGTTTAGACCGATTCTCCGGTGAATCAAGACACCCTCTAGAAGTGAGAGAGTTTTAGAAATAACCATGTAAAGAAACTTTTAATTCCACAAGCGAAATCATGGACCGGTCATGAAATAAAGGACGTCATCATGTTTGTGTATTCGCGTCTTCGTGTTGTGATTAAGCAGAAAAGTAATTGCCCATTTATGTTATAAGAACTTTGTGAAAATCATCATCTCAAAAATAGGTAAGAAATATATGTATCAATATTTATAGAAACACTCCCGTTTATACAGAACTGTCTCTCTGTTTATATATATATGTTTATGTCTCCAATATGCTATATCTTACAGCATGAACATCATAAGACATATGAACACTCCTAAGACTGTCTATAACACTCTAAGACTCTTACAAATATGAACAACAACAAATAACACCGGTCCTCTTATAATAAGAATTACATAACATATACGAATATTTGGTACCCTTCTAAAAATGCAACCGAGTATATAACATTAAAGTTTGTGCCTAGTTCCATGCCATGGAGGCCAGGCGCGAACGCAGACCCCACAATTTTATTATACCATACCTATTTAAGTTAAAACATACTTATCAAAGTATTCTTATGTACATTTATATCAAAAACACTTGTAAACTTTTTTGTTTAATTTTTAAAATTTTATTTCCATACTTTGTGGACCAGGCGCGAACACAGACCCCACAATTTTAATGAACCACCGTTCTGCCAGATCAAACATACCCATTCCTGTGTCTCGATACATCTTCTATCATTATATGTAATCAGTTTTTTAAAATAGCCAACCATATAGGAGCCTATTCGTGACCAGACACACAAACATTTAGCTTTATATTATAGATATGCGTATATATATACACTTGTGCCCGATATTATTCATACCCCCCCTTGAAAATTGAGTTTATTAGGTGTAACTTTGTAAGAATTTATTGTTTACGTCCATATTGATACATATTCTTAATAAACCTCTTCTGATCATTTTCGTCATTTTAAAATCTCGGGATACTTGTAATAAAAGAAATATACAGCTATTTATAAAATCTGCAATGTTCAAAAATAATCATACCCCCTTATTTTTTCAGTATTAATCGAGTTTCTGACTGTTTGTTTCCTGTTTGATTCTTATTTTGAATGCTTTTATACAACCTTTGATTAATTTCATTGCGTTTTTTGCATTTTTTCAGAAATTAAAATGATATCAACTGAAAACCAATAAAAGAATAAAAATTATTAGAATGGGGAAGAAAAAAAGAGCTTAGTAATGATCTTAGGACTAAAATTGTGAATTCACATAAGGATGGTTTAGGTTACAAGTCAATTTCCAAGAAATTTGAGGTCCCTACAGCAACAGTACAGAGCATCATCAAAAAATTCCAGAGCCACCACACAACAAACAACTTGATTGGTATAGGAAGGAAAAGGAAACTGTCTGCTAGAGCCACCCGGAATATTGTAAGAAGTGTTAATGCAAATCCAACCACCACTACTAAGGACATTTTAGAAAATCTGGAGTCTTCTGGCATAAAATATCAAGGCAAACATTGCAAAGGACTCTGCATGAAAATGGTCTGAAAGGAAGAAGACCAAGAAGGACTCCATTGCACACCGGAAAACACCTTGCAGCACGTCTAAAGTTTGCTAGGACCCATGTGAATTCTCCAGAGTCCATTTTCTCAAGTATTTTGTGGACTGACGAAACAAAAATTGAATTGTTTGGCCATATGGATGCTTCTTACGTTTGGAGGAAGAAAGGAGAAGCTTACAACCCAAAGAACACCATACCCACGGTGAAACATGGTGGTGGTAGCCTAATGTTTTGGGGCTCCTTTTCGGCTAGTGGTCCAGGTAGTTTGGTCAAGATAGATGGAACCATGAAGAAGGAGCAATATTTGGAGATACTCCAGAAAAACATTAGACAGGATGCGGATAAGCTCCATTTAGGACCAAACTGGGTCCTTCAACAGGATAATGATCCAAAACATACTGCCAAAATAGTCAAGAAATGGTTTGAGGATAATCAAATTAATGTTTTGGAATGGCCTAGCCAGAGTCCCGACCTGAACCCTATCGAAAACCTCTGGCACATATTGAAAACTGAGGTTAAAAAGCGGAAACCTAGAAATTTGAGGGATTTGGAGAACTACTGCATTGAAGAATGGTCAAAAATCAGTGTTGATGCTTGTAAAAACCTTATTGATAAATATCCAAAACGGTTACAGGCAGTTATTAAGAATAAAGGGCATGCTATTGACTATTAGTAAGAAAGGTATGAATAATTTTGAACTAGTGCCATTATTGTTTTTCTTTGTATAATGTTTCAAACTTGCATAATTTATTTATTTGTTGAGTTTAAATTAAATGCTTATGCTTGATTTATTGTTTGAAATCCCTTTAATATTGTCTACCTTCTGGTTTGAGCAATATTCTTATAGAAATCTCAAAGATCCGAGGGGTATGAATAATATCGGGCACAAGTGTATATATATATATATATATATATATATATATATATATATATATATATAGAGAGAGAGAGAGAGAGAGAGGGAGAGAGAGAGAAATAGAGAGTTAGAGAGAGAGAGAGAAAGAGAGAGAGATTGGGTAGAAAGATCTATAAGAGGCATATGTTTAACATGTAAAATTTAGTGTATTTTTTTACTGTACATTTCTTTTATTATTTTAATGCTTTTACGTAGAATATTTCTTCCGACGCGGACATATCCTGTTTTTCGATCCTAGACAGAATGCCTGGAGCGACACTTTGGCTGCACAGAAATTATAGTTTTACGCTGAAGTGCCGATTCATCCGAGAAAAACACGTAACTTTAAAAGCTAATGTACACTGCACACATCAAAGTATGTTTTTAAAAGACAAACATTAGACATGCAACTGATTTGCCCATAACAAATGTATAAATGTATATATGTATACGGAAACACGCATACAAAGATAGATAGATATATACATAGATAGTGAAAGAGACAGAGAGACAGAGAGACGGAGAGGAAGAAAAATAGATACAAGACCACCTGTGACACATTGGCTCAGAAGCGCTGCCACTATATATTTCACTTTGATATTATCTCAATATTCATAACCTGACATATGGTCGTTTTTAAATCTAATCTAAATAAATTCTTAGTGAGCTTTTTTTTTTACAAAGAAATCATTACTTACCAAAGCCCAGAGGCCACTCGAGGATAAACGTTAATAAGTGTACAGTGGCCAATAGGTCAATGTTGTAGTAGCTTTTAGTAGTAGAAATTTGGTAAATTGGATTACTTAAAGGGAACGGCTCATCAAGAATTTGTTTACGTTGGATTTGAAAACGATCATATTATAGTCAGCCGGAAAGCAGGCAAATGGAAGAGGTGTGCAGTTCTAAGAAAGAAGCGTTGTTCATGGAATCTACCTTTAGGTGTAGGCCCAGATAAAGAGTGAGGAGATTGTTGATTGTTTTCAGTTAGACGAGTGTTTCTCGTGAAAGCCTGGCGAGGGGACCATATATTGGAGCTCAGACGAGCACTTGCCATAAAATAAAGATAAAGCAGAGACAGGCTCTCAACGTCCCTGTGAGAAAGAGGTTGCAGGGAAGAGAAAAAGGCATCCCCAACTAGTCTATTTTGAATTCTGTCAAGGCAAGATAACGTCTTTCTAGCAGCTCCTGCCCAGATGTGACAACAGTACTCCATCCTTGGACGTATCTGCCTTTTATCTAGACAGAGAATTGCATAAGCAGTTAAATATCTACTGGATCGTTAGAAGGATCCCACCATTAGAAACATATTTGATGTATGTGTTCCATTTCAGATCAGGAGTAATGGTCAAGCCCAAAAGCTTATCAAAACATGGAGCCTCTTCAAGATGAGAGCCATTCATTGCAAGATGTCCTCTAAAATAATTAAACCTTGCTAAAGTTCCACCATTATCGATCATCGCTGTATTGTTTCACAGTCTACATGAAACTCATTTACCCTCATCCTCGAGTGGCCCCGGTGTCTTCATACGCGGTGATATCCCGTTAAAAATATAAATTAATTCTTTTTACTTTCCTAAGGATAATATTAAACTAAAGAGACTTAAATATTTTTATATAATTTATATACGTGACGTTACTAGTATCTCTCTTCCCTACTTTTATTTTCATGACAGGTTCTCCTCTGGGTTTCAATCTTTACGCCCCCCCTGACAAACTTTCCCCCAAACCAATCGTCTACCTGCAACCACTAACAACAATTTCACTCACTCTCTATCTGTGCTTAAATTAAACGCAGATTCCATAGACATCTTCTTCTAGAAATGCGTACACGTGGAACTCTGTTCCGCTGGCATACTTTCCAGATTACTGCAACATGATCGTCTTCAAGTCTAATGTAAAAAATGTCTTGTTAAGACGCATCTTTAAATAATTAAATTATACCCAATTTCCACCAGTAACGATCAGTACGTCATTGCTCGGTGACCACCGTGCACGCATTAACGCTTATCCCCGAGTGGCCTTCGGTCCTTGATAAGCGATGACTCCCTTACAAAAATATGGTATGGACGGATGCACTCTGTAAATTAGATCTTAAAATAAAATAAAAATTAAGCATCCACTTTGAAGATGTTCACAGGGTATTATTAAAAGTTTAGCCATGCTGACGACGCGTGACACCTAGAAACATGTTTATGGCTAACTTTTGTGCACATAAAATATTTAATAAATATTTTAATAAAATAAATATATTGGCTTGTGCGTTGATTTCAACACTTTTTCATGTAAAAACTAATTCTGATATAGACAAAATTAAGCTTATATAATAGAAACGTCTTGTTCACAATTGAAATGAAAGTTAGCATCTTAAAACAAGCCAAGAGAAAAAATGAGATGCTTTTGATTCCAAATGTTTTAGAAAGATTTTACCGATTAAATGGAGTGATCGAATACCAAACCAAGAAGTCAGAGACCGCACTAATCAACAGCTAGTATCGTTAATAATCTGCATACAATGCTTAGGATGGCTTGGATATAATATAAGATTAGTAACAGAAAGGATAGCCAATCAAGTACTGCAATGGATTCCTGATAGAAAAGGAGAAGGAAGACTAAAATTAAACTTCAAACAGACTATCAAGAGATGTTCGATTGAAAGGGAAAGCAACTGTAAAGACGTTTTGAGTCGAAAACGATTATATACTTGATCGCGTCATACGTCGCAAAACGCGTGAGTTCCTATGTCTAAGTAAGATATAAACAAACTGTAACACAACGCGGACGCAGGTATGCAAATGCATGCGAAATGACGTCACCAGTAAAGAAAAAAGAATATAAAAAGGAGAAATATCACGTTAGAGAAGACGATCACGTTAGAGATGTAGATAACGTTCACGATCATGTTAGAGACGTAGGTTAGATTCGAAAGCAAATTAAAGACGTGAGTGACATTACAGCCGTAACGGGAAGTCACACATGGCAGGATAATGAGGAAATAAATGTCGTTATTGCAACGGAAAAAAGCGAGTTGCAGTTCTTTCTTATTCTTTGTCTATTTCGCGACTGGGGCTACAACGTTTATTTTCTGAAGCGCTTCTACCGCGGGAATGCCAATGGGGCTGCTCAGGCATATTTGCAAGCAAGTGTATTCTCATAATTCACTGGCTTTTCAATTCTCACCTTCACCATTTTGTGTCACTGATGTAAAGGAGGAGATAATCATACATACCCAACTAAATGAGCTGCATACAAAAATGATCAAGCGTTCCTCGCGCTTGCCTTTAAGTGTTGGTTTTGGTGTCGAAACTATTTAATTTAATTTTCATTTTATTCATTTACTTGCGGGGGTGGGTAGCCCAGCTTTGCTGGAGCGTAAAATCCGCTTAAACACGATATTTTAATTTGTCCAAATTTCGTATAGATATTATTATTAGTATAGTATTATTATAGAGCCGTGATTTTAAAAGTAAAAAAAAAAAATCCGCTTAAACACGATGTTTTAATTTGTCCAAATTTCGTATAGATATTATTATTAGTATAGTATTATTATAGAGCCGTGATTTTAAAAGTAAAAAAAAAAAGAAGTATTTGGGTACTTTCAGCCAGTCTCGAAACCGAAGCGGTAGCATTCAAAGCTGTTGACGTTACCTCTATAAAAACGTGACACGCACATGAATAGATTAAAAATGAAAAATGAAAAATAAACTAAAATGAACGTACAAAATGTATAACGATTTTTTCAATTTTGACCCATTTTTGATCCCTTAAAAAACTATTTTAACCGGTAAAAGAACCATAAAAAAAAACAGTCCGTAAGAAATCCAACCATTTGAGGCCCCTAGCACCGCTTTGCAAAGTTTAGTTTTGGGGGAGATAGAGTTTGAAAATATGGAGACAGACAGACAAACACACACACATATAGTCGTTTATATATTAGATTTCTTCCAATCAATTATATTCGTTTTCAGTTGTTTCGGATCAAGTCTTTTGTTTTTTGGTCCAAGAAAATCTTTGCTAATTCATGTTTAATTCATTTACCGAACTTTAGCGTTTTGCTTTTACGTTTATTATCATTTAGTTCATCTTCAAAATTCTCTAACATCTTACCACCTCCAGCGTCGTTTTGTTATCTTTCTAATCATTTGCCTGTTTACTTATTTATCCATAAGATGATCTTATCTTATTTCGGTATTTTGTTTTGTATTTATTCCATTTGTTTTTATGCCCCAGTCTTTTATTCATATATGTATAAATAGCTGTTAGTGTGTCTATCCCTTTCTTTCCAACCACACATACACACACACAACCACATACACTCTCTCTCTCTCTCATATATATAATATATACATAGATCATATATATATATAATATACATTCATCTACATATATAAATACATGTCAACCACCTCAGCAGAAACAACCTTCTCAGTGACTCACAATATGGTTTCCGCTCTGCAAGATCTACCGCAGATGTGCTGACGGTTATATCTCACAGGATTAGTAAATCTCTTGACAAAGGCTTCCTTTCTAGGGCAATTGCTCTTGACATATCAAAAACCTTCGACAAGGTATGGCATAAGGGTCTACTTCACAAGATTTCCAGCTACGGTATAACAGGAAATGTTTTCTCAATAATTAAATCATTTCTCTCCGATACGCTCATAAGAGTAATGGTCGATGAACAAAAATCAGAGGCCTGCAGTATTAATGCTGGAGTCCCTCAGGGGTCTATCCTGGGACCAACTCTCTTCCTGATCTACATCAATGACCTCCCTAAACACATACTTAAATCATTCCTTGACATCTATGCTGATGACACGACCATCTACGGCAACACATCAAAGGCTTTAAATGACAAAGTTCTCTCTGGTTCTCTCTCCTCTGATCTCGAGCGCGTGGTTCAGTGGGGGAAGACGTGGCTGGTTACCTTTAATGCATCTAAAACCAAACTCCTATCCTTACATCATCAACGCTTTTATCCCCATCTGGCATCAGTTGGGATGAATGGCTCTCGTCTAGGAGAGGCCCCGTGTTTTGACAAGCTTCTGGATTTGACCTTTACTCCTGATCTGAAATGGAACACGTACATCAAGTCTGTTGCCAAGGTCGCTGGAAAGATGGTGGGATCCTTCTACCGCTCCAGAAGATATCTCACTACTGATGCAATTCTCTATCTATATAAAAGCTAAATACGTCCAAGGATGGAATACTGCTGCCATATCTGGGCAGGAGCTGCTAAAAATAGCCTATCCTGCCTTGACAGAGTACAAAATAGACTTTGTGGCTTAGTGGGGGATGCCCTTTTCTCTACCCTGCAACCTCTCTCACACAGAAGAGACGTTGCGAGCCTATCCTTGTTTTATCGTTATTTCCATGGCATGTGCTCGTCTGAACTCCAATCTCTGGTCCCCCCTCGGCAATCTTTCACGAAAAACACCCGTCTAGCCGAATCCACTGTGAAAAATTTCCCCCACTCTTTATCTGTGCCTAAATCAAAACGTGGATTCCATGAACAAAGCTTCTTTCTTAGAACTGCACGCCTGTGGAACTCTATTCCGTCTGCCTGCTTCCCACCTGACCACAACTTGGATGTCTTCAAGTCCAACGTTAACAAATTCCTAATGAACCGCCCCCTTAAGTAAACACTTCATCAAATCTCCACACTAACCTAATGTACTTGCAATAACCCTTATCCCTTAGTGGCTTCCGGGCCTTGATAAGTGGTGACCACTGTGTAAAAAAAATGTAATATATACATAAAATATATAATATATATAACATGATTTATATATATATATATATATATATATATATATATATATATATATATATATATATATATATACTTCCGAATCGATTTATCCAACAATCAGCTGTTATGGAAACCTGTGATTATAAGATTTACAAAATATTACTGGTCGTAATATTCTATGTATTATCCCATCTAAATAGGAATTGCTCAATATACAGGATAGAGCAAATAAAGCAAATTAAAGTGATTCAATGAAATTTAAAAATCTTTATTCAAATCAAGGATTTTTTATTATTCCAAGTAAAACAAAGAATACTTTCAAAATTTGATCTCCTTATCCTAAAGGGTTTCGATGCCTACCATCTCTTCAGTGGAGAAAATATTAGCAAATAGATATAACGATATTCACCCTATTTACTAAAGTCAGTTAGACGTGGCAAATCATAATCAAAAATGGATTAAAATAGAAGTCACACAGCGGGAGAAATTGAAGAAAAGGATATAAAGGTTTAGTTCCAAATTGCGCGGTAAAATCCAAGGTAACTGTCTTTTAAAACAGTGAGGTAATGAGACCCAAGCTGTATATTGTGTAATCCACATCATAGAGTAGAAATCCAAGTTGGGCATATTTCTGGAGTAATTCTTCTTTATGGGCCGGTGAAAAGATTTTTAAGGTTTGGTTGGAATATTTTTTTTAATTTTTATTAAAGACCTTGGTATTACTGGAATTAAACGTTAGTGAGATAGGATAGGTAGAAAGGGATAGTGGAGGGGAGAGAAATTTAAAATGAAGAGATGGATGGAGGGGGGGGGAGAAGACACACACACACACACACACACACATATATATATATATATATATATATATATATATATATATATAGCAGAGAGTGGCCTCTATAGACAAGTTCAAACACGCTATAAAAATCTATAAAAATGTTGAGTAGCCATTTTGGTAGGTCAAGTTAGTCTTGATTATAGAGAAAGGGTGGAAAAAGAAAAAGAGAAAATAAAATAAAATAAAAGAAAGGGAGAGGAAGAAGAAGCAAATGAAATTTTGCGTTTTTAAGCTGAAATCAACCTTTAAACTAATTAACCTAATTACCTCTTAAATTCTTTACTCTGTTTAAATCTATTAAATCGTCCAATTAAATGATAAGGTGCCCTTTTGTAAATTTTATACTCATTGATAATATCCTTTAAATGGGGGAATTAAACTGAAAAAATCGAATAATATCTGTAATGTACAACTAAAACTAATCGTTTTTGATAGAGTTTGTTATTTTAATTTTATAATACTAATGATGATCATTTACTGTTAAATGGAAGATAATACTGCCTTAATGGGAGGTATCAAAATTTGGTAAAAATAATTATTATAATATTTAAAAATATTTTACTGGAAGAACTTTATACACTCATATATATTCATATATCTATAATATAAAGCTGAATGTGTGTGTGTGTGCATGTGTGTGTGTGTGTTTGGTCACGAATAGGCTCCTATATGGTTGACTATTTTAAAAAACTGATTACATATAATGATAGAAGATGTATCGAGACACAGGAATGGGTATGTTTGATCTGGCATAATGATGATTCATTAAAATTGTGGGGTCTGCGTCCGCGCCTGGTCCACAATGTATGGAAATAAAAAGTTTAAAAATTAAAAAAAAACAACGTTTACAAGTGTTTTTGGTATAGATGTACATAAGAATACTTTGATAAGTATGTTTTAACGTAAATAGGGATGGTATAATAAAATTGTGCGGTCTGCGTATGGAAATAGGCACAAACTTTAATAAAGACTTTTCATATCTATCTGCGTAAGTATACTTTGATAATTATGTTTCAGTTGGAACAAATATGGTATAATAAAATTATGCGGAGTTCGTTCGCGCCTGACCTGCACAGAATAGAAATATGTCACAAAATTTAACAAGGTTTTTTAATATAGATCCATAGAATATTGTGATAAGTGTTTCAGTTGCAACATGTATGGTATAATAAATTATGGGGTTTATCTGTTTAATTTTTTATTTCATCATATTTTGCTTCGGTTTTGATACCCCAAATTCGAAGCTATCTCATTACAACCCTTCCTTTTCATAACGTATCATACTTTCATAAATCAGAGTCCATTTTCTGTAGGCTGTTTTTGAACCCAGTCAACGACAGTTACTTTTGTTAGTATATACATATATACACATGCATATACATATATATATATATATACATACATATATTTTCCCATACACATACCTATACATATATACATACATACATACTCACATACATATAAACAGTCAGACACACATACATACACAATTATATCTATGCATACATACACACATTCACACATACACACATACATACTTTAAAGATTATAAATTTTAATACGAAGAAAGTATAAAACTAGTCATACTATTAATTATAATAATCAGTGCACGTAATAAAACTAATTATAATAAAAACAAATTGGCTCCTATACTACTAATTAACATTCAGAAAATAAGTGTATTGAGTTATGTAACTAAAGCTCTAGAGTTGGGTCACACTAATACCAACAAGGATGACGCATTATTGAGTATTACGCGTCCATATTTATATGTGTGGATCGGAAAATTACTTTGCAATGTGGAATGTTTAACACTATTTGGGGGTAGTAAAAAGGGACGAATTATAAAGCTCGTTAATTGAGAAGTTACATATTAGTTTGGAGTAGTATTCTAACCCGTGGCGGCTCGTGCCTGAGATTAGTGGGGGTGCTGCTTCGAAAATTTTACGTATTTTTTTTTATATCGTGTGAAAGAAATTCGGATATATAAATAAATATTTAATCAAATAATAAACAAATATTCAAATAAATATTCAAATATATAACAAAGACAAATAATCAATCAGAAATGGATAATACGCAAAAACTTTTTATTAAAAATATTTTTTAAAATTATGTACACTTTACAGAATAATAAAAATAATATATACATTTATTCCTTTTAAACTTTTCAGATTGAATAAAAGTTTGCGTTTTTCTTTTTTTTTTTTTGCAAACAAACGAAAAACATTTTCAAAAATAACTTATTTTTTTATAAAAACAAAAAAGAAAAAACTTTGAAATTTACTTGCCTCCCTACGAGGGTTAATTTAGGAGTTTACTTATTGAAAATAGCGTTTTATTTAATAACAGTTTTATTTACAAAATTTATTTTTTAAAATGTATTTATAACAAAACGTATTTGTAAATAAAATACAAAATAAAAATTTTACATTTTTATATATTGAACAAACAAACAAAAATATTTTATTTAGAAATCTTTTAACAACTTCCATTTTATATAAAAAGAACAAACAGACTTGGCTATTTACTGACCTTCGCATGCCGGTAAAGATCGACATAAAGTGGAGATGTATTATAAGAAAATAGGATGTCATATATAAGCATTATAAAACATCGAATTTTAATGTAGCTTCCTCCCCAAAGAAAACAAAAAATTAAAATTGTCTCAGTCCAGAAGGATTTCTAATTTCTTTTTCTTATGCGTATTATCTGTCCCATCTACTACCAAATTCAATGTAAAGTTTAAAAATGCATAATTATAAACACTGTTTTTTATACTTACAAACACATTTTAATTAAAAATAAACTTGTGTAAAAATCCATTTTTCAAAGTGTAAAACTTCTAACATTGTCCTCGTTGGAGGCAAATAAATGCTAATATTTTTATATCTAAAACATACCAATTAAAAAGATTTCTAACTAATATGTATTTTCAACATAAACTATTTCTTCGTTTGTTTGCTTCTAGGAAAAAATGTAAGCAGTTTTTTTTGTAAAGTTTAGTTGTTGCAAAATAAATAACATTTAAAACTACTTAAAACAAACAAACAAAAAGGCAGGTAGATGGAAAAGTAACTTTATTTTTATGGTAATATTTATTTATTGTATATTTGATTTTTACCCTTAGTCGCTTGTTAGCTTCACTGCTAAATTCTCGAATACTTTTAATAAAAAAAAAACAATTTCTGCATATTATATATTTCCGTCTGCTACCGAATTAAATCGCAACGCTAAAAGTGTGCGTATTTAAAAAAGAAAAAGAAAAGAAAAAGCACAATATTTTATGTACAAGAACACATTATATGCAGATTTTAATAATAATCTTAAAAATTGTATATAAACCTCCTTTTTTTCAATAACAATGTTATCATATCTATACAGGTGCACACTCTAAGCAAACAACGAATTTCACGACGCGGAGCTGCGACAAGCGACAGTTCGTCAAGCGGCTTTCATCGGCTGTCTAAAGCGTCTAAAGCGCGCATGCGCACGAGAGATTTTCATTACGAAAGTGTAACTGTTAATTTCACAATCCAAGCAAGTTTTATTTTTGTTTTTATATGATTTTTTTTTTACATTTTCACCCCAAACAAGGCCCATTGCAACTTTGGTGTAGGGGGCTACTATCAGGGGCAACAAATATTGCGGTACTATGGAGGGATTTGGGCAGCAAGATGTCGGTTCACGTTGCACTTGAGCTTCTGCACGTCAGTACAGTTGGGGAAGCATGGACCTGGAATGGAATTCCAAAGTCTAGCGGTTCTGGGTAAGAAACTACTGGAGTAGAAAGATCTTTTACATCTAGGGATCTCTACAGTGTGGGGGTGGGATTTAGCAGCCTGTCGGGTTTGTCGAGGGTTTTCACATCGTGATGACACAAGTGCTTGCAGTTCGCCAGAGCATTCACCATTAAAATACTTATAGAACAGGCAGAGGGATGCAACGTTTCGTCGATGGGACAGAGTCTGAAGCTTAGATGCCAGTTCAGGGCCTATCAGATTTGCGACTCTCTTTTGAACCTTGCCAAAGAGCGAGAGACGAGTAGCAGATGCACCAGCCCAAATATGACAGCAATACTCCATACATGGGCGAATGGTGGCCTTATAGAGGTATAAGATACTTTCGGGTGTTAGTAATTTTCTAGCACGGTAGAGAGAGCCCATCTTCATTGCAGCGGCCCTGGCGATGCCTTCAATGTAATTGTTCCAACTCATGTTTGCTGTGAACGTTAGGCCAAGGAGTTTGAAAGATGTACTCTCAGATAAAGAGTCGTTGGCCATTGCTATAGGTGGTAGAGAAGGTTTCTTGTAATTATTGAATGAAACTAGTTTAGTCTTGGCGGCATTGAACGTGACCATTCATTTTTGTCCCCATTCCACTGCAGATTGGATGGCATCCTCTAGTGTTTCTGCCATTTCTTTAGATATGTGTTCATTTGTTTTCCTGTCGTGCCTGTTATAGAGTGTGGTGTCATCAGCATATATGCCCATCTCAGAGGCAATTTTGTCAGGGTGGTCATTTATGAATATCTGGAACAGTAGAGGTCCAATGATAGACCCCTGGGGGAACTCCCGCATTTATATCATATTGTTTCAATGTACGACTGTCGAGAACAACCTGGATTTTTCTCTTATCTAAGAAGGATTTAATTATGTTAAGTATTCTACCAGTGATACCGTATGATCTAATTTTCCTGAGGAGACCCTCATGCCATACCCTGTGAAAAGCCTTAGATATATCTAGAGCTACCGCTCTGCCCTCCATCGCTTTGTCCAGTGAATGGTATATACGTTCAGAGATTACAG
>NC_136490.1:119574783-119644783 GCF_053919585.1 Euprymna scolopes | reverse complement strand
TACAAGTCTTATAAAATTCTTTGGAGTTAATAAAAAAATTAAAATTTACGTGCGGAGTTTGAACCTACAGACATCGTCATGCAAAAAAAAAACCCAAAAAACCAAAAAAAAACAAAAAAAACTATGCTATCAACTTACCCACAGTAGAATTTTCACGGCCTGTTGTTCTATCATTGTTGGTAAACGACGACATGAAAAAATGGCATTACTGATGATAGATACATCAAAATAATGATTTCGATTACGATTATCGGTCATTAGCAGGGGTATTCTGAGACAAAACTTAACTGAGATCACTCCCAGACTTATACACGAAAGTTCTGTAAATTTTAAAGAAAATCTTTTCAGTCTTTTCGGAGTCTATAAGGAACGAATTCACACACACAAAGTTGCATTTATATAACTGTAGAGATTAATTCCTTACGACCGTCTTGGATTTTATGTATTTTCATGGTATTTTCTGGACGTTCAATTTATTGTAAACTGACTTTTGGGAGTTCTTTATAATCTATTCACACATCGGATTGTAGACGTTCAATTTTGGACTTTACGGAGTACAATCTTATATGTTGTTTGATATATTTTCAAAACAAATCAACATTTTGGATTTCAATATAATCGATTCACGCCTAGTATTGCAGTATATACATATTGGGGAAGCTATATAAAATAAAGTTTTACTTTTAATGTCACTACGTATCACATATAAAGGATAGGAACAACTCCAGGATACGATAAAAATGTGACGGAAAAAAATTCTAATCAAATAATGAGGAACACTATGTGAGTATTAATGTGGATCATTGATATAAACTACGGCGTTTTGTTATTTTAAGGCGGTTCATTACAATGATTTGTTGAGATTGAATTTTAAGAAGACGAAGTTTCGCAATAATATGATCTACATCTGGGAAGCTTTTCTGCTAAATTCTCTATCCACGGAAATGTCGATAAGGAAACACGCAAAAGAGGTAAACGCTATAAATATATGATAGTTAAAACAACTATATCCTGAAACGTCGTTCATAAAATGTGAGGACTTTTATGCTTTCTGGGTAGACTATTGATTTGCGTGGGTTGTCTGGTAATTTTCTATTTTAGGATTGTATTTGTCACCATTGAACTAGTAAAAAGGAGCTACTTTTGAAATCAGTTGAGGCGGTTCCAAGTAGGCTTGGGAAGCTGATGACAACGCTGGCGTTTATATTGTGTTTTAAATAAAACTGACAATGCTCTGTAATATACTCGAAGGAAAAACGAGCGCACGCACAGCCAAAGCAATAGCAGAAAACTTCGAAAACGACCTCTAGTCCGTAGTGGAATGGAAGCGAAATTGGATGGTAAGTTGTAATACTAATAAGACTAAGCTTCCTTCCTTTAACAATTACAAGAAACCTTCTCAACAACCGGTTGTTATGACTAATAATACTCTACCCGAGAGCTCATCATCCCGACTCCTTGGCTTAACAGTCATAGGTAAAATAAATTGTAACAAATACATTAAGGACATTTCCAAAACTACTACAAAGAAAGTTGTTTCCTTCTATCATGCTGGATAATTACTCACACCAGTACTTTGTATCGTAAAAAAAGTCATAATTCGCCCGTACGTTGAGTATTTTTGCAATATCTGGGCTGGTGCACCTGTACCATAATGTGCGGCGACGTCGCGTAACAGCAGTCACTGCTGTGAAATAGAGAGAGGAGCAGTAGGAAGTAGCAGGACTGGTGACGTCGCGCGGATATAGCAGCAGAAGCAGTAAGAGACAGAGAGTGTAGGGGGAGAGATGTGACGGCATGAACAGCATGCAGAAGAGAGCAGACGACAATGAATTTCCGCTAGCCGATGATAACTGTCAAAAATTGTTACGTATAATGGAAAGCACAGGCAGGAAATAAAAGTCTCTCTCTCTCTGTCTCCCTCTCTCTCTCTGTCTCTCTCAAAATAAGTGAGTTCAAAGTATTTCTTTTATTTGTTTGGCACTTTGTCAGGGTCGATAGACGAGAGGAAGAACAGGATGAGAACTCCTTTTATAACGTTACATATCTACTAATAGGCTCTCCTTCTTAGACAAAGGGCCAAAAAGAGCATACAATCTAAGTCCCGCACTATCAAACTAGCACCAACCAATCACCGAAATATTGCATCCTAGTGACTGTTGAACAAGTACTTTAATGACATGTGCTCTGATGAACTTATAACAGTTGTACATACCTTCGACAAACAGAGGCAACACCCCACTGTTCACACTTGTGGTCTGCTGAATCCAATAACCCGTTTACTCTACTAGTTTCCTTCCCTCGAACTGTAACATTTTGAAATTACCTCCGTGTTTTCTTTTTTCCAACTGTAGTAGTATACATAAGTATTAATAAAAAGTGAACTGTCATCTAGCTCATCTCTTCACACAATTTCTCGTAAACATGGTTCCAAAAAGTACTTCCTAACATCCAAGTGGCAACATGCCTTTTTTTAATGAACAAGAGTGAGAAAAAAACTATTTTATACACTTTTTAACTTTATTTCTTGTGAAAGTTTTGTATTCACTAACAAATTCCTGGCACTAATCAATAGGGACTCACTTTCCACACATCTTGTAGTACATCTTTAAGAGCAAAGTTGGAAGTTTAATCTTCCGTTGTGCTTTTCAGCAACAAAAGGTGAAAGTTCATCATTAGGATTGAGTTTAATTCTCATATGATCATGAAACAAGTCATAGAATTTCAACACATATTGGTAAGAAGCCAATCTTGACTAAGACAAACCGTATTTTGTCATGCTATTTACTCGATCGGTATCTTTAGATTGTGAACCGTATGAACATTTGACACACAGTTCAATCTACGTTTTCTTGGGTTGCTATATATTAAATCATATGAGAGTTCTGTCCCCTTTGTGTCTGAGACGTTCATATTTATATATACCAGAAACATTTACTGAACGCACATTACTATATCAGTGTTATGAACATGTTATTGTTGTTAATATATTAAAGAAGGAAAACGCAAAAGAACCGCGTTATATGCAGATGACAATAATACTTTAACATCATTTATCAAGATTATTCAGACTATTTTTCTCATCTTTGATGTTATCCTAACAATTGTTCAATCGATGTAATCCTCCTGATCTTCTTCAAGTGCGTTTTATTGAGATCAGGAATCTATATGTGGAAATCTGTAATGTGCATGGAAATTTGAACGGAACCATTTATTTAATTCACGGTGTTATCTTGCTTCAGACAAATGAATCAATTCTAAGTGGCAATTCTATGGAGGTTGAAGGTTGAATAAAATTACAAATTACTTAAGACTTCTGCCCGACCGTTGCTGATAAACCGAGGAAAAACTACGCAGGTGAATTTAATAAAAGGTTTTGGTAAAAATTCTGTATAGAGTTCCGAGTTTAACATAAAAAAACATTCTGAGTTCAACATAAAAAAATTCCGAGTTTAACATAAAAAAATTCTGAGTTCAACATAAAGGTTCTCGACTTGAACGAGACCTACAAGAAGAAGGTTAGAGATTACATTGGCTGGAATATTGTAAGAATAACATTCAATATAAGAACCGTAATCCGAATTATCCAAATGATACGAATCCTAATGTTTTCGACGGTGTGAGGTTGCGGGCTACTAATAGTAAAAATCATCAACATTGTTCAAGGCGATTCGCAAAAAAATCATCTGACTGCATATGTTCGTATATTTACCAGTCAGAAATAGATTCGCTCTTCTTTTAAGTTGACGTATTTTCTCATAGGTATATACAGAAATTAAATGAATTTAACATGAAAAAATGCACAGTACTAATAAAGCAGTTTCGTACATTTGAAATGTTCTATTACAAGACATCTATTATTCTTATAGTAAAGTGTAAAAATTAAGCTCCTATTTGTTTATTTCTCATAATGTTGTGAAATTTTGATGGAAGTACAAAAAGAGGAACTTGATCGGGTGAACGTCATACTTGAATGGAACCTTCATTTATTCCCGTTTTTATTTTGTTGAGGTCACTTGGGGATAAAGTTAAAAGTTAGTTCCAAAAATAAAATTTATCTTATCTTACGAGAAGAAAAAATATAAGAATGAATATTAAAAAACCTCAAATTGAAGTCATGTTTAAATCTTATATGTAAAGAATTATATATATATATATATATATATATATATATATATATATATATATATATATATATATATATATATATAGGCAGATATTGTTAAATAGCACGGAGTATTTTTGCTTAATGGGCTTTTTTGGGAATTTTTCCACGTATGAAATGGTCATTTTTATGTCTCGGTCGAATTGTGTAGGAAGGTTCCGTAGTCATTTTCGTGCATCTGTTTTCTGTTTTTTTTTTTTTTGCGAGTGCTTTCAACTGATTTTCGTCAGTCGTCTTCAGGCAGTTTTTGATTACTGTTTCATTTAAAATCTGAATGCTTTTATATGCTTCAGTTTGAATCACATTTGAATTACTTGAAATAGTGAAAAGTCTCGTGTGTAAAAATACTTTTAACTTGTTAAGAACTTGGCTAAAATAAATGTCCAATGGTTTAAAAGTGTGATTTACAAAATGGTATGGAATTTACAGTCTTTTTTTTATAAATTAATAATTTTAAAAAAGACTGTAAATTCCATACCATTTTGTAAATCACACTTTTAAACCATTGGACATTTATTTTAGGAACGTTCTTAACAGGTTAAAACATATTTTTTGTACACAGGATGCTTCACTATTTTAAGTAATTTAAATGTAATTTGAACTGGAACATATAAAAGTATCCTAAGTTTTAAAGGAAACAGTCTTCAAAAACTGAAGACGATTGTAGAAAATCAGTTGAAAGTACTTGCAAAAAAAATTAAAAAAAACAGATGGACGAAAAATCTACGGAATCTTCCCATACAAATTCGATCAAGACATAAGAATGACCATTGAAAATATGGAAAAATTAATAAAAAAAAAGATCATTAAGCAAAAACACTCCGTGCTCTTTCACAATATCTGTCTGAATGAAAACATGCAGCCTAAATACACAATATATATATATATATATATATATATATATATATATATATATATATATATATATATATATGCAGTCCTGGTCAAAATCATAAGACCAGTTAAGAAAGTAAGCGTTTACGCATATTATCAAATTTTTAATAAAAAAAAAATGGTTGAAACCATTACCAAAAGGGAAATTATGACGGAAAAAAAATGAAATCTGCTTCATTCGAAACCTTAACCCTGATCTAATAATTATTTAAAAAAAAAAATTTTCACCTGGTCAAAATGATAAGACCACTGGTAATTTATCTAACAAAAGGCAATTATAAATTACTAAAAAGGGTCTCAGTATTTAGTATACGAATTACTTCAAAAATTCTCTTCGGCATGCTTGCGACTAAGTTTAAGTCGGTTAGTTTTGTGCTGTTCAAGGAGAAGTGGTTCTGCAGTCGCTTTATATGATTGAAACCCTTCATCTTCAGATGCATTCTGACGGTTTTAGGACTACATTCTGCTGCTGTTTGACTTTTCAATCGACTTGAGCTCATACTGGAGTTTTATTTAAACTTCTTCTGATACGGCGATCCAGTGATGTTTTTTTTTTTTTTTTGGTAGACCTGGACTCTTTTTATGCCCATATTTATTTAGATTTCTTAGAAAATTTGTGATGAACGATTTGCTACGATTCACTTCATTTGCAATGGATCTATAGGAGAGTCAACCCCTATTAAGCTCAAAGATCCTTCCTCTCTCAAACTCTGATAATTGTTTCCCTTTTGCCATTTATAATTTAGTAAGATGTTTTTATCTACTAACAAGTTGCTTTTAGTAACATAGAAAGATTTTCGTATTCATTTTTTTCAAAACTAGCCGATTTTATTAAAGTGGTTTTATCATTTTGACCAGATGAAAATGTTTTTTTTTTAAAAATAATTATTAGATCAGGGTTAAGGTTTCGAATGAAGCAGATTTCATTTTTTTCCATCATATTTTCCCTTTTGGCAATGGTTTCAACCATTTTTTTGATTAAAAATTCGATAATATGCGTAAAAGCTTACTTTCGTTAGTGGTCTTATAATTTTGACCAGGACTGTATATATAAGCAACTAATTAGATTTAGATGTATTCATATATTTATAACATGAACACAAAGCACATATTTTTCTAAATTGTTCGATACTAGGTATGGCTTTATGAATATTTATTATGTAAACAACCGTTTATGGGTGACACCACATGTTTGGAGCCAACAATGATTATGAAAATTAAATCAGACAATAAACAGATAAAAAAACGGAAATCTTTAAATTATCTATTGAATATGCGTCTATAATCATCATTGGTTCCAGAGCGGGGTTTGCAATACATACATATACATACATACATACATACATACATACATACATACATACATATATATATATGTGTGTGTGTGTAAAATAAAAGAGTGAAAATCATATCTTATTTTTCTTTTATTAATATTATTGGAATTTTTCATTTTTTCCCTTGTACACATTTTTGTGAATTATTCCATGGATTTCTGCCTTTAGATTATTTTAGACCATCTTCCAATTACGGTATTTCCTTGGATTTTACTTGTGGAAATGGAAATTCAATTAACTTTCTTGAAGTTATATATTTGGAATTTACCGTCACTTGATTATTTATCTTCCACCAGACTATCCATTCACGTGTAATCACCTTTTTCTTTACCATTATTCCCTCTGCTTCACTTTTTTTTATCAAGTAAGATCTTTGACTTACTTGTTTTTTCATCAAATACTTTTGCATGCAAAATCCGATCCCGCATTTTGCTAATTCCTACCCTCTGATGAGAAGGGAAGTATTTCTTCGAACCTCCGCGGATTAAGGACTATCCACTTATCTAGTGTTTACTATTCAGATTAAATATGTTTTTAACTCATTTCAAAGTGTTTTTTAACATGTTTTATTAACTGTTTGCTCGTATATATATATATATATATATATATATATACATATATATAGTAATTTATAAAATATATATGACGATTAAGCTACACTGAATATTCTGCGTTTCATCCAACTATAGGATACTAACTAGCTCTAGCTACGTATTGAGCACTTTTGAAGTAAATACTTTAAGTTTACGCATAAATCTATACTTTCGCATATTAAATTTATGTGAATAAATGAAGTAGTCATATATATATATATATATATGAGAAAGAGATTGTTGCAGATATGTGACTGTAACAATAGAAGTATAAGTGATTCGTTGTTTTTAAACCAATACCACTTTTTAATCAACATTTTTGCTCTTATTTTGCTGATTTAATTTCATTCGCAATATTAAAAGCTGTGACATACATGTAAGTAATTTCTTCCTGTTTAACTAAAATAACAAGTCCTCCTACTTCTATATTATTATTATTTGGAACATACTTATTTTGCTATATAATTTACATACATTTTTGTGGTGCATACATACACGTATGTAAATGAAATGGTCACGCTGAATTAGAAAACAATGTTTTATGTAAATCTTCAGAGATAGAATAGAAACAATACATATCAGTTGAATGAACATAGAGAGATAGTGATAAGATAAATACACACATAACTAAGTGATGAATTGGTGACTTGTTCTTCTAATTCATAATTACGGTTAATTAAAGAGAATAAAACATATAGTTTTTTTCAAATATAATTCAATTAATAAGAAAAGTAATAGATTGTCTATTATGTAATGTTTGCGATTAAAAGGTATAGAAAACGTCGTACCATATCGAACGTGAATTGACTCAGCCTTAGATGTATGTGACATTTTACATGGCAGCCACCACTTGTAAACGACCGAAAGCCACTCAAAAGGTTTATGACTGCACGGTAGTCACGAGACAACTGCGTATTAATAGTTAGTGGTTAAAATGGGGTAGAAAAAGATTATTTTAGTGGGTTGCTCAACAAAAATTTGTTTGCAGTGGACTTGAAGACGGACATATTTTAGTAAGCTGGAAAACAGACCAAGGAAACAGAGTTCTACCGGCAGGCAATTCTAGGAATATATTTAGGCATAGGGAAAACTGTTGTCGATCGTTGTAGCTAAAAAAGTGCTTTTTGTGAAAGTTTGCCAAGAAGGGTTTATAGATTAAAGCTCAGACGAGTACTTGCCATGAAAATAATGATAGCATTACAAGATTAATTTATAAAATAAAAAAAAATATTGTTTTTAAAATTATCGACTGACACGTGTTTCATCGTCTACGACTCATCAGAGGGACCGAATCTACCGAGATTCGAAATCGCGATTCATGGAAAGCAGTCTTACCTTTTACCACTGGTCTATCTCGTGCGACTGCTGAATATATCGCGATTTATGTACATGCTAGTTATTTGTTTTTGTTTTTAGATACTTTTTTTCTTGAATGAATTCAATTATTTATAGGAGAGTGCATTTTTACCTAAATGTGACTTGGGAATAATATTCCCCTTTTACACGCTTCAGTGGGTAATTATATTTTAGAAACAATATATATGCCGCTTCCCATTTGGTGGTACCCAAATGGGAAAAAGGAAAATTATTCTCAACTCGCATTTAGGTAAAAATACACTTTCATATAAATAATTGAATACATTAACAAAAACTATCGCAAAAAACAAAAAACAAATAAATAACATACACACAGAGGCCGCCTGATATTGCCCGGTCGTAAAATGTGCTTAAATATATTGTAATTTATGCAGATTTCGTATTCCTTCTGCTAGAACCAATTCTCTATGAGTGATTATATATATATTAATTACCCAATATATAGTGATTTCAAAATTAAAAAAAAATGTCTGCGGTGCCATCAAAAATCAAAGCTTCTAATATATATATAGATATGTGACTGTTCAGTATATATATATATATATATATATATATATATATATATATATATATACTTATAAAAGTGAACGTGTCTGGCTGTCTCTCTGTCTGTGTACATTTCCCTACACTATACCTCTGTCAATTTTCAGTCTACAGACTCGAAATTTGATATACAGGGTATGGAGATTTGGAAAAATCTTTGTAATCCATTTCGACCAGAACTTTGGCTGTAAAGGGGTAAAAGTTAAACGATTTGACTTTTGAGAACTCTACCAAATTCCTTCGCCAATTTTGGGTCTAAACACTTGAAATTTTAGATATATGATTTGAGCCCAAAACAATAAATGTTAAGGGGTCACAATAGGGGTAAAAATTTAAAAAAAAATGCAGTCTCTACCAAATTACTCAGACAATATCTGGTCTGGTCTAAATATTTGAAATTTTACATAAAAGGTATTCAGAGATAGGGCAAGCTTTTTAATCGGTTTGGGTCGAATATTTGAGCTACCAATATATAAATCTATGTATGTATGTTTGCATGTCTGCCTATAACTTTCGACGGAGGCGACGGATTTTCACAAGATTAGAATCGTTTTAAAGCCTGATCTTTCAGACGACAAATACCGAAAAATTGGCTAAAAAAATAAATTTCTTAACTCTCAACTGAGCACTTTTCTTCAGGGAGGGGTCGCTTTTTTCACCGATATTTTCGAAAGTCATCCCCTCTTTTCGATCATCTAGCCGTAATTTAAACCTAGGTCTCTTCCAGTTTGGCGGTGGTCGTAACAGCAAAGACATCACGTCTTTCCCGTTCTTTTTCTCCTTCGCGGTACGGGTTCGAGCCTGCATTCCTACTACCACTCTAGAGATGTGCTTGGCCTGACGAAGCGATTCCCTTACTGGGTTTTCGCTGAAACATGTATGCTTATGTGTAGCCATTTGTTTGTAAACTAAATTCACTTATTTTGGCTCTGTCTAAACATTGAGCACTCTTTTGGTAGACACATTTATATATTTTGTTTTGAACAAACAAATAATAATTACTACCAATACAATATATATATATATATATATATATATATATATATATATATATATGTATGTGTGTGTGTGCGCAAAGGGCGAATGAACCCTTTTTCAGGGCCAACGGCCAACTAGCACCGTGTGTGTTTGTGTGTATGTATGTGTGTGTTGGGGTGGAGAGGGCTCCCGTAAGCCGTGGTGAAGGCAACCTTTATGGGAGAAGCAAATCTCTGGTTTAAAAAACCATAAAGCTGGTCTGCAGTTTAACTTGTTGCTGGCTATCTTGCTCTTGCTTGTTGCTGGATCTCAACGTTTTGAAACGAGAGAGAGAGACTTAGCTGTCGTACAAAGCTAAGACTCTGTAACATAATCTGCGTATAGATACTCCCTAAGGTATTTGTCTATTAAAATGGTCCTGTAACAATGGAAGTCATTTTTGGGCTCATGGACTTTTAATGTCTGAGGGAGTGGCACTCGTCTGACAAGACGTAGCAATCATCATGTGTGTGCTTGTACAGGGTAATCTCTCAAATTAATAATCGGATCATTCTCAATTTTAGAATATATATTCTAAATAATACGTTGAGTAGCATGGGTACATTATTATTATTTAAGCTGAACATTTATAGGTGCATAGAAATAAATATTTCCATCATTATAAATTTTGTAATATATATATTCTGGGCAATCCCGTAAGTAAAATGGTTGCATCATTGTTTGTGAAATTACCCATTCAAGAATACGCTCACTCAAACTTACACCCTGTCCTAAAAAAAAAGTTAGATACAAAAGATTTAATTACGAAAAGAATGACCTTTACTCCTGATCTTAAATGGAATACGTACATCAAATCTGTTGCCAACGCCGCTGGAAAAATGGTCGGATCCTTCTATCGATCCAGTAGATATCTCACTGCTGATGCAATTCTCTATCTATATAAGAGCCAGGTACGTCCAAGGATGGAGTACTGTTGCCACATATGGGCAGGAGCTGCTAGAAAAGACTTGTCCTGCCTTGATAGAGTTCAAAATAGACTTCGGGGCCTGGTGGGAGATGTCCTTTTCCCTTCGCTGCAACCTCTGTCTCACAGAAGAGATGTTGCGAGTTTGTCTCTGCTTTATCGTTATTTTCATGGAAAGTCTTCGACTGAGCTTCAATCTATGGTCCCCCCTCGCCAAACTTTCACAAGAAACACTAGACTAGCTGAAAACATTATCAATAATTTTCCCCACTCTTTATCTGTACCTAAACCTAAACATAGATTCCATGATCAAAGCTTCTTTCTTAGATCTGCACGCCTGTGGAATTGTCTTCCGTTTTCCTGCTTTCCAGCTTTCTATAATATGGTTGTCTTCAAGTCCAACGTGAACAAGTTTCTGATGAGCCGTTCCACTTAAGTTAACAAATTTACCGAACTTCCATTACTATCGATTACTATATTGTCCTTTTGACTACTCTACACTCTTTAACCCTTATCCTTGAGTGGCCTATCGGCCTTTATAAGTGGTGACGTCTATGTAAAAAAAATGACACTACATCAAATGTTGAGTTGTATTTAGTACCTCGTTTTTTAAGGATCGGTGCTTGCACATGAGCGACCAATATACGAATGTGATTGATAAAATTATTGAGCTTAGAATGAATTATGAAATATGTATTATAGGCAACAAGGTATCTACTGTGAGCACACTATTGCGCTTACATTACATACATATATAGTGTTTGACTATACCATTTAAAGGGATGCCACCAAATCCGTACCATACTTCCAAAGCAAGATAAAAATTAAACGTTTATATTAATGATATATTTGTTGCTTATACCTCTCGCGTGACAGCTATTCTAATCTAATATATAAATCTCACTATGTCTTTGTGTGTCTGTCTCCGTTTTTTAAATTGTATCTCCTCCTAGACGGATGGTCGCTTGATGGCGTGCAATAGCTCATAAGATTGCATATAGGGTGCAGCATTTTATTAGAGGTGTTTAATCGATTAAAAAAAATTGTTAAGGAATTAAAAAAGGGGGTTCAAACTAGAAAGAAATGAAAACTTGACGAGCATGTGCACGATCTGTAATAGAGATTTATTTATTTAGTAAATTTGCAAGAGGGTGAAGCAGTTGTCTGTTTAGGGCAGTGCGTAACGTCATCGATTACTAACGCCAGTGTGGCGTGTTCGAGCTCCACCTTTCCTTTTTTTTGTTACATTCTTATATTCTTGACTTGTAAATGTTACGTAATAATTATACAAGAACACTTTTATATAAAAAAATACAGAAACATTTTTTGTTGTATATAACGAAAATGTCATATTCCAAATATATAGGATATATTATATATCGGCTTATTTGTTACATTCAAATAATCACGTAAATAGATCCAGTAATGGAATTTTGTAGTGAATTCATTCCTAAACTAATTAACCGATCATTATGAAGTTTATTTATGTGTATATGTTTATATATTTCTATACATTGAATTAACTCCTAAACTAATTAACCGATCATTATTAATTGTAGTTATGCGTGTATGATTATATATTTGTATGTATTGAATTCACTCCTAAACTAATTTACCAATCATTATGAATTTTAATTTATGTGTATATGATTATATATTTCTGTGAATTGGATTGACTCTTAAACTAATTAACCGATCATTAATTATTTTAATTGTGTGCGTATGATTATATATTACTATGTATTGGATTCACTCATAAACTTATTAACCGATCATTATTAATTTTAATTATGTGCATATGATTATATATTTCTTTGTATTGAATTAATTCCTAAAGTAATTAACCGATCATTATAAAGTTTATTTATGTGTATATGTCTGTATATTTGTATGTATTGGATTCACTCATAAACTAATTAACCGACCATTATTAATTTTAATTATGTGTATATGTCTGTACATTTGTATGTATGGATTCACTCCTAAACTAATTAACCGATCATTAATAATTTCCATTATGTGTGTACGATTACATATTTCTATGCATTGAATTCACTGCTAAACTAATTAACCGATCATTATGAATTTTTATTATCTGTATATGATTATATATTTTTGGTGTCTTGGATCCACACCAAAACCTATTAACTGATCATTATGAATTATATGTACTGTATATCTTTGTATATGTCTATAGATGTCATATTCCAAAAATTACACACAATTGTCACTTACTTTGTTAATGTATTTATATGTACAATGAAATCTATTCAAGTAGTAAGGTACTTGTACTATATAGTACTCATATGAAAGGTACAATTATTTCATACATATAATACCCGTCCTAGAATAGGTAAAACGCTCTTTTGCTCAAGATGGCAAATGATACATAGACATAAAAAAATTTTCTATCCTAAGAATAACAGGTATGTTCAAAATTTTTCTTATACGGTCCAGAGCAACGCCGGATGGCCTTGCTAGTTATACATAATATGGAATTATCCAGCGGAGGTCTGGTTAGCGCTTTCCTTCTTCGGTCTTTCCTTCTCCTTGACCCTCATTATTTGGTGTGGTGCCCGTTTATGGTGACACACACACACACACACACACACACACACACACACACACACACACACATACACACACACACACAAAGGAACGGTGGGGCCAGTATCTTACAATTATACAGTTTCAGTTTTCATGATTCCATGTGATGGTCCTTTGTGTTTTTACATCTGTAGCAATTCCTGAGTCCTTTTTGTGTTTAGCTTATGTGTGATGTTTATCTCCACATTTAAGGGGTTTCCTTAATATCCATGCAGTTTTCGTTATTGAACTTCCTTGTATCTTCTCAGCCACCCCTTTGATTCAAATCTCACCCATTCTTTTTTCAAAGTTTTTTTTTCGGTACTGTTCCTAGCGCTCATACTATTAGTGGTGTTATATGTACTTTCTTCATTTTTCAGATCTCTGAGTTCTCTTGCTAGTTCCGTGTATTTGCTTCGCTTCTCGGTCTCCTTGATCTTAACTCATGATTATTATTATTATTATTATTATTATTATTATTATTATTATTATAATTATTATTATTATTAACAAAAAGAAGAAGAAGAAGAAGAACAACAACAACAACAACGACCATCAGTTTGTTTTGCATCCATCGTGGTTATATTAAAGTTTACATATTTCCGAGAAGAAAAATATATAAAGAAAGTCAATTTTACATGGATTCAACTACTGTATATTCTTGCTCTGCGGAAGATTTCCACGATTTTCAATTTACTTAAGTGCTGCTTTTAAGTCAAAGTGCTGAACCCGTCGATTCCCTCAAGCAGCTTTTTCTCTTGGGTGATGGCTCCCGTAGGCTTTATCATCAATAGACTCAGTCTATTTATACTAAACCGGCACTGCTTGAGTTTGAACACCTTTTATATTCTTATCTATATGGATTCATTAATATGCCTTCTTTAAAAAGGAAGATACGCATAGATTTAGTTATGGTTTTCTCTTGAATTTTTATGCTTCTTCTTGCAACAAAATGTTGTCCGATTCGCAGTTGAACCTATTGTATCGTATAAAGTGCAGAAATTAGAAAAAAAAACAACAAAAAAAATGATCTTCTCATATGGACATATTACTTTTATTTCTGTAGTAGTGGAGACGACTAAGACTGTTTGGGGGCAATTGCCGGGATTCCGGCTTCGTTAAAATTTGAATCTATCCAAATATAATGACCACTGTTGCGTTTTAGATGGCGATGATTACGCGACGTAATTATTACAGCTAGAAAGGTTTATTATACTAGACTAGGTATATAGGATCAAAAACATTTAAGGCACCCCTGAATCAGCAAATACCAAACGGAAAGATTTTGGGTTGACACCGGTTTCTTTAACTTCCACCTAAACTATAAAACGCAATACGTGCATACTTAAAGAAGATATACACAGATGTGCTATATATATATATATATATATATATATATATATATAAATTTAAAATAAATTTAAACAATACATAGCTGTTTACAAAAATGATTCATAATAAAGGACACAATCAAAATTTGCTTTGATTGTTTATACAATTTGTTTAATAACATTTTCTTTAACCTTTTTCGTTTTGTAAATAAAACGTTTTCCGATTAAAACTGTTCTGCGTATTCATATTTTGTGTTAAAAATAGAAATTTAGTTAAATTAAAAGTTACATAACAAAACGTGCTTGTTAAATAAAAATACTAGTAGACAATAAGGAACCACAGAAAATGAATAATTAATTAATGAATTTCGCTTTTAAAAGTAATATGTAAAATTAGTTGAATTTCAAGAAGTCGCTCACATATCCATGACTGAATATATTAAGAAGTTCGTTTTAATAATTTTGAAATAGAAAAAGTAGGATGTAACCATTCGAGCTTGGATCTGAGTGTGGTATTTGTTCATTTTTTTTTACAAAGGAGTCACCACTTACCAAAGCCCGGGACCCACTCGAGGATAAAGGTTAATTAGTGTACAGTATTCAATGGGAAAATGACGTAGTAATCGTTAGTAGTGTGAATTTGATAAATTGGATTAATTAAGGGGACGGCTCATCAAGAACTTGTCCACGTTGAACTTGAAGACTACCATGTTGTAGTAAGTTGGAAAGCAGGAAAACGGAACAGAGTTCCACAGGCGTGCAGTTGTAAGAAAGAAGTTTTGTTCATGGGATCTACGTTTAGGTTTAGGCACAGATAAAGAGTAGGGGAGATTATTAATAGTGGCTTCAGATAGATGTGTATTTTTCGTGAAGGTTAGGCGGGGGGAACCTTAGATTTGAGCTTAGGCGAGCACTTTCAATAAAAATAACGATAAAGCAGACATAGGCTCGCAACGTCTCCTCGGTGGGAAAGCGGTTGCAGGGAAGAAAAAAAACGGCATTTCCCACTAGGCTATGCAGTCTATTTTGAACTCTTATAAGGCAGGAGAAGCTGTTTCTCTCCAGATGTAGCAAGATTAGTTCATCCTTGACGATGTTCTGATGATACTTAGGTTATTTTGATTATTGCCTACTGCCAGAGTGCCCCCTTTAAAGTGCTGGTTTCGCCCTACATGAAAAATGACCTTGTGTCACATATTTTTCTCATAGGGAAGCAATTAAATACCAATATAAAAAGTAGGGTTTTGATAAATAATGTAACAGCGAGACAAAACTCAACTTTATATATAGATTACTTTGTGAGATTCTATATTTCTAGCTTTACAATTTTGCTACACCGCATCTATTATTAAAATTATATTAACTAAACTTTCTGACGTAGTCTAGATGGGGACAGCTAATTTAACATATATAAAGACAACAATGAATAATAGAATAACTGAAATAACAGAAACAGACAGATAAGTAAAAAGAGAAAGAAACCTATATTCTTAAAATTTGTTCATTTAGCTATGAAACATTATGTTAGCGGATTGAACAGCCTATATATTATAGAAGCATGGACGCATCTAAAATTTCTATTAACGTAAGCGTGATTTACCACGAAAAAAAAAGGAACAGTAAAGCACTCGTTTAAATGTGGAGCATCTGGATTTTTTTTCGTTGAAATGTCCCTTCAAACAATTCAAATAGAAACCGTTCTAGAACAAATAGAAACTTTAATGATTAACTTCTGTGGAATTAAACTTGGTGTAGTTCTGTAAGCTAAGAAGTAAAGTAAAATTACATCCGCGAAACAGTATTTCGTGGTAAACAATGGATGATACCTGAAAACGTTGGACTATTGTGAGTTCGAGAACACAGGTTTGTTTAACGATTGCAGTAGATCAAATGACTTATTGACAAAATAATTTTCCAACGAAGGACTAAATATTAAATTTTTATAAAAGAAAATTATAGTTTTCATGAGTAAAACATCTTCCAAGACTATATATATAAAAAAACATTTTACCAGCTTACGTAAATACAATATGTTTCACCACTCTTGGTCTTCATCAGTGCAAAAACAAAACGGACACTAAGCCGTTATTTAATCGACAATTGAAGGTACTAAACTTTTCAGATAAAATATGTGTTTAACTCATTTCAAAGTGTTTTTAACATGTCCTATAAACTGTTTGCTCGTATATATATATATATATATATATATATATATATATATATGTATACATATATATATATATATATATATATATATATATACGAGCGAACAGTTAATAAAACATGTTAAAAAACACTTTGAAATGAGTTTAAACATATTTAATCTGAAAAAGAAGCACTTGATAAGTGGATAGTCCTTAATCCGTGGAGTTCCGAAGAAATATTACCTTCTCATCAGAGGGTAGGAATTAGCAAAATGCGGGATTGAATTTTGCATGCAAAAGTATTTGATGAAACAACAAGTAAGTCAAAGATCTTACTTGATAAAAAAAAAAGTGAAGCAGAGGGAATATGGTGAAGAAAAAGGTGATTACACGTGAATGGATAGTCTGGTGGAAGATAAATAATCCAGTGACGGTAAAATCCAAATACATAACTTCAAGAAAGTTAATAGAATTTCCATTTGCGCAAGTAAAATCCAAGGAAACATAAATATTAATTCTTTAATATTTATAATATACTTTAATTTTACCATCTTTGATCATTTTGATAAATTTAATTGTAATTTTTATTTTTATTTTATATATATATATATATATATATATATATATAAATATATATATATATAAACATATAAATATATATATTAATTGTAATTTTTATTTTTATTTTATATATATATTATATATATATATATATATATATATATATAAGTGAACGTGTGTGTGTGCGTGTTTGTGTGTGTGTATGTGTACATTTTCGAACGCAATAACTCTGTTAATTTTCAGCCTATAGACTCGAAATTTGATATACAGGGTATTGAGATTTGGAAAAAAATTTGTAATCAGTTTTCGGTTAGAACTTTGGCTGTTAAGGGGTCAAAGTTCAACGATTTGACCTTTGAGGACTCTACTGAACTCCTCCGACAATTTTGGGTATAAACACTTACAATTTTAGATATAGGTTCGTTGGACATTGATCTAACTTAACTTGATTTGAGCCCAACACAACAAATGTTAAGGGGTCAAATTTAAAAAAAATTGACCGCCTTTTTTTTTGCTCAACATACACCTCCAAACACCCGGGAAACACGGGCTGAAATGCTCGTATATATATATATATATATATATATATATATATATATATATATATATATATATATAGTCATCCACATACAGTACTCTTCCCTTATATCACCACTACTCAGTGCGTCTAGACTAGCACCTTTCACTTGCCGGGGATTGAACCTACAACCAACGACTTGATAGTTGCCTATTCTACCCATCGGCTCATGGGATCTGTGCTCGCAAATTACCTCAACAAATCTCCATTTAAATAAACACTCGCCCATCGCTTTTACAGTGCTCGGGCTGCTTGTTTATTTACAAACCAACAAACAAACAAACAAACAGCGAACTTCGCTTTATAGCCAGGAAAAGATAAAAGATAAGGATTAAAGTTACATTCGAACTTTATTACCATGCCAATAAAATTAAGAACGATCACAATAAGTGAAAGGGAAATTAGGAGGAAACCTCTCTAGGTCATGGCATTTCGAAGCTAAATGCTTCTCATCAAAAGAAGAGAAAACTCAGTCTTATACAAAAGTACAGGCCAAATAGATGACACCGATTTAATATACATTTTAGGTTAGAAATGGAAAAATTATGCGAATGCAATGAAAAGAGAGGGAAGTGAGAGCATTAGAAAATTTTCAAAGGCGAAGGAAGGGAATTAGGGGGATAGAATATTTAATAAAAGAAAAAGATGGGTATGATAACTAAGGGGAATGAGAAATAAAATTAGACAATAAAAAATAATGAATAAAAATCCATATATCTATAAAAATGAAATTGTCTGTGTGTGTGAGTCTGTGTGTGTGTTTGTGTGTGTGTGTTTGTTTGTGTGTGTGTTTGTGTGTGTGTGTTTGTTTGTATGTGTGTGTGCGTGTGTGTGTGTGAGTCTGTGTGTGTACATTTCCCTACTAAAGTAATTTGTAAATTTTCGGGCTACAGACCCGAGATTTTACATAAGAGGTATTGAGATTTGGGAAAATCTTTTTACTCGGCTTTCGACCAGAAATTTAATTGTCAAGCGGTCAAAGTTCAACGATCTGACCCATAAAAACTCTACCAAACTCCTCGCCAATATTGGGTCTTTGAAATTTAAATGTAGTTTACTTGAACATGGATCAAACTTTTTAATTTAATTGAAATTTAAATGTAGGTTACTTTAATATGGATCAAACTTTTTAATTTAATTTGAGACGAAAAACATTAAGATTGCGGGGTTAAAATTGAGGTCAAAGTTTGAAAAAATTTGACCTCTGCGGTCTTTACCCAATTACTCAGTCAATTTCTCGTCTAAACATTTGAAATTTTACATCAATGGCATTCGGAGATAGGGCAAGCTTTATAATCGGTTTTGGTCGAGAATTTGTGCAGTCGAGGGTCAAAGTTCAAAAGATTTTACTTTTGCGGTCTTTAGCAAACTACTCAGCCAAACTTTGATCTAAACATTTGAAATTTTATATAACGGGTAGTCAGATATGCTGCAAGCATTTTAATTTGTTTGGGGGGGCAAAACGTTCGCTGCTAAAAGGTCAAAGTTGAAAGAGTTGACCTTTGCAGATTCTACGAAACTCCTCCGCCAATGTTGACATTTTACATGTACGTAACTTGGACATGGGTCAAACTTGTATTTTGATTTGAGACCAAAATAATAAATGTTAAGGGGTCAAATATAGGGTCAAAGTTTAAAATATTTCCTCTGCGGTGTCTACCAAATTACTTAGACAATTTCTTGTCTAAATAGTTAACATTTTACATAAAGGGTATTGACACATAGAGAAAGTTAGGAACGGTACATAGGACCCGAGCAAATTGGGCTGAACTGCTAGCAGCAAATAAGGAATAAAAAAATGGGAGATAAATGAATGGGAAATAGAAAATAAAATAATAATATAATAAAAATAAAAGAGTACAAAAGAAATAATGACATCGAAAATAATAATAATAAATAAATAGAAAATACAGAATAACTTCCTACAAATTGGTATATATAGTCTAATAATTAAATTATTGTAGTCTGAATCCAAAGGAAAAAAGGTAAATCGGTACTCCAATTAGTGGACAGCAGTTAATAATATAGTAAATTTAAAATAGATATTGCCAAAGAAAGTTTTTTTTCCTTTTTATCTTATTTTCGTAAGTTATTCGAGAAAAAATTGCAACTGTAAATTAATTCAGAGATTTTGCTTAAAGTATGTGTCTGGTTTGAATAGATGCCGAATATGTATAACAAAAAAGGTTTATTCAAGGAAAGCCGTGTTTCGGCGTTCTGTTCACATAAAAGATAAGATGGAAAATGTTAACAATATCCTGAGAGTGTAGCAATAATCTAATGGAAAATATCGGCCAAAGCTAATAGAAAGATGTGATATTCAGTAGTGTGGTTGGTTGGTTGGTTGTTTTTGTTTTACGGCATATCAACCTTTTTCAGGTTATTTAATGCCGAATCTAGTTATTTTGAGGAACGATTTTAATGGAGTATATATATATATATATTTTTTTTTTTTAAGTCAGATTCTATTTAACCCATAGTTGGGACCCTAACAGGTACTACCACTCCGTGTTAGAGTGGACCTGGGAGCAATGGGAATTAAAGGATCGCTCCACACTCCCCAAGGCCCGCAAGGTGGAGCCTCACCATAGGATATAGTTTTAGGTCATACCCAGGACCTCAGTAGTGTGGGGAATTCGGGTTCCCAAAATAATGATAGTACCTCCTATTTATGAATAAAAAAAAAAGGTTAGAATGCTAAAACTCAGAATATGAGTTGATAAATGGGGTTATTAAACTAGTATAATTATAATAATTAGTGGTACCTATGGAAATTCCACATGGGACTCATTCAGATATAATATATTGATGTTGGCATTCTCTAGATGTTCATCATGAATGGAGACGCTATGATATTATTGTAGCAACTGCAAAAGTATCTGTCTAAGCTAGCACATGCGCCCGGTCGTAAAGTACGCTTAAATGTGATATTTTAATTCTAATAAATATTAATTCGCAGATTTCATATATTTTATTATAGAGTTAATGTTCTATCGACTTTTATATGTCTTAAAGTTGGAATTTCAAAAATAAAAATATATATCCATATGGGTGCATTAGCTTGAATCGAAACCGAAATAAAAACTTATGAAATATATATATATATATATATATATATATATATATATATATATATATATATATATATATATATATATATATATATATATATATATATATATAGAGAGAGAGAGAGAGAGAGAGATGTTATTTGTTTTTGTTTTTGCGATACGTTTTGAATGAATTCAATTATTTACAAAAGTGCATTTTTATCAAAATTCGAGCCATAATCGAAGCCGAAACCAAAACTTATCAAGAATTCTCGATAAAATTATTTATAAAGAAAAATAGATGATTAAAGTGCCATCAGATATAGTCGAAACCGAATCCAAAACTTATGAAACATTCTTTGTAAAATTATTTATGACAAGAAATAGAAAATAACAATTAAATGCCCCGGATGTAAGCGTGACATACAAAAGAACACACACGCTATTGTATTAATATATAGATAATCGAAACTGAACAATAGTAAATGACCATCAGATTATGTTAACCAAAGGTAGCAGAATGGATATACGGAGGTATATGAAAATGTAATTTTAAGGATTTAAGAAAGGCAAGGTAGTTGTGAGGGACGATGGGAGGTGTTAGAGGAGTAACGATGTTAGAACACCAGAGTTGATTGGTCAAATAAAGAATTTCATGAATAATGGCTGTCGTGTGTCTAGAGAGATAATCAGTGTACAGTTTGATGTCAGTGTGAGAACTGATCACAAAAATTATTCGCGAGGAACTGAAGATGAAGAAGATTTACGTGAAGTATGTCTCAATGCTGTTCAATCCTTGTCACAAACTGTTTGACTAAGGTAGGCATCAAGACAGTTCCTCACTTTCTTTATAGTCCAGACTTTGCTCCCAGTAACTTTTAGTTATTCCCCAAGCCCAAGGAAAACCTTGGAGGCTGTCGTTATGAGAAGATAAAAGATGCTGTGACTAAGATCTTGGACATGCTTACATAAAAGGATTTCCATAGGACCTTCCAGAAGTTGTTGGAATGGTACAGCAAGTGCATTGCATCCGGAGGAGATTACTGCAAAGTGGACTAATGTTTGATGTGTGCACTACCAATAAAAGTGCTCATTCGAAAAAAGTCTGGAGACTTATTGAAGGAACCTCGTATGTATTAGGGGCAATACACTCTTAAATAGGGAATTGGTTCTACAATCAGATATACATAATCTGCACGAATAAATTAGTCAAAATCAGTACATGTGGCATATTTAAGCGTATTTTACGTCCCGACAAGGCCGGACTCTTCTACTAGTGATACTAGAAAGTTAAGTATATCTTTGACAATAATTTTGCTTGCAGATAATTTGGTCTTTATAAAAACAAAATGCTGTTAATAAACTAAAAGAACAGAAACTTGGATTAAACTTACAAATGTGTAAGATCATATTGCCACACTTGTTATTAAACATAGCAGATAAATAATTTGTCTTAACTTGATTGCTTTATTACAATCTTAAGGTGTGTCCATTATTTAAAACCAATCCACATCTAAAATATTTAGAAACGAAAGTATTTTTGTGGACCCAAAATCAAGGAGGAAGTGGTGTGCATATAAAAAGTTCCTTTAATTGCTGGGTGCTCGTCCGGACTCGATTCCGACACCGGAATGGGGATCTTAAAAAAATGAGAGCTTATACATAACGACATTTTGGGTCGATAATCTTCGGCTTTAACCAGTCCCGCCTCGGTCGGTGGCGGTAGGCGTGCGGCGCAGCTCGGAGGCGTATAGTCATAGTGGGATTTTGTCGATTTTTCTCCTCTCTCTCTCTCTCTCTCTCTCTCGCTCTCTCTCTCTCTCTCTCTCTCTCTCTCTCTCTCTCTCTCTCTCTCTCTCTCTCCATAACCGGTTGCTATTGCTCAATTTTTTTTTTTCGAATTTAAAACAAAATAGACTTAAAGCAATACAATTTACAACTTTCTCGCTGTCGCCTTGTAGATCTCAACGCCTGGTGTTAAATTTGGTGTTCCATTTAAACAGAATGATGTGAACAATGGAAATATTATTCCGATTAAATAGGGATTTGGGGTATAATTTTTTATTCTTTACATTTAAGTAAAACGTTCTGTTGTTGTAAGAGTTGGCAGCGATAAAATCTTTTTGTATTTTCGCAAAAAGATATCAATCGCTGCCAACTCTCACAACAACAGGAGAACGTTTTGCTTAAATGTCTACAAGAAAAAATTATACCCAAAAGCCTCTATTTTGTCGGAATACTATTTATATTATTCTCATCATATATATGTGTGTGTAATATTTGTTTTCGAGTAACTTTTATATACGGATAGCATATATGTATGCTCAAATTGAATAAATACGAGTAAATTTTTTTAGATAGCTTTTTTCATATATATATATATATATATATATATATATATATATATATATATATATAGTAATTTATAAAATATATATGGAGATTAAGCTACACTGAATATTCTGCGTTTCATCCAACTATAGGATTCGTCAGTCTTATGCGCAAATTCTGTGGTTGCTTCTTGTTTTTATATATGTTGAGGATTTCTAGTTGGCCAATCAGCTTTCTAGTATCCACCACGCCCCTTCCTATCAGCCAATGGGCATGCATTTATCAAACAAAGGATCTGTTTTAGAACTAGGTTAGTGGTTTTAGGTAGACGTTCTCCTTTTTTCTTTTTTTTATACATATAAATATACCTATGTGTACACACATACATGCACATATATATACATACATATATATACATATATGTGTGTAATCGTTTATGTATATTCATGTTTATTTAATTTATTTATTTGTTTGTTTTCTATTGTTATTGTTAGTTTTAAAGCTATTTTGTATCGCTATCCTAGAGTAAGTTTTATTTTGTGAACACAGTTGTTTGCTATTTCCCGCCTACAGTTTAATAGATTTTGAGGTTCTTTAAAGTATAGGATAGAAAATTTTTCATGGAGGCATAATTTACATGGGTCGTCTAAATGTCTGCATGTGGTAGCTTGTCTCATTATTTTCCATTCGACTACCGGCGAATGTCCGCTTTCTTTGAGTTCCCAGTATTTATTCGCTAGTGTTGTTTTTATACGGTGTTTTTTTTATTTTTGAATGTGCTTTTGTGGTCATAGTATCGGGTTTTGAAATCTAAGGAAGTCATGGCTATGTAATATTTCTTGTTATTCGGGTTTTCTTTCGCAAATATTGTTGCTTGATAAACTACGCTTTTTGTTAGACATTTATTTTGGACTGGGCAAAGTGTGCGGTGTCTACAATTGCATTTATCTTGTTCGTTATTAGTATTTTTTATTTATGGTATGGTTGTTCTTGTCCGGGGTTGGTTTGTTATTATTATTATTATTATTATTATTTTTATTATTATTATTATTATTATTATTATTATTATTATTATTATTATTATTATTATTATTATTATTATTTCTGCTAGTGTTGGTTTTATTTCTGTCATGGTGTCTACTTTTTTATTGTTTATTTTGTTGTTGTTTACATTGTTTTCATTTAGTATTTTGTTATTATGTGCCTTAATTATCATCTCTAAATTTTCGCAACAACTGTAAGATAATTTCAAGGTATTTTTATTGAAGATTTTGTGTAAGGGGTTGGTTGCGGGAAAGTGTTTTTCAATAAGATCTAGAAATTTCTTGCCAAGTTTTGTTTTTAACATTTGATTGTATGGGGTCGTATACCAAATTATAGTTCTTTTTCTTCTATTTTTAATTTTATTATAGTTGTTGGTGTTTTGTTGCTTATATTTGATATCGATATTTTTGTAAGGGGCGCGGTGGATACTAGGGGCGCGGTGGATACTACAAAGCTGATTGGCCAACTAGAAATCCTCAACATATATAAAAACAAGAAGCAACCATAGAATTCGCGCATAAGCCTGACGAATCCTATAGTTGGATGAAACGCAGAATATTCAGTGTAGCTTAATCGCCAGATATATTTTATAAATTACTAACTAGCTCTACCTACGTATTGAGCACTTCTGAAGTAAATACTTAAATTTTACGCATAAATCTATACTTTCGTATATTAAATTTATGTGAATAAATGAAGTAGTTATATATATATATATATACTAATATATATATACTATATATACATATATATCTATATATATATATATATATATATATATATATATATATACATACTAATATTTTGTCTGATAACCTTTAATACGGATCACGTGTTAATTGCAATTGAATATTTAAGGACAACATCTCTGTTCGTAAAATGCGTATTTATAATTAACACAGAATATCAAACAAATAAATAAAGGCTGACATCCGATTATCATTGTAAGTCTACTTTATGGTGCTTTTATTCACTCCTTGTATTAATATAGAAGAATTTGTGCGCAAATGCTTTAAGTCCTACATAAAATCGCATAGTCAAATTGCTGATTTCTGTTTTTAATCAAACCATAGCGACAGGTGTAAATTTGAAACCAATTTGTGTCGACTGTGATAAATTACACGTCATGCGGTTTCAGACGATTGCTATAATCACGGAAAGATAGAACTTTTACGATAGAAGAAATTGGTTTCGTAAACGAAATTATACGAGTAATAATGATGATAATATGATTGCAAAAATGACTTGTCTTAAACGATTTCCATAAAAAAACATGGACTAATATAAAGGCAATACAAGCAAACAAAATAACATACGAAGCCAAGTTGGTAATAAATCATTCTATTCTTGTTTATGAAGGAAAATACCGAGAATTTACACTTAATAATACATGAATGTAAATTACACGAAATCTGTACACTTCTATTATCTTTATGCAAGTATAAGTTTGCAAGACTTGAGAAAGAAGGTCTATCAGAACAGAAAACGAAAATTGATTATATATAAAATATTCAATGATAGCTGACCCGGACAATTATTTGAATTATCAAATATTATTACGCAATAAAAACTGCGTTAGTCTCGAAACAAATAACGACAAGAATGCACTTAATAACAAAACTAATAGATAATATATTATACTAGCAAGGGGTGTCTGGCGTTACGCGATCGTAAAATACGTTTAAATATGATATTTTTATTCATGCAGATTTCTTATATTGTATTATAGAATCAATTTTCTATCGATTATTACATATATGTACCCAATATATATATAGTAGTAATTTCAATAGCAAAAAAAAAAAAAAAAAATTAGGTTCCATCAGCTAGAATCGAAATCGAAACTACAACTTCTAACGCTCCAGCATGAGTTACTAAAGTTTGAGCTATCGTCAATAATTTATAAAAAAAAAATTGATTTAGTTGCCATCAGCTAGAATCGAAATCGAAACCAGAACTTTTAGCCCTCCAGCATGAGTTATTAAATTTTTAGCTATCGTCAGTTGCGAATTTTATGTATTTTTCTTCGTTAATTAGGTTGAACTATAATTCGTACAAACAAATCTTTAGAATTTCAGCGCAAGAAGTGTTAAACGTTAAAGTTGTTAATATTTGTTTTTATTGAGATGACGAGTTCAAAAATTATCTACAAAAAAACTTGTGAAAGAAATATTTTATAAATATTTTAATTCATTTAATAAATTGTTCCTATAATTTACTACAATTTCCTTTCAATACTCATTGTTTTTAATCCAGGTTTTTGGATGACAATCAATCATATCTAACCCGGATGTACAATTCTCATTATTTGAATTATCAAGGATGAGCTGAATTAGACTTGAAACATATTATAATGATAAAAGTACATTTAATAGCAAACCTAGTACATAATATCATTATACTATCTAATCATTTTGTGGGAATTTAAAGATATACGATGCTTCCAGTAGTTGAGTGAATACTATTACCGTTGGCTTATAAGTCCATTTTGAAAGATTTTAAAAGCATCAATGTGTAACCTCGTAGGAACAAACAAACAAAGGAAAGGAAATTAATATCCGACTCGCCATTTTTAAAAGTGCAAATGAAATGCATTTATATGTGGTTCTTCAAAAACAACGCATTTCCTTATTTTTCAAAATCTTTTCACATACCCATGTGCCTTTTAACAGCCCGTGTCCCCTCGCCACCTCGCGTTGGCGCTTGCCAGGGCTTTCTCGCCCTCGTATTTACACGTCCATCTTCCCAGACGCGCCTTTACTTCTCTCTCTTTTGCGTGACCAGGTGCTGTCTTTTTTCTCCTTCTTCCTCCCAGCACAAGCTAGCGCACACTTGCTAATTTGCATATATGCTTTAACGGCGGTTACTACTAATATTTGCGCTAGTCAGCTATCCTTCGGCTGCTGGTGATATTTTCACACGCGTCAATACGCGCCGTTACAAATGTACACTATGTCTACAGATTTAGAATGTCACTTTTTTTTTTTAATTTCTCAACATGTTAATCTTCACACGTATTTTAATATGTCCCCCACCACTAAAAATATAAAAAAAAACATACAAAATTTCAAAAGCAAAGTAGCTGCAAACTGTAGGAATTTAATCTGCACTTTTAATAACTATTTAATTAAACATCTTTAACAAACTGTTAAACAAATACTACTAGCATTTATAACAGCTGTAATATTTTAAACCTTGTATATTAGAACATGGAGTGGGACAATGTGAAAGAAGCTGAAAATCGGCACAGACAAGACATGAAGCCACTTGATGTAAGAAGTAAAATAAGATACTACTTCAAGGTAAAAATAAAATTGCCAATGATAGGTGTTAGATGGAATAGATTCTGACCAAGAAAATAGAAATAGTTCCATCTTTTTCAGAAATATTACTCATTGGATGTGAAGACTAAAAGGCACAACTAAGGGAAGCAGAAGTTACGTGGCTGCCGAAAAGAAAACCCCAAATCCATCTCTATGTATCTTCGTTGTTTGACCGGGTTAAAAATTAAAAGCTCTCTATAAATAAGAGAAAATAAACTGATTTTTGAATAAAGAAAAACTATCATGAAGTCGTCGAACTATGGCAAATAGATCAATGACTAATCGGTTGGTTGGTGTGGTAGGAAGAGCTTTGCTCCCAATAATGCTAGTAAAATGTTAAATATTAAAGAAAAAAAAAGACAAAAAAAGTGTGACATATCGTCATCCAGCCCTTTTACTCTTTTTGTTTGGTTGACTATGAAGTTCGGTCCAAAAGTAAAGCCTTCTATATTTTACTCTAAAAGTAAACCGTTCAAGAGCACGATGTCGGGCTTGTTACTATGGAAACGATCGATCTTTTGTGCTCCATGTTTCTTCTATATAGTCACCACCATTTTTAAGTCAATTTTACCAGCCTCTCTTGATGCCTCGGTCGTAAAAGTCTAGAGAGCGTTTCGTTATTCACATCTCTATCGCCACTCTGAAATCGACGAACCCATCTCTTAACTGTGCTGACACAAACTGCATCGACTTCTTATACGTTCAACAGGCGCCGGTGAAAGTTGATCCGTTCCATTTGTTCTGCATAGATTAATTTAATGACACATTTCTGCTTCTGACGCACATTCATGACAGGTTTGCTTTCTTACAGTCATTAAAACAATGCAATTTGTAAATGCCCTCTGATTCACTCTGGCTTAATAAAAACAGGAGACATTATTTTTCGAACGTCCCTCATACAACTAAACATACCCAATGAATAACTAATCGGTTGCGGTGTTGAGTCAAGGCAGTTAACATCAAAATATATTGCAGAATATATTCATATTTTATTCATATATTGCAAAATATATTCGTATTTTATTTTAGTCAAGAGTCGCTTTTTATCAAGGCCAAAAAGGATGTCGAGGATCAAGGTCAGTGAGTATCAGGTGTGCGGTTACAGAACACACGATGATTGTTGTGTTGTGTATAGCGAGTGTATATATATATATATATATATATATGCAATTCAGTCACCTATATGACGTGTGTATATACGTGTGTCTATGGCAATCTCGCGCTGTGATCATATATCTAAAGTTCCTTGTGTGTGTATGCACATTTAAACACAGCTCATGACGGAACAATATTATACAGAAATAACTTTCCAACACAAAGGACAGATAACACTTATTTAGGGGTTCTAATATCTGGGGAATCTGGAAACATATCTGGTCCATCGTGGGTTTTGTCCGGGCGGAAAAGCAACAATGAAATTCTCCCCTAGAACGACAGAGCCTCAGCTTCTATTTACAGCAACATTTTATTCCAGTGTGTTTTCCCCACTTGGAAAGTTGCACTGTAATTCTGACTATCGTCATTTCTGACCTTCCCTACTCTACAGGGAGCCATTACGATTTGTCGACTGTCTCTTCCCTCTCTCGTCTCCGACTATATCTAATTTCCACGTCTCAAAAAGACCATCTCCCCTGTAAATGACGTCATTAGTATACGTCACTAAGATAATGACCCGATGGTTTTATTTTTAAGTTGTCAACTATGTTATGATAACATTGTTAAATTAAAATTCGTAAATTAATGTAACTAAGTATTTATTCTAAATATTTTGATTTCTCTACAAACATAATGAACTGCCAAAATTGTAGTAAAAAACTTTGCTTATAAAAGAACCGTTTAGTTTTAAACAAAGAGAGATAGGGAGGGGTAAAGAGATAGGTATATATATATATATATATATATATTAGGAAAAGTACCCGTCGTTGACTGGGTTCAAAAACAGACTACAGAAAATGGACTCTGATTTATGAAAAGGAAGGGCTGTAAAGAGGTAGCTTCGAATTTTGGAGTATGAAAACCAAAGCAAAATATGATGAAAGTAAAAATAAAATAGATAACCCCCATCATTTATTATACCATACCTGTTCACATTGAAACACTTATCACAATATCCTGTGGATCTATATTAAAACACTTTGTTAAACTTTGTGACATATTTCCATTCAATGGAGGTCAGGCGGGAACGAACACCCCATAATTTTATTATACCATATTTCTTCAAACTAAAACATAATTATCAAAGTATACTTACGCAGATAGATATGAAAAGTCTTTATTAAAGTTTGTGCCTGTTTCCATTTTATGAAGGCCAAGCGCGAACGCAGGCATCACAATTTTATCATACCATCCCTATTTACGTTAAAACATACTTATCAAAGTATTCTTATATACATCTATATCAAAAACACTTGTAAACGTCTTTTTTTAATTTTTTAATTTTTTATTTCCATTCTTTGTGGACAAGGCGCGAATGCAGACCCCACAATGTTAATGAACCACCGTTCTGCCAGATCAAAAATACCCATTCCTGTGTCTCAGTACATCTTCTATCATTATATGTAATGCATGCACATGCATTTATATATAATATTTATACACACATACACACATAGATACATTCATATATATATATATATATATATATATATATGCATATATATCATGAATAGAATAAATAGAGTATGGCTACGGGACACTTTGGGTTATTTAAATATTTTAAATCCCTGTTATAACTCTTCAACTGTATGGTTGCTTAGATCAGGTTTCTGACGTGTCTGCTGTATGCACCCTGACCTCTGGCACAGCCTCGTATAAACTTGACTGACGTGGTTGCTGTTAACTGCCATTCCGCAACTATCAGATTGTCTTATCCCCTGACATCGCGTTTGAAAATTCAAACTACCTGCACGCAGGCAGACCTCACCAGAGGTGAAAGGGCTGAGTGCAGGCAGGTCAACTCATTGCAAATACATTAGTTTCACTTGTGCAATACAAGTCTTCGCAAATGCAACGGATCATTGTGAAATTACTTTAGTGTATAATTTTCAATCAAAGGAGAGAACCTTCCAGTTGTTTGTATGAATACTTCAATTGAGCATTAAAAATAGTTGCTTTGTCATTAAACTACGCACTTATACAACATTATCACTTGAGTTTAATTTTCCTGTCTGCAATTATCTATCTATCTATCTATCTATCTATCTATCTATCTATCTATCCACTAATATATAAAAGGAACTTTGTATGTGCGTATGAATTCGTTCCATATAGACTAGAAATCAGTTGGGCCGATTTTTATGACATTTCACGCGAATGTACTTCATGTGTTTGGCAGTGTTCTTTGATAGTTTTTTATTCATCGAAATGTCTTCAATAAGTACTAATAACGATAATCGAAAAAATCCGACGAATAAAGAAACAGGCGATTTTGCGCCAAATTTAAGTATATAGCCTAACATCACAAGTGCATTTGAGAAATTTATAATCACACAAGGAAAAAATACCCAGCATATAAAACTAACAATAGGTTCTTTGATATGATAGGGGCGCGTTCGAAATTAATGTTTCTATTTAAGGCACAATGAAAAAAGAACTGATACGTAGTTTAAACTTAAATTCAAGCCAAATTCTTCGCACAAACAGAAAAGTCATGCATATAAAATAAACAATAGGTTCTTTGATAGGACACGGGGGCATTCAAAATGAATGTTTCTGTTCAGAGCACAACTGAACAACCAGACTTGATTTTTGCATTTTAAACTTTAATTCAGACCATTATATGAAAATATTTTATAAAAACAATAGTAGGTTCTATTCAGTGAAGTGTAGACGGCAAGATATTGTAGACTAAGTCACTGCGAGGAGGAACATGAAGGTTCTTTCGGGTGTGCATCAGTACGTTCTCAATTAAAGCAGGCAATCAATATGTTTGATTTAAAATTGGCGATTTCTTTTTTAATTTTCGGACAACTGTTTCATTTTAAGTGTTATTTTGTTTTCATTAAAAGTGTTATTTTCAGGTTTCGGTCGACGTAACATCCGACGTTAAAAATTGTTGCAGCTGAGTACGTGAAAATATTCAATTGTAAAGTGATATTCTCCTAGGCGTTAAAGGTTCAATCTTCAATTCAGGCGATTAATAAATACAATTGCGAATTACTTAGTGCCTCTATCCAGTCAGGTTTGGCAAAACAAAAGCATGGCACCTCCGTGCATTTTTTGCATTATAAACTTTTATTCAGGCCCAATATATATATATATATATATATATATATATATATATATATATATATATATATATATATATATATATATATATATATATGTGTGTGTGTGTGTGTGTATATATATATATATATATATATATATACATATATATATATATATATATGCATTCTGTTCAAGATACTGTGCGGATTGTGGAGTTCGACTGAAACATCACTGAGTTCGACAAGAGAAACTTGAAGAAGATCAGAACAGGACCGAAACGTTGATGTGAACAGTAATCTGACAAATCCAAATAATACGAATAACGTCATATAAAAAATTCAGAAATGGTAATTGATTTTGATAAGAAAAATATTGGAAGTGTGGGATATTGGTTGATCCTTCAATGTAAGACAACGTCGGTTTCCTTGCTAATATATATATATATATATATATATATATATATATATATATATATATATATATACACATCTCTCCCTCATCTCCTCGATATATATATATATATATACACACATATATATATGTATGCAATCTTGTATGCATAATCTTGTATGCATATATATATATATATATATATATATATATATATATATATATATATATATATATATTAGAGCCTGGCAAGGCCAGCCACAGGGGAGACAACCGATAAATATAAGGGAGACGATCGAAGAAGCAAAAGCGAAGTTGCCAGCCAGGACACTATATATACTAATGTAGCTTAAGTTGGGCATATTTTATTGCTTTGTAAATATAGGTTCTTTTTTACCAATTGTCATTTAATTTAAACATATAAAATAGGATTATAATCTTCAAAAAACAAATGAACACCCACTTTATGGCCACCTTTTTTGAGGGGTGGTGTTCATTGTGACTTCGTAGATCAACACAAAAACTACCTTAAAAACTTGGTTCCTATAGGTTTTCGTGTGTTCTGAAAACGAATATCGTATATAAATTTTCCGCAAATAAGTATTTTACCGTGTATTAAGAAAAAATATGCGCGCTTGCGCGTATAACAATGGACACCACTTATAAAATAAAGAATTATATTGATTAATACCCGGAAGAATACATATCTGCGGAAATTGTAAATGCGATATTTGTTTTCAGCACACCCGAAAACTTACAGAAAACAAGTTTTTTAAGAGACATTTTGTGTTGGTCTACCATACCAGAAGTACAAAATAAATAGCACCCCTAAAAATTTACAGACGCCCCTTCCCACAAAGCGCCTATTAACTGGATGTTAGTTTAACGTTAAATTAATATAGAAAAGCGATCCCCCACTTTTTAAAATTATAATTCTTCATATCTTGGAAACTACTTTTTTCCTAGGATTTTAACTATTATTTTCGTTTTCAGCACCATCGAAAACCTTTAATAGAGGTAATGTATAGGATTTTTGGAGGGTTGAAAGATACTGCACCTTTACCAATATTTCAATCATAGTCATTTGTTTTCCTAGCTTTAAATTACAGAATATCTTATGTTTCTTCTAAAACATCTGGCTTTAATGGAGAGGTGACTAAAACTTGCTCCACTTTGATGAAAATTGATAATTCGTTGTCTGAGCTCTTAACCAATCTGTTTATTCTTTCCCATGATGTGGTTGCTTTAAATACGGTTATTAGATAAAGAATGACACAATGTTTTACTAATTGCTTACTTCGATATCTATTTGTTGTGGGGCTCAGTTGCGTCCACAAGAACGACACGGGAAAACACGTAGTAGGTGGTTTACAAGTGTATTAAGGAAAGGTACAAGGATATAGACAAAGAAAAAGAGAATAGTAGTAGCTGCAGGTATAAGTAAGATCTCACTCCCCGAAGTACAATATACGTTGAGATCTCGCTCAACGTACCAGCCTTAGGAGCTGATTATATAGGATCTGGACGAGTCCATTATGGGGTGAGATCTGGTCTCACAACACTAGTGCATATTTCTGAACATACGAGAAACTTCCAAGCATTTTACCATTATAAACCGTCATAAAATTATTGAGAAATCTAATGTATTTGATCTGTGTTGTAAACTTTTGTAGTGCTAATTATTTAGTTTTCTCTTCGCGTTTGTAAAATTGATATTTTTTTATTTTTCCCACTTTTCCTATTTTAGTTTTAATACATTTTCTATATCTATAAAAAGTTTCATTACCATTTGGAAGCTAGAAATACACAAACTGAACGTTTCAAATGTGCATTGTAAACATTTGCGGGGAACTATATATATATATATATATATATATATATATATATATATATATATATATATATATATATGATTACTAAATTTAATCACATCAATTAATATACGAAAGTAAAAATTTATGCGTAAACTTTACGTATTTACTTCAACAGTGCATAATACATAGGTAGAGAAAGGTTGTAAGTTATAAAATATATATGGCAATTAAGCTACACTGAATATTCCGAGTTTCATCCGCACTAGGAGTCATCAGGCTTATGCGAGGATTTTGTGGTTTTCTCGCGTTTTTATATACGCACCTTCTATTGTGTTTTTAGTTAGCCAATCAGCTTTCTAGTTTCCATCGCACCCTTCCTAATCAGTCAATGCGCAGGCACTTACAGGACACAGACCCAGTTGACTTCCGGTTCATCCGTTCTTTTGTGTGTGCTGTTTTGGCGGTGAGCGTAGGTATCTAGTGTCCTGACCTATATAAAATCTGCTACACGTATCTTTTCCAACTCATGTTCCCTGTGAACGTTAATTTCATTCTAGAGTGATCTTCGTTTTAGTCTTAGTCTATTGGAATATTCTGTTACAGGATAAGAACTGTCCCCTTTTCATGTAAGTATAAAAATAGGGAATTAGTTAAATGTAAAAATGAAATAGAATAGACGAAATTCGAACCTCGTAATTTAGGTTTAGAAATAGATTACGAGCGAGAATTAGAAAATGAAATGTAAAAACAAACCATTGTTTAGCTTAGAGATAAAATAGTTTTAAGAAAAGGAATGTGCATTTGTCAATTCTGTTATGGAATTAAATTGAGGAATGCAACTATAGAATAATTTAATAAACATGTTTTTAACATATTTGAAATATAGGTTACTGGAAATATAGGTTAAAATTCCTTTTGTAAACAAAGGAAAATATTTTGGACACGCATTTCCAGAACACGTGAAAGAAGACACATGTTTAAACATGTGTATGACGTCATGAAAAATGGGAAGTTCTCGATATAGTTAGAAACTTAAGAGTTAAGCAGAGAGAGTCTGAGGACGACAGACGACAGTCTGGAGTTCAGAGATGGACAGTCGAACGTCTGGAAGCGAGACGGTCACCTTTGAAACATAGAATGTAAAACTTTGAATTCCTGACTAAGAAAACCACCGACCGGTCTATGGAAATAAACGCATCATGTCTTTTTATAAACGTCGTCTTTGTGTTGTAATTCTACCAAAAGGTTAAGTGAAATTGTCATTATGTGTCTTATATATCCTGTGTTTTAAAATGTCTTCACATACACAATGTCTCTACATCTCATATCTACAATGTAACACTAAGACTATCTCAACACTGTCTCCTCACTCTAAGAGCTTCTACTACACTTCTAAGTATGAACATTTTATATATATGGATCTCTTCATAACACGAACACAGAACGCAACATCTCTCTTAATAAGACTCTCTAAGACTCACTTTTAATAAGACTTCCTAACAACGAACAACAACAACAACAACAACAACAACAATAATAATAATAATAATAATAATAATAATAATAATAATAATTTTAACCTATATAACAAGCATAATTTGGAGCCGTAAGCGACCAGACCACCCAGCAAGGGTGGGTTAAAAAACAAAACAAAAAACTTCGGTTACAACGGAAAAATAAAAAAAAAGAAACACAACGTTTTAAAAGGGTCCAAGATAAAAAAAAAAAAATAATACCACGAAAAAAAAAAACAGGGGAGATTTCTTAGTTGGTTTACTGGAATTTTTTCTGCTAGTTCGATACCTTTACGTATCAGTAGTATGGGTATCGTCTTTTCCGCAGGGTTATTTGCAGTTCATTTAGTTGGGTCGAACAGAGATGTTTGTCTGTGACTATGGTGCAGACTTTGCATGCCAGGGAGTAGGGTATAGATTTAGGACAGTTTTGGGAGTGGTGGCCTTTGAACATGGATCTAACTTAATTACTTCATTTGAGCCCAAAACAATAAATTCTAAAGGGTCATAATAGAGGTCAAAGTTAAAAAAAATTGACCGCTTTTTTTTTTTTGCTCAGCATAACCCTCCAAATACCCGGGCAACGCTGGGCCGAAATGCTAGTATATCTATAAAAGTGAACGTGTCTGTCTGTGTGTCTGTGTATATTTACCTACGCAATAACTCTGTCAATTTTCAGTTTACAGACTCGAAATTTGATATAAAGCATACTGAGTTTTGGGAAAATCTTTGTAATCTGTTTTTGGCCAGACATTTGGCTGTTACTGGGTCAAAGTTCAACGATTTGACCTTTGAGAACTCTACCAAACATCTACGACAATTTTGGGTCTTAACACTTGAAATTGTAGATATAGGTTCGTTGGACATGGATCTAACTTAATAACTTGATTTGAGCCTAAAACAATAAATGTTAAGTGGTCATAATAGCGGTCAACGTTAAAAAATTGATCTCTGCTGTCTCTACCAAATTACTCAGATAATTTCTGGTCTAAGCATTTGTAATTTTACATAAAGGGTATTCAGAGATATAGTAAGCTTTTTAATCGGTTTGGGTCGAAAATTTGAGCTACCAATATGTAAATGTATGTATGTTTTCCTGTCTGCCTAAAGCTTTTAACAGAAGCGGCGGATTTTCACAAAATTAGTATCGTTCTGAAGCTAGACCGTTCAAACGACAAATATCGAAAAATTGGCTAAAAGCATTAATTTTGTCTCAACTGGACACTTTTCAACAGGGTGGGGTCGCCTTTTTCGCCGATATTTTCGAAAGTCATCCCCTCTTTTCGATAGTCTAGCCTTAATTTAAACCTACGTCACTTCCGGTTTGGCGGTGGTCGTAACAGCAAAGATGCCACGTTTTTTCCCGTTCTTTTTCTCCTTCACGGTATGGGTTCGACCCTGCCTTCCCATTTCCACTTTTTCTTTTTTTTTTTTTGCTCAAGACCCCCCCCCCCAAACACCCAGGCAACGCCGGGCTGAAATAGTAGTAGTACTAGTAGTACTAGTATATATATATATATATATATATATATATATATATATATATATATATATATATATATATAATTTGTATACATTTCTGCTAAAATGTCGTATAGCAAACGGCCATGAAATCGAAAGTAAACAAAATATACACTAAATTAATTTCTCTAAATACATTATGCTCGCTATATTTTTCATGGTTTTATTTCAACATGTCTCACGCATTTATCTTAGCTCATTTCATCAATTAAAGATGATTTTTTCTTTAGTGTTAGTCACTAATTATAGGCTTAATGGATCAAAACACGCTCACGGATATCCAACTAGAAACCATCTCTGGATTTCAGGATAGTGATACCATAAAACAAATTTTTACTGATCGCCTAAGCCTGAAATTAGCAACCATCTTCAAATGAATTCGACATCCATATTTGAATTGAAAGCAAAGCCGTATATTTTAAAATAACAAAAATTAAGAACAAAAAAATCAAAATCTTTAACTAGGGTGGTAATAAAAAACGTTAAATTTTAATACGTTTCGTAAAAATTTATTTTGTGTATATTTTGTCTTATTTCCGATTTCTCGGCTGTTAACAATACTTCACTATTGCCTTTTATTCATAACACTAGTCTTAAATGAACTTATCGTCGTATTTACGACTGATTTACTATGCACGTTACTAGGAAAAAACCCGTGACAAAAATCACATAATTTTGATTAAAACTTGTAAGAACAAACAATAAACAAAAAATAAAGATATTACATCCTATTAACTGTATTTACTGCGAAGAACGATGCGCAACGCAATGAAAGGTTGGGGATGGATAACGCAATCTGAGTTGCTCCGTCGCTTGTTTTATTACATGGAAATCTCGAATGGTTATGTGAAACAGATATTAATTGAAACTAAAATACCATAAATTCGCAAAAATGACTCATTATATGATTAAAGTTGATAGAAAGAAAATAAAAAGACGATTTTAATAATCGTAATTCGAAGCAATAAAATATGGAAAATAAATTTATGGTTCGAAATTACAAATTATAGTGTTTGGAAATTATTACAGTCATTTTGCATGTTAAAACAAACAAAAGTTATAGGCGTTGACTTAGATTGGGTGCTTTCTGCGAAATTGATGGTTAAATATGGTTAACGTTGCGCACATTTTTAATTAAATATCAATACCTATTAATCCCTATTATTACCACACAATTTATAACACGGATACTATAATAATTAATTCGCTGCACCTTATCATAACAAATATCAATACAAAATTTCGGCTAAGTCGGCCCAGTAATTTCCAAGACCCAATAACGTTGACACACTGGATATCATCAAATCACCGAAGTTAAGCAACACTGAGCCTGATCAGTAAACATTGAGTGACCATTTGGGACTACCAAGGCGTTGCATGTAAGTGGAAGGTCATGTCAGTCGTCATGCTTTTCAATGTGTGTAGTCCTGGCGATCGCACACATTTACAGCCATATGAAAATATTACGGCGCTTGCATAACTCCATCATCTCGACTGCCGTCGCAAAATGATGCTGCGTTTCTGAGAAACTTTTAGAGTACATTTGGTATTGTTATAGCTAATCCATATTAATCCATGCGCGTTGAAATGATACTGTAGTACTCGGTTCGCTGCAACTTATCATACTAAATGTAGTCCCAAATGGTCACTCAATGTGTACTGATCAGGCTCAGCGTTGCTTAACTTCGGTTATTTGATGATATCCGGTGTGTCAACGTTATTGGGTCTTGGAAATTACTGGGCCGACTTAGCCGAAATTTTGTATTGATATTTGTTATGATAAGGTGTAGCGAACTAATTATTATAGTATCTGTTTGATAAATAGTTGGGTAATAATAGGGATTAATAGGTATTGTATTTTAGTTAGATCGGTTTTGTAGTTTGTGAGAAGAAGATTAATTAATTAAAATAATAAAATAATATGAAAATATAATAATAAAATAAAATGATAAAATAATAATAAGTATAAAATTTAGTAATATATATTAATATGTAAAGTATAATAATAAAATATAATAATAAAATAATAAAATATAATAATAAAATAAATATAATATATAATCATAAAATACAAAATATAATAATAAAATAAAATATAAAATATAATAAAATATAAAATATAATAATAATAATATAAAATATAATAATAAAATAAATATAAAATGTAATAATAAAATATAAAATATAATAATAAAATATAAAATATAATAAAATATAAAATATAATAATAATAATAATATATAAAATATAATAATAAAATATAAAATATAATAATAAAATATAAAATATAATAAAATATAAAATATAATAATAATAATAATATAAAATATAATAATAAAATAAGTGATAACATAATAACATAAAATATAATAATGTATACTAATAATATAAAATATAATAATAAAATATAATAATAAAATAATAATATAAAATATAATAATAATATCTATATAAATACGATGTGTGTAACGCTTTCCGGCAAATTTGATTGATTGAGATTTAATTTTGGAATAGACATTTTATTTCGGAATACACATTTACGAACGCTCGAGGTTGCATTCGATTAGCGTGTTCTCACAGCTATATATTTTTTTAATTCTATAAAATTTAAGGTTTTATCTTTCAAAAGTTGTTAAGAAATAATTGATTTTAAGTTACTCCGTAGTAAAAAAACGATAACAAATCTCTCGGCCGGCGGGGACAAAAATTGAGTAGTTATTTGTTTTTTTTTTCATTGTTTTTTTGTTACATTTGTTTATTGAGAGAGAGAGAAAGAGAGAGAGAGACGCTGATGCTTTCGTTAATTAAAATATTATTGCTACTACTACATTTAAATGTAAGCAAACGCGAAGATGCATATCTGTTATCAAACCTCGAACTTCATGAAAAACGGCACGTTATTAACGAAACGAAACTGGTTTTGTACATAAAATATTTTTATAAAAACATTAAATCTCTCTCTCTCTCTCTCTCTCTCTCTCTCTATATATATATATATATATATATTAAATGACAGTTTCTTTTTTAAATAAATTATTTTATTACAACATTGTTTTAACTACTAATTAATGAAAAACTGTTTTTGTACATAAAATTTTTAAATCTATATATTAATACGTTAGCGTGTGTGTTATTTTCTATGTCACATTTTTTTAATTCTTCCAAGTCTCTGTTGTTTAACTGTTATGCCTTTCCATTTCTTGTAATAAATTATTTTACCAAGAATTCTTCATAATTTTTGGTTTCGGTTTCGATTATAGGTGAAGGAACTCAAGTTATATATACATACATTTTTTTCTTCATAAGTTTTGGTTTCGGTTTCGATTCAAGCCATATGGATATATTTTTATTTTTGAAATCACAGATTTTTAATATATAAGAATGCATCGAAAATTGACTCTTATAGTAATATATACGAAATCTGTATAAATTAAAATATTATATTTAAGCATATTTTACGACTAAGCTACGCCGGGCGTAACTGCTAGCTTAGATATACACTTTTGCAATTTTAACAAAAGAACTACAATAATATCAGGGTGTCTCCATTTACGCTGAACATCCACAAAAATACCACCATCAATATATTACATATGAAAGAGTCCACTGTGGAATTTCCACAGGTCCCGCTATTAAAATATAATGATAAAATAATATAATAAAATTAGGTAAATGCAATCTCTCAATAGTTACGCTGAAACCAAACAAGATATATAGATAAACAATATACATTTCATTATATTTTTGAGGCAAATAATACTTTAAACCAAAACCCATGTCTACTTCTATCGTTATAATAGAGTGACGCTTTTACCATTGTTTATACTGCCTGCAATAATTAAAGTATCTTCTGAAAGCAAATTAAATGAATTACTTGCTATCCTATTTATGACTGATTCAATAATCAAACAAAAAGTAATGAAAGCAAATGAGTTAGACATTGGTGCTTACACATCTCGCGACGCATGAGGCAGTCACATCCGACATGAAATTAGATCTAAACCGTCGCCCCAGCTTCTTATCCTTGCGAGCAAAACTCTCTTGATTGGTTATTTATAGTAAATCTTTGGTCTGCCTCTTTTTTTTTCTATCTGAGGACCACTTCAGCAATTAGCAATTCTCCCTGGGGCTAAACTTAGGACATGTCCAAGCCAAACTAGATGTTTTTAGAGATTATTGACAATACTATCCTTTGGTTTGTGCGATCTGATTACTTGGTTGGTAGTTCAATCACTTCATTTGATCCCTAGCATCTTTCTAAGACACTTGGAATGAAACGCATCTAATTCCCTCCGTTGGCCGAATATGAGATGCCAAGTTTCACTTCAATATAGCGATGAGGACAAGACGCTCCTGTTATAAAATCCTTATTTAGATTAGCTGGGAGACCCGACATTGCCTGGGGTTGAATGATGACCAAAGAATCTTCCACACTCTCATATTCTGTTGTCATCGAAATCGATGAAATCGCCTGTTTTTCAATCAAATCGATTGATTGCCTGCTCTCGTTGGGGTCACATCGCGGTGTATCGAGAGGAAGCTGTACATGCCAGTGACTTAGTCTATAATAAATTGTAGTTAACATTGCACTGTAGAAAACCTGTTGATTTTATAAAATTATGTTTATATAATGGCTTGAATTAAGGTTTAAAATGAAAACAATCAAGTATCATGGTGCAATTGTGCTCTACACAGAGACATTCACTTCGAACTCACCTCTGTCATATCAAAAGATCTACTATTGCTTTTATCTACCAGGCATTTCGGCATTCGTGTTAATAAAACATGTAAGGTGTGAACGTTGGTCAAAATCCCCTGTTCTTTCTTTCATCAGATTATATAGATTATTGATTATCGATACTTATCGGAGAAATTCCGATGCAAAACTTAGCTAAGAACACAGCCAGACACATTAAGTCAGTTCGTGTTAAATTTCGTAAGAATAGGCTCAGCCGTTTTGGAGTCTATAGGGAACGAACTCACAGACACGGGCACACAGACACGCAAAGTTCCTTTTATATAATAGTAGATATTAGAGGGTGAATTTTGTTTTGTTTTTCTAAAATCTTGCAAAGCTTATTAAATGCTGATTAAATGTTGAAAAGAAATGACACTTTTACGAATTAAAAAATACCGATGATTGTCTTTAAACTTTTAAAGTTTTGTTTCTTCTCATAATTCAATGGTTTCTTCTCAATAGAAACGGATGGAATCAAGTATTTTTAAGATGGATTGAAAAATAAATAATTGAAAATTAAAATATATATGATGCACTATTTCTTAGTGTCACTGTTTCTAACACACTCTGCAGCATGGCCGAGTGGTGATTTGGCTATGTGCGTAGAGATACAAAGAAACGCCTTCCCATAATTCCCTTTCCTAGAGCACTCCCTCTTTCTGTAAGGCCGTCATGAGGTGAGCACCATAGTTTTGTCTCTCCGTAAACGAGAGGGGGAGCACCCCCTCCCTCAAAACTAATTAGGTTAGTTAGCTTTGAAAAACCTATTGTCCAGTTTTAAATCGTAAAAGTTTTTGTAATATATATATTGTATCTATAATGCAAAATAAAATAGTTAGTTATGTTCCATATATATATATATTACAATTGTATCGCGTGTCGTTTTTCTTGTGTCTGCCATAAAGACCCTCATAATGCCTTCATTGAAACAACGAAGCGGTCCGGAGGATGCAGAAAGAAAGTTCCAGTCATGATGCCACCGGGGTGAAGAAATCACCTTAAGAGAAGAAGCCACACAGCACACCCAACATCTCAGATATGCTTTCTTCTTATAGACCTTAATAACAGCCATCTTCATATATTCCCGAGACCACTTTAAGATATTTAGTGTAACACGTGAAGCCAGTCACACCTCAGTGACCGGCTGATCGTGTTATATATAGATATGGCGGTATAATAGGTATATTGCAATCGAAGAAGTATTCACAATATCTCATTGTTTCTCCTTTTGTTACATGGAAGGGAACAGACCGCAACGTAGTTTAAGTTGAAAATAATATTTGTTGAAAGGAAAAGGTTAGATTTGAACTCAGCATTCAAAATTTAAAAGCAATTACATATTGCAATTCTGAGAACGCCGAAATTGTTCATTGTTCTTAAACATAACTGGATATATTAAATCATGTCAGTTAAACGAATGGACAATACAAGTTGGAAATAATGATTAACAAATAGCTTGGATATCGAATAATTCATTTAAGAATTTATTCGTTGGCAAAAGCGTGTTTAGACATATATAGGTGAAATCCACGTGAATGGATCATTTGTTGTTTTTGAAGTCATAAGGCAAGATAATTCCCAATATAAGCAGAGTCAGAGAGACATATTCAGAGACAGCCAGAGACGGAGAGCGACTTAGAGTCAAGGTAGAGTCGACGAGGATCGAGTCGAGTTTGCTGAAATCCTCTTAAATCGAAGAGGGGGGGGATATAAGACCATGTAGTTGTAAAAGCTTGAATCCCTGACTATCATCATCACCAGCTGGTATGAATAAAGATTTGTAAATCTTGTTTTCGTTGTCGTCTTTGAAACATGAAATGTAAAGTACGTTTCAGTTAGTATACATCATGCATTTTATCGTCTCGTAAATGAACTTTGTGCAAGACCCCCCCATCATCATCATCATCATCATCATCAATAATGTATCCCCTCCCTGTGTTAAAAAAGAATTGAATAAATGTCTTTCACGGCCTCCCTCATAAATATCCTCCACTTGTTATAACGAATCCCCGTCACCTGGCAACATCCCGATATACACACTCGACGATATGCAGTCCCGATAAGAACCCCTTGACTACACAACACTTTCATCTGGCTCTTATTCACCTCATATTGCATATTTCTACTTGTACGTAAATAGCCACTATTTGGGACATCAGGTAAGAAACTGATCAGCGAGTTGTCTATGCACATTACATTTTGTTATGGGGTTAAATGGTCATACACGAAAGGAACACAGGATTTTTAGGAACGAAACATGTATTCATATACAAGCAAAGTGAGTTGAGTAATACCATTCATCAATGGCTGGGCGCGTGCACCGACCTATTTGGTCGCGTACCAATCTCAGACTGCCGGGCACCGGTACTCGATACCGGAAGTGACGTCACCAGAGGAAGTGACGTCATGAGAGAGGCGTCCCATATTTAAATTTTTGCATGATTATGCAATCATGGAATCAGGAAACAATGAGGGAATACCAAAGTTTAGTAATTCGAGGGAAGAAATTATTAGAGTAGAAGAGTTTCCGGTATCTAGGGACATCTGCAATGAAGGGATGGAATTTTGCTGCTTATCAGTGTACTTAGGGTATTTATATCGAGGGGGACACATGTGCTACGAGTTATTCAGAATAAATTTCATTCAATTATTTATAAAACAGGAACAAAGATGCAGTATTGCGACGATGGGACAGAGGTTGGAGCTTGGTTGATAGAACGGAATCTATTAGATTTGAGCCCCATTTTGGGATCTGAAAGCTAAAAGGTCGTTTGATAATTGGCATATCGGCGCTTTAAGGGGTTATTTAATGCTGAATCTAGTAATTAAAAAAAATGTTTTATGTCCCTGGGTCTTTATATTGTCAAATATTTAGTCATTGTATTACGTTTAGTTGTTTTGTTTGACGGCATATCGACCTTCTTTTTAGTTATTTAATCCCGGGTCCAGTAATTTTGGAAAAATACTTTATGATTCAGATTCTTTATATCTTCAAATATTTAATCATGGTTTTTTACTTGGCTGTATTATTTGAAGTCGTATTTAACCTTTTCGGATTATTTAATGCTGAATCCAATAATTCGGGAAAGACTTATACTTCAAATTTTTTATTTCTTCAAATATGTTTTCATCCTCATTGGCTCCATTGTTTCGTAATAAAAAAATCTTGCCTTTGTTTTTTGGCTTTCCAGAACAATGACTGAGGTTTGCAAAGAAAGAGGGTGAAAACAATAACATCAATATTTGTTGCGTTTTTCATTAGAACGTCAACATCTTCAGACAGGCTGATCTGTAAACATCGGGCTTTCTAATAGGGATGTATCAATATCAATATTAGCTAAAGAAATGTATTTTTACAAGGTCGTTACCACTTATCAAGGCCCGGAAGCCACTCGGGGATAAGGGTTATTGCGTGTATAGTAATCAATGGGATAATATCGTAGTAATCGTTAGTAATGGAGATTTGATAAAGTGTCTTACTTAAGGGGCGGTTTATCAGGAATTTGTTTATGTTGGACTTGAAGACATCCAGGTTGTAGTCAGGTGGAAACAGGCAAATGGAAGAGATTTCCACCAGCGTGCACTTCTAAGAAAGAAGCTTTGTTCATGGAATATACGTTTTAGTTTTGGCACAGACAATGAGTGGGGAAAATATTTGACAGTGGTTTCAGCTAGACAGGTGTTTATCGTGAAAGATTGGCGAGGGAGGACCAGAGATTGGAGCTCAGATGAGCATTTGCCATGGAAATAACGATAAAAGAAAGACAGGCTCGCAACGTCTCGTCTGTGGGAAGGAGGTTGCAGGGAAGAGAAAATGGCATCTTCCACTAAGCCACGCAGCCTATTTTGTACTCTGTCAAGACATGTTAGGATGTTTTTAGCAGCTCCTGCCAAGATGTGGCAGCAATACCCCATCCTTGGACGTACTTGGCTTTTATATAGATAGAGAATTGCATCAAGAGTACGATATCTTCTGGAGCGGTAGAAGGATCCTACCATTTTACCAGCGACCTTGGCAACTGATTTGATGTATGTGTTCCATTTCAGGTCAGGAGTAAAGTTCCATCCTAGAAGCTTATCAAAACATGGAGCTTCCCGAAGACGAAAGCCATCCATTTCAATTGATGCCAGATTGGGATCAGAGCGTTGATGATGTAAAGATAGGAGCTTGGTTTTAGACGCATTAAAAGTAACCAGCCACCTCTTCCCACATTGTACAACGCGCTCACGATGAGAGGAGAGAGAATCAGAGAGAACTTTGTCATTTAAGGCCTTTGATGGTCGTGTCATCAGCATAGATGTCCACGAATGATTTAAGTATGTGTTTTGGGAGATCATTGATGCAGATCAGGAAGAGTGTTGGGCCCAGGATGGACCCCTGAGGGACTCCAGCATTAGTACTGTGGGCCTCTGATTTCTGCTCATCAACAACTACTCTTATGAACCTATCAGAGAGAAATAATTTAATGATTGAGAAAATATTTCCAGTTATACCGCAGCTGGAAATCTTGTGAAGTAGGCCCTTATGCATACCTTATTGAAGGCCTTTGATATGTCAAGAGCAATTGCCCTATAAAGAAAGCCTTTGTCGAGAGATTCACTAATCCTATGGGATATAAATGCTTTCCAAAATTGTCATGATACGGCAACTTTATACTGATTTTTATTTGATTAATATTTAGTTCACTATTGGTAATAATAAACATATGTTTGTTGAGGTTGCGTAATTCTATAACTTTTAAACTTCCTCTGTTCAGGTGTTTGAAGATTACTATCATCACGAAGAAAAATTGAAATGCTTACGATGATGAATGCATTTTGATATATTATTTGCGACGCGTTTCTCACACACTAAACCTCCATATATATATATGTATATATATATATATATATATATATATATATATATATATATATATATAGACTTACATGTTAGATACTGAGTTCGTGTAATTCAGTAAATTTTCATATACCAATAGGTTTTAAACCAAAAAAGGTTGACTTAAGGATTAAGCTACAAAACTATGACATTTCATAATTGAGCATTAATATACTGTGGGTGCAAAATAAAGACTTCAAGACAAGGTGTTGATGGCAACGAAGGTTGTCGAACTGGACATTGAAACGATTGTAACATAAAATGAAATACACTTTTCGTTGGCATAAACACCTTGTCTTGAATTCTTGATTTTGCACACACAGTGTATATATATATATATATATATATATATATATATATATATATATATATATATATATACTCATTCAGACGCCTAATGCTGTTGTTTAGAAAGAGTGTGGTAAACTCTTGATGGCTTACTATTACGGTAAATTATATTATTAATCCCAGAATATGGTTACAGTTGAAAAAAAAGTTTGTTTTAAATACTAGATGTAAATCGTAAGTAAAGCGGGTATGTTTCAAAACTCAATAAGCTGAACATCCCAATCTTGCAAAGTTCTAGATCACCTTTGAGTAAGGTATAGCACCTGTTAGCCTCTCTCTGAAATTTTAGAGAGTGACTTTATAGATAAATGAAGCTCCTCTGCTTGAGTGAAGGCAACTCACCTGCATGAAGGAAACTAATGACAACTAAAAGATGGATAGGAAGAATTTGTTGGCGCTGTAATTCAATCTTCTTCAATGGTGTCACAAACATCCGCTACTAATTTGTCCTAAGCCATCACAGAAGTAGTAAGGCTTATAAAACTGTCATGAGAATGCTCATGCCAGTGCGCAATCTGGTCTCACCGAAGATCGTAAAACATAAATATAATGTAAATAAACCTTTTTATTGAATACGAGATACTTTGTTGTCCATTTTGAAACAAGATATATGAGTTGATATTCTTCCCGATATTATTTATTCTATCTTTACTAATAATTAGCGGTTGAACAATATTAATCAAAAACACAATAAATTTCTTTTTATTTACTTTCCAAATAAACAGCAAACGAACATTTTTCACTGAATTATACGGATCATTAGATTCTAGTGTACACGTTTATACCTGACTGCTTTTAGCTGTTTTACAGCGATTCAGTTATCTATTGTTCACCCGCAGTGAAATATGCCTTTCCCATATGTTAGATGTTTTTCATGAATAATTTCCAAAAAGAAAAAAAATCGTATCCTTAATCTTTCCAGGCGTTGTTTTAAATCATCACAAAGAGAGACATGAACTATTTATTAATTGTTTTTGTTTCATGAAGGCCGACAGAACAGGTGCTTTTCGTTTTCAAAGCAGATAATATCAAACTCTCATTTCTTCTTCTTGTGTCGTGACATGTTCATGCCGTAGCGGATGTGAGATATTCTCTCACAGCGGTTTTGCCATTGGCAGAGTAAAAGAAAACAATTAGAAATTACAACAGGCTCACCTTTAAAAATCCAACGTAAATTTTATTAAAGTAAAAAGATCCAAGTTGCAAAAGATGTGTCATCTTTAGCTATCTGCCATGTTGAGTGGGTAACACCCTGAAAGGGTAATAGTTCATCTTCGCTTAACGCTTGATACAAAACTCCGCTGTCGAAGAAAGGCTGCAACAGGTTGATGAGTAATGTGATGCCTGTAGTCCTCATGGAGTTCACTGTAGATAATCATCCGAATGACGGAACAATGACAGGTCAAACTGTAGACCTTAATTTTGTTTCTGACAAACATTATAGTTTAATGATGAGAGTTAATTAATTCACAGAGCATAACAATGTGCGATAATATTATATTTCGCCCAACAATAGGGCATTCGTGTTTACAAATGATAATAACATTTCGCCCGACATAAGGCATTAAAACCTCTCAATGAGACAAAATGGGGTCGAGACTACAAGACTTGAGTGAGTTTCCTACGTCCATTTCAATCTGTTGTTTGTGTGAAACAGGCGGTCTGAAAAGATAAATTTGACGCCAAGAATACTCTCGACTGTTAATAAGATCAAGCAATCTAATAGGTTCAAACAAAATCGTGGGCGGCCAAACCGACCAAGTAGAAGCCTGCTTATTTCTGCAGAATTTCTTACAATGATTAGTGGTTAGTGTTCTCCATAGGCTTCGGTCCATTGCTTGTTCTCGGAGTCCGATGGTATTGTTGACACCTATTGCCCTGCACATACAGTATAATATCCTTATGCTTTGCCTTCCTCTGGTTCTCTTTCCGTCAGTTTCGTTCTCCAATATGTGCCTTTCGATACTCTCTTTTTCGCGCAATAGGTGTCCAACAAAGCGGCACTGCTTTTCTTGATGGTCCGCATCAGTAAGCTATCGACCTTCATTTTACTTAGGACTCCAGCATTTGACATTTTCTCTGTCTAAGGAATGCTAAACATTCACCGATAGAATCACATCTAAGCTGCCTCCAAACGTTCACTCATCGCTTCGTGGATTGTTCAACTCTCACATCCGTATATCAGAACTGGCCAGATGTAATACTTATTATCAATGGAAACATAAAAGAGATGCGATGTTGGATTTATATAAAAACTGTTGATGATCAATGAATTTTTTTTTTTTTTTACAAAGGCATCACCACATTATCAAGGCCCAGAGGCCACTCAAGGATAAGGGTTAAAGAGTGTACAGTAGAAATTGGACAATATAGTAATCATTAGTAATGAAAATTTGGTAAATTTGATAACTTATATGGAACGGCTCATCCAGAACTTATTTACTTTATACTTGAACACAACCATATTGTAGTCAGCCGGAAAGCAAGAAAACGGAAGACAATTCTACAGGCGTGCAGTTCTAAGAAAGAAGCTTTGTTCATGGAATCTACGTTTAGGTTTAGGCACAGATAAAGAGTGGGGGAAATTATTGATAGTGTTTACAGCTAGACGAGTGTTTCTTGTGAAAGTTTGGCGAGGGGGGACCATAGATTGAAGCTCAGTCGAACACTTTCCATGAAAATAACGATACATCAGAGACAAACTCGCAACATCTCTTCTGTGAGATAGAGGTTGCAAGGAGGAGAAAAGGACATCTCCTACGAGGCTACGAAGTCTATTTTGAACTCTGTCAAGGCAGGACAAGTCCTTTCTAGCAGCTCCTGCCCAGATGTGGCAACAGTATTCCATCCTTGGACGTACCTGGCTCTTATATAGATAGAGAATAGCATCAGCAGTTAGATATTTACCGGATCGATAGAAAGATCCCACCATTTTCCAGCGGCCTTGGCAACAGATTTGATGTACGTGTTCCATTTAAGATCAGGAGTAATGGTCAAGCCCAGAAGCTTGTCATTTCGACATATTTTAAGCATGTTGATATTATTTATTTGTGGCATATTCCCACACACCAAATCATCACATGCACCCACGCAAACGTTTAATGCTGTTGTTTACAAGTGACATGGCAAACTCATGACTGCCTACTATTATGGTAAATCTCACTATTGGTTTCACAAATCCACACTACATTTGAGAAATTAATCATACATAACATATACATCCTAAAGTAAGCGGGTATTTATATTAAATCATTGAGTTTAATGATCATATCTTGCACAGTTCCGGATCACTCTTGCGCAAGGTCTAGCGCATCTCTCTTTTATTTCAGAGGGTTACCTAACAGGGGATAAATAAAGTTACTTCTTTAGTAAGGGTTTTAGCACAATGAGTTTCTGTTAAATTCTGAAGCTATTTTAACGATTATCCAAGTTGTTGCTTAAAGAAACAAACAATCAAATAAAATAACATAAAAAAGACGTCTACACAAATAATCTGGTTGATAAAAGAGTGAAAAACTAGAACAATGTCGCTAAATAAAATGGTTTTAGCATTTTACATCATGATGAAACGAAATGAAAACATATTCATCAAAGCATAAAATAGTGTATTGTTTATTTATATATGTATTAGTTTATATGTATTAGTTCCATGCACGCCTTTTTCCTTGAGATAATTAGACGTCCTATAATTATAGGTACTTTCTACTTTTCTTAATGTCTAAAGTGGTTCTTCTTGTTTGCACTTTTTCAAAGTTCGCACCGTAATCTGTCTTTGCGTCGCCTTTTTCTGGCTGACTCCTTAACCAAAAGGGGCAATAACCCATATATTTTATCTACTTTTATCCGATATCCAAAGTAGTAAATAGAAATGATTTTACATATGTCGTCACCATCTATGGACAAAACAACGTGTAGCATGTATGCATTATGTTTCAATTCTTTTAAGTGAGGACGTGTATTGTTTCTTACATCGAATTGTTATTTCTTGCCATTAATGATTATCTGTTTTTACGCTGAATCACCGAAGTTAAACAACGTTAAACCATTCTAAGAACTAAATGGATGACCAGTTGGGACTTCCATATGCTGTATTTGCTCTCCGCTTATCTCGGCATTGTTTCCAGTCGTCCAGAACTCCTTTTTGCCACTGGATTCGAACAATGCTGATTCATATGAGGTGTGGTTAGGAAATGCGAAACCGACCTCTCAGACTTACATGACCAATTGCCCCAACCGACGGTATCGTCCGTCTTTCGAAACTGAAAGAGGGTATCAATTTTATTCTGTTCATAACGTTTTATTTCAATTAATTGTATATTTAGTATTATTATTTAATATTTTAGTATACACATACGAATATTTATATATATATATATATATGTGTGTGTGTGTGTGTGAGTGTGTGTGTGTATATTTCAGCATCATGTCTACAAAATGTATTTTTTATGTTTATTATGAAACAAAATTAATACACACTAAAAGCATATATATATATATGCATATATATCTATATATATGTATATATATATTTATATATACATTATATATATATTTATATATATATATATTTATATATATTATATATATATTTCATATATATATATTATATATATATATTTATATATATATTTATATATATTTATACAAACAGATATATATATATATATATTTATATACATTATTTATAAAAATAACATATAATATATGTATAAATTTTAATGCACAACATATATAAATATATATATTATTTATGAATATATATATATATATATATAATTTTTCATCCACAACATTATATATATATTTTTAATCCACAATATATATAAAAATATATATATAAATTTTTAGTAAAGACCATATATAAATGCATATATTATGTTTAATCCACAACATATAAAAATAAATAGATACATATTACTTTTAATCCACAACGTATGAATATATATATTTTTCGTCCACAACACATAAAATAACTGTATTATTTTTAAATCCTTAACATATATATAACATGTATAAATACATTTGAAGCCAAAACTGCAACGCGAATTTTTTTAAATAAATAAACCGGTGTTTATTTTTTAAGAAATATATTTCGGAATAAGACTCCTTTGTCAATCTTTTTTCCCTTTCTTCCTCGACATAATGTAGTCGAATGTAGTTCGATGAAGAGTCCACGTGATGTTGTAAACTGCGGAGTTTTTATGAAGCCAGATAGGTGACGCCTGTTCGCGCATTTTGAAAATCTAAGTAGTTTTTTTGTTTATATCCGTTAGAAGCGCTGAGTGAAATTTGATGAATAAAACATGTATAAATACATTTGAAGCCAAAACTGCAACGCGAAATTTTCGCGTTGCAGTTTTAGAATTAATGTACGCACAAATACGTCTTGTATCTATCTGCCTTAACCCCTCTCTGTTTATAGGTAATGTATTAAGGGGAACTTGAAGCGTGCAAACGGCTAGAAGACTTGGCTAACTGAATCAGCTTAGCAGAGGGCAATTGATAAACAAATAAAGAGAGAGAGAGAGAGAGTGGGAGAGAGTAAGAGGGAGAGAGAGAAGAGAGAGAGAGAGAGGGGCAGTCATGACGAGAGTGGATGAAGGAAGATGGAGGTTTTTGTACATTTAATCACGAATTTCTGTGACTGAATAAATAACTTGGCACACAAAATGACTTTATATAATATAGGAAAAGTCATGTAACACAAAGCTATTGTAGATAATTTAGAAAAAAATCACTAGAAGCGAACGGATATGTAAATAAATGGCGGCATGTTTTGTAAGTGTAGATCCGTTCGTTTAATGGTTGAAGATGCGAATAACAGAATAGAAGAATGTCGATATCTCATCCAATCAGCAGTGGCGGATATGGGCAAGTGAGAAATTATTATTTAGAAGTAAGAAAGTATAAATCTATATGTGATATTAACTAGTTAAGAGCAGTGCGGGTGTTTTGTGGGAGTAGTGGTAGTACAGAATGGGCAGGGAGAAAAATATGATCTACTTCCTCTGTAGATGTTGAGATTGTGATCATGGCGCTCCTCGGAAATAACGTAAAATTTTTATCTCACATGTAAATGTTAGGTACGGGCAAAAAATGGGCGGGCAAAAATAGGGGGACCTAGTTTTGAAAGCCGATTCATCATATTTTTTTTGTATGTTTCCGACATCTTTTTAATTGTATTTGAAAGATTAAAGACTAAAGTTAATTTCCTAAAGGAAAAAAATATTTGTACACGTGAAAAAAAAAAAGTTATGAAAAATGTTTTCACGGCGAGCTAACCAATTCAGCTAAATTTTAAAGTTCAATAAATTCATTGTAAACATCCTTTGAAAAGATAAATATTAGTTTTCTGGGTCTACTTCAAAAATCGTTAGTAAAGTCCTACGATTTTGAATTAAATAAAAAAACAGCTTGTTTGTGCAAAAATAACATAATTAGCCCTCAAAAAGCAAGTAATTTACCGTTCTCCCAAAACGCAGCAAATAAAGGTTTTCAAACACGATTATAAGGAGGCCCAAAATTACAGCCAATCGAAATGCTCTTTCAAAATGAAGTTATGATAGTAAAAGGAGGTAGAGGTGCCAAATTTCTTTTTTCCCCAGACGTGCATCCATACATTCCTATTCTGAACGTTTGTATCAATTTTTATCATTTTTTTATTTAATTCTTTTAATTCTTATGTTCCTTTTTAAATTAATTTGTTTAATTATTGCTCAAGATTATATAAAAATTGTTACGCCGAAAGTTTTACATACTTGCGAGCAAGGAAATTATTAAAATCTTGCATATAAAAATTATGCGACATCTGTAACTTAAAAAAAAAGTAGAAATATTTTTGCTATTATAAATTTCTTTTGTGTGAAAATATTAAATAAACAATTCTTACTTCAATGGTAATATCGGTAGTTCGAGAAATTCATTTTTTTTCGAGTTATATCGAATTCATTCATAAGGACTTTAGGGCTTTTTTCGTAATGTTCCTGTAAAATTTTTTTTTTTTATTGTTACAAATTACGATGTTTTATTTATATATAAAAAAGCAAAAATAAATTATTGCCTTTTCTATTTACTACTGAAAACCATAATTTTAGTAAAGACATTTTTGTTTAAACAAAATAATACATTTCCACTCGGATTTAAATAAAAAATAATTAATTCCGCGATCATTATTTGATAAATACTGGAAATTCTATTAAAATTGGTTAATTTCCTGATTTTTGGTGGATTTTTAAGTAAAAAGAGGAGTCAAAATGTTTATACATTTTGAGCATCGGCATTCGTTTTGCACGTACTTACTACACTCGTGTTCTGTTTTCCTTGCACCCCTTTAAACTTTGTGCTTTTATCCTCTTATTCTATTGTAGATGTGTAGGTAATGCCGTTCTAAAGTTACATAAGACAGTAGTTAATAGGCTAGACATAATAAATGCGCATGCGCTATGTGCGGTTGCAAACCTAATATAGTTTGGTCCAGAGGGGAAAAAACTGCACCTCTTTTATTATATATATATATATATATATATATATATATATATATATGAGGGTTCAGTATACAATCTTCAGCAACTCCCAAGCTCTGTGACACCACATGCGTAATTGCAATCCTGTAGACGTCCGGCACACTCCTCCGCAGATGGTGAACTTTCATATGCTCGTAGATCAGAGATGCCTTCTCGAATGAACAAATAACCCTGCTTTGCTGCGTGCTCTGAAACTACAATATATATATATATATATATATATATATATATATATATATATATATATATATATGAATAAAAATCATAACTTCGAACTTTATTCTATTCATGCTTATTTTCTCCCTTAAGCATAATTGTATAGCATTTAGGATAAAAAATTCTTCCACACACACATGTATATTCATATCTATCTATCTATCTATCTATCTATCTATCTATCTATCTATCTATCTATATATATATATATATATTAAGTAATGTGATTTATAATTTAAAATTTAAAAATCAAATTTTAATTAAATTAAAAATCTGTTTCATAAGAAGGAACAACAACAAAATCAATTATCTGTACGATCGTTTCGGAAAACAATGCTTTTTATTGTGGTATACATCAAGTTATGTAGAATAATTATATATAGTTTTTTGTGTAAGCAAGGTCTCCTCATCATCAAATTTTGGAGGGTTTTTATTGAATTTAAAAGATACCATAAATAAACCTAGCATTAAAAGTAAGGCAGATGAATCTGAAAAATTGAAATAAAAGGTCTGGATTTAAAATTTATAAGAAAATTAATATGGGTTAGAGATAGAAATAAGTAGAGAAAAATATATATTTTTGAATTTACATAATAAATTTGCTTTAAAAATATATAGAGATATTTACCTTTTAATTTTTCTTTTTTTGAAATCAGGAACTGTGGTTAAAGTAGTCATTTAGATGTTTGCTATAGCTTTTTATCTTATTGAATGATGAATTTTAAAAAGGGGGACGCTCGTGCAATAAATTGTTTCCGTTAGCGTATTTTTGATTTAAAGACGCTACGGTTTATATATAGAGAGCATATTGTTATTACATGTTTTAAGGGGAGATAATTGTCATGTTTTCTTGACTTTATTTATTATTTATTTGACGGGTGTAAGGGAGGTAATTAGTCTAACTTAATTTATTAAAAAAAATATAATAATAATAATAATTGTAATCTATTTTTACTAATAAGTAATTTTTAATGATTTAAGGTGGTTTATAGTTATTAAATTTAAACCAACGTTTATGACTACATGTCATAAGCTCCTGTCTTGAATTTAATAGTTTGGTTGTACTTTTTATATCTTCATATTTTAAAATTTTTAGGGTCTCTTTTGTACATAGTGCACAAAATTTATCTCCTGGTTTATATGATTTGCAAGTCTCAATTATTTGCCATTTTAAGTTGAAAGAAATATTGCTGTTTTTTAGTTGCCAAATATAGTTGGATAGAGTAGTTTGGTTTGACAGAGAGTTATTTTTAAAAGAATGTTTGTGCGTTGAAATTCTATGTTTTATTAGGCCAGATGTGGAACCAAAATATATTACCTCTTGCTTGTTGTGATTATTTTCCGTTAGGTCTATTGTTGGATTATTATATGGTGGGTTGATTAGTAATTGATCGGTAGATTGGTTTAAGTTGGTGTTATTATTTAATCTGGTAGTTGAGTTATGGCTGTTAATAGGTTCATGTAGATTTGGAGTTTTTAATACTGTGCAGCTATAGATAAAATTTTTAATTTTACATGAGCCTTGTAGGAGACATTTATTTTTTCTTCTGCAGTTACAGTCCGATGTATTTTGTATAGTTGTATTTTGTAGTTTATTAATTTTCTTATTATTAGAGCTAATTATTTTCTGATGAAGGTTAGGCATAGTAGAGTAAGAGACTTTAATTGTGTTCTTATTGAAAATTTTATTATATCTATGGGGGGCTTTAAAGTTCTTATCTAATATTTTTAAAAATTCTCTGGCTATGTTTGTTTCTAGGTTTTTGGAATATGGGGGGTTGAACCATAGGATCTCCTTGTGTCTATTCTTACGTTTACGGGTTTTGGTTTGCTGTTTATTTGTATTATTATCTAATATTTGTGGTTTGGTTTTATCTTTTTTTGTCTCTTGGTTATTTTTCTTAACTCGTATACGGGAAGACATTGCCATATTATATGTTATTACGCTCTTAATAGGTTTATTTTCAATGCAGTTTATGTTTCTATCATTTTCATTTATTAATTAAATTTGTGAATTATATCCAGAGTTTTTAAGGGCCTCATTATAGTATTTTTCATTTTTGGTAAATATGGATTTAGTAGAAGACAGTCTAGAAATTCTTAAAGCGATATTGGGAACTATTGATTTTAATATTGATTTAGGGTGGTTTGATTGATTGTGGACATATAGTAGTAATTGGTTAGGTTTATGATAGGGTTCAAAGGTAGAATTCTCAAGATTTAAGGTTATGTCTAAGAAATTAACAATTTTTTTATTAGGGTCGATTTTTATACTAAGTCCATAATTTTTAAATAATTTATGTAGAGCTTTAATTGCTTTTTCATAATTTTTATTAGTAGAATTAGTTATGAAAAGTGCATCATCTCTATATAGCCCTCCTTCAAGTTTGAATTGTTTATGGAGTATACAATGTATTTCATTTAGAAGGAAAAGGCCAACTAGATCAGTGACCTGAGTCGAATCCGTCGATCCCATTAAAATGTTGAAGTGGTTAGGGGTATTTTTCCTGGTCCAATATTTATTATCAAATGTTATTAAAGACTCTCTAGCTATAAGTATTAGTTTAATTTCGTCTTGAGTTATATTAGTTAATTTTCGTGCCATTAATAGAGATTTATTAAGTAGGATAGGTGATATATTATTTCAATTTTTCAGATTCATCTGCCTTACTTTTAATGCTAGGTTTATTTATGGTGTCTTTTAAATTCAATAAAAACCCTCCAAAATTTGCTGATGAGGAGACCTTGCTTACCAAAAAACTATATATAATTATATATATATATATAATTATTCTATTAAACTATACTATTAAACTATATTATTAAACTATATATAATTATATATATATATATAATTATTCTACATAACTTGATGTATACCACAATAAAAAGCATTGTTTTCCGAAACGATCGTACAGATAATTGATTTTGTTGTTGTTCCTTCTTATGAAACGGATTTTTAATTTAATCAAAATTTGATTTTTAAATTTTAAATTATAAATCACATTACTTAATATTGAATTAGCTCTAGGACATTTAACTATCGAGCTTATTATATATCTAAATTACAACGAGCACTTTCTATTTCCTGTATTTTAATTAAACTAGTAATTTCATTGTTACATTAAAATACACTCAGCTCTTTAGACTATTGTTCTAATCTCATATATATATATATATATATATATATATATATATATATATATATATATATATATATAAGTGACCTCGTCTGTATGTGTACGGAACGGTTTTTACCAAACTCGTCATAAATACTTGGTCCACAACCTTGAAATTTGATGTATAGTTATTTTAGACCTAGATAACAATTTAGAGTTTGTTTATAGCTTGTAAATGCTAAGTGGTTACAATTGAAAAAAAAGTTTACTTTAGCAAGAGTAAGTCGACCAAACCTGCTACTTCTGCACATGCGTATATAGACATTTGTGGCTTGAGGTCGCTTAATTTTTAATATTTCTTATCACTCTTTCGATAGACTTTAGTGTAACGATTAAGGCCAGTATGCTAAATGTTTTGGTTTCGATTCTAGTTAATGGCATTCTAATCATATATTTATGTGCATTTTAAACTTTTGAAATCATTGCTATATATTGTATACCATGCAATAATGAATTGAAAATTGGTTCTGAAACATGAATACATAATAGACATTAGTTAAAATATATTTAAGCGTATTTTACGACAGAGCAACACGCTAAACGGTTATATATATATATATATATATATATATATATATATATATATATATCAACGCCAACAAAAAATCTCAAATTTAAAAGCCATAAAAAATGGTACACACAAGTGGTGATCTATCGTGACACATTTGTCCAGTATCAGACTACGCTAACTGGTGTCATAAGTTCGATCCTAACCTATGCTGAAGACGGCTTCAATTTATAAATAGGTATACTGTTATGCACGTAATAATATTTAATATATATTTCATATTGTTTAGCATTTAAGTTGAAATAAAGTCGGTCAATTTAGCTCGCTTCCGCAGATCATCATATAATGATTAGATCACATGACAGCCGTTGAAAACATTTAAAAATAAATGTTTAAATGTCAACAATATCTCTCGCGGTTAACTGTTGCCTAATGGATTTGGTCCTTCATTGGCGGGGGTCGAATCTTTCGACCGGTGTTAATCGTGGCACTCTGCACTGATAATTCCTGTAGGTATTTAATAATTATTATAGTAAATAATTATATAATATATGTATCTCTCTCTCTCTCTCTCTCTCTCTCTCTCTCTCTCTATATATATATATATATATATATATATATATATGTGTGTGTGTGTGTGTGTGTGTGTGTGTACGTATATATGGTTGTGTGCATGTGTGTGCATTTATTGGCCTGGATGTTTCCGCGTACTTTCTGTATATATTTGTATGTGCGTATGTTGTTGTATGCATATATGTCTATATACTTTTATATATACGTGTGCATTTGTGCATATATATATATATGTATATATATATATATATATATATATATATGCATAACCGTGTTCATATGAGTATGTATATGTGCATATGTGCGCGTGTATTGGCATATGTATTCACTCTTAACTGCCTAAAACAATTCATTATCGGATTTACGCCTGGACTTTCCGTTGCCACTGCGAGCGTTCTAAAATGAAACCCTGCCAAACGCATATGACACATTCTCTAAACCTTTCTCTCTCCCACTCTCCCTCCCATCAATCCATATACTCCAGTGTATAGCTAAACAATTTTACTAAATAAAGCCAAATTTTAAAACCTAAAATTAAAATTCCTCCCCCGCCCTCCCCTTGCCCTCCCTTTTATCTCCCCATCCCTATATAACTACACCTTCACCCACTCCTAGCTCAATTTGCTAAGCCCCCTCCCCCAACACACACACACACTCTACTATCTAATATATTTTAAACTTCAAAACTTAATTATTGTTGATCTCCGGCCACCCCGTTATTTTCTCTTACCCTCTTTCTTGTTTCCTCATTTTTTCTCTCGTACTTTTTTTTCTCTCGTATTTCTTTTATAATCGTTCTTCCAAATAATAATAGCCATTTCTGTAAGGTCTGACGAGGCTGCTGGATCATAAATATGGTCTGTCAACCGAAACATATGTAACGTTAGAGATAAAACGGTAATAAAAAATAAAACGTATATATATATATATATATATATATATATATATATATATATATATATATATTGTGTGTGTGTGTGTGATAAACTAGCTATTTCTAATACCGTCCTGCGTTCTCTCTCTATATATATTGTTATATATGCTATTTATGTGATAAACTTACTAAATTCTTTTTTTTATTTTTTCGCGTCTTTTAAACATGTTTTGAACATCTTACTTCGATTTGTGTTTGATTTCATGAGTCGCCAATGAATTGTTTGGATTTATAAAAGCCTTTTAAATGGCGGATTTGCTGCAATTAAACCATAGTGCATCTTCTAAATATATAACATATAGTTTATAGATAAATATCATATATAAATATTATATATATATATATATATATATATATATATATATATATATAAGAACAAGTAGTTAATATAACATGTTAAAAACACCTTGAAAAAGAGTTAAAAACATATTTAATTTGAAAAAGAGTTGAAAACATATTTATTTTAAAAAGGAAGCACAAAATAAGTCATATATATATATATATATATATATATAAGTTCAAATATAGTCATGAATTTAGTTTACAACCAGTATTGTTTCTAATGTGTTCAATACAAATAGCTTTATAAAAATAAAAACTATTCTAATAATATTAATTATGTAAGCTTATAAATATATATATATATGTATATATCGTAAAACGTTTAAGTTAATAATTTGTAGGACATTGGGGCTTCGCGCTTATCGCAATCTGGGGAGAATCCATATTGTTTGCATAATGTTCAGATACCGCAAGAATAATGCTTGCTGCTTTTGTAATTGGTTCCATTTTATTGTGTATATTCTAGCTCGGGCCAATAAATCACCAGTTATTAATTTCTCAATTAAAGATGACGCTGGCGCTGATGAGTCTACTACTATTTTCTGGTAAACCATATCAAAGAGATACATCTTAATATTCTGTCCTTCACGCTAACAAACGGCATTGGTAATTCCCATAAATTAGATAAGTAACGTCAACCATTTCCCTGTTGTGAAGTCACCGGCCAATAAACTGCTGCCATGTAACAAAAAAGCTGTACTTAATGCTGTATAAAGTGTCGTGATTACTTTTATCTAGGTGTTGTTTATCTCTGAGTTACTGGTACATTGCTTATGTTACTGCAATGAATCTCAATTTAATGTTGATGCCTCTTTTATTTTCCACAATTTAAAAATACACTCAGCCTTCTCAATCCATTCAACGACAGACCCCTGTAGTGGTAGATCTATCAAACTCTTGTAATTAGAATCATAACTTACTTGGCTAGCCTGTGTGCGTGATTCAAAGAATCGATCGTGTAAAAAAATAAAAGAAAAAAGAAAGGCTAAAATGGCGACGCTTAGTTGGTTTTATAGTTTACGGTCACGTGGGTGATGCACTGATGCAGACTGTCGCCGTTTATATGCAAATCAGACAGGCGAATAAAAATGAACGTGAAGCGAACGTGTGGGGGGGCAAGCTGGAAGAAAGTGCGCTACATATGTAGTCGTGCGCAAGTCAACTTGAAAGAGTATCGAGTTTTGGAGTTGAAAGTTTTGACAACAAAGTGTTAAGTTTTGGAGTTGGAATTTTTTTATAGCAGTGCATCGAATTTACGCGAGAAATTGTTAGTTTAACCAAAGATATTAAGCGACATCGGATGTGTTCATTTTTGTATGGAGTAACCGCATTTTAAGATCATGTAAACGTAAAGATTGTTAATAAAAATAAAAGAAAATCGGAATTGCTTGTAGATGAGAAACATTGTCAGAACTCCTTCTCGCCAATACCGCAATTCCTATTAATTCCTCTTAACTTAAACCGTAATTCACAACAACAAGTCTCAACGTCTATACTCTTTCTCTGTCTGCCTCTGTGTGTGTGTCTCTCTCTTTATCTGTCTCTGTCTCTGTCTGTGTGTCTGTCTATCTGTCTGTCTGTCTCTCTCTCACTCTCGACTGTCAAAAACTTGACTCTCTGTCTTCTCCAAGTCGTTCTTCTTATAGCCCATTATTCCCCTCATATGCAAATTAATGTCGCATGTATATAAAGAATCCACATCTAAATGTTTGTCTTTTCTTTTTTTTTCTTTCGCGACCCTGTCACCTGATAGGCTACACAGAGGCGCTGAAGCTTATGTGAGTAGTACCTTCTATTATCAGCAAGAAGAGAGTTTCAAATGTGGGTAGTTCTAGTGGGAAAAAGCTATTAAAATAGGAAGGTGTACTACAACAAGGTACAAGGAACAGCAAACCTATGAAGACAATTAGACAAACGAGTCAAACGAACTCGAACTGAAGCAGGGGATAATTCGGATAATTTTGAAGAAGGCATGTCATAATAGTAATTAATAGAATGGATTCATTTGTTATAAGTATTATGAAACATTTATTAAATTCCATTTTTATGACTATTTAATAAAATATATTACAAATACTGACGCAACTGGTGGTCTATTTTCTTCTAAGTTGTAATTTTATCTATAAATATCTTGCTTTATTATTTCGAGTTCATTTTATTGCTAAGAGTCAGAACTTATCAAGGCTAAAAGCCATTCGAGGATAAGTGTTAATTAAGTGGCAGGTGGGCGGTGAGACAACACCGTGATGATTAGTAATGATGTTGGAAGTTTGGCAGAATCCGATTATTTAAGAGCCTCACGAAAACTTTGTTCACATTGGTCTTGAAAACATACATTTTTTTAGTCAGCTGGGAAGCAACCACGTGGTATTTTGTTCCATAGACGAATAGTTTTAAGGAAGAAACTTTTCTCATGGAAGTTTCATTTAGGTTTAGGAACAGAAAAAAGCAAAGGAAAATTATTGACAGTTTTCGTAGCTAGATGAGTTTTTGTTTTGCTCGTTTTAAAGGTAAGGCATAGATTGAAGCTTAACCGAGAACATGTGTCATATTCTGTTTGTGTTCTGATTTTTGCATATTAAAAGTAACACATGCTATGATTCAAACCAAAGAATAAAACACTTATTTCAACTATACTTATCAAATAATATTAACTGTTCCTCAATATTGCTGGTACAAATCAGAGTTCGTAAACATTAAGTTTGCCTGGATCTACTCCAAACTCCACAATGTATTCCTTAGAAATCTGATACTTGAAGAACAATTAAGAAACAAAGAAAAAAGATAAAACCAATAAACACTTCTTTCAAGCTAACGCAGTTAGCTAATCGAATTTAAGGAACTCGAATAAATGAAACTCTCCTGATCACATTACCCAGTCGCTATTTTGAAGTGTAGCGTTTTTGTTATCACAGAGGGTCTCGACCAGATCACAGCGCGCCGCTCGTCAATTAGCGAAGGTAATTTCGTTTGGCTTTCATCTCGTTTAAGGGAGAGAAATCCGAGACGAAAGCAAAATACAAAGAAATCACTAGACGGCGCTGGCTTTTCTCTCAGTGTGTTAATTGCATTAACGGGTTGGCAACTGATCGAAGGAGGTTTAAATGATATGGGACCGCTTATGCGGAAATTGAACTCGTATCTCGCATGATTATGCCACTTACACGCACGCATACACATAAACACACATATATAAACTAATTTTTTATAACACCGCCCTAGAAGAGAAATTATTTATAAGGGAGCAGTGAAAAAAAAACTCAGATAATAAATCAAATAAAATTAAGATCTCCAGAGAAATACTAAAACCAAATGTCTAGTCCGTTCCCCGACCCTACCAGAGAATTTATTTTCCTGACTAATGAAAAAAAAATAAAAAATAAAAAAATCGGAACGACTCTAGCGCTTTTGTGAAATCACTTATTATAATTGACGAAGGTACTACTAAAATGATTATCTTGTTTCTTTTTAAAAAATCAAACTATTCGATGATTTCATTTTGCTTTTGTTGTATGTCCTTTTCTTTCCGTTACGGTAAGATCTCGTTTGTTTCCTCGTATGAATAGAATTCAGTATAAGTATCTTATTTTTAGTCGCGTGCAAGCGACTCTATCAGTCACTCCGTCGGTCGATCGGTTGGTCGATCGATCTGCCGGTCGGTCGATTTGTCTGTCGGTCTGTTCGTGACACTTTTGTGCTTGGCCTTTTTGGTTAAGATAAAAAATCTGTTGTTAATAGATGCTGTTCTTAGCTTTTTGAGCTTTTCTTGGCCTTTTGTCCAAGATCCAAGTGTAGTATCTGATCCGGCAGATACTGCAAGTAAAGACCATATGTGGGGGTAACCCCACATATAAGACCTTGGTCATTGTAGGGGAAACCCTATATACCAATTGTCACTATCCAGCTCCCCTACTCTCCGGGGAGCTGGTCCCCATTTCCCCTTCACCCCTCACATTAAAATCGGCCTTGTGCCTAATTTGCTCGGTGGGGGAGCAAATAAATACAGCTTTTCTTGGCCTTTTGGCAAATATCAAAGTGTTGTATCTGTTCCGGCAGATAATGCAAGTAAAGACCATATGTGGGGGAAACCCACATATAAGACCTAGGTCAATGTAGGGGAAACCCTTTATACCAATTGTCACTATACCGCTTCCATTTCCCACCCATCGGGAGCTAGTCCCCTTTTCCCTCCCCCCTCTCCTACTCTCCCCATTAAAAAACGGCCTTGTGCCAAATTTACACAGTGGGGAAGCAAATAAATCCCAACGCTTCATACCAATTTTCACTATCCTGCTCCCCTACTCCCCGGGTAGTTGGTCACCATTTCCCCATTCACTCCTCACATTAAAAATCATCTTTACGCCTAATTTGCTCGGTGGTAGATCAAACAAATACTCTTTTCTTGGCCTTTTGCCCAAGATCCAAGTGTAGTATCTGTTCCGCCAGATACTTCAAGCAAAGACCATATGTGCGGGACACCCCACATATAAGACCTGGGTCAATGTAAGGGCAACCCTTCATACCAATTGTCACTATCCAGCTACCCTACTACCCGGGGAGTTGGTCCCAATTTCCCCTTCACTCCTCACATTATAAAATAAATACCCTTTTCTGTGCCTTTTGGCCAAGATCAAAGTGTAGTATCTGTTCCGGCAGATACTGCAAGTTATGACTAGCTAGGACTAGCTATGACTAGCAAAGACCAGATGTGGGGGCAACCCTACATGCCTGACCTTTAACCAGCTCCCATTTCCCACCTCTCGGGAGCTGGTCCCCTTTTTCCCTTCCCCCTCCCTTCACTCCTCACATTAAAAATTGGCCTTGTGCCTAATTTGCTCGGTGGGGGAGCAAATAAATACCATCTGTTCCGGCAGATACTGCAAGCAAAGACTATATGTGAGGGCAACCCCACATATAAGACCTTGGTCAATGTAGGGACAACCCTTTATACCAATTGTCACTATCCAGCTCCCATTTCCCACCCATCGGGAGCTGGTCCCCTTTCCCCCCTCCCTTACCTCTCTCTCCACATTAAAAAACGGCCTTGTGCCTAATTTGCTCAGTGGGGAAGCAAATAAATACCCCTTTTCTTGGATTTTTGGCCAAGATCAAAGTGTAGTATCTGTTCCGGCAGATACTGCAAGCTATGACTAGCTATGACTAGCAAAGACCAGATGTGGGGGCAACCCCACATGCCTGACCTTTAACCAGCTCCCATTTCCCACCTCTCGAGAGCTGGTCCCCTTTTTCCCTTCCCCCTCCCTTCACTCCTCACATTAAAAATCGGCCTTGTGCCTAATTTGCTCGGTGGGGGAGCAAATAAATACCATCTGTTCCGGCAGATACTGCAAGCAGGGACCATATGTGGAGGAAACTCCACATGTAAGACCTTGGTTAAGTAGGGGCAACCATTCATACCAATTGTCACTATCCAGCTCCCCTACTACCCGGGGAGTTGGTCACCATTTCCCCATTCACTCCTCACATTAAACATCGGCCTTGTGCCTAATTTGCTCGGTGGGGGAGCAAATAAATACCCTTTTCTTGCCCGTTTTTTCCAAGATCAAACTGTAGTATCTGTTCTTACTACATGCTGTTCTTATGTTTGTAACTTTGTTATATAAAGTGGGGGATCATCTTTCTGTATTAATTTAATGTAAGTGATCACCCACTTTACAACCAGTCAGTCTCAAAGCCATTCAAGTCATTCTCCAGATAATTCAAGTGGATTTTGAAGGACTCCAGTTATTTTTTAAGCATTCAAGTCATTCGTAAGGTCATTCAATTCATCCGTAAGTGCATTAAAGTCATTCTAAGTCATTTACTTTTTATTAATTTATGTCACTTCAGACCATTTTTCGGTCATTTTAGTTTATCTTTAAGAATTTCATATCAATCCTACATTCACGTATTCATTCATTACACGAGAGCACGCGACTAATGGCTATCGGCCTTGTTTATTTAAAAATAAAAACATAATTTTATGTGATGTTGTTTTCTTGTACACATTTTTCTTTTCATCACGAGTAAGATTTTCTTTTCGTATGGGCAGAATTCTGTGTAAGTAGTTTGTTACATAGTAAGGAATGATATATGGAGGAAGAAGATGCTTCACACCGTTTTGTTTAGGCTCCTTTTTTAAACTGATGACTGTTCACATATTAGCACAAAAAAGACGATTGGGACATACCTGACTTTTCTTATAAATCTCAAGACAACGATTTTATATTTTATAAATATAAATTTATTTCGGATGTCTCAGTGTTCCGGAGTCTGCTATGTTGTGTTTGTCTAGCCTCGCTTCCTGGCCTTTCTTGGAGCATGTCTGCATACCTCGGTGACAAAACCCGAACTCTCCGCTTTAATCTTTCTGACCTGTCAGTTCCGGTAACATAGCCGATTAAAGGACACGTCTCCTTAACATGACCCCCGGTCGCCTATTTAAATGTGACATGAGCAGTGTCACTTACCAATTATTCTTTTGGATTTTAAAATTCTGGTGTATATAGCTAACTACAGCTAAATTTATAAACATATCACTTAACTATTTACATAATAAACTTTGAGCTAAACTTATTTGACCCAAACAATATTTCTCTTCTTAGTCTAGCAAGGTCAATAGTGTTGTCCACTTATCACTAGATAGATAGATAGATAGATAGATAGATAACACTTTTGCTATTATTACCTTTTATTACTTATTAAAAATACAACTACTCAGTATTTTATGTGAGCTTTTGTTGTACGACCTTTTCTTTCCGTCACGGGTAATTTTTTTAATTTTCATATGATTATGACCCAGAACAATTATTTCCCCTTTGTCAGAAATATCGTTCATGGAACGCGATGACCAATGTATAAAACTTTCATTAAAAAAAAAGAAATGATAAAAGTCATAGGAAATTATGAAGCAACCGACCGACTGGTAATAGTTTCAGCGCAAGGTAAATAAATTTATATTATAAATATACTACGTTTTTTTGTAGTGTTATACATTAGCACTGCCGGGCATCGCCAAGTGACCGAGACGATTTATTATTATTATTATTATTATTATTATTATTATTATTATTATTGGCTCACAAGGAGCTTTCACACAGGTCTGCAGAGATCTTTCCCTGAAAACAGCCTGTGTTTTTCCCTGAAACATCAGTGACAAGTCTCCACAGGTTTCCAGTACTCTTCACCTCTTTCGATAACATTTTCAAATTAATTTGCATTATCGCAACAGCTGCTTGCCATTGATTTCTCGTTGGCAGCAGCTATTGGTCTTTGCTGGAATTTGAGTGGCAATAAGCCTTCCCAAGGTCCCAGTTTTCTTCGCACTTATTCGGCTGAGGTCTGGTCAGTTCATCGGTCTTTCCACCCTCCTTGACTCTACTTGGTTATTTGGTCTCGCTCTTTTTTTGGTGGTGGAGGGCAGTGACGTAACAATGGGGGTAGGGTTGGGTTAGAGAACTTATAGATATGCAGTTTCAGTGTTTTTGATTCCATGTAGCGTTTCATGTTTTGCCTTTGCAGCAGTTTATCTGGCCCGCACTTCTTGCTCCTATGTGTTAGTTTCTATTATTATTATTATTATTATTATTATTATTATTATTATTATTATTATTATTATTATTATCAACGATAAATGCTAGAAAATAAAATAATTTTTACTTGGTAAAATAGAATTTAGATCAAATCAGCGATATTATTAGTGGTGGCAGTGGTGATGCCAAGTAATCAAACAAAGGAGGTGCTTCATTTACATTCACGTAGATTTAGTTAGAGAGTGAGACAGAGTCAGTCGGAGAATAGATCGGTTAGCAGTTCGAGTCTGAGAGTTGGAGTCGACAATCATAGAAGCATTCGGCTGGGAAAACAGCAGGGTTTAATCGTCAAAGGAGAAACGGCGTGCACTCCGAGAACAACAGAAATCACAACAATGAATAAATTTGAAATTTAATTTTTCTTATCATGAGTTTTCGGAAAAGAAAATTGTTTTCAGAACGATACGTTAATATGTTGCGACTATAAAAAGGTATGTTCTTCCTTTGTCTTGTACCAAGCAGACAAAAATGTCTATTTGTCTCGTATGGAACTGTTTATAAACTGTTATATGTCCCGTAGGAACTGCATCTGTATGTTTAATGCAAAGAGTTATGATATTGTTTTGACTCTCGAGTATATACCCGACCCAGTTAGACACAGTTAATCAACCGAGAATCACGCCACGCTATATAAAAGCATGTAAGATATCAACGGATACACACTCAAGAGTCAAAACAATTAAATTATTATGCTGTTGTTCTAGCCCTAGTAATGTATATGTGGAAACAGTCACACCCACCCACGACGACCATTATACACACTAGACGATCACATGTATTGACGCGTACATATACTCAACGCATTAGAGATGATCACAGGCGAACATCAATATTTACATATAACATACACATTTAGGTAGAGTTATAGAACAGTAGTTTATAAAAGTAACCGGTAATCTAATATGGTGTCCCAAACATGATTGTACGCGAGATAAAAAGCCAGTAAAATGGTTGTTAATAATTATTTCCACGGGGAAATAATTATTAACAAAAAATGCATGACACCTGAAACAATACAATAATGATAAAATATATTTGAATTAATTACACATGAATGTCTGTTAACATCATTACATCCGTGGATTACTAACGGGGGGATAATTAGAATGAAATAAATACCAGCGAGATCCATGAAAGTTCTATTTGTAATTATTTTTATCTCATGCATTCATATATCTTATTAGATGTTTGATATCAGTTTTTGGTCAGGTGCCTTTATTTGTTAGGTAATAAAAAATGCTGCACAGACATTTGTAATGACATCCAAAATACCTCTTTTGAGGCGAATTTTCAAAATTATTAAAAAACTTTTTTATTAATGTTTTTTTTTAAATAAAAGTTACCCCAGACAAGGCATGAAGCCATTGATGTAAGGAGCTAAAAGGTCAAAATCTTGTCCACGATGTTTATTAGATGAAATAGATTCTGACCTGAAAAACATCATTTCTTCTCTCTTTGTCGGAAACATCGTTCATGGATTATGAAGATTAAAGAACAAAATAAATGGAACCGATAATGGTGCATCGGCTGAAAGTTAATCCAAGACTCAAATATTTTGTCTAAGTAAAAAGTGCATAGACGTAATATTTGGCATTATTACTTGTTTATGATGGAGTTGGATTCATCTACTTTCTGACTGAGCACAAAAGAAATAGCACACATCAATTCTAATCATAACCAAGAGTGTAAGTTGCTTTTCAATTACAACTGAGTTCTGTTTATGACGTTATATTGGATTTAATCACAGTTCATTTTAAAATAGCTAACGTCGAAATTTTCGAGATGAAAAAATAATTCAAAGTACATTTCTGCATTTTTTTTTTACATATTTTACCATTGCTGATCTATCGTTCTCAGTTTTAATTTTCGATCTCGGTTTTCCAGCATAGTACGCACGAAGTACAATCGTATTATTATTATTATTA
>NC_136490.1:119549783-119572283 GCF_053919585.1 Euprymna scolopes | reverse complement strand
TCAGCTGTCTATTCAAGTCTCCGTATTTCATTGCATTTTCTATCAGGTTGGGGGTATTACGTGGTATTTTTACATTATCAGGCATTTATCTATGCTTGCGGGATTCTATCATATGCTTTCTTTTAGTCTATCCATGCCATGGCTAAGTTCTTTTCTCTACTTTTGATCTCCTTCAGAATCCTTTAGTCTATGTATAATAGATCGTGTGTTCCTCTTTTTCTTTTTTGGAATCCTTTCTGTTTCTTCTAGAGTAGTTCGCGATTATGAAGGGACTTATAAATTTGTTCTCTCAGTTGTGCAGTAAATATTTTCCACATTGTAGGTAGACAGGTTATAAGTCTGTAGTTCTGGGGATAGTCCCTTTTTGTATTTTTTTTCACCAGGTTGGTTCTACCTTTGGCCATGCATTCTGGTACATGTTCTTTGTGGATACATTTTTTTCAGTTGCTAAACAAGCCTTTCATGTAGTGTCGTGAATTTAAAAAAAAACTACTTGGCATTTATTCCGTAATTACTTGGTGCTCTCCGGTTGGCCATTTTTGATAGGGTTATCTTGAATGTTTTAATGCTGATTTCATTCTCTGTTCTCTCTTCGATTTGCTGTGACCCTTCTTTTATTTTTTCAACCATTCTGCTTTTCTGTTTTGATCCTTTCGTTCTTCCTATATCTAGTTCCACTAGCGTCTTGTTTTCATCGGGTCCGATTGTTCTGTTTTCGTGTTTTACCGATTTACCTTTTGGTAGAATTGGCTTTCATTAATTTCAAAGACCCTGTTTTGCTTTCACTGTTCCGATTTGTATCGGTATTGTTTTAATCTCACTTATTTTGCTGCTCTTTTTTTCTTCAATTCGTCTGTTACTTGTTGAGCCTCTCCTCGCTGGTCGCATTTCCACTTTTCCACCCTCTTCTAGTTGTGTTCATCTTCTTTATCGCTTTGGCTTCCTTCTTTAGTTTGTTGATCAGGGTTTCCGGCCTCAATTCCTATCCAGGTTTTGTTGGGCCTTTTTCTTTCTCAGTATTTTTTCATTAAACTTCTTACTTACTCTCTTGCCACTTGCATAAATTAAATTGTTTAGATCCTTAATGGTCTCTGTTAGGATGTGTAGGAGGAGTTTGTTCTCCTTCTCTGTTTCCGTTTTTTTTTAAAATTTTTTCCACTCTTGCTTTCTTAAGAATGGAACCTTTATTTTTTCATCATTCATAAGTTTATTGATGTTTTCTACTTCAACTAATTCAGTTTCGTTAGGTTCTGTTGTTTCATAGATTTCAGTCTCCATATTTCTTGTATCCAAGATTTGCAGCTTTATTTCCTCTGGAGTTCTTATGCCTGGTGTTTCCTCGAGGCGCGTTTCTTCGACTCTTCCATCATTTATATTTTGTTGTATTTCATTTAGTTGTAGCTTTTAAACCCAGCTGCTCTTGAGGATACGTTTCGCTTGGATTGTGATTCTTTGTTCTGATGTATTGTAGTCACTGGCAATGTCCCACAATTTTCTCATCCGTTTTCGATATCCTGGGTCTTTGAGGTTACTAATGTTATAGCATCCCATTCCCAGTCTAATTTCTCTTGTTGTCCATTCCTTTCTTCGGTTTGTGGGTCGGTGTTGATTACTTTGGTTCTCCTGTGTTTTATCTGTATTGTTTTTGTACCTTAAAATATAGGGGATACTTACGTGTTCTCTGTCGGTGTTATTGTTTCTGAAATTAGAAAAGGAGTCAACATTCGCAGGATGACGATCGAGTCTTCCATGCTGGCCAACGAGCGAGCACCTGCTGTTCCTGACACCCAGATCTTTCATCTGGGTTCCACGTTGCATATTATTTTGTAAGTTGCATATTTAATGTTGTGGCGTTTTTGGCAACACCAAACCCAGAATTGTTTTACCTGCGGTTCTGTCACATAGTTAGTGTTACATGCCACATAGGTGAGAAGCATTGTGCATTATCACACATACCTAAAGAACATGAAAAGATGAGAACAACAAAAAAAAAACTATTAAAAAAATAAAGAAAACAACTAAGTATTGTACTTGGTATGAGTTGAAAATCGAACTTTGAAGTTTGAAAAAAGGTTTCCCTTACAAAAAGTTGCATAGTCGTAAGTAGTAGTGAGAACGGGGGGGGGGGCTCCGTATTCCCCCCCCCATTGGTAATTGGTTTTCCTGTTTTCTATTTATATTATCATAAGGATAAATTACTAAAACAAATTCAGTAACTAAATAAGTGGCAGATAAATAATTAGACTGTACGGTTAAATTAGATTTAATATAGGTAGATAAAGGAGTTTAGGTTCTTATACCTTATACGCAATATTGATGTTAGTGATAATGTCACATAAAGACAATTTAGGATACATAAATTAAAATACGTACATTATTTCTTACTTGCTTATTCGGATAAATCAAACAAAAAAGAAAAAACGTCTACATGTGTATTTCGAAATATAGTCGATCCTAGGATGATTTTTCCCCAATTATTATTATTATTATTATTATTATTATTATTGGTAGTAGTAGTAGTAGTAGTAAAAGTAGTAGTATCATTATTGTTACTATTATCATCATTATCATTATTTTTATCATTATTATTATCATTATCATTATTATTATCATCAATATCATTATTATTATCATTATTATCATTATAATTATTATTATCATTATTATTATTATAATTATCATCATTATTACTATTATCATTATGATTATCATTATTGTCATTATTATCATTATTATTATCATTATAATTATTATAATTCTCATTATTATTACTATCATTATTATTATTATTTGTTATTATGATAATTATAATTATTATTATCATTATTTTTATCATCATTATCATTATAATTATTATTACTGTTATTATCATTATTATCATTATATTATCATTATTATTATTTGTTATTATTATTAATATTATTATTATCAGTATTATTATTATTTGTTATTTATAGTATTTGTTATTATTATAATTATTATTTGGTATTATTATTATTAATTTTTCTTATTATTAGCATTATTAGCATTATTTTGTGTGTTATTATTATTATTCCTTATCATTATCATTATTGTTATTCGTTATCAGTATTATTATGATCATTATTATTATGATCATTTTATTATAATTATTATTATACGCTATGATTATTATTCGTTATCATTATTATTAATATTATTCGTTATCATTATTATTATTAACGTTCTCATTATTATAATAATTCGTTATTATTATAGGTTATTGTTTTATTGTTATCATTATTGCTCATTAAAGCTTGTCACACAAGTCACCAGCAGTGACGTTCCAAAAGTTATGACTTCGACTTTTTTTATTTCGCCTGAATGAACCCGTGGGTATTGCAAATTGAATTAATGGGTCAGACGGGATGGCAAATTGAACGTGAAGTTTCATCTCTGTTTCAATTATTAGACTAAGAAAGCAACCTTGCCAAAAATATTCCTCAGAAGCAAAGCCGCGTCATTGAATTCCACTAAGAAGAACAACATTATACCGATCAATATTCACCAGAGCCTATTGAACGTTTACGAAGCCGAAGCAGTTGTATATCAGCACAGTTAGAAAATGCGTTCGTCGATTTCAGAGTGGTAATACTGAAGTGAGTGATAAAGCACGTTCCGGACTTTTGTGGCGAAGACCAAGTTCATGGCTAGCAAAGTACATTGAGAATGGTGGTAACTATGAAAAAAAAAATTCTGGAGCACAAAAGGAGCTCGTTTTAATGGTACTACTCCCGTGTTGGAAGCTCTGAACGTTTTAGATTCAGAGTTAAAAATATAATAGGCTTTATACTGGAACGACCCCTGTAATAAAATAATCTTGTTGACAACAAATCTCCCTAGCTTTTCCCAGTACTCTCCACATCTTTCGATAATTTTTGCAAGTTGTTTTACGATAATGCAACAGTCGCCTACCCTTTACTTCTCGCTGGAAAAGACAGTTAGTCTTTGCTGGAATCCAGATGGCAATAAGCCATCTCAGAGTTCCAGAACTCCTGGGTACTCATCCAGTGGCGGTGTGACCAGTGCTCTAATTTTTACTCTTTCTTGACCTTCGCATTTATTTGTATAATATCAGCAGAGTTTGGTGCTGTTTTGGGGAAAAGGGGGCCACAGTTTATAATATTTCTATCAGTTAAAAATTTTCTTTCTTCTTTTTTCCTTCTCCTCCTTCTTTTTCTTAGACAAGAACATGAGAGTAACCATCCTAACATGTAGCGTTGTTTTTGAATATCATTATAATATATAATCATTATTATAATAGTGAGAGAAAAGAAACTCTAAGTAATTGCGACGTACAACGGTTCTTCACTGGAGAAAGAAGCAAGCGAAACATTACTTAAAAAGGGAATGTTCGAAAGAAACAAAGCAAAATTACATTTTCTGTCCAAAATTGCGACGTATTTATATTATTGCGTTTTCTCTCCCCCCACCCCAAAACAAAATTTTTGTGACATCAAAAAAATATAGCTTTATCTTAACATATCTATTAATTTAATATATTTCTCATTCTATGGAATTTCCACGATTCTGCTAGTTATTATTATTACTAGATTTTTAATCTGTTAAATGTTATCAGAAGAGGTGGAGAGCACTAAAAAACTGGGGATACTTGTTGTCACTCGGCTTCTAGAGAACAAACACCACAGGTTGATTTACTTTATCATCCAACTCCCTTTTAACTGTCTTGTTTGCTCTGTGTTTTAGTCCCGTTTATTCTTTTCTTTCATACTCACCCTGTGTTCAGCTGGGACAGCAAAATCTACGATTTGACAGGGTTTTCCTTTCTTGTTAATTATTACATCTGGTCTTCTTGCTTGGATGGGTTTGTCCGTCTGTATGTCCATGTCCCATAGGATTCTGTGGTTCTCGTCTTGAAGTACTGTTGCGGGCTTAGGCTTGTATCGTTTGTCTGTACGTTCGAAATGAAATTGCTGCATAGTTCTCAGTGTACTGCACTTCCCACTTGGTCGTGCCTGTTTTTGTATTCCTTTTGGGTCGGTTTGCTGCATTCACTTACTATATAGTTTATCGTTTCGTCTCGTAGTCACTATACTGTTTATCGTTTCGTCTCTTAGTCACTATATTGTTTATCGTTTCGTCTCTTTATTATTATTATTATTATTATTATTATTATTAAAAGTAATTGGTTGCGTACGCTCGTGTGATGCATGTGTTTGTTCTATATATGTAAATATCGTTGTACAAATGATGAGACTGCATTTCAGCTTAAGAATCGGAAAACAAATCTGACATTGCATATTCGATGGGGAAATCTTTAGAGGCAAAGTTTGACAGGTTATAATGAATTGGCCAAATTGGAATGCGCATAAATATCTGCGATGCTTCTTCAACTTTTGAATTATTGTCATTTGTACATACTTTTAGAGTTGGATTTGTTGTCACTAGTAGCGTGTGAAAACCAAATATTTTGTTTTATTAAAGAAATAGAAACAAAGTCTGACATTAGTAACTAGGAAACAAGTCACTAAAACATAAGAAGGCAGTCAACTGGTTTCTTATCGTCTTTCCATTTCTTATTAAGCCTGCGTGTGGTTTTAACGTTAACTGTAGATATTTTTACGCTACTTTTTACAAATTGAATAAACGTACGTACGAATAGTTGACAACGGTTGCCAAATAGAATCATTGTGTAGATTAAGTAGTGAGGAAATCGCCGTTTAGAACTAAACTTTAGAAATAAAATTAACGTCTCAAAGAAATGACGTAAGAAAACAGGAAGTCAATCTATGATACGTGGCAGATGACACGTTAAAGAAGTTTTACCGGATTATCACTTGCGAAGAAAGCGACGTATTTTAAGGATTGTCTATTTTCTCCTTTGCTAGGGAATGCGGCGAAAAATGGTTAATAATGTATATTCAAAAATCAATTCAAATCAAAATATTAAACACAAAACGAATGTGCGTTGTTATGACTATATACTCGCATATAAAGATACAACGACACATTGATAATCGTGTAGAAAGAGATGCTGTATTGCAAATCATTTCATCACTGCTTCTACTAATGAGTAAGTCCATTTTGGTCGTTTGGCCAAGATCAAAGTGTTTCAGATAGGGTTGGGAGGGCCTTACTAACCGTTTTTTTTTTCCCAAGTCCCTCGACACAAATGAAATTTTATTAAGATTGCTATCTTTTTTGTATTTTCTGATATAAATAAAAAAAAAATGTTTTAAAATTGGGCTTAAGTAGGCACCCCCTCCCACCACACATACATAAATACAAATTTAAAGGGTAACCATGATAAAAGAGGCGGGCCGAGAGAAAAATCATTTAAAATTTACAACAGAGACGAGATGGATCAACCAACCTCACCCCTCTTCTTTTTGAGTTGGCCTTGTGCCTAAGTTTTTTGTTCATTTTCCCAATTGTATTTTTTTCCTGTGAATAAAAAATTTAATTTCTCAAAGTGTAGTATCTGTTCCGGCAGATACTGCAAGCAAAGACCATATGTGGGGGCAACCCCACATATAAGACCTTGGTCAATGTAGGGGCAACCCTTCATACCAATTGTCACTATCCAGCTCCCCTACTGGTCCCCATTTCCCCTTCACTCCTCACATTAAAAATCGGCTTTGTGCCTAATTTGCTCAGTGGGGGAGCAAATAAATACCTCAAAGTGTAGTATCTGTTCTTCAGAGTCTACACTTCCATTTCTTGTTCTCTGTCAGTGGAGGAACAGCCTTCACGACGGAGACAATTGTTTTATTTTTGTATTTTTTCTCCACGGTCAAAACGACCCTGGTGTCTAACTCTGTCCCGTGGAGAGGCATTGTAAATAGGTACTAATGAGTAAGTCATATTTCTGCGCAGAGATGCACGTCGACCGTATATATTTACGGCACAAGAATCACGGCCGCTACATCATCTGTCCCTTATACATCATCCATCGCTTATACGAATAGAAAAAAAGATACGTATGTGTGTAGTTTACGAACCGTGCTAAAATAATGACGTTATCATTCTTAACATGTAGAAAAGGGGGAAGAAATACAAAATAAAATGTTAGTTATGGAGAAAAAGAATTCATAACTTAAATGTATTATTGATTATGAAAAAAAACGATCATTAATTTAAAACATATGCTATTGGGCTTGCTGATTTAATTGTTTTGCCATTAGCTAAAAATCTTTAATAATATATGTTTTCTGGATCACATCAAGCAATTATTGAAATAAATTGTAGTAAAGTGCGTTGTTATTTGTTAATTACGGCAGTATCACGTTGAAACCGGTTGTCGTTAGATCACAGAAGATAAGCAATGTTGAGCCTGATCAGTACCAGATGGGTGACCAATTTAGCAATTCCAGGCGCTCTATATTGTAAGACGTCGACACCTCCTTGCAAGAGTTGCAAAAACCTAACGTCGTCATCTCCTCTAACGGAGATATACATAAGACCGGAGACCTTTTTGAATTTCATACTCGCATGGGACTTCCTCCTTTGGAGGAATCCGGTTAAACCCGCAGAGGATTAGTACCGTTTCCATTAATTAAGTAGTATTACAATGAGAAATTCGCTAGGAAAAAAAAAAACTTTTATAGTACTAGTGCACTTTATTTTATAGTACTAGTGCACTTATTGATCCGTGCTGAAACAATAACGTTATTATTTAAAAAACCATTATTAACATGTGGAGGGGAGGGCGTTTTGTACCTATTCTATACTTTAACCTTACAATTGAATAAAAAAAACATATCATAAAACTTTAATTAAACTTGGGAATACGATTTAAAAAAATAGCGCGGATCAGTAAGTGCACTAGCACCAATTTTATAAAGGTCCAACTTAAAATCCAGCGTACATAAATCCATATATCTATAAAAGTGAAAGTGTCTGTCTGTCTGTCTGTCTGTCTGTCTGTCCGTCCGTCTGTGTACATTTCCCAACACAATAACCTTTCAGTCTACAGATTCTAAATTTTATATACAGGATATTGAGATTTGGGAAAAAACTTTGTAATCTATTTTCGGCCAGAAATTTGGCTGTTAAGGGGTCAAAGTTCAACGATTTCACCTTTGAGAACTCTACCAAACTCCTCCGCCAATATTGGGTATAAATAATTTAAATTTTAGATATAGGGTCCTTGGATATGGATTTAACTTAATAACTTGATTTGAGCTCAAAACAATAAATGTTAAGGGGTCATAATAGGGGGCAAAGTTAAAAAAATTATTTTTGACCTCTGCGGTCTCTACCAAAGAGAAATTTCTGGTTTAAACATTTAAAATTGAGATAGGGCAAGCTTTTTAATCGTTTTGGGTCGAAAAGTTGAGCTACAAATATATAAATCTATGTATGTATGTTCGCATGTCTGCCTAAAATTTTCGACAGAGGCGACGGATTTTCACAAGATCAGTATCGTTTTGAAGCTCGACCCTTCAGACGACAAATACCGAAAAATTAGCTAAAAACATTTATTTCTTCACCCTCAACTGGACACTTTTCTACAGAGAGGGGTCGCTTTTTTCGCCGATATTTTCAAAAGTTATTCGTCTTTTCGATTGTCTAGCCTACGTCGCTTCCGGTTGGGTGGTGATCGTAACAGCAAAGACGTCAGGTTTTTTGCCGTTCTTTTCCTCCTTCGCGGTACGGGTTCGAGCCTGCCTTCCTACTACCACTTTTTTTTGGCTCAACACACACCTCCAAACACCCGGGAAACGCCGGGCACCCATGCTAGTTAATAAATATAGATAAACGAATGTATGCTTGAAAAAGTAAGAATCTGATGTCAGATGAATATTAATAGCTTACTTAAGGCGTAGCATTTTTCATGACAAAAATGTGACAAGATATTCCCTATTATGGTTTGATATGCTAGTTTTCATTCGCAAAACTAGAAAACCATGCCTGTGTAAAAAAATAAGATTTGAATTACAAAATTTTACACATTCTGCAAATATAATATGCACTCTGGATATGTGTGTGTGTATGTGTGTGTGCTCGTGTGTGTGTGTGTGTGTGTGTGACACCCTTGATACAATATACGCCAAGGTTCACATCTACATCTGCTGTCAAGGCGGGGCTCCTCATCTGGTTGATCAATTTATTCCCAAGTCTCCTCCGAGCCACAAACTTCAACTCTATCGAACTCGCACCTGTCATCAACCGTAGCCAACCCAAGACCACCCCAACTGTTTTTAACCGTCGTTAATTGTCTCAAAACTTAGTTACTATTAAAACTAACTCTAAAATATATTGACCTTCATTGTTGGATTCGTTGTACTAAAATAACTGCCGATCCTTACTTAACAATGCCATGTAAGCTTCTTTTTGTGTGCCTTTGTGAACAACTTTCTATTCATTTTTCTGCCGATAAACTCCTGTCTTTTCTCATGCTTTTTTTTTCTCTTTCTATCAAACTCTTCAACACTTGAAAGATGTCGATAATAATAAAACATAAAATGACTAAAGTTTATTCAAGTGAACTTTCTGTCCATATTTATTTATATTTCTACGCTGAGAGAATAAGATCCATATTAGGTTTTTGGGAGAAAATCCATCTCAATCATAATGTTATTTTCTCAACTATCAGCGAACACGGAGTCAGATAAAGTAAATGTAGTTTTATACATACATGCGGCTGTTTATATTGTCTCATTTTCTACAAGTGTAGTCGTTTGATATTTGGCCGTCGACATGGTGTCAACTTTTTTTGTCAATTGCCTCGCCTGTTTAGTTAGACGAATAAACTACCCATCGATGAAAAATACAAGCGGATGGTGCTGAGTTCTTCAATGTGTTATCAGAGAGAATTTACTTTTGAACTTACTAATAGCTAATGTATTACTTCCTAATCTGTAACCTAACCCTGACGGCTATACGAAAATACCGAGCCGTGAGCTAAATAACGTCACGGTAAGGTAAAAGATTATATAAAAAGGAGAGAGCACATTTGGGAAGACGGCCACGTTAGAGACGTAGATGACGTTTGAGAGCACGTTCGAGAATACGATCACGTGATAGACGTAACAGCCGTAACGAGAAGTCACGCGTGGCGGGGGAAATGAAGAAATAAATGTCGTTGTTACGAAAAAGTAAGTTCGAATTATTCTTTGTCTTTGTCACCTTTGCGATATAGACTGCATACGATGTGTTAACCCCGTATGTAAAGGTGCGAACAACGTTACAATTCTACACATTCACCGATAGAAGAATCGGTAACATTCAGATTAGATAATTTCAAACTTATGAAGGTCAGGAGGCCACGCAAGGATAAGGGTTAATAAGTATTAGGTAGTTGGTGAGACAACTTAGTGATGATCAGTAATGGCAGAACTTACGTGGGGCTTAGTTATTTAAGAGGATGGGCCAACAAAAACTTATTTGCATTGGAGTTGAACATGACCAAATTATAGTCAGCCGGGAAATAACTTTATAGTATCTAGTTCCACATACGGACAGTTCTTGGAAAGAAACTCTGCTCAATCAATTTGTGTTTTGTTTTAGGCATGGATACAGACGGTTGCTTTAGATAAACGAGCATTTGTTACAAACGTTTTACAAAGACAACCACGGATTGGAGCTCAGTAGAGCACCTACCATAAAAGTCAATGATTGATGTACCCGTGCAGTCTCGAAAGACAAAGGATATACCTGTAGGGGCAGTTGCGATTGCAATTGTGAAGCAAGGGTCGCGCAATATCTAACCCCACTTCTCCTGAATCGACTGTTTGGGTCCAGTGGCAAGGAGAAGACCAGGACGACTGGAAACAATGCCGATATGAGCGGAGATCACATACAGCACATGCAAGTCCCAAATTGTCACCCATTTACTACTGACCAGGCTCAATGTTGCTTAACTTCGGTGATCCAGCGGGAACCGGTGTGTCAACGTGATTATGCCGTACCCACCATAAAAGTAATGATAAACTCGTTTTTCTGCGAAAAAGAGGCAGTAGTAAAGCGAAAAGTCATCACTCACTACATTTCGAAGACTGTTTCGTAGCCTGTCAAGACAGGAAAGAGTACTTTTAGCAGCTCACCTCCTGGATCTAGCAACAATACTCCATTCTACACCGTATTTGACTCTTATATAGGTGAAGGACTGCGTCGAGAGTGAGATACATTCTGGAACGTTTTGTCCAGTAATTCTAACAACGGATCTGATGTTAGTCTTCCATTTCAGATTAAGAGGGAAGGGCAAGCCCAGAAGTTTTTCAAAACAAGGTGCTTTCTCAGGTCGAGAATCGTTCATTTCAAGTGGGATCAAGTGGAAATTTGAGTGCTGGTGGTAAAAAAATAGAAGTTTTGTTTTGTGTGCATCAAAAGTATAACTAGCGATTTTTTTACCCCACTGTATTACACGCTCCAAGTTAAAGAGGTGTCCGTCTGTGTCCCTTCACAAAAGAGCTTTATTAAGAAAAAAATTTGTTCCTCTTACTTAAAAATATAACGTCAGGTTATGTCCTCTATCGTTCAATTATGTTTTTTTTCTAGCGCTTTTGACCTGTTCTCCTCTGTTTCAAATAACGCTACCCGTCTTTAGCTACAATCTGTTCGAAGATATGTTATTCTGACACATACAAACGTGACCGTATGAAAATTTACACTAGCTAACTTAATCGCTACTTACTGGCGTTGGGCCAAAATATGTAGCAATAAGGGGCAATTTTGATTGGAACAAAAATAAGAATAGAAAAAATGCCGCTCATTGATTGAGAACACAAAGATGAAATGTAGTATCAGAACAGATACTACACTTTGCTCCTTACTAAAAGCTCTGTGGGCTTCTTTTTATTCTGAATACATGTACGGTGTACACTAGAACTTAATTTTTTATTGTAGACAGTACATACTCTCTGTTCGCAGTTGTCAGTCCATAATCTGATGTGGAGATTCGATTTTTTACAAGAAGGGATCTTCCCAATTACACATAACGATTCATTTATCCAATGTGTCACTCAACTAGCAGGGACAATGCTAAACGATGCCTATTTTCAATGATCTAACAAAGAGCAGTGTGTCAACTATTATGTAGTCTCTTGAATATACAAACATCCTCCCACGAACAAATAAATTAAGAAAGCGTTGTCCCTGGTTCACTAAGGACGAAACGATGAAGTATATGCCTCATTATAGTTCGTTTTTATTTTTAATTACTATAATCAGTATTGCGGTAGTCGTAGAAATTGTTACAGTATTATTACTACAAATTTAGTTGGTTGTTTTGTTTTGTCGGGTTATTTAATGTAATTTTGGTAAAAGCTTATATGCCTTCTGGTTCGTCATATCTTCCAATTGGTATTTGGCTTGGTTAATTATAGAAGAAAAGTGTTGCTTTGATTTTTAGTTTGCTGAAAATGATTGAGTTTTCAAAGGTAAATAAGAAAATAACATCAATTTCTGGTGCATTTAAGTTAGGAAGCCGATATCTGCAACCTACTATGATTTGCTAGCAGTAGTATTTTAGTAGTGTTAGTAGTAGTAATATTAGTCGTATGCAGACATATTTGTCAACTTTCGTAAATTGTACTTATTTATGAATGAATATTAAACAAGGGTTTATTTCGCCTAACAAAACAGCAATTATACATTATATTAAAGACACACCCGCTGCATTAATCTACTGTATAGGATACTGTATATTGAAAAGTACAAGAGAATATAGTAAAGGATTGAGTTGCTTTTCAAGAATGAGAATCGAGTGCTTTTTGTTGGGCGCCCAGTCGCAATTCAGATCAAATTAATCCGATTGTAATTAGCTTATTGTTCCGATACCACAAAACATTTTCCCCATTGAGTATTTTCTTTGCTCGACGGTTTTTTGTTCGTTCTTGATAATATCTCTTTTGTATCGTCGTTTTTTCTATCTTTAACTCGTTCGTTTCTTTTGTTTTTTTGTATTGGATCAGTGTAAACAGCTTCGAACAATAATCGCCATTAGAATCGACGTCGTCTGACGCTGAGAAGGTCGTAATTTTTCGCGCTTTTTCTACATTAATAAATAGCGAAAAAATAACTGTTTCCCCTAAACTTAACAGGGGCACGTAACTGTTTTAAACACGTGGCCTTCTTTTCAAAAGGTTCATTTATTTTCGAAATGCAATTCATTTGCCTGCTGTTATCATTAATCTAGTATTATATCAAATTATGGCGGGTAAAATTATTTCACCGAAGAGAAGAGTTTCGCGCCAGTTGTATGCCCTCTTACGAAGATTAAAATCAGGATATATTAAAACCTTTTGTGTAGAATCCTTATTTAAGCTTGATGAAGTTCTATCATATGATTTTTTTCTATAACTATCTAAAATTTTAGGGACTTACTTAACCTTAATGCCTCTTAAGAACAAACATTAACTTTTTTCTCTCTGTTTTTCAATCTCTTCCTTTTTCTATTCTATCTTTCCTCCTCCTCCTCCTCCCCCTCTCTACTTCTGTCTTTTATTCTTTCTGCTTCCTTTCTTCCTTTCCCCCTCTTATTTATTCCTTTATTTCCTTTCTATGTTCCTGTTTCTATATATTTATCCTTCTATTTGATTATCCCGCTTTCTGCCCCCTTCTCCATTGTTATCTGTCTCTTCCTGTTTCTCGCCTAGTTTTTTTCGATTCTTTTCATTTTCTATGCCCCCCTCTTATGTTATTTGCAAGCATCACTACAAAAAATATCATAGAATGTACTAATATTCGTGAACTTAGGACTAACCAAAATTATGTAGAATCATTTCTCGTAGCAAACTCCCCGGATATCTTAGTTCTTAATGAAACTAATATACACCCTGTTATCCTCTCTAACCATTTTAACATGTTTGGTTACCTCCCACTTTATTATAAAGACCCAGACAGACATATACACGGACTTGGCGTCTATATTCGTAACACCCTTCACTGGAGAATCGAAACTATAATCAGGCCTTTATGTGCTTACATAAGGTTAGTTATTATATTATCACCATTTTATTGCCAATGTAAAAAGTATGGTGTACTATTTATACGTAATATTATCATCTCCTACGAGGTTACGTTTGCGTATTATATTTGAGCAGACGTCTGATAATATTACGTACTAATTATAATATTATGATAATATTACGTATAAATACCATACCTTCGACATTTACAATAAAATGGTTTAGTGCCTATACTAATTCTCCTAAAGACCATAACTTTTATTAAATAAAATATTTAAATTGCATCACATTTAATTGCATTATATCCGGTTATATAACTATAAATGACAGATAGTAAACATTAATTATTCAGTATGCCACCTATTCGTCGACAGAGACGGAAACAGATCGCATTCACTGTTCCATATCACCGTTTTCTAGAACCAGGTACAGACTTAGAAAAATAAAATATTTACCACTACTGAATAAGTTGGGATGGGCAGTAAAATGACAAGATTTTAATTACGGAAACAAATAAATCTGCACCGAAGAGGCTGATGAACAATTCTACATTGACAGCAAAGGTACTGGAATTCTCGGGCAGCAATTAGGACAGCCGTTAAGCTTAAGCACGCACTTAAACTCGACGCTTCTTTCAGGGACAATCCCTCCTTAACTAGCTCTTCTGATAATACTAGGCTAGATCCTAGTGCCCAAGTATATGTATTTGGTGACTTAAGTATTCACCACAGTAATTCGCTTGGTTTTCCGAGTTACACACATATCTGTTAACAACGCATATAGTTTTACTTTTTTATGTTCCTGAACCGCATCACCAGGATCAGCAACCCTTACTTTTAGACGTATTTTTGACTATAATTCCCAAGGATTGTGTGACGAGTGCCCAAAGCTCACTCGAGAACGCTGACCATCTATTGATATTAGAAAACATTGCCCTAAATTCTCGAACCCGAGTTGAAAAGCCTTTTCTTAAGATGATAAGATATTTGAAAAAGGCTGATTGGGAAGCCATCAAAGATCACATCGGAGATGTCTCATAGAGTAGTATGTTTTCTCTTTCTGCGGAACAGTGTTCAAAACAGCAATTGAAACATATTTCTTCCCAATAGTTCACATCTATCTGTGCAGCTGCAATTGCTCGATTTACCGCCATAAGTCAAGTTCAAATAGAAAAGAGTTTGTAGAAGGCAGACACAACTGTTACAGTTAAATAGCTGCAGGCAAGAGTAGGCACACCGAAATCACTGGAAAACTCATTGAGTCGCAGAAATTAGGAACTCGCAGTTTCTGAAAAGTTTACAAGAGTGTGATAAATAATGAATCAATGAACAATTCTCCCATTATCCAATAACCATGAAGTTGCTTGCACGGCAACTGAGGAGGCTAACCTGTTTGCTCGGCGGTTCGCCTCCAGCTTCATATTAGAGCCAACAAATCATTCCTTCTTAAAGTTCGTTTAGTGGAGAGGAACAACGCTCGATTTTCTTATAATACCCCCTTTTTCGTGTTTGTGGTGTCATAAAAAACTATACAAATCGAAAACGTGTCAGCCTGATCTCATCCCGGCTACACTACTAAATAATGCTATGTTGAGGTTGCTTTAGCTCTCCCCTAATTCTGCAATAAATACTTTACCTGATTTCGCTTCCCTGACAGGTACACATTCCCTCTGTGGTACCAGGATTCAAGAATTCTGGTGAAAGAACTGGCCCAGTGAATTATCGCCTTATTAGTCTTTTTGATTCCTCAGTCTTTCAAGAACTAGTCAACCGTCTCATCAATGCAAAACATCTTTCCGACCGACAGTATGCAGATAACTGTAATCTTTGAACGTATATATCACGCACTCGAAAAGTCTGGGGCGGCTAGAGCAGTAACCCTTTTTATATCTAAGGCTGTTGACAGTGTTTGGAATAAAGGTATTTTTATGAAAATTAAATCACACGCTATTTCTGAATGAAGACTTAATATTCCAGGTTGTCCTCGATGGTTGTACATCAAAACAGCATAATATAAGCTCAGCTGAATCACAGCGTCGATTCTTAAACCTTTATTATTCCTCATATTCATAAACGACCTCTTTAATAGAATTATCATCAAGGTAAGTATATTTGCTGATAACAACACGCTCACACACAGATACTATGGGAGTACAAATGAACACATATGACTGAAACAGATGATAATATTCAATGCTGCAAAGACTAAGTTTCTTTCCTCTAATAATTACATGAAAACTTCTTAGCCACTGATTGCCATGATTAATATATATTACCTGAAATCTCGTTGTTCAAACTCCTTGGCTTAGCATTCACAAACACAAAACGTAGATTCCATGAACAAAGCTTCTTTCTTAGAACTGCACGCCTGGAGAACTCTGTTCCGTCTGCCTGCTTCCAACCTGACTACAACCTGGATGTCTTCAAGTCCAACGCAAACAAATTCGTGATGAACCGCCCCCTTAAGTAGACATTTTTATTAAATCCCCACACTAACGTACTGTACATGCAATAACCCTTATTCCTGAGTGGCTTACGGGCATTGATAAGTGGTGATCACCTTGTAAAAAAACAAAAACAAAAAAAATAACATGAATTGGAACAAATACATTGAAAACATTGCAAAGACTGCTGCACAGAAGGTAGACTCTTCCTAACGGGCTAGAAAACAACAAACACCTGAGCGTATCCTTTATCTCTACAAAGTCATATTACAAAGTCACCATTAACCAATACATGGAGTATTTTGTCGCATTTGGGCTGATGTATGTCTTTTAGCTTCTCACTCAAATTCAAATGAAAATCAAATGAAATTTATTTGATGAAAAAATAGAAAAGTAGTACAAGCTATGTTAAGAGACATGTAGAAAATAGTTACATTAACGCGCAGTCAGAGTGATTGTCCAATGTCAATTTAAACTTACACATGTATTGCTATCGTCACGAACTGCTCTTGCAAGTTGTATCAAGACAAAAAAACACACAGGCACAGTATTGTACCGTTCTTCTATTAAAACGAAAGTTACATTTTTTTGGTTGTGACTGTAAACATTGAAACTTGGCGCTGAGTGAAAAAAAAAGTAAAAGGTAAATTTTAATTGAAGATATGTATGCTTGAATCAGGTCTAATCACATCTCCAGCTGATCAAATAAAGACGGATATAATTTTTTTCGAATATCTCTTTATCGTTAAGAGTGGAAAATCCAGTCCTCATCCTGGTTGTTGTTAACCGTTAACACAGTATGTGTAATGATATTTTTGTAGCAAAGGATATGTTGCTTGGTAGTCATACACAAGAATGGACAATACCAAAGTTATGTATAAATTAAAAAAATGTCTTTTTTATACATAACTTTGGTATGTGGCTAACGGCACGAACTGAAAACCTAGGTGTGACAAGTTCGAATCTAGTTTGTTCCCAAGTAAAACTTTTATCAAACTCATACTTGTGTTCGTGTATAGTCTCCTCAAAAGAGGGTAAATAAAATAAAGCACGGTAATTGTTTGCTGTGAGGTTGAGAAAGTATCTCTGGACCAATTAGAGAATCCGCATGGTCTTGTTTACTGATACCATGCAATGACACGTTAGTTTGAAGGGATTGTCCACGGGAAATTGTATTATGAATTATTAGTGTTGTTTTACGTCATGGATAACATTTATTTTGATTTTTATGAAATTACCATTGCCCATTTCCTTTTATTCTACTTTATCAGTATTATACGAGTTATGCTATCGTTATGCGGATGTCAGGGCTAAGATCAGTTTCTGGCAAATGTTAATTCACATTTCTGTGTTACGTTCAAATCTATCACACCTGATTCAGGTGAGGGTCGGTTGCTCAATATCGATTCTGGAATTCTCTTTGCATCGGAGTGGTCTTGTTCCCCATAAACGCACAAATAGAACAACTTAGAAATAAATTAAATTCAGTAGAACCATCCATAAAATTTACACACCAATCCGAACAAGACAACTCCCGAGCTTTTATAGATATACTCCTTATCAGATCAGAAACCGATCTGGATTTCAAAGTACATAGAAAGACCACACACAAAAACGATTATATTCACTACTACTCGCACCACAATGATAAAATAAAGATCGGCATGATCATTGTTTTTTTTTCTTGCGTGTCTTTAGAATATGCAGCCCCCAATATCTTAATGATGAAATTCAATACATTACGAATGTTAAAAAAAACAAACTACAGTATCCATCCTATTTCATTTCTTACGCAAAGAAAAAAGTTACGAAAATACACTATAATATAAACAGACAGGAAAATAAAACAAATACTTTACTATTAAACAGACATCTTTTCATTCCCACCCACACTAAAAATACAAAAATCTACGACACCCTTAATAGACTTGGTTTTCACTTGATACAAACAACTTCCACAACAATAAAACAAACATTAAAAACTACCAAGCACTCTCCCAAAACCCTCACATCCGACGCCGGTATATATTCCATCACATGTAACAATTGCAAACAAGCATACATAGGTAAAACACATCGTAAATTGGAACTAAGACTTTACGAACACAGAAGAGATATAAGGAATGGTAACGCCCTAATTAGTTAGATCCATGTCCAAGAAACCTATATCTAAAATTCCAAGTGTTTAGACCCAAAATTGTCGGAGGACCTTGGTAGATTTCTCAAAAGTCAAATCGCTGAACTTTGACCCCTTAACAGCCACATTTCTGGCCGCAACCATATCACCTATATTTTTCCCAATCTCAGTACCCTGTATATCAAATTTCGAGTTTGTAGACTAAAAATTGACATAGTAAGGTTATCTTAAATTACAAATGTTTTGTAGTGTAAATTAGTGTATAAGTTATAAAATTATTTTAATAACGCCCTGAGTACATGATCAAGATAAAAATTGTAGTATGAAGCTATCCTTTTATTCAGGAGATCTGGCTCTATGTGACGCTAGCTTTTTTTAAAATATTTAATTCACATATCCACATAAGTTCGCCAAATTTCTGTAAAAGAGGAAGAATTACTTGCTTTAGTGAAGTAGTATTTATATGATAGTGTGTGTGCAATCAGCACCAACCATATTCGGGTTTAACCGTCCTCTTCCGAAGGAGGAAGTTTCATGGGAGTATGAAATTCACAAGCAGTCCCCAGTCGCATGTATATCCTCGTTAGGGGAGATTACGACGTTAGGTTTTTGCAATTTTTGCAGGGATGTGTCGACGTCCTCCTACATACAGCATCTGGAATTGCAAAACTGGTCACCCATTTTAGCAATGACCAGACTCAACGTTGCTTAACTTCGGTGAACTGACGGGAACCGGTGTGTCAACGTGATTATGCCGTACATTTATTTATATAATAGAGTATCTACTCATGAGCTAGCAAGCTATCAGTATTCAGAAAATAAATAATGACTTACTTTAAAATATGAAGTTATACTCTCCACACAAACGCGCGCACGCGCACACACATACCCCCCCCACACACACACATATATATATAAATTAATGGTTGAGATATTCAAAAGTAGAAACTAATGAACTCAGCAAGGTTCTTTTTTCTTTCGTGTCGAAGTCGCCTGATGAAGTCTCATTGACTGAAATAGATGGCTATTTGTACAGACTAAATATAACTGTTTACCTACGAATATATATATATATATATATATATATATATATATATATATATATATATATAAACAATGGAACATAATTTTCTATAGTGATATAAGCATCGTTTATATTTCTCTGTTCATATATCTAATATATATATATACAGTGATGATCATATTTATTGGCACGGTAAAATAAAAGTTAAATTTTGTCTAATAAATTCTAAAAAAGGGATTAAATTAAAGAAAATAACAAAGTATATTATGTATTTTTAACTGGCCTTTCCGATGCAGCAATCGGATTTTAGAAAAAATAAATAACAAAGGAACAACAAACATAATTGCAAAAAACCCTTGTTCAAAATTATTGGCACGATTTATTTAATAATCAATTGTATAGCCTTTGGCCTTGATTACCTTCCTCAGTCGCTTTTCATAGTTTACAACCAAGTTGTTGCACTCTTCAGTAGTAATTTTAGCCCACTCTTCCTGACAATAATCCTCCAATTGAATAAGATTCTTAGGCTTCCTTTGCATTACCCTCAATTTTAATGTTCTCCATAAATTTTCAATTGGATTAAGGTCTGGGCTTTGTGATGGCCACTCCAAAACATTAATATGATTGTCCTCAAGCCATTTCTTAGTCAGTTTAGCCGAATGCTTTGGGTCATTATCTTGCATGAACCACCAACGACGACCAAGTGAGAGCTCTTTAGCAGAGTCTTTCAGGTTTTCATCCAATATTTTAACATAATCTTCCTTTTTTATGCTACCTGTGACCTTAACAAGTCGCCCGGGTCCAGAGGCAGCAAAGGATCCCCAAAACATCAAACTGCCTCCACCGTGCTTCACTGTGGGTATGGTGTTCTTAGGCAGGAAAGCTTCGCCAGATTTTCTGTAAATATAAGACACTTTATTATGGCCAAATAACTCTATTTTCGTTTCGTCAGTCCATAGAACACGTTTCCAGAATGCAACATCTTTATCAATATGACGTTTTGCAAAGGCTAGCCTTGCTTTCAGGTGCATAGGCTTCAATAAGGGAGTATTTCTCGGACGACATGCTTTTAAACCAGCTCTCTTCAAAACTCTACCAACTGTATGTCGAGATACATTTACTCCAGAGGTGCTCTGTTCATCAACAATCTCCCCAACAGAGATCCTTGGGTTTTGTTTTACTTGTCGAACAATTTTCCGTTCATCTCTTGGGGAAAGAATCCTTTTTCTCCCTCTACCCTCTAAACTCATAACGTGGCCTTGCGATTTGAACTTGTTTATTATGGCTCTAACAGTGGATTTGGGAAGGTTTAGCTTCTTTGAAATCTTATCATAGCCCTCCCCATTGGTATGGCATGCTACAACAAGCTTCCTGACGTCTTCGCTGTGTTCCTTAGTTTTAACCATGGCGATTGAAAATTATAATTTAGTCACTTATAATAGTTTAAATAAATCGCTATCTAAAAATTATCTGAAAAAAATTATTCACTGAATTAGCGTTAAACAAGCATAATATGGCTATAAAAAGGTTCAGAAAGCACGTAAACCGGAAATTGATTGATATTATACTGATACTAAAAGAAAAACAAAGCCGTGCCAATAATTTTGAACAAGGGTTTTTTGCAATTATGTTTGTTGTTCCTTTGTTATTTATTTTTTCTAAAATCCGATTGCTGCATCGGAAAGGCCAGTTAAAAATACATAATATACTTTGTTATTTTCTTTAATTTAATCCCTTTTTTAGAATTTATTAGACAAAATTTAACTTTTATTTTACCGTGCCAATAAATATGATCATCACTGTATATATATATATATATATATATATATATATATATATATATATATATTTAAATAAGGGAGTAGTCACCAACAATGTGTATTTTTTAACATTATTTTATTATTCCGTGTCTTGGTTTTTCATTGACAATTATGTTTGGATCATTGTAATAATGTTTTTAAGCCATTGAAATCGTTTACGTACGTTTCAGACGGTCTGATGCGTCCTCTTCAGAAATTATTTTCATTTGAAAATTTGAGATTTCATTTGAAAATAATTTCTGAAGAGGATGCATCAGACCGTCTGAAACGTACGTAAACGATTTCAATGACTTAACAACATTATTACAATGATCCAAACATAATTGTCAATGAAAAAACCAAGACACGGAATAATAAAATAATGTTAAAAAATACACATTGTTGGTGACTACTCCCTTATTTAAATATACATCTTTCTTTCGTTGGAATTTATTAACCCATTATATATATATATATATATATATATATATATATATATATATATATATATATATACACAGAGGGTGAGAGTACGAAAATGAGAATAAAAGAGACACACGATGACACATGCAGCTTTTAGGCATAAGAGTGAGAATGTGGGTCATATTTAACTTGATTTTATGCGATCTTCTATTTGAACATTCAAATACATCAGCTTTGTATTAAATTTGATCCATAGTAATACAGCAAGTAAGAAAGATTTTCTGAATTAATATTTCTTACTAAAAACCCTTATGTTTTCGCTTTAAATTCGAGACATTTTTCATAGCTAAAAATCGTGTAATTACTTTTGATCAACATTGGAACAAGGATATTTTCAGAATTCTTTAATAGCATTGCATGTTGATTTTAATTTTTGTGGAGAGAAATATACGCGCGCCACACTTTTGTGCTTGAGAAATTCATTTTACTTGTCTCGGGAAGGGCGATCAAGTTGTTTTTATAATAGTATGCATCCAGCATATATAGCAACATAGCATAAAGGGTAAATTGCATCTTCGTGCAGTGGCGTCATTTTTCTGAATGATCTTTAACCTTTCAAAAGACTCCCAGTATTTTAACGTGATTTAATTTATATATTTTTTTTATATGACAATGTTGATTCTTTCATAAATGCGCTATGTACGTTAGAATTTCCAGCGGGGGATTCGTGACTGGAAGTCACTTTCTTTTATATTCTCATGTTCATGCTTGCAGGCTTCCAG